>NW_025999968.1:24285511-24297952 GCF_001458135.2 Marmota marmota marmota | reverse complement strand
GGGGGGAAGGGCTCCGGGAGAGTGTTGGAGGCCTAGCAAATACTGCCAGACGTCCTGTCATTCCTCACCAGTTCCCAAGGTCCAGCTTTTCCATTTCTCCAGAATGCGAAGTTTACAAAGGGGAAGAGGTAGAAGAAGGGAACTCAATAAAAATCTTTAAGGGAGGCTGAGTGGCTAGGAGAACTTTGAGGACTTAGAAGAGAGGATCCCCAGGCTCAGGAAGAGAAATCGTAAGAGAATGGATTGCCCAGAAGGATGTTATCCAAACCTAGATGTCAGGGAGAACATTAGGAAGACTGCAGAGAATATAAATAATGGAAGAAATCGGATGGCTTTGATCATACACATTTTTGTTTGGGTCTTGTATTTGTGGTGTAAGAAAAAATATTTTCTTTTTCTTTCTTTTTTTTTTAAGAAAAAAAAACACAATGTATCAAATTCCATCACCTTCCAACTGTTTGTTTTGTTCTCTGCATATTTACCTTTAGTTTTTGTCCTTAGACATCCGCATGTGAAACAGGTTTAGGGCTGCATCTGGAGCTAAACTTCCTGATCTCAAATCTCATATTCTATCACTTACTAATTGTAGCTTTCAGTAAATTGCTTCATCTTTTTAAGTTTCACTCCGTCTTATCATCTGTAAAATAGGGATACTTATAGATTTTCATACAGCTGATAATTTCAGTAGACAACATACAAAGCAATAAGTGTGTATCCAATAGTAGTATTCAATGCATACTTATTATTCATTTTCTGCCCAAATGAAATATCAACTGTTTTCTTATGTGTATGAGTGAAATTTGATAGGGTTCCATATTTTAAAGGTATCTTCCAGCTCTAGCTTTTTACAGTTCTGTGATGCAGCTGGGTGGAATTTGATTAATACTAGAGTCACTTTTTCTCATAAGAGCATGGGCTGAGGAATTTTCATTCACTCTGTAAGGGAGGAAAATTCTTCCTACTATATTCCTTGTATGTTCTGGGCCTTGTCTTAAAATTAAATTGACATAAGATAGACTAATAGGAGAAAACAATAAATAATTACATATGCATGCAGGGAGTTTCACTAAAATATGAAACCAAAGGCGGTGGCCGAATGATTGACACATATAACATCCTAAGATATGGAATGGTATAGAAGTTGGAGGGACAGGAGGCAAATTAAAGGAAGATAGGCAGAGGAAATGTATTGTCAAGAAGGGTTGCTTTGTTGTACAGGTAAGAGTTTTTCAGGCAATAAAAATTGTCTTCAGAAGTAGCTCTCTCCTGGCACAAGTAAATACCTTTACTAATGGAAATTTAATTGACAAATGTAAGTTTGCTATAGTTTAGAACTACCATGTCCTCCAAAGACTTGATCATAAGCCTGTGGTGATGGAACCATTAAAAGGTAGGGCTTAGTGGAAGATCACTGGGGACACGCCCTTGAAGGGAATATTGGGAATCCCATACCTTAGTCTCTCTTTTTGCTTCCAGGTCCCATGAGGTAAGCAGCTTTCTTTTGCCAACTGCTCTTCTGCCAAAATGTATTGCAACCAAGCAAACATGAATTGAAACATTTGGCCAAGCAAACATGAATTGAAACCTCTAAAATCCAGAGGCAAAATAAACTTTTCCTCTCTTTAAGATTATTTTCTCTGGTATTTTGTAATAGCAATAAAAAACTAACACAATTTCCTTTACTAATGAAGAAATTAATTATTTTTAGGCAGTTGAGGGGAAAGTAAAGAGGTTTCTTGACTTCTGTTGGTTCTTGATTGCCTTTGACTCAAAATAATACATATGCCAAAATGGCATATTTTGGGATGGTATGTTATAAACCTCTTCAACTCATTGCAAAAAAGCATTATTGAAAGACAGGTGTGGTAGTGCATGACTATAATTCCAGCTACTTGGGAGGCTGAGGCTGGTGGATTTAAATTTCAAGCCATCCTGAGCAACTTAGACCCAGGCTCAAAGTAAAAAATAAAAATGACTCAGGATATAGTTCAGTGGTAGGACACTTGACTAGCATGCATCAGGCCTTGGGTTAGATCCCTAGTACTACAGGAAAAGGAAAAAAAAAGGCAAATAGATAAAAAGAATGACTGAGTATATCTATGACTCTTTTAAATTGTCTTCTTTCTTGGTTCCTTTGACTTCACCCCGTCTATCAGTCTATTTGTTACTTTATTCTCAGTCCCAAATGATTTAAATATAAATACACTTCAAAACTCTGTAGAATTGTTTGGGTTATATTAAACAAAATAATTGATAAGTGTTATATTTAATTAATAAATATTTAAATACCTGTAAGCTATGAGACTGCAAATAAAATCCCCATTTGGGAATCTCCTCACCTTGTGAGGACAAATTGAGAAGAGAATATAAACTATGAGATCTCAAATTTCTCAAGGAGGGAAAAATCTCCAAGGCTATGAATCAACAACATTCAAAATAATCATCTCAAATACAAACATAAAAATATGAAAAGTATGAAGAAGGGAATGTTAGAGAAACATAAGTTGACAAAAAGAAAAAAAATCTTCCTCTTTCAAAGATTATGATTGAATGTGATTATCTTTTTAGTCCTGCAAATGTCCAGCACAGTGCCAGCAATAGTTATCAGTGCTAACAGAAAAACAAAACAAAACTGTGTCCTACATTGTAGTATCAAAATTTGAAAAATCATCTGAAATTCTTAAAAATAAAATTTAATAATACATCTTTGGATAAAATATTCAGGCTTTTAATTTACCTCAGAAGTTCACTCTGTGATGATGATATCTAACTTTAGCTCAATATTGATTAACATATGATGAATCTTATTCAACTGAAATGTATTTTGAATATACTTCTAAATATACAATATACAAAGTGTTCAAAATTTAACTCTTAATCTAATACCATTCCTAACTCTAACCCCATCCCCTCATTTAATTTTATATTTCCCCAATATCATTTTTCTGCTAATAATTTACCTAATATACTTAATTATGCTTGATATCTGCCTTATCATCCCTCCCATCAGTAGAATTCACGATTGATGAGGTGAGAATTCTCTTATGTTTTGTTCACAACTATATTCTTAGTGCCTAAAACAGTGAATGATTCATAAATATTTAACTCAATTTAATAGTTTGAGCCTGGGAATATTTATGGCAAAAAGAATGATAGTGGCAAGATTATTTTCATCATTCAGAATAAAATAGATGACATTGTGTAAAACAGTCATAAAATTACAGTGGTTAAGATAACAAGTGTTATTTCTTGGCCATGGGAAATCTATTCTAGATCTACACAAATTTTAGGTAGTTGTCTTCCAGTGTTGGCTTAGCATTCCATGCTGCCTTGATTTTATGGTACCTCTAATCAACATACTGTCTCATGACTGCCATTGCAAAGGATGAGAGAACATGGAGAATTGCTCTTAAATGCTTTCACTAAAAAGTGATGTACCACTCACACTTCAGCGATCAAAACAAAATACATGGCATGCTGGATTCCATATGGGAATAACTATTTCATGCCTCTAAGTAAAAGATAACTAGAAATGATGAGCAGCTCTTGTGGCTGCAAAAACTTAAGTTAATATATTGAAAAACAAAGAGTTGGCTTTGTTAGCTTTGTGACTGACTGCATGTTAGTACAAGAAATATATCATATAGGGCTGCGGATGTGGCTCAAGCGGTAGCACGCTTGCCTGGCGTGCGTGCAGCCTGGGTTCGATTCTCAGCACCACATACAAACAAAGATGTTGTGGCCACCGATAACTAAAAAATAAATATCAAAAATTCTCTCTCTTAAAAAAAAAAAGGAGAAATATATCACTACCAGAACTGGGAAAGTTATGAATTAGAGTTAGTGTGAGTACATGTTTTGGAAAAAAGTTTCAAGCTTAGTTCCTGAAATGCTCAAGAAACAGTCACACAGTAACAGCCTATGGGCACAGAAGTAATGATCGAATTCTCCAAGACAACATATTTTTTAGAGAATATATATAGGAAGCCAGAGGAAGAATGGCTAGGGAGATAAGAAGAGAACAAGAATAGTGTATATTTGTGAAAGTTCAAGGAGAAAATTTTAGAAAAGTGTTAACTCCACTAAACATATTAAAAGATTCAAAAAGAAAAGAGAACTGATTTGATAATCAGGAAGACAAAAGTTATATCTAAAATGTATGTTTTGATGGGACTTAAGCCCAATCATAGTTAATGGATAAGAATTAACATCAACAATAGAGCTATTTGAAGTTTTGAACCACTAGTTTTAGGAAGTGTGTCAACAGAAACAGTACTTATCTGGCTTATAGTAAATGGCTAATTTTTGGCCTTATTTTGCCGTGTCCTCTCATCCCCGACCCTGGAGGATATGACATGCCATAAATGTTTGTGAGACAGAAACACCAATTTCAAAATCTGCTATCAGAAATAGCACTTAATATATATATATATTTTTTTCATTACATATCAGTAATACTGCAGGGTAGATATTTTCATTCCAATTTATAGATGGAGCACAGAAGTTCACAGTAAGCTCATGAGATGAGTTAGTAAAAATCAGAGAATAATTTAAAACCTAAATATTAGTTCCAAACCACTATTTTTCCTTGAATACACAGGGATTCCCAGGGCTTTCTTTTCTTTTATTAGAATTTGATGGTATATGTTTATGGAAACTGAATGAACAAACATGTCTCTACTTACCTAACATGCATGCATTTTTCAAAATGTACTTATCATTTTCTCTCAAAGAATATAACAGAAATCCCTATATTGCATAACTATGAAAATGAAACATTACAAAATAGTCAGTAGATCACATTGTCAAAACTGCTGAAATTAAATAGCCAGTAATCATGTATCTGAAAATCTAGGAAAAAACATACATCAAAGTGCTGACACTGGTTATCTTTGGGTGGTGAATGATAAATATTATTTTCTTTCTTGTTCCTTTCAGTGTTTTTCACATATTAACTAATGAACATAAAATTCTTTTGTAATCATAACAGCAAATATCAAATGATTACATTTCACATTTTACATAGCAAATACACATAAACATAGAGATTAAAACATCACAGCCATTTGAACTATTGAGACAATTTAACAAACGAGTTTCTGGCTTATCCTTAATTTATAATAATTGCCTCAGTGATTTGTTCCTATAGTTATGCAGTCTGAGTTGACCAGGACCCTAGAGGATTCCCATCGCTACTGCACTAACAAAACAAATCCACGCACAAGACCCAAGATCTCTGGATCTCAGGGATTTTCGAGACAGAACAGAAGCAGCCACACCGGGCAAGTAATACATTTTGGATATAAGGATAGGCCTTGCCTGAATTCTATCCCCTCACTAGGTATATCTCCGGACGCTCCGGTTGCCTAGTTACGAGAGCCATCTTCCCCGAGCTCCACCTTCTCCTTCTACACCACGCCCACCTCCCCTTCCCATCGCTCTGGAGAGGGCGGAGGGTCCGGCCCCTTCAGCCACTCAGAGTCCCCCATTGCAGATCCTTTATCTCTGATTGGAGAGACGAAATGTGGGCGGTGCTTGAGGAGGGTCTTCCGCGCCTGGGAGGAACGTCAGCACGTAGACGCGGGGTTTTCTCTGGTCAGGTCCAGCTAACCCGGCTCCGGTGTGCCTCTGGTACCGTTGTCCCTTGGGAAGAAGGGTTGTCGTTACCCGCTCGCGGGCGGACCCAGTTAGCGGGACTTGGTGCTCTCACCGGTTGCCTCCCACCCAGCTTGTCCTCGGGGCCTATCCGTCTCCGGAGACTCCCCGTTGAGGCGAGGGCCCCTGGTATCGGTCCGCGAAAGCTAGGGGCCCATCCTCGCTAGGAGTTCGGATGGGAGGTGGCTGGAGGAGCTACCTGGGATGTTCTGTCTGATGGCCAATTGCTGCAGTTGGTTCAAGCGGTGGCGGGAGCCTGTCAGGTAAACTGGAGTCAATTGTCCTGGCGCTGCCCTAGGGGATGGGAATAGATGAGCCCCAAGGGCCCGGGCGGGCGCCGCCTCTTCTCTGTGCGCCAGGCCGTGGGGTTTGCTTTATTTGCCCGTTTGACTTGTCCTAGGAGAACAGATTGAAGGATGTGGCCTTTTTTGCTTTCTGCCTTTAAGTTCTGGTCAATACTGTTAATGGACATTATATTTTATATAGGCTTGAATTTCTTAAAAAGATGTTGGTGGGAGGAGAGCAAGAGTGCGCAGGAGATATTGTAACAGACTATCCGTTGTGTGTTTTTCTTCAGAATTTTTTGTATTTTTTTTTAATTTAACAGAGATGCATGAAATATAATTTTAGTAATGTGCACACATCCCATTTAAAATCTCTATCCTTCCTCAACTTTCATATGTGCTCTACCCGCCCCCCCGCCGCAGTTTTGTTTGAGGACTTGGCTTGAAATCTGGCTCTACTACTTAATAATTAGATGACTCAACCACTTTTGACCCCACCTTCCTCATACATTAAATAAGGGTAATAATATCTGTGCCTCAAAAGTGTTCAATGGAAATAAGTGATGGATAGTATTTTATTTAATTTAGCTCCAGTTTTCATCTGGACTCCATTAAAACCTTTCAATTGAAAATTACCACTAAACATTTCATTTTGTAATGCTAGCTGTGTTAGTATTCGATGCCTGTTATTTTGTTGTTCATTCAACAAATATTTATTAAGAAACAATATATGCCAGGCACTGTGTTAGGAAGAAATCATTGAAAATGATCCTTTTAAAACATGAGAGTCCCAGATTATAAAAAGATCTTCAGTTTCTTACTCTGTATAAATAATATTGACTTTCCATAGTTCTACTTTGGAATTAGGCCAAAGATAAAACATAGCAAAAATTTTTTTTAAATTAACATTTCAAATATCATATTTCCCACAAGGAAGAAATATTCTTTAAGGAATGAATTGAAGGTCTGGGGATGTGGCTCAAGGCTTGCCTGGCATGCCTGGGGCGCTGGGTTCCATCCTCAGCACCACATAAAAATAAAATAAAGATGTGTGTCCACCTAAAAAACTGAAAAATAAATATTAAAAAATTCTCTCTCTCTCTTAAAAAAAAAGAATGAATTGGAAAAGCTGTATTTATACATTATAAGGAAAATACATATGTATGAAAAAGAAATTTGCTTTAAATGAAACTTTTGGAGAGCTTTTAACTGGATTTGAATGTTTTAAATGTAAATGATATGATTGATTCTTAAGACTTAAAGAAGTATCTTTGGATGTATAGCTTTCAATTTATTCATATTTTGGTCTGATTTCAGAGTATCAAGACTTGAAAATTATTTATAATAGATGCCCCTGTATGTTTTTGTCTTTTTAAAAATGTATTTGATTTTTATGAGAGCATTTAGTATATATCCTTTTTAATTAAAAACACTCAAACTTATAATTTGAAGAAGTCATTACTTCTTATAGCAGCTCTAGTGTATTCTCTAGAATTTGTTTAAAGAAAAGACGAGAGCTCAGAAAAAGAATTTATTGATTTACAAGTGTAAAGGTAATTGAATTTTATTAGTAAAATAGAATTAAAGTTCAACCCTACAACACAGAGGGTATTTTCTCTTTATTAAGCAGCAGGTTGATCTGTTCTATCCAGTAGGATAGCAACTAGCTATATATGACCATTGAGCATTTGAAATGTAGCTAGTCATTATTGAAATGCTGTTAAGTGTAGATTACATAGTGAATTTTGAAGGTTTATTATGCAAAAATAATATCAATTTTTAAAAAGATGATTACATGTTGAAATTAATTTTACCTTTTTGTTTTTATTTACTTTTTTTTAATGTGTTTTTTTTTGAAAATTTAAACTTATGTGTAGCATGCATTTTATTTCTACTGGACCTGGCGTTAAATCATAGCTTACTATTAACTAAGGCTATTGGTAAACATCTCTCCATGATGGATAATATTAAATATAAAAGGATTTTAAACAAGTTGGATTACTCCTATCAAAAGTACTCTTGTCCAATACCTGGTTCATTAGTAGTGGCTGAATAAATATTTGCTATTATATTTAATTTGAGTACCCTTTGCCAATATTCATCATCATAAATAATATTAGCAAATAGTTCTATTTATTTTACTAGGGTAAATGAGAGGCAAGCAAAGTGATTTTAAAAATGTTTTATGATATTTTTACTTTCCCAAGAAAATTGCCTTTGAGTATTATGTTTTTATGGAATTTTTAAGTTTTAGACTATTGTACTGAGATTCTTCTTTACATTTTCTGAAGATGTGTTTTAAAATGTGATAATTAACAGAAGATAATGATTATTAAAAGCATAATGTGTTCTGAAATCGCTAACTTATCCAGTATATTCTGTACCCTTTGCGTTTAACCAGCTACCTTCACTTAGATGCTTTCCCATTAGTATATCAATCAAAGATTGGGTCAGGGTTTTGATTTGTTTAATACCAAAAAGGTAGGAGCCAAGAAATTCAGTGTTAAGTTTCCAGTCTAGCTCAGGAGTCAAGATCAGGGTACCAGGTGATTTAGGAACTCAGCCTGTGTTCAAACCATAACTGCTATTACTACAAGCCAGAGCGTGAACTTAGACTTTGAAGCTATGTAAATTATTCTGGAAAAGACTACAAAAGGTAGACCCACAGGCAAGTGGTTTGCCCTAAAGGAGGCAGTGCAGTATAGTGTTGTTTTTGGAGACCATAATACAGTACTCAAAACTAAAAACTAAACTTTGGTATAATACTATCAACTAAACTGCACACTTTATTCTGACTTCACCAGTTTTTCAATTACCATTCTTTTTGTTTCTCTCCAGGATGCATTCTAGGATCTGACACTGCATTTTTCATGTGTTGTTAGTCTTCCTCAGTCTGTGACAGTCCCCCATTTTTTTCTTGTATTTCATATCCTGGAGCTTCAAATAGAACTGATCAATTTCTTTTTGAAGAATCATCAATTTTTTTTTGTGTGTGTGTGTATGTGTGTGTGATTTGACTAAGATGTTGTGTTATTGGGAAGAATTCCATAGAGGTAATGTGTTCTTCATAGTACATCATATCAAAGGTGCGTGATGGCAGGGTCTTATTACTGGTGATGTTGACCTTGACCACTTGATTGATTAATGTGTTATCTACCACATTTCTCAATATCATGTTTGAGTCAAATAGATTGGGGTCTGAATCCTACTATTTGTAGCACCTGTCCTCTGTCAAGTGTTGATAATTTCTGTGTTGCAGCATTTTGAGAGAGAGTGTTTTCATTCAGGTATTTGACATATAAAGTATAGGAGTCACTCAGTAAACCATACCTCTGATCCTGGGAAATAGTATGGATTAGTGATTTACTTTCCGCAATTCATATTTTATATTTATCTGTAGTACACCTTTCTTTCTTTCTTTCCTATTTTAGTAAAAGAAGGAGTCATTATTCTTCCTGAGGATAATTCTTATGCCTATACTCTATTCCATTTTCTCCCTTAATTTGTTCAGCAGTCATTAACTCCGAGTGCATAAAAATCAATATATAATTGAAGCCAAAGATCACAGAAAGAGCTTATGTGATATAACAATAAACTTAAACTTTTATTTGAAAATGTTATTATTCAGTTTTACTATCAAAAGTACAAAATCACTTTCCTTCAAGCTCTAGGGGGAGAATTCATTTTCAGCTTCAGGTAGCTGCCTGCATACCTTAGCTCAAGGCCCCTTTCCTCCTCCTTCAAAACCAACAGCATGAAGAGTTTCCTCTTTGATTTTCTGCCTTTTTCTTATAAGGACCTTTGTGATTACTTTGTGCCAATTTGGGTAATCCAAGATACGCTCCTTATCTTAAAATCCTTAATCACTTCTATAAAATTCCCTTTGCCATACAAGGTTACATATACACAAGTTCTGATTAGGTTGTGGACATCTTTGAAAGGCCATTATTCCATCCACTGTACTAAACAACACAGATTTTCTCCTTCCCTTTACCCTGGGATTTTCAGTTGCCAGTGGATTACTGGCACTGTATCAACTTCCTCCTCTCTCATGCATTCCTTAATTCCCTACATCAGAAGACTTCTGCCCTGACCTTTTGGTTATTGTCCTTGCTGTGCAATATGTTGCCTGGTTATTAAATCCAGTACATTCTTTTCAGTCCTTTCTTTTGTGACCTTTTGGTATCATTTGATGCTTGAAATGCTCTGATTTCTTTTTTTTGAAATTTTTTTTTCTTTTTCTTATTGCCTTCTTCCTTTCACTTCTCTTTTTGTCAGCTAGGGTTTCTTCATCTGTCTTTTAATTCTGTGTTTAATTCTCTTCTTTCACGTATCCTTCCTGTTTGTAAATCTGTGTTAGCATTTTAACTACCACCTCAATATGGTTTCAGTACTAAGACTGATCTACTAAGATTTATGTATCGAATTTCCAGAGAATCCTCAGTTTCAACACATCCAAAATTATGTCCCACCTCATTTCCATTCTACACATTCACATTGCTTTTCTTGGGTTTCATATTAATGAATTTGTTTTGCCTCCCTGTTACCCAAATCAGAAGTCAGGAGTAATTATGAAAACCATTTGTATTTTATTCTCCTGCATTGCCAGGTTTATTGGTTCTACCTGTTTAATACAGAAGTTTTCCCTTATCTGTAAGGTGTAGATTCTAAGACCCACAGTAGTTGCCTGAAATTGTGGATGATACCAAATACTATCTATGTACTATATTTTTTGCTTTACGTATATACCAATGATAAGGTTTAATATATAGTTACAACAAGACATTAGCAACTATAACTAATAATTATGGACCAGTTATAACAGTCCTATAATAAAATGGCCAGCATCCATATCCTTGCATTTGAATACAAGCACTGTGATGCAACTGAGGCTACTAAATGACTAATGGGTGGGTAACATATATAGTATGGATACTCTGGATAAAAAGGGATAATTCACAGCCAAGTAGGACAGTATCATGGCACAAAATTTCATCATACTTCTCAAAACAATATAATTTAAAACTTCTAAACTGATTCTAGAATTTTATATTTTTGCATCACAATAAGCTGCATGCTACAGTTTCACTGGGTGTCCCCCAATGTCCATGGGTTAAAAGCTTGCTTCCTTGATGCTATTGATAGGTGGTGAAACTTTTAGGAAGTAGGGCCCATACTGGTAGGAGATCATTGAGGGTATGGTCTCAAACTGGGTGTGGTAGCCTAGCCCCTTCCTCTTTCTCTCTTCCTGGCTTATGGTGTAAATACTTTTGCTACACCATGTGCTTCCACTGTGATGTGTTGCCTCACCATAGACCCACAACTGGAGCCAATTGATTATTGATTGCAACCTCCAAAATTATGAGCCAAAATGAACCTCTTCTCTTTATAATTTAATTATATATTATTTTATAGTGATGGAAAGTTAATACACCCCAGGCAACTGAAACTACAGAAAGAGGGGATTACTATATCTCTTAAACTTCTTTGACTATTTCCACATTCCCTGTACATTGCTCTGTTTTAGTTCAGATTTCTGTTCTTTCTCTCCCATATTTCTTTTACAGACTTTCTACTCTTCGATTCCAATTTATTATCTACACTGCTGTCTTTCATTTTTTTCAATATGCAAATGATTCTAAATCTTCAATATTTCCTAGTTGCTTTTGGGATGTTATCTGAATTTCTTACAGGTTGTGATTTGACCTGAGCCTGGCTATATGGACTCTTCACAGGCCATTCTTTCATGACATCTGGTCATGACAGATTTGGGGTACTTAAATTGTTTAATTCCTCTTGAGATGTCCTTATTTTGACTATGCTGGGGTTACAGGTGTGTGCCACCATACTGACGCCCAGTAAATAGTTAATGGGCATCAATGAATGATGATGAATGATTAAATTAAAATTTTAATGTGCCTAAAGTTTGTCTTTTAACAATAGTTATTGCCAAACTGCTCTTCAGAAATGATTTATTTTCAACCAATTTCTACAGTGATTTTCTTTACATTTTTTCCACTAGGGAAGGTACATTTTTTACTGAGTTTTTAAAAAGTCTAAGTGTTTACAGTAGTAACTTTTCTTTGTTATACATGTTGCAGGGATTTCCTTCCACTGTTAGATTTTTGAATTCTTTGGTTGTCTATGAAACAAAGCTGCTTAAAATTTTTTTTATTCAGATATAACATTCTTTCAATATCATGTTTAGGGAGTTCACCAGTATTCCAAGATTATATTCACCTATGCTTTTTTCAAAAATACTTTTATACTTTGTTTTTAAACATTTACTGTGATTTTGTATAGGAAGCAGCCTTAATCCTGAGTACAGAATCTTTCCAGCCATAATGTTCTGTAAATATCTGGACATTATAGCTAGCCTCACCTTTATCATATTATCATTTATATACTTGAGTTATTGAGATTTATACCAAGTAACATCTAGGTGCCTAGATGTTTTTATTTATATATATATATATATATATATATATATATATATATATAT
>NW_025999968.1:24202292-24285491 GCF_001458135.2 Marmota marmota marmota | reverse complement strand
ATATATATATATAAAATATTATAAAATATGATTGTAAATATGAAAGCATTGAATGATGATTCACAAGATGTTTAGAGAGAATCAGAAGAGTTTAGAAGAAACTATATAATTTTATCTGGGTCTGGGAGAAATTTATGCATTCTAATCTATCTAAGAACATATTTTTAGGCATGGTCCACTTAAGAGAAGTAGAAAATTAAGACCAATTTAAGTGAATACATTTTAGCAACAAAAGTTCTAGCATTAAAAAGTTTTTTTTTAATTAATTAAAGAAAAGAAAAATATAAGTACCTATGTGCTTGCCACCCAGGTTTTACAAATATTAGCTTTTAATATCACATTTCAGTTTTATTTTTAAAGAAATGGGTAACAAATCCCTGAGGCTTTCTGCACCACATTCATCCCCACTATCCTTCCCAGTGATAATCACTATCTGGAACTAATTTTTTTTTTCCCTTCTGTGTTTTTCAGCCTCACAATTCAGCCTTTCAAACTCTACTTCAAATTTGTTGGTAAATGATTACTCACTGTGATCAAGTCTAAAAGAAGAGACTTAGCAATCACACTTAGCAATATGTATCATTGCTTTCTATACATAGATGTGGAGTCTTATAAAGAATACTGTGATATAGTACATCATCTCTGCTACATTTTTTCCCTCCATAGGGGATGTAAGCTGTCCAATATCACTTTTTGGGCCTAAATAAATATAACTAAATCTAGACCATTTATAGACTTTGCTGAGTTCTTATTATCCTAATTAAGCTGTACATACAGATTAGCAAGGATTACCTAATGTACTATATGCTGAACTGGAATGACTTACATTTCTTTTTTATCTCTTTAATGCTTGTTTATGAATAGTGAGAATTGTAGAATTGAAGGATAGAAAAGGAGCTAGAGACACTCCTATTTGACTTCAATATTTTACATATAATATAACTTTTTTGTGGTACTGGAGATTAAACCTAGGGCTTCATGCATGTTAAGCCCAAGCTCTGTCATTGAGCTATGCCCTCCAGTCCCCTACCCCTTTTATATTAAAGATGAAAAAACTGACACTAAGAATTTGACTTGATCAAAGCTTAAAAGCTAAGATATGATCCCAAATTTGGTGCTCTCACCACTTATTAGTGCTCAGTAAATATAGTTAATAGTTTTGATGTAATTTTATGCAGAGATCTCCAATTTGAATTAAAATGTCAGAAAGTAGTATACCTTCACAATAAAATAATACCATGAATCTTTTTTGGTGATTTTTTTCCAATCCATGTTTGTGTGTTTTTCTCACTTTCTCATTGTGTCATGAAACAGTATTTCTAAGTCCCTTTTTAGATATGTTTATATTACTTTTAGAATTTATGTATATGCTCATGCTTAAGTTTAGAACTTGAACCATATAGTTTTAAGTATTTTAGGTAGTAGAGTTTTCATGTGTCAGGCTTTGCTTTTTAGTGCTTTCAGTAAAGTATTCCTTGACTTAAATAATATTTTTGAAGTTAAAAATACCTTTTCTCAGATGAAGTATTATCTTTTTTACTTGACTTATGAGAAAGTTTAACCTTCAAAATATTAAAAATATTGTAATATTTCCATTCAAACAAGATTCAGAATATAAATGGTTTCTACATTTAGTAATCTCCAATATTATGCTGCTTATATTTCTGATATCTCAATATATATATGTTATGTTGAAAGGAACCCTGAGATAAGATATCCTTGTGAACTTAATTTTGGAGTCTGTTAGCCACTATGTAGACTTGAACAACATCAAATATTAGCCCCTCAAGTATAGAAGTCTTTACTTGGTGAGGCAAATAGCTAAAATATTATAAAACAGAACTTTTGATCTCTTATTTCCTCTCTAAGAATTATTTCAGTTTTAAAAATCTTTCTTTTATTATCTTGAATCCATGTGCTTGTAAGGTATTTCAGAAAACTGTAGCCAATGTAATAAAGATACATGATTTTAATTACATTATCACATTGAACTGTTTTTTTGATGTGAAGTTATAAAAATCTAATTAATTACAGTGCTTTCTCAATTTAAAATTATATACTTTAATTTTATATAATATTTACTCAACAAGTGGGGGATCAGAAAATATATTTATGTTGTATTTTTTAATAAAGGAAAATTCTGGTGGAAGAGACTGTGAAAAGTTGTGTGTAATGGTTTTGAAGGGCTGAGGAATGTTAGTCATTATAGGCCTGCTGGGAAGCAGCAGGAGGAGACTGCTGAGCTGATTTACTTGAATTCTATAATTTTAAGCAGAAAAAATTCCATTGTCAGATTTGTATAAACATGTTGTTAGGTTTTATTAATAACATGCAATTCATGACTTTAGTTAAAGGTAATCTTTTTGTTAGATGCAGAAACTAAATTATGATTGTAGTAGGCCTAAATGTGGGGGCATTCCAGCATGCCTTGCTGAATGAGCCAGATTACCTGGCTACCTGATTTAGTGTGTGTGTATATATGTATATGTGTGTGTGTGTGTGTGTGTGTGTATATATGTGTGTGTGTGTGTGTGTGTATATATATATATATATATATATATATATATATATATATATATATAAATGTGAGTAAATTTTAGGATAAACAAAACGGCTCAAGTTACTCTTTGGAATAATAGTAATTATTTTTACAAAAGTTTGTATTTAAACTTTCCATGGAAACTGTTATAGACTACTTCTTATTTATACTGAAACCTTGAGTAACTTAAACATGATAGAATAAAATAGTTTTGAAATATCAAATGCAATAAAAATTCAAAGCTTTGCTTATTGCAGGGTTGAGAAAAACTGAGAGCACTTAATTCTGAGCTACTTCATTTGAGGTAGTTACTGAAAAGATTATTTTATTTTATAAAATTTTATTTTATTTTGTAAAATTTTATTTTATAAAATTTTATTTTATAAAATTTCACAGTGTTTGATATTATTTATATCTTAACCCTGTTGGAAACTTTCCCCAGTGATGTCATTTGGTCTCCTCATTATTTCTTTCTTTCTTTTTTTCCTGATTATACTCTTCATGTTTTTTGTGGGGAGGATGGGGATTGAACTCAAGATTGAACTCAGGGGCACTTGACCACTGAGCCACATCCCCAGCCCTGTTTGTATTTTATTTAAAGACATGGTCTCACTGAGTTGCTTAGTGCCTCACCATTGCTGAGGCTAGCTTTGAACTTGAGATTTTCCTGCCTCAGCCTTCTGAGCGCTGGGATTACAGGTGTGCGTCACTCACTGTGCCCAGCATACTCTTCATGTTTACTTAAAAGATTCTTGAAGTTTCATTCTTCCTTTTCCCCTGGCTCTTCTCCCTCCTATGTGTGACATACCTGAGCTGTATTCCTAGTTGCAAAATGCTACAATATTCATCTTTTCTGGATAGCCGTTCACTATATTGTGTTTAGGAAATGTTTTTGTACTTTTATCTCATTCTTGACATTTATTAATAGTTCAACTAATAATTTAGTTCTTCAAACAAAATAATAAAATTACGTTCTAAATATTTCCTAGCTTCCTTAGAAAGCAAATTCATAGTTGGAAAACTTGATAATGCAGGTGAAATTTCCACATGGATACAGGTATATGTACCTTACATACTACCTCATCTCCATAAGTTCAGTATCTGCTAAATTCTCTTTGGCATTCCCACTGGCCTCACCATCAGCTTGTTGGGAATGGACTCTGAATGCTGCTTATTGTGATTTATCTTATTCTTACACTGATTCAAGAGTAGACATTCTGTTATTCCCTGATGTGAGTATGCGATGTTGAAATATTTAGATAAGACTAAGGTTTCTGGATAACAAAGGAAGTGAACATGCAGAATAAATTCATTTCTTCATAGTGAAAGTCAGAGTCCTTACTGTAGCCTGTAAAAGTTATCTGAGGTGTGTCTGATCTCTTTTCCTTCTAGTCTACCTTTACCTCACTTGGTTTCACTACAGTGGCCTCCTTGTGGATACTTGGATGTTATCACATGTCCTGACCTTTATGTCTACACCATCTGTTCTCTCTTTCCCCTCAGGTACATGTGTAACTAAATCCCTACTTCAAGTTCTTGCTATATTTCACCTTCTGTGTGAGACCTGTCTTGATCTCCCTATATAGCTGCCCCCACTTCCTACCCCACTGGTGGTCCCCCTTATCTTGCTCTATACTCTGTTCTTTATTCCAATGAACATAATTTTCTAACATACTCTATCACATATTCTTGATGTATTTACTTTATCATTCTTTTTTTCTCTTGCCTCTAAAATGTAAACTTAATAAAGAAGAAGTTTTGTGTGTGTTTGTGTTTTTTTTTTTGTGTGTTTGTGTTTTGTTTTGGTAGTAGTTGCTTTAATTAGCAGATTTCCCTTAGTACTTAACAACATTGGTATTTGGTGTATAGGAGTTGTCAGTGATTATCTAATAGGTAACAAATTTGGTTTTTGTAAGACTTGAGTTTTTCTACCTTAGTAAGTGATCAATTCCTGGTCAGCCTCATATCTTTACTTTGTCCTTCTCTTTTTATGTGGATCATTTGAATACATCTAGAATTTGAGAAAAAAAAAAGTCCACATCCAAGAAAACAATGCCTAGAAAAATTAGAAAACACTCTTTACTGCCATCTGAGTTCTGTTTTTACTCTCCTTGGGATAATTGCCAGTGAGAACAGAGTATACTTGTATTTATCCTGTAAAAATGTAGCATTTCCCTATGGTCCTAACATGGCAGCTGTGTTAACCTTTGTCTTTGTCTCTGTATCCCCAGAGCAATTTTAATTCCCATATCCATGGTGATAATGAACTGTCTCACCTTTTACATTGTAGAAATATTCAGTCTGGAACAAACATAAGTTTTAATTGATGGACAGAATCACCAAGTTAATAAGACCAG
The DNA here is from genome assembly GCF_001458135.2 of Marmota marmota marmota. Classification (NCBI taxonomy): domain Eukaryota; kingdom Metazoa; phylum Chordata; class Mammalia; order Rodentia; family Sciuridae; genus Marmota; species Marmota marmota. Next base: position 24,280,595 of record NW_025999968.1, on the reverse strand, counting down.
TGTAATCAGTTTGTTCCTTTGTAACCTTTCTCAGGCTTAAGAAGGTCCTAAAAGGTGAATTCGGTTCATCCAGATTCTGTAACTGATGAATTGTGTAACCTTTGACAAATTATTTAACTTACCTGTCTTCAGTAGATTGAATTTGTTGTTGTATTGTTGTTTGCTGGTTTGTTTTTAACTCTGGATTTTATATCATCAGAAATGTTTTAAACTTTATGTTTTGGGAAGACTTTCAAAATATTTTAGCAATTAAGTTAAAATAATCATATTATTGTGCTTCATTTAAGACTTAAATTTGTAAGGTACTACATATCTAGAAACAAAGTTGAGCCTACAACCTAGCAAGAATTCTTTTCTTATGTACTTTCATAAGATAAGCAGATTTGTAATAATCCCTGGAATTCATTTAACTAGAAAATTAAGTCTTTAGCTGTGATAAGCAATTTAGGGTTAGTCTGTATATCCTTACCTTCCTTTATGTTTTCTTTCCCTTTTTTCTTCTTTAGCTCTTAGGTTATCTATTGCACAATTTTATTTGCTTAGAGAACAAAAGGATGATACTTTGTACTTTATTTGACTTTTAAATTTAAATTTACATTTTATTTATCATCTCTCCTGTCCTTCAACAAATTGACTTGTATTTTGTAGATGCTTCTTAAATGCTGCTTGAGTAAATGAAGCTGCATTTATTTCTTTGCTTTTGTTTTCCTAATACTAAGTTAACAAAGAAAGTGATTTTAAACTTTTCTTCTTTTAAGAAAGGTGACTCTTGTGATGGTGGGACTTGATAATGCTGGCAAAACAGCAACAGCAAAAGGAATCCAAGGAGGTAAGCTGAAAATTATTCCAAAATCTAATAAATTATCCTGAATTTACATATTTATGCTAAATTGTTTTATCACATAATAATTGGGTTTATATAGTATGCACTCAGTTACTTTATATTCTTAATATACTTGAGACTTTCATGACTGGGTTCTAGCTTGTTAGTACCAGCCTAATATTAGGGTTCAAATTTCAATAGATGCAGAGAAACAGAGGCTCCTTGAGGTCTCTTTTTAGCTAGGAGGTTGGTGTCTGTGTTCTAAAATGTAAGGACGGTAAATGCAAAAAAACAATGGCATATCCTTGTCTTTAACAATATCCATTTTCTACATGTATGTTCTTGGTCAGAATTTGGTCATATAGCTAGGTGACGTAGAAGTAAAAATGTAGTTAGCATACCTCTGCATTTCTTGAGGACATCATAGACAATATTTTGTAATACACAATACACATGGAATTTACATTATAGAATTTGTGGTGGCAAAATGTTTTCTTACAATAGTAAGTTTTGCAGGGTATTAAGAAGTAAAAGTCCTCTGATTACGTGGTATACAAGCCATCTTGTTGCATTCAGTTTTCAGGAATAACTACTAAAGGCTTTTCTCCCAATTCACACCCTTTAAGATACCTAGGTGGTGATATATCTTCAGGACCCAAGAAACTCACTATCACACCACAGCTACACTGTAGGATAAAGCATTAAATTAAAACTAACCAACTAAATATAGCCAATGAGATATAGCATACATGATAAAAAGTCCTTTAATGACAGATAAACTGTGGTTAATGTAACTATAAAAATTACATTTTACATTGAAAAATAGCATCAAGAAATGCAGTTCATCTATAATAAGTCCTTAATAATGATTGCATGGGTAGATGGATACATATATTGAAGGGCAAGAACAGCAGCATCAGCTATTTTATTTTATTTTTACTTTTTATTTTTGCTAACACAGATTGAACCTAGGTGCACTCAACCCCTGAGCCATATTCCCAGCCCTTTTTAATATTATATTTAGAGACAGGGCCTTGCTAAGTTGCTGAGGCTGGCTTTGAACTCAAGATCCCCCTGCCTCCACCTCCCAGGCCACTGGAATTTTCAGCGTACACTACTGCACCTGGAAACATTAGTTATTTTAGCAGTATTGTGTTATAGTTTGAAGAACTATGTATGTTGTGGTGAGTGCTAAGGATACAAAGACTTAGTCCCACATGATGGGAAGATGTAGGCTCATATGAAGGTCATTTAGAAGATAGGATATTATGGTAGAGGGTAAAGGTGATAATAGAAGTGAAAAGGAATCAACAGAAAAGGATTTATGGGGAAAGTTGCATTTGAATTTACGCTTAAGTCTTGAAATGCAAATCCTGTATAGGAATCAGTAGAGAGTAGAGGGCATTCCATATTCTGGCTTTTGTAGTCCTAAAGACCTCTATTTCAATTGCAGAGGCTTTTGAGAGGACTTGTATTTGTATCCTATCTCTACCTAGAAGTAAACTTGAAAAAACATTCTTAGTGTGTATCAGTTGTTTGGGAATATTGCTCTCATTTTATCTGTGCTTACATTGCTCCCTCTGCCTAGAATGTTGTTCTCCCTCTGTTAGAATTATGTAGCTTTATGACTTCACTCACATTTCACTTCTCTGAAGCCTCTCTAGACTATAATTCATCCCTTCCTTCTTGAATTCCCTCACACTATCCTAAGTCTTTTTCATAGAACATAAAAATTCTGTTATCCTCAGTAATATTCTCTCTGTTTTGGCATTCAGTGTTCTGTGAGGATATCAACCATATTTTTATTGCTCTTTGTACCATGATTCCTAGAAAATTTCTGTTATTGAATAGACATTTAGTACACATTAGTTTCCTATCTCTGCTCCATAGTAGTGGATTTGTTTTCATTTGTGATTTCCTCTGACTTGACTTAATTCATTCTCAAAGACAACTGCCTAGGGCTGGGGATATAGCTCAGATGGTAGAGTGTTCGCCTCATATGCACAAAGCCCTTGGTTCAATCTCCAGCACCACAAAAAAAAAAAAAAAAAAAAAAAAAAGACAACTGCTTATTTGCTTATTTTGTCTGTGAAAACCAGTTCTGGCCAATACTAGCTCCATATTTTTAATGATGTACTGTGATACTGTTTCTTGAAAATCAGGCTGCTTATATTAGGTCTAATCTTGCTTTTTGCTTTTTCTAGAAAATGAAGATATAGCAAAAATGTGACTTTAAATATCTCTAATAACTTTCTCAGGCATTGTGTGAACTCTGCAGAGGTACTTGTTAAAAGAAAGTCGTGCAGTGCAGATGTGTTTCTCAGTTATACCTAAGCCCAGAAAGTACCTTTTACATTTATCTTCTTATGTTTTGCTCAATGTGGGAATCTTACTCTCTAAACTAAGGTTGGTCAGTATTATTTTCTGCAGTGGTGGGAATGGTCTGTATTTACTCTGTCCAGTAGGGTGGACCTGAAAAATCCATGTAGTTTTTGAGCACTTGAAATATGGCTTGTACAACTGAGAAAAAAAATTTTTAATTTTATTTTATTTTAATTAATTTTAAGAGCCTCATGTAGTTTTTGCTACTGTTTTAATCATACAGTGCTACACAAAGTCCTAGAGTAGTAGTTATAGTAGATTGTAGTGATGTAGAGGGAATGGAAGAGACAAACATGAAACTTGAACCTATTAGCAGGTTCTACTAATCTTTCAAGGGTTATATCTTTTCCATTCCTTTGTTTTTATGTTCATACCTTTCTGAAAAGTATGTGTCATTCACTTTCATTGTAGAGATTTTTGCAAAATGAATTTTAATAAAGCATTTCTTCAGTCACCTTTAATAGTCTTCCAAATACCTTCATTGATTCTCTGTTCTCTGACTTTGGACCCCTCTTCAGTCTGGCTTCAGTCTGCATTTACAGTCTTAAGGATTAGCTTCAGTTTGTGGCTATTTTCTTGATTCTCATTTCCCTTGCTTACATTATGCTTCTGCCTACCTAATTTTTAGGTCTAATTCCCATCTCCCCATTTTTTTTTAATGACCTTCAGAGGGGCTGGGGATGTGGCTCAAGCTGTAGCGCGTTCACCTGGCATGTGTGCAGCCCGGGTTTGATCCTCAGCACCACATACAAAGATTTGTGTCCGCCGAAAACTAAAAAATAAATATTAAAAAATTCTCTCTCTCTCTCTTTCCCTCCTCTCTCTCTTTAAAAAAAAAAAATGACCTTCAGAGATCTCTTGTTAATCCTTTTCTGTCATTACCACTCATTGATATAATCATGTGCACCCTAGACTTTTTTTTTGCTGTCATATACAGAAGCGCTTCCCCTAAAAACAGAAAACCTTCAATTATACATTATTTGGAGCATCTAGTACATATATCTATAGAAATAATGTAGTCTCTTTATTTTATTTGCAAGCTGTTATCAAAAATCTTTACTTAGTTGTAGCTCTAACTTATCTAGTTTAAAAGAGGTTTTTTTTTTTTTTTTGTAGTTTCTCCTATGTTATGATTCTTCTAAACCATTTTATTCTTTAAATGTTTATCATTTTCTTTTTAACTCCACAGAATTTATCCCTAGGGTTGACTATGGCATTGAAAGGTTGACACTTATTGTTTTTAAGTTGGAGAGGAAATAGCATTAACGACAAGAATTTATTCATTCATTTAACATATACTTACTGAATACCTATTAGGTGCTGGGATTATAGCATCTTAAAAAATACAGAAATTTCTATCTGCATGGAATAAAAAATATAGTTGGATATTTTGTATTATCTAGCCTCTTACCAAACCAGTATGTTTAGATGTAGTGTCTGTTGCATAAACAAGTGGTAAATATTCCATTTAGTATTTAAATGACATTAAAATACTAGAGTTAATGTTATTTAAAGTCTAAAGATTGTTCCTTTTGTGTCATTTTAAACAGAACACCCTGAAGATGTAGCTCCTACTGTTGGATTTTCTAAAATTGACCTTAGACAAGGAAAGTTTGAAGTCACCATCTTTGACTTGGGAGGTGGCAAAAGAATTCGGGGAATTTGGAAGAATTACTATGCTGAATCCTATGGGGTAATATTCGTTGTGGATTCCAGTGATGAAGAGAGAATGGAAGAGACAAAAGAGACAATGTCAGAAGTGTTAAGACATCCTAGGATATCTGGAAAGCCTGTATTGGTGTAAGTAACAGTGTCATTGTAAATTAGGGGCAGTGGCCTTAACCGATAAAGAAGTTATCTGTTACAAAGTATTGTATTAACTAAAATAGTTGTGCCCTAGTACAATAAAATGTATGTAATTAACTGAGAATTACTGATTATTGAGGCCTTCTTATAAAATAGGGATAAAGAATTAAGATTGTGTTATGGAACAAGTCTTATAATTAGATCTCCTGGGTATTAAAATATAAACTCATGTTTTAGTTGACAATTTTCTTTCTATCAAATTTAGTTTGAAATTGTCTATTAACAAGATTCTAGAATAATTTAAATTTTTTTCTCTTTTAATAACATATTTTACCATTGTCCTTGTTTTTTGTTTTTTTTGAGAAGATTCTTGTTTGCAAATTATTTAAATGGTTTATTTTTCTAATGCCACATTGATTTTTTAATATTTATTTCTTATTTTTCCATCTTACACATATGATCTGTGTCATTACCATCTTAGTCATACAGTTATATCATTTTGTCCGACTGCCTGAACATTTTTTAAGAACAAAGTGACAAACATCTTTTGTCGTCATAGCATTTATGTGTGGTAAACACCAGATGGTGCTATAGCTATGGTAGGTAGTAAAGTGAAAGTTCCTTAGTTTAAATTTCTCTTTAACTTGAAGCTAACTAAATATTGTCCTTGCCTTCTTATTTCTTTTCCCTCATTCTTGTGATTCACTATTAAGGATTAAAAAAAAATCAACTTATCATGTGGATAAATGAAAAAGTCTTAGTTCTCATTGTTCCTCAGGAGAATGAAGATTTTTTTAAGTGAGGCAGTTTGGAAGCTTTGATTACAAACGTTAAAAATCTAATTGTATCATTTATTGTTAAGCTTATACTTTAAAATTTTTATGGATTTAACTAATTAGGGAAGGTATGTGGTTTATATAATCAATACTGAATCTGAAGTAAAACTCTATTAGAGATATATATGAAAAGTTAGGTTGAATTGGTCTCTACAGTGTTTAAGCAGAGAATCAGTGATTTCTAAAGTCAATGATATTAATGACTATTAAAAAAAGATAGTAATGACTGTTGATCATTCATAAAATAGTTATATGTTTATACTTCAATAGTCATTTATTTTTCTTTTGTTCTTTTGTACATTTATTCATGCACGTACATATTAATTCATCAAGTTATTTATTGAGTATCTATTCTGTGCCAGGCACTGTTCTGGTGAGGGGAATTTGTTTGGGAACAAAAACAGTGAAACTACATGTCTGACCTCTGGTGCTTATGTTTTAGTGGGTATAGTAATAAATAAAATTAACAAATTCTGTCATATTAAGTGATACATATATTGAAACAATGAAGTAGGTGAAGGAAGATCAGGATGCCTATAGTGGTGGTGACAACAAGGGCATTTTGCCCTTATAATTAAGGAATATTACACTTAAGGTGATGGAGACAGTCTTACAGATTTCTGTGGAAAAGCACCAGGGCAGGAGCTTGCAATTATTAAGTGACTAGAGTGATTTCTGAGTAATTAGATAACTATAAGTAAAATATCTGCTTTCAGTTCTGTCATCTCTCTCAGCCAGGGAATTTCCTGAGTAGAAGAAAAAAGTACACAGCTTGGATAATTACTTCATCATTATAATTTTATAATCAGTGAGAACTTAAAAAGATATGAGGATTAATTATGGATCAATAGTATGTTTATGAAATATAATATGTCTTATTATTTTATCAACTTTTTTCAGAGGAGTTTTTTTTCCCCAAAATGTATTTTAATTTTAATTGACACATAGAAATTGTACATGTTTGTGGGGTACAGTGGGATATTTCAATATTTGTATATAAAGTGTACTTTGATTCAGATCAGGGTAATTGACATTGTTATTCCAAGATTTGTGTTTGTGGTGTGAACATTCAGTCCTATTAGCTGGAGGAAGTAAGTCACTGAAGATGCCTTTGGAGTATATGTTTTATATCTGGCAAGTGGAGTCTCTCTACCTCTCTGCTTCCTGATATGATGTATTCAGCCACTTTCCTTTGCCACACTTTTCTGCCATGATGTTTTCTCATTTTGATCTCTAAAGAATGGAGCTAGCTGTCTATGGATTGAGACCGTTGAAACTCTGAGCCCACAGATAAATTTTTTCTTCTTTAAAATTGTTTTTGTCAGGTTCTTTGGTCACAGTAGTGAAAAAACTGACTAAAATAACATAGGCTTATTTCTGAATTCAGTATTCTATTCCTTTTGTCTATGTGTTTGTTTTTGTGCCAGTATCATGCTGTTCTAGTTACTAAATCTTTGAACTAATGTTTTGAAGTCAAGTGTGGTAATGCCCTCCAGCTTTGTTATTTTTGCTCAGGATTGCTTTGCTCTTTGGGGTCTTTTGTGTTTCCATAAAAATTTTAGGGAGTTTTTTCCCAATATCTGTGAAAGAATATCAATGGTATTTTAATAGGAATTTCATAAAATCCATAAATCACTTTGCATAGTATGGACATTTTAACCATATGAATTCTTCTAATGCATAAGCATGGGATGTCTTTCAGTTTTTTTGTGTCCTGCTCAGTTGATTTCATGACTGTTTTGACATTTTCATTGTAAGGATCAATCACTGTCTTGATTGTATTTATTCCTAAATAGTTCATTTATTTATGTTTTAAGCTAATATGAGTGGATTCCTTTCTTGACTTCTTTCTCAACAGTTTTCTTTTTGATGTATATAGTAAAGGTACAGATTTTTTTATGTTCATTTTGTGTCTTGCACCTTACTGATTTTTTTTTTTAAGTCCATTGCTTTTTTTTTTTTTGGTACCAGGGATTGAACTCAGGGGCACTCAACCACTGAGCCACATCCCAGCCCTGTTTTGTATTTTATTTAGATACAGGGTCTCACTGAATTGCTTAGAGCCTTGCCATTACTGAGGCTGGCTTTGAACTCGCCATCCTTGTGTCTCAACTTCGTGAGCCACTGGGATTACAGGCATGCGCCACTACACCCAGCCCCTACTGTATTTGTTTATCAATTCTACCAGTTTTTTGGTAGAGTCTTAAGGTTTTAAATCATGTCATTTTCTAACAGGGATAATTTAGCTTCTTCCTTTTTAAATTTGAGTGTCATTAATTTCTTTCTCTTGCCAAATTGCTTTGGCCAAAACCTTCAATACCATCTTGTATAAGGTTGATGAAAGTGGACATCCTTGTCTTGTTTCTGGTCTTAGAGGAAATGATTCTGGCTTTTCCCATTCACTCTGATGTTTTATCTGTAGGTGTTTTTGTTTGTTTGTTTGTTTGTTGCTTTCTAATTAGTTATCCATGACAGCAGAATATGCACTTCAATTCATTGTATACAAATGGAGTACAATTTTTCATTTCTCTAGTTGTACACAATGCAGTCACATCATTCATGCAATCATACACTTACATAGGGTAATAATGTCCATTTCATTCCACCATCTTCCAACCCCATACCCCTTTCCCTGTCCTCTCTCCCCTTTGCTCAATCCAATGTTTCTCCATTCTTTCCTTGCCCCTCCCCCCTATTATGGATCATCATCCTCTTATCACAGAAAACATTTGGCCTGATTGACTTCCTTCGCTTATCATGATACTCTCCGGTTCCATCCATTTGCCTGCAAGTACCATAATTATATTCTTCTTTAAGGCTGAGTAATATTTCATTTTGTATATATACCAGAGTTTCTTTTTCCATTCATCTATTGAAGGGCATCTAGGTTGGTTCCATAGTTTAGCTATTTTTGAATTGAGCTGCTATAAACATTGATGTGGCTGCATCACTGTAGTATGTTGATTTTAAGTCCTTTGAGTATAGATTGAGCAGTGGGATAGCTGGGTCTAATGGTGGTTCCATTCCAAGTTTTCTAGGGAATCTCCATACTTCTTTCCATAGTGATTACACCAATTTGCAATCCCACCAGTAGTAAATGAGTGTACCTTTTCCCCCACATCCTCGCCAACACTTACAGTTGCTTGTATTCTTGATAATTGCCATTCTGACTGGAATGAGATGAAATCTTAGTTTTTATTTGCATTTCTTTAATTGCCAGAGATGTTGAACAGTTTTTCATGTTTGTTGATCGATTTTATATCTTATTTTGTGAAGTGGTTGCTCAGTTCCTTAGCACATTTATTGATTGGGTTATTTGTGTTTTTTTGGTGTTAAGTTTTTTGAGTTCTTTGTATATCCTGGAGATTAGTGCTCTTATCTGATGGGTGTGTGATAAAGATTTTCTCCTATTCTGTAGTCTCTTTCTTCACATTACTGATTGTTTCCTTTGCTGAGAAAAAGCTTTTTAGTTTGAATCCATCCCATTTATTGATTCTTGATTTAATTTCTTGCACTTTAGGAGTCTTGTTAAGGAAGTCAGGTCTTAGCCAACATGATGAAGATTTGGGCCTACTTTTTTTTTCTATTAGGTGCAGGGTCTTTGGTCTAATTCCTAGGCCCTTGATCCACTTTGAGTTGAGTCTTGTGCAGGGTGAGAGATAGAAATTTAATTTCATTTTTGCTGCATGTAGATTTCCAGTTTTTCCAGTACCATTTGTTGAAAGACAATTTTTTCTCTAATGTATGTTTTTGGCACTTTTGTCTAGTATTAGATAACCGTATTTATGTGGGTTTGTTTCTGTGTCATCTATTCTGTACCGTTGTTCTACAGGTCTATTTTGGTGCCAATACTATGCCGTTTTTGTTACTGTAGCTCTGTAGTATAGGTTCAGTTCTGGTATTGTGATGCCTTCTGCTTTATTCTTCTTGCTAAGGATTGCTTTAGCTATTCTGGGTTTCTTGTTTTTCCAAATGAATTTCATGATTGCCTTTTCTATTTTTATGAGGAACATCATTGGGCTTTTAATTGGAATTGCTTTAAATTTGTATAATGCTTTTGGTAGTCTGGCCATTTTGACAATAATAATTTTGCCTATCTAAGAACAAGGGGGATTTTTTCATCTAAAATTTCTTTCTTTAGTATTCTGTAGTTTTCATTGTCGAGGTCTTTTCATCTTTTTTTTTTTTTAGGCTATTGTGAATGGTGTAGTTTTTTCAAATTTCTCTTTCATGGGATTCATCACTGATGTACAGAAATGCATTTGATTTATAGGTAATGATTTTATATCCTGCTACTTTGCTGAATTCATTTATTACATCTAGAAGTTTTCTGGTTGAATTTTTTTGATCCTCTAAGTATAGAATCATGTCGTCTGCAAAGAGTAATAGTTTGAGTTTTCTTTTCCTATGCATATCCCTTTAATTTCTTTTTTCTAGTTGCTCTGGCTAAAGTTTCAAGGACTATGTTATTGAATAAAGTGGTGAGAGAGGGCATCCCTGACTTGTCCCAATTTTAGAAGAAATGTTTTCCATTTTTCTCCATTTGGAATGATGTTTGCTTTGGGCTTAGCATAGATAGCTTTTACAATGTTAAAGTATGTTCCTATTATCCCTAGTTTTCTAGTGTTTTGAACATGGAGAGGTGCTGTATTTTGTCAAATGCCCTTTCTGCATCTATTGAGATGATCATGTGGTTCTTATCTGTTTATATGATGAATTATGTTTGTTGATTTCTATATGTTGAACCAACCTTGTATCCCCTGAATGAGCCCAACTCAATCATGGTACAGTATCTTTTTAATATGTTTTTGTGTGTGATTCGCCAGAATTTTATTGAATTTTTGCCTCTTGATGTGTCTTTGTCTGGTTTTGTTATCAGGGTGATACTAGCCTCATAGAATGAGTTTGGAAGGGTTCCCTCCTTTTGTTTTCATGGAGTAATTTGAGGAATATTGGTATTAGTTCTTCTTTGAAGGTCTTGTAGAACTCAGCTGAGAATTCATCTGGTCCTGGGTTTTTCTTAGTTGGTAAGCTTTTGAAGGCATCTTTTATTTCATTGTGTGAAACTGACCTGTTTAAATTATGTATGTCTTCCTGATTCAGTTTGGGTAGATCATGTCTCTAGACATGTCTGTGTCTTCAAGATTTTCTATTTTATTGGAGTATAAATTTTCAAAATAGTTTCTAATTATTTTTTGTATTTCAGTAGTGACCATTGTGACATTTCCTTTTTCATCATAAATTTTAGTAATTTGAGTTTTCTCTCTCCTTCTCTTCGTTAACATGGTGAAGGGTTTGTCAATTTTATTTAATTTTTCAAAGAACTAACTTTTCAGTTTAAGATTTTTTTTTCAATTTTTTTGTTTCAATTTCATTGATGTCTGCTCTGATTTTAATTATTTCCTGTTTTCTACTGTTTTTGATGTTGATTTGTTCTTCTTTTTCTAGGGCTTTGAGATGTATGAATGAGCTTAATGCAGTGAACTTTCCTCTTAGTATTGCCTTCACAGTGTCCCAGAGATTTTGATATGTATTATTGGTATTCTCATTTACCTCTAAGAATTTTTTTTTATCTCCTCCCTTATGTCTTCTGCTGTCCATTGTTCATTCAATAGTTTATTATTTCATTTCCAGGTATTGGAGTAACTTCTATTTTTTATTTTATCATTGATTTCTAATTTCATCCTATCAGATTATGATCTCATAGAATGCAGGGTAATATCTCTATTTTTTTTTAGTTTGCTAAGAGTTGCTTTGTGGCATAATATATGGTCTATTTTAGAGAAGGATCCATGTGTTGCTGAAAAAGTGTATTTGCTCATTGATGGATGAAATATTCTATATATGTCTGTTAAGTCTAAGTTATTGATTTTATTATTTGATTTCTGTAGTTTCTTTGTTTAGTTTTTGTTTGGAACATCTATCCAATGGTGAGAAAATGTGTTAAAGTCACCCAGTATTGTGTTGTAGTGTATTTGATTCTTGAAATTGAGAAGAGTTTGTTTGATGAATGCAGATGAGCCATTGTTTGGGGCATATATATTTATGATTGTTATGTCTTATTGATATATGATTCCTTTAAGCAGTATGAAACATCCTTCTTTATCCCTTTTGATTAACTTTGGCTTGAAGTCCACTTTATCTGATATGAGGATGGAAACCCCTGCTTGTTTATGCAGTCCATGTGAGTGGTATGTTTTTTCCTAACCTTTCACCTTCAGCCTGTGGATGTCTTTTCCTATGAGATGAGTCTCTTGAAGGTAGCATTTTGTTGGGTCTTTTTTTAAATCCAGTCTTCCAGTCTGTCTTTTGATTGATGAGTTTAGGACATTAGCAACTGAGGTATGATTTGTATTCATGGTCATTTTGGTTTAATTTTGATTTTCAACTTGACTTGGTTTCTCCTTTGATTGGCTTTTTTATTAGTATAGTATAATAAGGTGATCACACCTGAACAGGGTAGATTTCTCGTCAGAAGGTGTGAGCTACCTAGTACAGTAAAAGTCTGAAATGATCAGAAATAAAGATAAAGCCAGAAATTAGATAGAAAGAGGAGCATCTGATGGGTTTTCCAGTCCTGATAGGAGCTGGAAGTGAACAACTGAAAAATGGCTCCGATTCTTTCTTAAAGGGGTAGTACAAGCAAGGCAGGGATAAGGTTTCAGTAGGAGAAGTCTTGGTTTTGTGCTTGCTTCTCAATGTGGCGGGGGTCTTGCAGTAAACAGGTTGGTTGGCATTTTGGCAAGCCAAACCCATCTCCATGTGGCCATAGTGGGTCGTTTCCATCTCTGGAACTGTGCCTGAACTTGAGTGGTGAGCTAGAACAAGGTTCCAATTTGAAGTAGGCATTCTCAAACCAGGGGGTTCTACCTGGGAGTTCCTACATCTGGGGTTCCCTGACTAATGACTTCCACATCACTCAGTTTACTCATAGCTCTCCACAGTGTAGTTCCTACCTTTGCTGATTTTTATTGTTGTTTTTCGTTTCTTCCTCATGGAATATTTTTCTGAGGATGTTCTGTAGTGCAGGTTTTCTAGTTGTAAATTCTTTAAACTTTTGTTTATCATGGAAGGTTTTTATTTCATCATCAAATCTGAAGCTTAATATTGCTGGACATAAAATTCTTAGTTGGCATCCATTTTCTTTCATAGCTTGGTATATATTGTTCTAGGACCTCCCAGCTTTGAGGGTCAGGGTTGAGATCTCCTGAGATCGAAATTGATTTCTTCCTATATATAATCTGATACTTTTCTCTTGTGGTCTTTAAAATTCTGTCCTTATTCTGTATGCTAGGCATTTTCTTTATAATGTGCCTTGGTGTGGATCTGCTGTCATTTAGTACATTTGGTGTCCTGTAAGCCTCTTGTATTTGATTTTCCATTTCATTCTTCAGATTTTGGAACTTTTCTGATATTATTTTATTCATAAGATTGTTCATTCCTTTGGTTTGTATCTCTGTGCCTTCCTCTATCCTGATAATTCTTAAATTTGGTCTTTTCATGTTATTCCATAATTCTTAGAAGTTCTGTTCATGTTTTCTTATCTTCACTGTATGGTCAACTTTATTTTCAAGATTATATATTTTGTCTTCATTGCCTGAGTTTCTGCCTTCCAAGTGATCTAGTCTGTTGGTGATGTTTTCTATTAAGTTTTTAATTTGGTTTATTGTTTCCTTCATTTCAAAGATTGCTGTCTGTTTTTGTCCCCCCCCCCCCAATCTCTCTTTATTGAAGTAATCTTATGCTGCCTGTGTTTGCTTTCTTATATCATCCTTTACTTTGCAGATCATTTTAATTATGTATATTCTGAACTCCTTCTCTGACATTTCCTTTACGGTGTTATCAATGGATTCTATTATTATAGCATCTTGGTTTATTTGGGTCACTTTCTTCCCTTGTTTTTTCATGTTGTTCTTGTGTCTTCCCCCCTAAGTAGAGCAGATCCAAGGTATTACAGTTTCTACCCTATAGACTTAGAGTATCCCTGCAGGTTTCCAATACCTTGACTTTAAGGGGCAGATCAATATTAACAGAACCCAGTGAAAACAATATGCAGCTTTTAACCACATAGTTCCTTTAAGACGTTTATAGTTTTGCCACAATAAACAGAAATGATGTGTTCGATTATTATCTACAATATAAACAGTAGGTTTGAGAAAGGGTCTACATTTTTTAATGATGGACAAAGAGAGAACCAGGGATAGGATTGGATGTTGAGGATGTTACTGAGGATGAGATATTATTGAAGTAGGAGGTGAGAATGTAGAGGTATTAAATCATAGGAAGCATGAAAGAGGAATCAAAGGAAGTTGTCTGTTAGCAGGAAAAAAGAAAGACACTCCAGGGAGACAGATATATGGAAGGAAAATATAGAGAAAGAGATGAAAATAAAATAAGATAGAATAAGATTAAATAAAATAAGAAAAACTGTAGAAATTTAAAAAAATACAACAAAACTGTAATATACTATTCAGACATCCCAGTCCTCAGTAGCCTGATGCATGAAAAGTACTTGGTTTCACAAATGTTAGGGATGTGAGGGTGGGACAAGAAAGAAAAAAAAATCTCAAAGGAAAATTGAATGATTGTTTCTGTTTGAGTTCCCTGCTTCCCTTCTCATCTGATAGGTGGTGTTGTCTAGATTTTGTTGGTATCTCCACCCTCTGGATGGTGAATATTACTAGGGTGTGAGGGTTAGTCTTGAAAATGGAAATCCTAGAGGCAAGGTGTAGCAGTTGCCGGTCCCTGTTGGAAGAACGCACCCCAGGAATCTCCTTGGGTCTACTCATGTGATGTGGGAGCCTGGTCTTGCCTGAGGATTCTACAATTCCTGGTCTCTAATTTAGTCTTTAAATTGTCTCTCTCTTGCCCCTGACCTTTTGACTACCCAATCAGGAACCTCTCTCTCCAGAGGTCCTGAGGGCTGTGTCCCTGTTGTGGAAAGCTGTTCTGTATCTGGAAGATCAGGACCAGGCATTGAGAGCTGCAGGCCAGCCACATAGCTGCAAGTGTTGAGATGGGTTGGTGGCTAGGGGGTGATGTTGGAAGACTGGGGATTGGGGAGCCAAAAGTCCCTGTTGATTGCCAAACTGGCAGGACTAGTGATCATTAGATGATGGTATATGGAGGGAGTTGGGGACCGGACTGTTGTCACGTCTCAGCAAGTGCTGCCTGAGTTGGCCCAGGGAATCTGGTTGGCACTGAGCCTTCATACCTTCTTCTAACCTACTGACTCCATGCAAAGCTCTCTCCTGCCTCTGCAGGAAGCAGGTAGCTATCAGTACACCTAGCAGGGAGACTTCAAGTGTAACCAAGCCTATAGGGACCTTGGTGATGGTCTATGAGGCCCTGGTTGTTGTCCCTGGGTGGAAGAAACCATGGTCCTAGTTGGTGGTGATGGTGGAGGTGACTAACCTGCAGGTACCTTGATGTTGGGCTTCCAGGCTCTTGCTAGTGTCCAAAGATGGAAGCTGCCCCAACTAAAGATGGCAATGGTGGCAGTGGAGGTAACCCAAGATGGTGGTGGTGTACCAAGATGGAGGCGACTGCTTTCAGAGATGGGACAGCGATGGTGGGCTTGTGCCACGGCATTGGGCAGCCTGTTTGGAGATGCAGCAATGCGGCTGGTGGTGCTGTGGCAGGCTGCTGCCTTCAGGCCCTTCCAGTGTCCCAAGATGGAGGCTACCAGGTTGAGGGGCCTAATGCAGCAGTTGCAGTGTCCCAGGTTAGAGGTGGCCAGAGGAGCCATGCGTTGGTAGATGGGGAGCTGAGCATCAGGGATCCACACAGGTGCAGCATCGGGTACAGCCAGAACAGAGGTCTATAAGTTTTTAATATATAGCCTTTATTGTGTTGAGATATATTCCTACCATGCCTAATTTTTTTTGTTTTGTTTTGTTTTTTTGTACCAGGTATTGAACTGAGGAGCATTTAACAACCAAGCCACATTCCCAGCCCTTTTTTAATTTTTAATTTTGAAACAGGGTCTTACTAAGTTGCTTAGGGCTTCACTAAGTTGCTGAGGCTGGCCTTGAACTTATGATCCTCCTGCCTTGGCCTCCCAATGACTGGATTACAGGCATGCACCACCACACCTGGCCCATGCTTAATTTTTTGAGAGGTTTATGAAGTTTATTGAATCTTATTGAATGCTTTTTGTGCATCTATTGAGATCATCATATGACTTTTGTCCTTCATTAGTGAATTTGATATGTTAAGTTTATTGATTTGCATATATCCAACCATCTTTGTATCTCTCAAATAAATTCCACTAGATTGTGGTGTAGAATTTTTTGTGTAATTTTGGATTTGTATTACTAGTATTTTATTGAGAATGTCTACATCTGGCTTTATCAGGGATATGGTCTATACTTTTCTTTTTCTCTTATTTATGTTGTGAATTTTTCCTCATCTGGTATCAGGTTAATGTTGGACTTGTACAATGAGTTTAGAAAAATTTCCTCCCTTTCAATACTTTAGAATGGTTTGAGAAGAAATGATGTTAGTACCTTTAAAAATGTCATAAAATTAAGCAGTGAAGCCATTTGATCCTTGTTTTTTTTCTTTATGGGAAGATGTTAATTACAGATTCCACTGTTTTATTTGTTAATGCCTGTTCAGATTTCCATGTCTTCATGGTTCAATTTTGGTAAGTTATATGTGTCTGGAAATTTATTCACATCTTTAAAGTTTTCCAGTTTGTTAGTGGATGGTGGTTCATAATAGTCCCTAATGATCTTCTGTTTGTGGTATCAGTTGTAATCGCTTCTTTTTCATCTCTGATTTTACTTATTTGGGTCACGTTTTCTTAGTCTAGAAGTTTGTTACTTTTGTTTTTCTTTTCAAAAGCCAACTTTTTGTCTTTTTTTTTTGGTTTGTATTTTGTTTATCTTTGCTCTGATCTTTTTTGTTTCTTTCCTTCTACTGACTGTGGGTTTGGGTTGTTCTTGCTTTTCTAATTCTTTAAATTGCATCATTACATTGTTCTTACTATCTTCACTGTGTGATCAACTTTAATTTCCACATTGTATGCTTTGTCTTCATTATCTGACATTCTTTCTTCCAAGTGATCTAGTCTGTTGGTTATGCTTTATTGAGTTTTTAAAAATATTTTTATTAGTTATTGATGGACCTTTATTATTTATTTATGTATTTGTATGTGGTGCTGAGATTGTATCCTTTATTTCAAGGATTTCTGTTTTTTGTTTTTTTTTTTCAGTCTCTCTCTTTCTTGAAGTAATCTTTTGCTATCTGTATTTTCTCTCTTATCTCTTTGTTGGAGTGATCAATTTTTGCCTGTATTTGCTCATTTAGGTCTTAGGTCATTCTTTAATTCACAGATCATTTTAATTATGAACCTTCTGAACTTCTTCTCTGACATTTCATCAACTTCACTGTCCATGGATTCTGTTATTACAGTATCCTGGTTTGTTTGGGGCACCTTCCTCCCTTGTTTTTTCATGTTGTCTGTGTGTGGCCTTAGAATATCACTGGAAGTAGGGGGAGGACATTACAGGTTTTTAGCTTTTTCCAGTCTTTGATCAGGTTAAGGAGCAAAATCAGCCTGTCTGCATGCACGCTGTAGTTCCTTTTAAGACTCTCTAAAGGAGCTCAAAAGCACTTGCTGTGAAAGAAAGACATTTATATGTCTTTCTTTCTTGCAGTGTGGATCTGAGATATTACAGTTTCTTCCCTGTATTCTTGTAGTACCCATGCAGATTGTCTGTCCCTCACCTTGATGTTGGGCTTCAAGAGAGAGCTGTTTTTAAAATGTTATATGAATTTAAGCTACACAAAACTTATGATCACAGAAAATGGCATAGTTTAGTGATTATGAATATAAGTCCTATGATCATAACAATTTTTATTAATTATTTTGATCTTCCCATACTTACAGAACCAATAGATTCCTAACATTGTGCCTTCAACCCCTTCAAGGAATTTTATCCCTTTCAGATAGTTACATTAAGAAAAAAACTACTACTTGTAGTGCCTATTAAGTATAAAAATAAAATATACAAAATGTTTGACAACTAATTAAGTATCATTGTTTCTGTTGCTTAGGTTAGGATAATAGTAATAGTTTTAAAATATAGAAGGAAAAACTGTATATGACACATTGCTTTGTGATGAAAATTGCTGTATTTAACTCTTGCTTTAAAGGCACTGTGTTCAAATATACAGTGCTAACAGAAAAAAAAAACATTTGTGAATCTGTCTAATACTGTTGAATATTAAATAGTACTAAATATTCTCGATTTTTATGATAAACAGTTTAGAAATAATTATTTTTTTTGTGTGTGTGTGTGTATCAGTTATCAATGGACCTTTATTTATTTATTTTCATGTGGTGCTGAGAATCAAACCCAGTGCCTCACAGTTGCTAGGCAAGCGCTCATCTCTGAGCCACAACCCTAGCCCAGGAATAATTAGAAACAAATATCATGAAAGCTCTGAATGCAAGTTTAACAGGAGCAGAAGATATGTTAGTTTTAACTATTACCTGTGGAGTTTGTTACCTGTTTTAAATTATTCCTTTTATAATATTTCTTAAACATTTGAGCTGAGATATGAAACATCTTTCTACAATGATGCTTGACATTTGACATAGTAGAAAGTGCTTCAATTTCTTTATTCATAATTTTAAAATGATTTATGATATTTATGATAAATGTATAAATTTTGCCTTTTCAAGTACCTTAAGCTACCATAACACATTTTCCCTCCATTATACACATCTGGAAAAGCTGCCATATTAAATAGATCCATTATCTTTACATTCTATGCTGGTACCCAAGCAGCTAAAACATCAATAGGTTAAAAACATGACTGCACTGGGTGATATCACATTAAAGTTGTGACCATACATTTAGTTGAGCCCTAAATGCTGCCTGGTTATTCTGCTACCTTTTATAAAATGATTGTTATCCTCCCATCCCAAATGACTATTTTATTCCTTATCGCTTTCTTTCTGTTACTCCTTAAACCTACTGAGCTTTCATTTGACAATTTTGCCTTATAGTTCTTTAAGGAAATGGAAAATGTCACACAAGAATTCTCTCATTTTTTTCTACCACCAAATTTGATGTGAAATCTACTTGATTTTGCTTTATTATAGCATCCTCTGATGTCATGTTTTATGTAATTCTCAATTACCAAATAGTCTCAAATAGCCAAGTGTATTGCTTACATAGTCATCATTTAATTGAACATTCATCTTGTTAAAGCATTAGAAGTTAGGAAAAATGTGTAATAGAATTTAGTACCTGATCAGAAACTTCAATTTATTCATCTGATTTTTTTTTTTGTTAACCTGTGAGTTGAAGGTATTCATACTGTTTTCAGATAATTAAAATTTAAAGACTTATGTCACTGACTTCAGGAATCTCTGTAATACTAGTGGGTGTTGAAGGGGAAAATTATGACTTAACAGTGATAAAGTGTGGATCCATGAAACAATGAAAAACAGACACTGAAATACATCCTTCAGCTTAAATATGGAAAAATTTTAAAAATAGTTTCTTTATTTTGAGCCACGGCATGGACAGCACCAACAGCACAGTATCCTGCATGGATTTCTTTTTTTGTATTTTACTGCTAGTCCAAATTTCTCTCTAGTATTGTTAACATAATCTTTGGTACTATTTACTATCATTTCAATATTATTGATGCTCTCTCCTTGTTCCTCTACCAAAAGAGATATCTGAATGAAAAGATCCCGTAAATCCTTTACTTGGTTTTCCAAATTAACAAGTTCCTTATGTCTTTGTTCAATCTCTGAGAGTTGTGCTTTAGTGATATTGATTTCTGTGAGTAAGCTTTCATTAAAAACTTCCCATTTTCCTTGGTGAAGCATATCATTTACTTCTTCTTCAGGTACCTCTTTACCAGCAACTTCAAGTTGACGAAAAATAAATGCCTTGCACTTCTCTTGCTTTGCAGCTATTGTGTCATTGTATATATACATAGTTTGTTGAAAATGGCGGAACATTGCAGCATACTGAGATTTAAGTATCCTTGTGATGACTGACGATGGACCATTTTCAACCTCTGACTTTTTAACTTCTTTAACTAAATCATCCAAACCTCTGTTAATGTGTTCTGCTTGGGTTTTTATCTCCTTTGTAATGCTAGACTCTCTCTTAAGAAGGCTAAACCTTCTCATTGAAGCCATCAGACTTTTCTGTTGCTGTCCAAATCTTTGCACATCATCTGCCAAATTGTTAATATTCTCCTGTAGTTTTTGGATCTCATGTAGGTGTCTCTCAGCTACAGGCTCTCTCTCATAAATAACAGCTTGCTGCACAAACACCCCTTTTTCCTCTGTTTCCGTACTCAACACATGACTGTCTCTGTAAAGTTCAATTTCCTTTGTTTTTTGCTTTAGTTCTTGAAGTCGGTCTTTCATCTTCCCTTTCCTGCTAAGAAGCAAGAATGATTATGTTAAAATGAAATTTGACTTGACATAGCTGTCTATCTCCCAGCAAAAATTCTCCTAGTTTTCTAAAAATTAATTTAAAAATTAGAAAAATTAATAAGAATTTTCACATAAATATCACTGAAATTGGAAAAATAACATGAAATAATTTATGAATTATTTTGCCTAATGTGTGGCTTCTGTGAATCTCATTTAGTTGAGTTTAGTATCTGAGAAAGCAGTGATGGAGACACAATTATCCCCAAATTAGTACTTCAGTGTCAAGATTCTAATATGTGATACCATTTTTCTTAATAAAGGGTGCTTTTGCTCTACTTTCAAGTTTTAGGATTAACCTTTAGACTTTCAAAGTGCCCATACTACTTATGATATTTTAAACAGTTAAGCTGGTCTATGTAATGTTAAAAATATACTCATTTTGATAAAATAGGCATAATTAAGTTAAAAACAGTGTTAAAAACAGGACAGTTTCTACATTAGAGTTTTAGGTAGGTAGATTATGGTGAATTCAAGTTTTCTGAGGCCTTTAGGTTAACACATGATATAACTTTGTTTTCTTATCCATTGCATATTTATGAAATTATTTTCTTGGTTTGATTATGGTGATTTTTCTTTGTTTTGTTTTGTTTTTGGGGTACTGGGGATGGAACCCGAGGTACTTAGCCATATCCTCAGCCTTTTTTTATATTTTTTATTTTGAAACAGGGTCTCACTAAATTGCTTAGGGCCTTGCTAAGTTGCTGAGGCTAGCTTTAAATTTGCTATCCTCCTGCCTCAGCCTCCTGAGCCACTGGGATTACAGGTATGCGCCACCACATCCAGCCTGATTTCTTATTAACATTCCTTTGCAAAAGATTATCTATAATATCTTATAATAAAATATCTGTCATTTTCTTTTAATTGATACTTTTTAAAGCATGAAAATATACTTATATATAATTTTGAGTATGACATTTATCACATCCTGTACTGATAGTTATCCATTGAAATCAAATTGATGCACATGTATAACATGATATAACTACATATAAAGCGACTAAAAAAAACCAGTCTTCATTTATAAAAAAAACTTTATTTTCACAGAGCATCTTCATTTTAGAATGGCATTTAATGTCTTTCATTATATTTTTGAAGATAATAAAGGCCATGTGATAATATAAATGCTTCATTGGACCATGCATAATATTAGTATCAACCAGAGAAGAAGTTCTCTGATGGTACCCTTGGGTTCAAAATGGTGACTATGAAAAAATATTAGAAATTTTAGTTAATTACAAGCTTTTTATCAGAACTAAGAGAATAGTTATATTTTTATAAATAATAGTATAATGTCTACATAGGCTAAGAAAGATATCTGTTCCAATGACTTTATACATATTGGGAAGTGGGGCTTTATTAAGTTCTGAGCAGATATTTTAAGGTAAAAAC
Organism: Marmota marmota marmota; assembly: GCF_001458135.2. Classification (NCBI taxonomy): domain Eukaryota; kingdom Metazoa; phylum Chordata; class Mammalia; order Rodentia; family Sciuridae; genus Marmota; species Marmota marmota. The sequence continues at coordinate 24,258,883 of NW_025999968.1, read as the reverse complement.
TCATAAATTGGAAATTTCCAAACTAGTGTGAAAAGGATGAGATTAGCAAAATCATACCAAATGAGGAATCATTGAAAGAAATGCCCTGTGAAAGAAAAGATGTAAGGAGTATTTGTAACTATCTTCTAAAGTATAAAAGTCTCTGTCTACAAAAGAGATTAGATTTACTTGGCATAATTCCAAAGGGCTGTGTGTGGAAACTGCATGGAAGGAGGGTTGATTCAGTATATACTAAGAAGACTTTTGAAGGGTGTAGAGCTACTTGTTCCGAGTTGAAATCCAGACATGTCTTCCCATCTCCCTGAGCCAAGCCAGCCTTATTGCTCACTTGGATTACTGGAGCAGTCTTGTAAGTGCTACTCAGTGTTTTGTCAAATATTTGGTGGTTATGCTGGTACAGATATTATAGGACACCTAAAAATGTTCTGAAGTAATTATGGAAACTTTTTCTTTTGAGGCAGCTTTGGAAAGCAAAATTAACACCCATGATTTATTATATACTCTGAAAAACAATAGTATGAAGAAATTTGATGTTAAAGTTCCATGTTAAAGTTGGTTGGCTTACTGATTTATGTGTTGTTGTTGTTTGGTACTGGGGATTGAACACAGGGGGGCTTTACAACTGAGCTACTTACCTACCCTTTTTTATTTTTAATTTTGAGATGGGTCTTGCTAAGTTGTTTAAGGCTTTGCTAAGTTGCTGAGGCTGGCCTTGAACTTGGGTTCCTCTAGCCTCAGCCTCCTGAATCACTGGTATTGTAGGCATGAGCCTCTGCACCTGGCTTAGTGATTTATCTTGAATAGCTTTCAACTATTGTTCATTTGTTTTAGTGTTACTTATCACTTTCTTATCTAGATGCTCTTTCTGCTAATTATTGTATTGAATGTTGAAAACAAATTCCTTCTGAAAGTTTTTAAGATATCGTGTTGTAAAATGTGATATTTATTTTTTTCCAAATTAATGCATGGACAAAATTTAAAAAGTCAAAGCACTTTAAATTTAGAAAGATACATATCTGACACCCGGTTGCTCTACCATACCCTATTTCTAGTCCCTACTTCCAAAGGCAGTCATTTTCATTTACTTATCTGTATGTTTTTTAAAATTATTTATTTTTTAATTATAAGTGATCACAATATCTTTATTTTATGTGGTGCTGAGGATCGACCCTAGTGCCTCACGCATGCTAGGCGAGTGCTCTACCTGTGAGCCACAACCTCAGCCCTGTATGTTGTTTTTAAACTCCCTCTTTTTAGGTAATTTGCCTGTATAGGCATTTCTACTTTTTAAATTTTAGATGTTATATTGAGTTTCTGCTACAAAAAAATGTAGATCTAACTTTCTTTTAAACTCTCATTCTTCAGTTTCCCCCTCTTAATATAGTTGTTCCACAATTTTGGGTTAATCAAATAATGTTTACATTATTATAAACACCCAAATAATATTTATATATCAATCACATAAAGAATCATGGTTACAGTGCCTTTCTCAACTGTTTTTTTTTTTTTTTTTAGGCCTGAATCACTGGGAAAAAAATAGAAAATGGGTATTTTTGTTTTAAGAAAATTTGCTATTGAACTATTTAGACATATTCAGAAAGGGCCCGGAACATAAATGGATAGTTTGATGATTTTTCACAAAGTCAATACATCCATGTAAACATCACACAGATCAATAAATACATAACTTTTGTATTTTCCTTCAAGTTTTTAAGTTTTTCAGTTGCTTCCTGTTTTATATATGTATCATTAATTCATTCTAAGCTGAACTGACCTGAAAAATCCACTTGATATCTTAAATATAGCAAATATTCTTTTTATTTTATTATTTTGTTTTTTGAAGATTGTTTTCTGGAATATTCTAACGTAAACTGGCTGTGTTGGAATTTTCCTTTCTTCTCCTTCAATAATTACTGGTTTCTTATCTTTATTCTTGGTTGATTCCTTTATTTGGGGATATCCATAGCTTCTTTTCAAAACATAAATGTTATTATAACTTACATTTCTGAAAATTTGAAAAAAAAATCTATCTTTACACCTGAGCAAAACATTTCCTGTGAATTTAACTCTCACAAAGAATATTCTTCTCAAGTTTTGAAGCCAGTATCATCCAAAACCAAACAGACACATCAAGAAAGAAAACTTCATATTAATAACCTTGATTAACATAAGTGCAAAAATTCTTAATAAACTATTCACAAACCACATATAAAAGCATATTGAAAAAGATAGTGCACCAAGATCAAGTAAGTTTCATCCCATGGATTCAAGGTTCGTTCAGCACACAGAAATCAATAAGTGAAGTTCATCACATAAAAGAGTATTAGGACAAGCATCATATGATTATCTCAATAGATTATCAAACTAAAAAGCATTTTACAAAGTACAGTGCACATTTATGTTTAAAACACCAGAGAAACTGGGGAGAGAAGGGATATACCTCAACATTGTAAAGGGAATATCTGACAAACCCAAGGCCAATATCATACTGAATGAAGAAAAACTGAAAGTATTTTCTCTAAAAACTGAAACAAGACAAGGATGCCCAATCTCACCACTCCTATTCAACATAGTCCTTGAAACTTTAACTAGAGCAATCAGTCAAGAGAAGGAAATTAAACTGATAAAATAGGAAAAGAAAAAGGCAAGTTATCTCTATTTGCTGATGACATACTTCTGTATTTTTAAGAAGATCACAAAGATTTCACCAGAAGACTTCTAGAGTTGATAAATTTAGCAATGTAGCAGAATATAAGATGGACATACGTAAATAACTTTCCTATACTCTAATAATTAATCTGTTGAAAAGAAAACTAAAAGCGTTCACAGTAACCTCAAAAAGTACTTGTGAATTAATCTAATGAAGGAGGTGAAGGACTTCTGCAATGGAAACTACAGAACACTGAAAAAAGACATTGAAGGATACCTTAGAAGATGGAGATACCTCCCTTTTTCTTGGATAGGCAGAATTAATATTGTCAAAATGGCCGTACTACCAAAAGTGTTTCACAGACTCAATGCAGTCCCCTTCAAAATACTAATGACATTCTTCACAGAACTAGAAAAAACAGTTATAAATTTATGTGGAAAAATAAGGATCCAGAAGAGCCAAAGCAATCATGAGCAAAAAGAGTGATGCTGGAGGGAGGCATCATAGTACCTGACCTCAAATTATACTGCAGAGTTCTAATAACAAATACCACATGGTATTGGCACCAAAACAGACTTGAAGACCAATGGAATAGAATAGAAGACACAGAGACAAACCCACATAAATACAATTACCTGATGTTAGACAAAGTTGCCAAAAACATACATTGTAGAAGAGATAGCAATGTTAACAAATGGAGCTTGGAAAATTCTGGATATCCATATGTAGAAGAATGAAACTTGACACTTATCTTTCACCCTGCACAAAGGTCAACTCAGAGTGAATCACTGACCAGAAACTCTGCAATTGCTAGAAAATGTAGGCCCAACATTCCAACATGTTGGCACAGGAAACAATTTCATTAATAAGACTCCTAAAATGCAAGAAATAAAACCAAATATAAATATCAAACTAAAAAGCATCTGCACAGCAAAAGAAACAATTAAGAACATGAAGAGAGCTTACAGAATAGAAGATTTTTGCCACCTTCATTTCAGACAGGGCATTAATATCCAGAATTTATAAAGAACTCAAAAACTTAGCACCGAAAAACAAAATAAAACAAACCCCCCCCCCCCCCACAAAACCCAGTTAAAAATGAGCAAAAGAACTAAACAGACACTTCTCAAAAGAAGAAATACAGATGGCCCACAAATATATGAAAAATTTTTCAATATCTCTGTCAATTAGGAAAATGCACATCAAAACTTATATTGAGGGCTGGGATTGTGGCTCAGCGGTAGAGCGCTTGCCTCATGCAGGCGGGACCCGGGTTCGGTCCTCAGCACCACATAAAAATAAAGGCATTGTGTTGTGTCCATCTACACCTAAAAATATATATATATATATATTTCTAAAAAAAAAAAACTTTTATTGAGATTTCATCTTACTCTATCAGGATGACAATTATTAAGAAGAAAAATAACAATAATTGGTGATGAGGATATGAGTAAAACGTGCACTTATACATTGTTGGTGAGACTGAAAATTAATGCATCGATTGTGGAGAGCAGTATGTTGATTCCTCAAAAACTAGGAATGGAACCAACCATATGACCCAACTATCCCACTTCTTAGTAGAAACCCAAAAGATCTAAAATCACCTTGATGTTTATTTCAACACAATTCACAATAGCTAAGCTGTGGAACCAACCTAGGTACATCTCAACAGAAGAATGAATTAAAAAATGTGGTATGTATACACAATGGAGTATTACTCAGCCATAAAATAGAATAGAATTATAGTATTTGTAGGTAAATGGATGGAACTCTGGAGACTGTCATGCTAAGTGAAATACTGAAATATGCCCAGACCCAGGAAGTCAAAGGTGGAATGTTTTCTCTGAATTTCAGAAGGTAGTTCGAAATAAGAGGGAGTGGGGAGAAAGGAAAAGAGGAAGGCGCACTAATTTCTTTTTCAAAATAGAAGATGAGTGGAATAGAGGAAGGGGATGCAGGGGGAGAGAAGAGGAATGGTATAAGGGAAGAATAGTAGAATGAATATTACCTAACTTTACATATATGAATATGTCACAGTGAATCTCACCATCATGTACATCCACAAGACACTAATTAGGAAAAAAAGAAAAGAAAACTACAAGAGGAGAAAGATCAGTAAAGGGAAGGGAACAAGGAGAGGGAAGAGGGAAAGGAATGGGGAAGTTAAGTGGGGATTGAATTAGAGCAAATTATATTCCATGCCTTTATAATTATGTTAGAATGAACAACTAAATGTTATGTGCAACTATAAAGAACCAATAATAAAAAGAAAATTTTGCTATGTCCTATTCTAGCTTTCTCTTTTGCCCTTAAGAATCTGCCACCTGATTCCTTTACAATTATCTGCTAAATATTTAATGGGTATTTTTAATTTAGAAACTCACATATTTAGAATTTTTTTGTTTATTTTGCTTTGTAGTTTTTATAGTGTAGTTGGTTTTAATTACTACCCTTTAATTTCGTCATTAGTGTGTTTCCTATTTATTTTTGGTACTGAAAGTTTCCTTTCTTACTTTAAAATTTAATGATGTAGTTTTTAAATTTCTTTCTTTCTTTCTTTTCCTTAGGGTTATATCAATGCTTTCTGTATGTTTAGAACACAAGGGAATTATTTCAATGTCTGTGTGTCTCGACTAAGTCATTGTTGATTATTTTTGTAGGTTAACACTTCAGAAAATTTTTCCAGTTTTGTTCATTTGTGCAGAAATTGACTTCATGTAGGTACTTAGGTGCACTTACATGCTGTATATAAATTGTATTTTCTAGTAATTGTATACTTTTAACTATATATGCATAACTATTTTCAATTTGATTGATCCTTATGCCTTTATAAATCAGAATATTAGGCAAAGTGAGATATCCAGATATGTTAGAATTTGAAAGTTGGAGGAGATGGAGTTCATATAGTTTCAAAATATGAAGCTCATTGTTGTGAAATTATTTAATTGCTGAAGCTAATTTTGTGCAATCTTTTCTGTACTTTAAATTTTCTTTCTTAATGGTAGAAGTATTGTATCCAAATATGAAATATCTTTCAGAATGTTTAGCTTAGTACATAGATATACATTTTGGAATTTTACTAGTGGTAATGGACTTTGATTTTAAACATGTTTGAAAATAGAGCAATGATTAGTACATATGGTAACCAACTTTGACAATTTATTGTGGGAAATAGAAAAGTAAACTTGTGTGATTCAAATAAAACTTTTTTCATCCTATTACAGATAGTACAAATTCTTAAAGACAGAAACACAAATACAAATTACCTAGTGCTTTAAAAAAATATGCCCTGGGATAGATACTTAATATATTTAAAGTAAGCCATTTCTTTCTAAAGTTACTATGGTGGTTAAATAAAATACTTTAAGAAATACATCCAGTGCCTAGTCCAAGGTAAATAGAGTATCCTTTTCCTTTTTTATGTGCAACTTGCAACATTTCTCTAGTTCAAGATTAAAGCAATAGATCTTATAGGAATATTAACCTCTTTGGCTACTTAAATAAGAGCTAGATGACAGTTTCTAAAAATAAACTGAAACTTTTCTAAAATAAAAGCAAATTGCATATATTCTCTAAGCTGGAGTTATCTGACTTTTTTTGCAATGCAGTCTTTCAGTGCTTTCTACTTTTGCTTAGTGTAGATAAATTGTAAACTTGTTTAACAATATTAGGACCCTTTGTTTATTAAAGCTTTTTTTAATTTTTAAACTTTCACTTACTGATTTAATTAACTTATATGCATATAAAAATGGTTTTTATATTAAACTTAAAACTCCACAGCCTTGAAGATAACTTGCTTTAGATATTACATGGCCAATTCTTAAATCTTCCCATAAAGTACTTACAAAAGTCATTATTATTTTTACTTGGGATATTTACTTGGAAATAGGATATTTAAAAAATTCTAATGTCAACAATTGTGAAAACATAGAAAGTATCTTACCTCTTGATATATCTTGCATTCAATTAATGCTGACTTTAACAACCTTTGTGATTTAAATATTTGCAGTATCCTAGCTAAAACATTAAAATTTGACTAATTTTATATTTCACTGTGATCTTTATACAATAATTTAATATTCTCATTACCTCAAATTAATTTCAGAATGTTCTAGGAAACAACAATGAAAAAAATAATTAAAACTATAGAAAATAATGTCAAACTTTAAAGGTTATACATATGTGTCCAATTTGTGCGCAGTTTTCTTTTGAATGTTAATGTGAAAATATTCTCTAAAGCACAGCATGATTAGTTTATAGTCTATAAAAGAATTTTAGATTTGTTTTTATAGAATCTGGCTTTCCAATGTTTTCAAAATGAGAGGTCAATTGTTAAAGAATTTTTAAAAACTCTTTCCTCTAAAGTTGATTAACAAAGAGCTCTACACTCAAATCACATTCAATTTTTCAGTAGTATACATGAACAGATCAGCTATCTTTAGCCCTGTCCGAATCTGAGCAAAACAGCAGTTTTAACTATGTGCTGAGCTAATTTTGAATGTCAAAGTATAACTAGATTTTAGTCACTGGATTTCTCACATCAAAAAAGTACAAAAAACGCAATTTATTTACCTTTCTGTCTTGTTCCTTTTGTTGCTTTTCCACCTTCCTTGTTGTGAGTTCTGCCTTTGAAAGGAAATCTGAGTATCACATGATGTAATGTTTGATCAAATTACTGAAATCTCTGTCTTATAGGTCACAGACTAATTTCTATATGTTTCTCATATAGTTAATTAAAAGCCAAATAATGAAATCAAATAAGTTGGAGATAAAGTTGTACTTTTGCTGTTAATATGAAATGAGAAGAACAAATTGCTTACTTCACACCCGGAGAATCTGGTTCTGCCAGTTAGACGCCTATTCTTTAGATTAAAGGAAGATTTTCATTGGAGCTAGCTTGTAACAGGAAGTCCTTGTTTTACTGCCTACATAGAGTATTTTGCACAGTCTCTGAAACTCAAGTCCTACATTATCTATACAATATATTACTCAAAAAAAAAAGCAATGAGTTTACTTTTTTTTCTTTAGATATAAAAGCCTATTAAAAAATAAGGAATTAAGTAGGAATAAATAAGAGTGTAAAGAAGCTTGGTATAAAACCTTTTTGTTCCATTTACTTTAAAATTATTGAATTATATCCTATTTTAGGAAATCCCATGAGGGCACATAGCTCATAGAATCATAGAATTTCAGGAGAACAGCCACAAAAAAAGCTATGTCTTTAAACCGCTCACGCTACTTTTCATTTTACTATATTGCTATTTTTACTTTACAAGATGTTTCTTTTAACATGGAAGAGCTAAAACTGTATAGTAATATTAAGCCATTTATTTGTTATACAAATATAACAACTCCAAACTAATTCCAGGAGGAAGTAGTTATAGGAAAACTTAGAAATGAAAATTTTTCTGACACTACCAAATTCCCAAACCTTTCCTGTTTTTCCCTCCTACATTAGTTGTTTGAGGGCAAGAGGAAGAACATTCATATAACAGTTATCAAAATAACATTTATCTTTATTCTTTGACTTAGAAGTCCTACCTCTTGGAATCTTGTTTCTCATTAAGAAATGACTCTGAAACTACCTAATTTTTACAGTATTCTGTAAAATGAAGTGGTGAAACACAAATATCCTTCAGTGCAGAATGAACTGAATAAATGACAGAATATTTATGTAGTGGTGCATTTTGCAACTATACAAAATAATTTTTTTTTATTTCTCAGAGCAGATTTAGAATTTAATATTGAGTTAAAACAAAAAGCACAGTGCAAAAGAAGTGTATGCAGTATACTAGCTTTAAGAAAGAGAAGGTGAATATAATATTATACACACAGACAAAAATCAGTCAATGACAATGAATATCCATCATGCCCAAATTGTGCTCTTTAAAATACCATTTCTCCCATATACTTATTTATATTTTCAGAATGAAAGTATGTGAGGATGAACTAAAAACTAATGAAAATAGTTACATATAAGAGAAAGGAAGGAATAGAGAAAGAGAAGGTATAGATATGGATGATATTTCTTTCTGATTGAAACTTGTTTATGTAACTTTGAATTTTGAACCATATAAATGCATTAACAATTAATTAAAAAAAAACAAATTATCTTTATAAAGTAAAACTACTCTGAAACAAATGAACCTACCTCTATAACTAAGTGATGGCATAGCCACACAGAAAAGGGTTATTTCAAGTATTTAAAACTCAATATTTGTGGCATCTGTAGTGGGATATATCTTAGAGACAGAAATAACCACAAAGATATCTTAACCTTCATTTAGTAATCTTTATTTTTAGTAATAATATTAAAGTTATTAAGTTTATTTATTTTTATATGATTCTAAGAATTACACCCAGTGCCTCACATGTGCTACGCAAGCGCTCTACCACCAAGCTACTGCCCCTGAAATTATTAAATTTAAACTCATATACGATGAAGCAAATAGTTAATGTCAATGTCATTAGAACTTGTAGTTGTCAGCATATATAAAAAGAGATACAAGATCTAAGAAGCTAAGTGAAAACTCGGTAATATTTGATTTGAAGTTAAACAGAATCAGTATGAACTGATTGTACCACCAGGTACAATCCATTTTTATTAAAATTAGGAAATAAAGGCAAAAGATCAGATGTTGATCTTAATTTTTTTCTATGAATTGAATTTAAGTGAGTCACAAGTAGTTTTTGAAAGCTAATTTTTTTATAGAAAATTCTGGTATTAATTATAGGAAGAATATAGAACTAAATAAGTCGTCTTTTATAAACTAGTATAAAATAATAGAATCAAGCAAAGATCATTAGTAAAATTTGAAATGAAAGCCAATGCGGAACTTTATTTTAAATGGATCAGACTGTAAATCTACTGATCAATTTTAATATCATAAAAATATGGTAGCATATAAAAAGTAAAAGTAATACTGTATGGCTCCTGTGCTTGCCAAAAGAGTTGTAATGTTTTGAACCACCAATAAAAAAAAAAAAGTGTTTAGCCTCTACATCTAACTACCAAATATGGGGAGTACAGAGTATATGTGTTAAATGGTCTCATGAGGAAGTATTACTTAAATCCAAAACATGGGAAAGCCTAAAAAGAAATGATTTGTTTTATTTTGTAAGGAAATAACATAGTAGGAAAAGAGGAGTTATGCAATATACTAGCTTTAAGAAAGGGAGGGTTAATATAATATTAAAAAAACACTTAAGACGGATAAGTTATGTGTATGGATTGTATCTGATCTTGAACTTAACATTTACAAAATGATACTGGGGAATGTTGAATGCATTGAGGTAATATTAAAGATTTACTATCAATTTGTTAGGTATAACAAAGATATTATGGTAATATATTGTAATTTTAAAATGAACAGGGAAAAGTGGAAGGTATTTAGATGAACAAGGTTGGTTCAGTATTGATAATTTTTTAAAATTGATCATAGAGTTTCATTAGATATATTGTTCAGTGTATTTATTAAAAACTACATTTTGCCCTCCCCGAAAAAAAAACCCTGTCATATGCATTACATTGTCTTTTAGTATTGGAAGGAAATTGGTTCCAGGACTGCCCTGTAATACCAGAACTAAAGATGCTCAAGTCCCTTGTAGAAAATAACGTATTATTTGCATATAATTTGTGTATAGCCTCCGATATACTTAAACGGCCTCTAGATTGCTTATAATGCTTAGTGCAGCATAAATGCAGTGTAAATAGTTGTAACACTATTGTTTAGGAAATAATGACAAGAAAAATATATGTAGACAAATAGCAGTATCTCAGTGTGATTCCCATTTTTCTTAAGAACTTATTTCTTCCCCAGTTGTCCCTAATTTAATGTGTTTGTTGTGTATATTTATCCCCAGTGCTGGTCCAAATAACTAGAAGTATAAGTCTCCAGTAAATTGCACATTTATGTGGACATATTCACACATCAGAAATATAGATGAACTCAAATATTATTATTATTTTTTTAAATTTGTTGGTTTTTGATATACATGGCAAACTGATCAATGAGCACAAGTGCCTTTGTTAGATAGTAAGTAAGATAGAGTGCATTTTGACATGTTTTACATATATGGAGTATAACCCACTCCAATTAAAATCCCATTCTTACGGTTGTGCATACTGTGGAATTACACTGGTTGTATATTAATTTATGAGCAAAGGAAAGTTATGTCCATTTCTTTCTGCTGTCTTTCCTGTTCCCATCCCCTCACCCTTCTCTTCATTTGCCTTTGTCTAATCCATTGAACTTCTATTCTTCCTCTCCCAACCCTCCCTTGTTGTGGGTTAGCATCCACATATCAGAGAGAACATTTGACCTTTGGCTTTTTGGGACTGGCTTATTTCACTTAGCATAATATTTTCCAGCTTCATCCATTTATTAGCAATGCCATGATTTTATTATTCTTTATGGCTGAGTAATATTCCATAGTGTATATATACCTTTTTCTTTATCCATTCATCTGTTGAAGAGCACCTAGGTTGGTTCCAGAGCTTGGCTATTTTGAATTGAGCCGCTATTAACATTGATGTGGCTCTTTCACTGTAGTATGCTGATTTTAAGTTCTTTGGGTATATACCAAGGAGTGGCATAACTGGGTCAAATTGTGGTTCCATTCTAAGTTTTCTAAGGAATTTCCATACTGCTTTCCAGATTGGTTGCATCAGTTTGAAGTCCTACCAGCAATGTATGAGTGAACCTTTTTCTTCACATCCTCATTAACATTTATTATTACTTGTATTCTTAATAATTGCCATTCTAACTGGAGTGAGATGGAATCTCAGTGTAGTTTTACTTTTCATTTCTCTAATTGCTAGAGATGTTGAACATTTTTTTCTTTTATTTTTGGCCTTTTGTATTTCTTCTTCTATGAAGCACCTGTTCAGAACTCAAATATTATAAGCACAGCTTGAGTATTTGTCATTTAAAACATGGTTGTTTTTATTTTTAAATTGTAGGAACATGAGACAAGTGTACTTACATCATGATATAATTCATTTTAAGAGGATGAGGACATAGTTTTGACTGAGGGATATGGAAAGTAGCCCACTTCTTTCTCCTTTTGTAACTTTCTTGTTGGCCTGTTAATTTATTGCTTTTGATATGTGAACACTTTTCTTTATCTGATTTTCCTCTTTTAGGCCAGTCCCTACAGACTTCTTTTCATCAATAATAAGCAAAAATGTTGAAATTAATACTACCATACTTTCTAAAATCAGGTTATTCATTATTCAGTAGATTAAAACTTTGGAATTGAAGGAAATGGTCAAAATATTTTAAGTCACCGTCTGATTATATATGCTATAAAATCATTTCATTTGTCATTCTTAGGTTGGCAAATAAACAAGACAAGGAAGGGGCTTTAGGAGAAGCTGATGTGATTGAATGTCTCTCTCTGGAAAAACTGGTCAATGAGCACAAATGCCTTTGTCAGATAGTAAGTTTTTTTCCCCCCCTTCGGTTTAAATTTTGTTCAGTGCAACTTAGTTTTGTATAGGTGATAGATTAAAATTAGAGAGTAACTTTAAGAGTTCCCCTGCCTCAAGGAAATCATGCTCTCACTGTTCTAATGATACTAGCTCATATTATAAAATTTGTAGTCTATGTACTTGTTACTGACTTCTATAGATTATCCTTCATAATTTCAAAGATTTTTTACTTTTGCCTTTTGTTTTAAGATATTGTTAGCTGGGCATGGCGGCACATTCCTATAATATCAGGGGTTGGGAGACTGAGGCAAGGGAATTGCAAGTTCAAAGCCAGCCTAGCAAGGCCCTAAGGAACTTACCAATACCCTGTCCCAAAATAAAAAGATAAAAAGGGCTGTGGATGTGGCTCAGTGGTTAAGCACCCCTCAGCTCAATCTCTGGTACCACCACCACCCCACCAAAAAAAAAAAAGGACAGGACCTGTAGACTTTACCAATATATTGTGCTACAAATATTGAGAAAGGGGAAGGAAAAAGTATAAATATAAAGCTTATTTAAATATAAGAGATTAATAATAAATTTTGAAAAATGACATCAGGAGTTTTGTAGCCTACAAATATTATCTATAATGTCTTTCAACTTCTATGTAATATGAAAGTTACTGACCATTGAAAAAGTAGTTATTTTAAGTTAGCAGGTGTTTCATATCAGTAATTTAAATGGCTTAATTTTGATATGCCAGTAATTATACGTCATGGTTTATGAATAGATTTATGTGGAGAACTTTTAATTTTAATCTTTGAATCAAATAATTTCTGTTTTAGGAACCTTGTTCAGCAGTCTTGGGATATGGAAAGAAAATTGACAAGTCCATTAAAAAAGGCCTTTATTGGCTACTACATAACATTGCAAGAGACTTTGATACCTTAAATGAACGCATCCAAAAAGACACAACAGAACAACGAGCTCTTGAGGAACAAGAGAAACGAGAAAGGGCTGAGCGAGTGCGAAAATTACGAGAAGAAAGGTAAATAATTTAACACTGTGGTATATTTGAAGATATAATACCATGGCACTTTTTAAAATAATTTGTGAGTTTGTCTATTCTAGTTTCATCTGTTTTGTGTGAAAGAAAATACTAAGTTAATTGCCTATTTCTATGGATCTTTGCACAAGTTTGGATGATAGATTTTTAATTTTCCTGTTGGTTTTATACTAGTTGTAAATGTACTTTTTATGTAGTCATTATTTCTCAGACTTTAAAATTTATCTCTTATTTTTTTATTGGTACTTTTAAATCTGTGCTTTTCAATAGGTAGAGAAATTTTGCCTCTCAGAGAACTTGTGGCACAGTCTGGAGACATTTTTAGTTGCCAGAGCTGGGGAGTAGGGGGAAGTGCTGCTGAAATGTAATGGATAGAGGCCAGGGGTGCTGCTAAATGTCCTGTAACGCACAGGACAGTTTCCCACAATAAAGAATTGTCAGGCTCACTATGTCATCATGTATCGAGATTAAGAAAACTTTAGACTCAGCAAAGATGGAAAGAGACAGCTTGAGGGGCTGAGGCAGGATGATTGCAAATTCAAAGCCCGCCTCAACAAAAGTGAGGCGCTAAGCAATCTCAGTGAGACACTATCTCTAGGTAAAATGCAAAAAAGGGTTGGGATTTGGCTCAGTGGTTGAGTGTCCCTAGTTTCAATGCCCAGTACAAAAAATAAAATAAAATTTAAAAAGAGATGGAAGGTGAACTAATAGAGTATTGTTCAGCCCAAGCAAAAGCTGATCTTCAGCAGTAATATTGTCAGAAAAATAAGTTATCTCAGGTTTTTAAAATATATTTAAAAATTATTTTTAAAATATGCCATCTGAAGGAAAACATTTAAACTAAATCCACCAAATTCTATTAAAAAAAAGATTGTATAAATTCTACTTCAGAATAGTGATTTTAATGCTATAAGAAAGTGCTAATATTTGAATAGAAGTTGTATTGTTACATGGTAGAGAAGGGGAGAAAAGAGGAAAATGAAAAATATTTTTAAGTGAACTATAAGATTCAAATTTGCCTTCCATCAACTTAAGTAATATTGGCTTTCCACATGGTTTAACATAGTTGCAGCGCAGTAGACAAGAAGCCACTACCTTTGTGAGGTGATTCCTTACATTGTAAAAGATATCATCTGATGATATCTGTCTTTTAATGTAAAGATAGCACTTAAAGGAACAAAATATCTGTAGAAATAACTCTGTCCCCAAGTGTTCAGTAGTATTAGTTCATCTGTTAGCCTCTTGACATCAAAGAATGAATGGGATGAGAGATCTTGGCAACTGCCCGTATGAAGTTGTACTCACTGTGAGAATCTTTGTATTTTCTTATCCTAGTGTATATTTTCATGAAATAAAGCTATTACATCAATTATGTATATATTTATAAAAATAAAATATTCAGTCACATTTTTCTAAAATATCTGTTGCCTTTCCTCCACTGAGTGGAGCTCACTGGTGGAGAATGTGCATAGCATATGGGATGCCCTGTGTATTCAAACCCCAGTAGCAAAAAAGAAAAGGAAATGAAGATGAAAACAACAATAAAAAGTTGAATTAATATAATAAATCTAATGTAAAACGTTTTTCTAAAATTTTTACCTTTTCTGTAATGATATTTTATGTAAGTTATGACAGGCATTTTTGATAGTCATTCCCCTTTCCTGCTTTCTCCATAGCCATGCCTGTTGTGATCTTAGACCTCAACTGTTAAGCTGAGACTTCATAGTTAAAAGTAAACTGGCCTTTAGAGAGGAATGAATAAAACAATCTTTTTTACTTTTTATTTCACCAATTTCAGTCTAATTGGTTCACACTGTGATTTCTAATGTTTCTGAAAAATATGCTGTTTTTGGTATGAAAATCGTATATTAATACTATATATCTGTTACTAGTAATCAGTAACATTAATAATAATGACTGTCCTATAAGTGTGTTCATTTACAGAATATTTTTACATATATGAGTTTATCTGATCCTCTTTACATCCTTATGAGGTATTTTTGTCCACAATGGTGGGAAAACTGAGGCTCAAAGAGCCAGTCCAAGGTCACAAAAGAAGCAAATTACAAATCTCCAAATCTTTTTTCCTAGATTCAGATTGAAAGATGTATATTTCCATAATAGAACACAGTTGATGAATTTTGTAGTAATGAACATTCAAATTGCTATACTATATGATAGTCTGGTTGAAGATCCACAATTCTAACTTTTCTGCCTTTGGCTGCTTCTTTTAGTAACTTATTACTCTTCAAGTACTGGGCAACATGAATGATAAATTTCAGAGATAGTAATATTTCATTGGTACCTAATATGGAATTATTTAATCTGATTATTGAAGGACAACTTATTTTTATAGCCTCATACTATTATGCAGACCAATAGTTGTTTTCTAGTTCAAATATGATGTACAACTTAACAAAATTTATCATTTAATGTTACTTTTTTGTCATGTACTTCTATAGAATCAATTTGTGGTGTGCTACTTTTTTTTTTGTCTTGTAAGAAACATGTTTCTACATAAATAAAAACATAGATTGTGTTGGTGTTTTCCCAGTACTTTTAACAAGAGAAGACAGCCCTTAAGAAGAAGGTTATCAAAGACTTTAGCTATTGATCAATAAAAAGACAGTAATTATTTTAGAGGATAATTAATGAATCAACAAATAAACTTCCTTTGCACATGGAAAAATAATTAAATTGTACTTCAGCATTGAGAAATCAGACATACAATGTCATTTTTGTCAGAATTTCTTTTAAAATTCAAATGATAAATTTTTACATGAGGATAGAGGCCTATTACCTCCATGAGGAATTTTTAAATGTTCTTAGTAATTAAAAGACAAAACTCGATGTTTAAATTACTAAATTTAAATAATCTTTAACCTATCTCGAATAGGTTTCTTAAACATGGCTCAGCGATTTTTCAAAATGAATTTTATTATTTTTTTTCCCTTCAAATAATAGAGAACAAAGAGAACGAGAGCAATCTGATGGAACCAGTGGTCTGGCTGAGTTGGAACCAGAACCAGTTACTGTTAACCCTTTCCAGCCAATAGCATCTGTAATTATTGAGGTATGAGTGACGGCAAATGTTAATTTTTATATCTTAAATTATAAGTTGGAAGTTGGGACAGGAGGCAAGGAGGTAGAAGAATTTCTCCAGAGAGATTTTTTTGTAACAAAACTAAAGGCGAGATACAATTAGAAGGTTTACTAGTTTTTCTTTCTCTTCAAATTTACTTTTTGAGATTATGGATATACCTCAGTGGCAAAATGCTTGCCTAGCATTCATCCAAAATATTTTGAAAATTTAAAAAATTACTTTTCTTTTTATTAGTTGCTCATGACAATACAATGATCTTGACATATTATACATTTGAATCAAATGGGGTATAATATCTCATTTTTTCAAGTGTACAGGTTGCAGAATCACCTTGGTTATACATACAGCAATACTAGTGTCTAATTTATTCTGCTGCCTTTCCTATCCCCCCTTTTCCTCCCCTCCCCTCCCATCACCTCTCTCTACCCAATCTAACGTGACACATTTCTTTTTTTTTTTCCCCCTCACATCATCATACATATATTTTGTATAACGATGAGATTCTCCTTCCATCTTCCGTGCAATTCCCCTTCTCCCTCCCATTCTCTCCCACCTTACTTTTTTGAAGCCAGGTGTGGTGGTGCATGCCTGTAAATCCCAGCAGCTCAGAAGTCCAAGACAGGAGGATTCCAAGTTTGATACTATCCTCAACAACTTAGCAAGACTCTGAACAACTTAGCAAGACCCTGTCTCAAAATAATAAATA
Source organism: Marmota marmota marmota (assembly GCF_001458135.2). Taxonomy (NCBI): domain Eukaryota; kingdom Metazoa; phylum Chordata; class Mammalia; order Rodentia; family Sciuridae; genus Marmota; species Marmota marmota. Next base: position 24,241,946 of record NW_025999968.1, on the reverse strand, counting down.
AAAAGGACTGAAGATGTGGCTTGGTGGTTGAGCACGTCTGGATTCAATCCCCACTACCTCCTCCCTCCCAAATGATTACTTTTGATGTAGCACAGAAAGGGAAATATTTGATTGTAAAATTACATGAGAATGAAAATAATGTTTGAATACGGCCATTATTAAAGTTACTATTTTTATTTATTTATTGATACCAGGAATTGAACTCAAGGGTACTCGACCACTGAGCCACATCCCCAGTCCTATTTCATGTTTTTGTTTAGAGACAGGGTCTCACTGAGTTGCTTAGCGCCTCACTGTTTCTGAGGCTGGCTTTGAACTCCAGATCTCTTGTCTCAGCCTCCACAGCCACTGAGATTACAGGTGTGCACCACTGTGCCCAGCTTAAAGTTACTATTGTTGATAAATTTATTTTTGTCATTTATTTCATACAGTAGCAATGTATTTATTCTTATTTATAGTATTTTATTCCCAGTTTTCATCTATGATAATACTTGGATGCTCATAATGTGTTAGACTACAGACAACTTTGTTTTCCCAGAAAACAAAGAATATTCAAAACTGCAACAGATTCTCCTATATCTGTATACCATTTATTTTAGTTTTAATTATCGCAAGTTTTTCAAACATTAACTTGTAGATTTTATATTAAGAAGTTAAGGGGTTGTGTGTGTGTGTGTGTGTGTGTGTGTGTCTGTGTCTTTGTTTTCATCTTCTGCTGAGGTCCAGAGTTTACATTGGCTCCACTTTAATCACTCTCATCAGCCACCTCCTCCTAATCCTATGGCATTCACTCAGAACTTAATGTGGAAGCAGGATTGCTGATTCTGCCAATGTGTTTGCCATTCCTCTTCCCCTATCACAGCCTCTTCCACACAGGTGTTCATCTGGAGAGGTGGATGATTGTTTCCTCCTTGGGGCTGCTGCTTAGGAGCAAGGCAGCTCCACAGGTAAGATGATTGGATAGTTTTGATATTGCCTTATTTTGTAAAATAGTAGGTATCATGACATATTTGGTTCTAACTCATTATGTCCTATCCTCCTATGTAGAATTGAAAACTTGGGGGAATTAATGGATTAAGTTGTTTAGATATTTGAAAGTTAGGTAAATCTTTTATTAACCCTGTTGCATTTACCCTAAACATGTTATTCTTAGTAAATATATATTAAGAATATGAAGTATTATTTTGTCTCCCTTCTATCAGATATTGTGTTTGTCAAGTTTCGTTTCATGTTCTTTTAAAAATATTGGTAAAGAACCAGGTGTGGTGGTGCATGCCTATAATTCCAGCAGCTCAGAAGGCTGAGGCAGGAGGATCTTAAGTTTGAGACCAGTCTCAGCAATGTGGCAAGCAAGGCCCTAAGCAACTTAGCAAGACTGTCTCTCAAAATTAAAAGTAAAAAGGGTTGGGGATATGCTTGAATGGTTAAACACCCCTGGATTCAATTCTTAGTAACTATATCTATATCTATATTTATATCTATATATATATGCATATATATGTAGAGAAGAAGGATATCAAGATTTGCATTTCACTTTGAAACATTAATTTACATGTAGTAAAGCTCACCGTATAAAATAAAGACCAATTATTTTATACTACCATGGGGAAAAATTACCTAGAACGCTCTAATACTTATCTCAACCTTATAGTTTTCGAATTATCTTTACTGTGAAAATACCAGTGTTGTATCACACTGGTGTATTGCATAAAATACCACATATATATAGCAAGTCTGTAAATTAATTAGTGTATGGGGAAAGTATAGTTATTCTGCTTTTAAGTTATAATTTTAAGAAGATGTTCAGTGAATTAATGAAAACAAAGGTACTTATAATCTCCTTTTTATTATGTACATTTCTTTATTTTTTCTTTAGTAGGTTTGCATTGTACAGAAGCACTAGTATAATTTTACCACAGTTTTGATTTTACCACAGATCAGTGGAACAAATAGTAATGAACCTAATTGTATATAAGCTAAATATAAGATAAATGATAACACTTCAAATCTGAGAGAATATGGGAAAAACCGAACAATCATTTGGAAAAAAATTGAAATTACTAAACCATATTAAATTCCAGAAATATAAAAAACTTAAACGTGTATTTTAATATTTATAAATGCTTGGAGGATGAAAAACTTTTAAAGCAAGATAATCAAGCCACAAATAAATTTTACATAAAGTATAAGATGGATAGGTCTTATATTCAATTTTGTAATAATTGATATAGAAAGTTAAAAGGCATAAATGAAAACAAACAACCCTAATGAAAATATGGCAAAGAGGACATATAGTCCTGTGTAACTATGTGATTAGTCCTAGTGACAGATAAGACAAGGGGGAAAAAAAGGAATTCTTATAAAATACTATAAAATTAATAGAAAGTCAGTATTGGATTACCATAAAGGAAAAAAAATGGTAATAGGAGCATTTAATAGTTCATCTTGCCTAGTAATGAAAATTTTTAAATTAAAATCAAACCAAACTCAATTAAATCAAAATCAAACAACCCTAAAATATCTATTGATTAGTTTTTCAGAGATATAAAAGGTTGATGATGATATGCAGCATTTAAAATGATTTAGAGAAATACTCTCCTATCCTTTTGCCTTGTGTATAAATTGATTCAGTTTTTCAGAAGAGAAGTTTGTGATTGTATGTGAAATTTTAAAATGTTAAAGACCTTCTGATTCAGCAGTCCCTCTTATCTAGCAGCTCTGTTAGTAATTTAACTTAAAAGGTGAATAGGACAGTGTACTTATGATAATGACACTTAGAAATACTTTCTTTATCCATTGAAACGGAATTGGAAAAATAAATTTATCATATCATATAACTCATACGGTTAATGGTTATACATCATAATGGTTATATCACATAGTTATTTAACTTATACAATGATTTCTATGATATAACCATTTTGAATATTAATGTAATTGATGAAAATAATAGCAGCTAACACATAGCATTTATAATATGAGGCACTATTCTAAGCACTTCATTGACATCGAAAGACATGTATACTGTTTTTTAAATTAATTTTTATTGGTGCATTATAACTACACATAACAATGTATTCATTATGACATATTTGTATATGCCCACAATTTGGTTAATTTCATTCCCCAATATCTTCCCTTTCCTTTCATCCTCCCTTCCTCCTCCTTCTAATCCCCTTTCTCTTCTCTATTAGTTTCTTTTCTATAGAAATATTCTTAAATAAAAGAATTTTTTGTTGTTGGTTAAACAACAAATAAATATGTATATATAGAGAGATAATCACACATTTATATGTTTGTGGAGGGTGTATGTCTGTATGTGTGGGAATAGTCAGAGGAAAATGCCTCTTAATGATTATACGCTAAATAGTGCTATCTGCAGATTGTGAAATCACTGATATAAGTTAAATAACTTATGTGCTGTAAACATTTATTTTCTTTCATTATACCTTTTTATTTAGCATTTTTTTTATTTAGCATTTATTTAGTATTTAGCAGTTATCATCTTTTAATGATATACTTAACAAATAATTATAATGAAAGTATCAAAAAACTGTTGAAATTATAAAATACTTTTAATTAATTTGATCTTTAAAATTGTTTTAAGATAAAATATAACCATTATAATAAAGATAATATATTTCATTTTTGTTAGAATGAAAAAAATCTTGAAAAAGAGAAAAAGAAGCAAACGATGGAGAAAGAGAGTGATGGTTGCCCCCTGAAACATAAAATGGAGCATGAGCAAATACAAACAGAAAACCAGACTGGTGACAGTAGCCAAAAACACAGTGAACTTGAAATAGTAGAAAATTATAAGGAGGCATTAACACAGCAATTGGAGAATGAAGATGAGACAGATCATCGATCATCAGAATCAGGTATATCTAGTTATGTAAAGTAATTTTCATACATTTAAATATAGCTTATTTATACTTTACTTCCTGTATCATTTATTTTCACAAAAAAATGTAGTTTACTTTTTGTCTCCAAATGCAGTAGTATGATACTTTCCAGGTTTTTAGTTAATCATTAACCACTTTTTTCTTCTCCTAACATGTTGTTTTCATGCTGAGTTTAAAATGTAATCTTAAAGTTTAAAGCGTAAAATGAATTCAGCAGAAAATTCAGTTTTCAATTTTACTTTCATAAGTTTGTGATACAGTATAGTTGCCAGGAATCCATAGAATTTATTTAACTTTTTTAAGGCTTTTTTGTTTTGTTTCTTAAGCCTTGTAATGATTCAATCAACATAACTTCCTTTATAGTCTGACTATTTCTATAGGATACAAACATAATTGGTAGAATGTCTTTAAAAACTCTTGTCAGGGGCTATGGGTACAGGTCAGCGGTAGAGCTCATACTTAGTATGAGTAAGGCCCTGAGCTCAATCCCTAGTACAAAAGAAAAAAAGATTTGTCACTATTTTAATGTTATACAAAATCTTTAACTTATAATTACTTTGCTTTTTCTAATTGGTGATGTGATTGAACAGAAAGTTCATGTCTCTCATTGTCATAGAGAAAGAGCCTGTATTTGGAATCAAGCAACCTGAGAGGGAACCCTGACTTTCCCATCTATTAGGTATATGTTAGGTTATGTAATATTCTCCAGACTTAATTTCTTCTTTTCTAATATGGGAATGAGTATCATTTTTATTGACAAGGCTTTTATAGTTACTTATAAAATAACTATAATGTTCTTCCACAATGTCTGCCAATTGGGAGATACCCAATAGTTACTACTGTTCCCTTGCTATTCCTAGTTACAGGTCTGGTTTTATTATATGTAAGAATTTTTGTTTTCACTTTTTTCTTTTTGTTTTTTATTTATATATGACAGAGGAATGCATTCCAAATCTTTTTTTTATTTATATATGACAGAGGAATGCATTCCAAATCTTACACATCTAGGGAATAATTTTTCATATCTCTGGTTGAATAAAAGTATATTCACACCAATTCATGTCTTCATACAAGTACTTTGGATAATAATGATCCTCACATTCCACCATCATTTCTAACCCCATGCCCCCTCCCTTTCTTTCAATCCCTCTGTCCTATCTAGAGTTTGTCTATTCCTCCCATGCTCCCGCTCCCTATTCCACTATGAATCAGCCTCCTTATATCAAAGAAAACATTCAGCATTTGGTTTTTTGGGATTGTCTAACTTCATTTAGGATTATCTTCTCTAACTCCATCCATTTACCTCCAAATGCCATGATTTTATTCTTTCATTGCTGAGTAATATTCCATTGTGTATATATGCCACATTTTTTAATCCATTTATCTATTATTGAAGGGCATCTAGGTTGGTTCCACAGTTTAGCTATTGTGAATTGTGTTGCTATAAACATTGATGTGGCTGTGTTCCTCTATTATGCTGATTTTAAGTTCTTTGGGTATAGACCGAGGAGATGGATAGCTGGGTCAAATGGTGGTTCCATTCCCAGTTTTCCAAGAAATCTCCATACTGCTTTCCATATTGTCTGTACCAATTTGCAGTCCCACCAGCAGTGTATGAGTGTACCTTTTCCCCCACATCCTTGCCAATACTCATTGTTGTTTGTCTTCATAATAGCTGCCATTCTGACAAGAGTGAGATGAAATCTTAGTTTTGATTTGCATTTCTCTAATTGCTAGTGATGATGAATATTTTTTCATATATTTAGTTTTCAAAGAACTACAAAGTTCTGCTGAATTGAAATGGTTACCAATTCCTGTGGTTGCTAAATATCTACATGTTATTACATCATTGGGGCCTTCTAACAGTCGAGGTTCAACCTGAGACAAACCAGCAAGAAACTTACAAATTCCCATCTCTCACCATGCACAAAACTCAACTCAAAATGGATCAAGGACTTAGGAATAAAACCAGAGACCCTGAGTCTAATAGAAGAAAAAGTAGACCCTAATCTCCATCATGTGGGATTAGGCCCCCCAACTTCCTTAATAAGACTCTTTTAGCTTAAGAATTAAAATCAAGAATCAATAAATGAGATGGACTCAAACTAAAAAGTTTCTTCTCAGCAAAAGAAATGATCTGTGAGGTGAATAGAGAGCCTACATCTTGGGAGCAAATCTTTACCCCTCACACATCAGATAGAGCACTAATCTCTAGGGTATATAAAGATCTCAAAAAGCTAAGCACCAAAAAAACCACAAATAACCCAATCAATAAATGGGCCAAGGATCTGAACAGACACTTCTTAGAAGATGATATATGTAAGAATTTTTAAAAGTATATAGGGTTTATCAAAATAAATTCTCAGTTCTTGAAGTGCAGAGTAACTAACATGCATGTTTTCTTTGATTAAAAATGTTAGATTTAAGTTGTACTTTTTGTCATCACTTGGGAGATTAGAGTAGTCATCTTCATATCCATATAACTCTATCAGCACAATATTAAATGAAGGTAGACTTATTACAGTGGTCTCAGTTTTTTAAAAGGACGCTAACACTGATAACATTGAAGAAAAGTGATTTAGCAAATGACTATAGTTTAGGAAGATCTGAGATAATAAATCATAACCATAATAATAATTCACATTTTATGCTTTCAAAGTATGACTTCAGGTTATTTGAGTTAACACAGCCCTATGTTATTTATCATAATAATACTGGGGTATGAAACTCCCACTATGTAAGTAGGAAACTAGGGACTTGGAGAGGTTGAAAAACTTCATATGTCATATTGGTGGCTGGGCTGAGACCCCAGTCCAAATCATATTTTCACATTCTATCCTCTTCCATCACCTGAACTACTGCCCATCCTAAAGTACCATATGTTTTTAGAGCTCTCATTCCATTTGCCCATCTGTTAAGCCTATAACTTTAATAGTAAAAAGATTACTTTATTTCTATCTGGAGTAAAATGTCACAAAGGACACTAACATTAATAAAAAGTTTCCTTTTAAATATGATGTTCTTCTTTCTGTTTCGTAACCTTAAAGATTTTGACTATTTCTCATGTTCAGATAATTCCCATTTTATAAAATGTGTGTAATTTCGCAGTTAGGAATTGTTATTTAAAATATTTCAGTAACTTTGATGGTCAGAATTTTTAATTACTATGCCACTCTGGTTTTACATTGTTAAAATTTAAGCGTCAATATATCATATCCTTAAGGTGTTTTTATGTGTTTATGAGTCTGTAATTTGTTTGTTTGTTTATTGTAGAAAGAACAGAAATTTAATTCGGCCTGGTCTACTGATTTTGGTTACATATATTTATTCTTTAGGTGTTAAAGAGTAATGTATTTAGATTGGGTTCGGATTTTTTTCCTCATATTTCAAAGCATTATTTTTGGACTATTTATACCTATAGTCATTCTACTTATTCCTCTGAGAAAAGTCAACATCTTTCCTCTTTCCACTAGCCATTCTGAGTTTTATGGAATTCCTACAACTAGACAATTATATGTGTTTAATATGACATTTGGAAGAAATATAAATTGCTTTTGGAAATGAGAAGGTATTTTTATATTCTAAAAACCTCTCTTAGTATTTAAAGTAGACTTTTGGATATTTTGTCATATTTGTTCCATAAGCTATTACTTTAAATATTTATTTTTACTAAATGCAAGTTCATATTTTGTTATTGATAACAATTTCTGTGAAGTTGAATATGAGGTTTCTATTGTAATATCAATATTCTCCTTTTATTCATTGTTTTCTATTATAGAAGTTTACTTTTTCCCAAAGGGTTTAATGTTTTTCAATGATAGAAGTTCACTTTTCCCCAATAGTATAAATAAAATTCCATGTTTATATTCTTATAGATAACAGTAAAAAGAAAACTAAGAAACTGAGAATGAAAAGGAGTCACCGGGTAGAACCAGTTAATACCGATGACTCTGCTCCTAAGAGTCCAACACCACCTCCCCCTCCCCCTCCTGGTGAGTAAATTGATACTGATACTGAATTTAGAAATATTGCTTTAAACAATGGAGGAGAGGGGGAAGGAGGAAAGAAAGAAAAAGAAATTATATAGTTTTTCATTATTTTGTGAATTTGTGAGAAAGGACTCTACTCTCATGGTACAAAAATCTGTCAATTATTCATTTTCATAAAAGAAAAAAGGTAAAAACTATCAAGAAAATCTTAATAATTCCTAGAGTGTGTTCAAGCTGTATTAAAAATATCAGTTACCCAGATTGTAAGAGGAATTTAAGTTTAATGAATAGATGGCTAATGAAATCTTTAAAAAAATTGGACCTTTCTTCCTGAAAGTTACCTAGATGTATGAGTTTTCCTAGTTTGAATCCAACATATACACAGGATTAATTTATATTATATTCACATAAAGAAGCACTGGGACATAACTGCACAATAATTGTTAGCAACTTTTTAGCACTAAATACATAGTACCTCATCTACTATATGTGCTCAATAAATACCTGATGACTAACTAAATGTTTGCAGTGTCCTTGCAGCCATGCCACAAGGCTTGTTATGGTAACATTTTTCTTTAAGAATTTGTTTAAAATTAATTTTTAGTATTCAATTTAACAAGAAAACATTTATTTTAGCCTCTGCTAGGTATTCAAATGGTAGTCTAAAGCTTATCGAAGTTGGTTAAGAGGTTTGTTTTTAATGAAAGGTGAATAAAAACTTAAAGCAGATGTTAGCAGACTTTAATTACATTTTGAAATAGAAGCCATTTAAAATGGGTTTATAGATATTCAGTATTGTGTCATTTAGTACATTTGAATTGACATTGAATGGTATTTATACTTCCTGTGGAAGGAGAGATCCTCTTATCAGACCCCCCAAAATTTGTTTAACAGTGTTTTTAAATGTGTTTCTTTTTCTTTAGTTGGCTGGGGAACCCCCAAAGTCACTAGACTTCCAAAACTTGAGCCTCTTGGTGAAACACGTCATAATGGTAATGCAAAAGGATCAGTTTTCAGATATCATCTGTTCATATTGCATTCACTTTTCTTTACCTCATAACTTCAACAAGCTTAATATTTTATTTTTGGAAACCTTTCAAACAAACTGCCATACTTTTTTATTATACTTTTCCCTTTTTTTTTTTTTTTTTAATTCACTCTGCATCTATGTAATTTGATTTTTGTTTACCTTGGAATACAAAGGTAAAAGGAATCATACTTCTGTTTATTCATGATATACCAATAGTTATGGAAAGGAAAATTTTTTAAAACAACTTTAATGTGACACAGTACAATTAAACTCATGGTGTTTTAAAAAAAAAAAAAAAAGCCGTACTGTTCTATAAATATACAGTAGGCTCTTTGATAATGCCATATAATTTTTTTTCTTTGTTTTCTGAATAAGACACCTCGCTGCTGAATATTAAAATTTTGAAGAGAGATCAACACAGTCTATAAAATCAGAAATCAAGTCAGTAAACCAAATAAAGTTCAGCTAAATGAAGAGAAAGTCACCAAAGGCTTTATTGGAAAAAATAATTTTCTTCAATGAGATTAACATTAACTAATAGTCTTTATAGCATTAGAATTCCTGGAAGCAAAAACTAGAGAAAGGACCAGTTGTAGATAGTAGAGAACCTAGGGAGAGGAAGTTGCAGATCATCAGCTAGATTTTTTTCAATAAGATATTTTTAGAATGCAAAAGAATATTTATACATAATTGTAGCTCACTAAATTTGTTCAATCAGAATATCCAGTTCCCTTTCTGATAACTCTGTTTGATGATTCTTGATGACTCTCTGACCCACTATAAAACTGTATTTCATAAGGAGAGTACATACCAGAAGAAATTGTAAGTTCAGTTGTCAGAAAAGCATTACCATAAAATTTGATATTATATCAAAATATATTAAATATTTTATTCAAAATATATGAATATAATGTGCTATTTGCTTTCTCTTTCAGAATACTATATAGGTCAATAATTAAATATTTCCTAATAATAAAAATTGGAAGGTTTAGTTTTATATTTTTAAAAACAGAAATTGTTTTAGATTATTTGAAAAGTATTGTTGTTTCAGTGGAATCACATATGTCTGTTTGGTTTACTAATTTTAATATCATGATGTTTTTAGTGATTAAATCAGGTTAATTACTGCTATTATACAATTCTTTATGTACATTAGAATATGTGATCAGTTTAAATATTAATATTAGAAAAACTGTAATATCAATGTTTATATATATATATATATACACACACACACACACATACACACACACACACAATTCTTGTAAGATAGATATTTGTTCCCATACTGAATTCATCATTCAACAAAAACCTGTTTTGTATTTGACACCAGCCAACATGTTTGTAATACCAATGAATAAGAAACATATACTGCCTTTATGGAGATCTCTGTGTAAGAGAGAAGATACTTCAGCATTCTTAGTATATGACAATATGTTCTGTGGTTCAGCATTATTATGCACAGACTGCATCAGAAGTTAGGGAAAGTGGCATTAGAACTGGGTCTTCAGAGCGATAAGATTAAGAAGCAGAAGAAAGAGACTGTCAAGAGATGGAGAGCCAGGATTGTGGCTCAGTAGTAGAACACTTGCCTAGCATGAGTGAGGCTCTGGGTTCGATCCCCAGTACCACATAAAAATAAACAAATAAAATAAAGGTGTTGTGTCCATCTACAACTAAAAAATAAAAATAGAGATGGAGGAAAGAACATGGTTTATTTGGAAAATAGTTTGTGACTGGAGCTTAAGTTTATGCATAGAATAGGTAAAAAAGAGAAAATGTTAAAATTACAGAGAACATTCAAAATGGAATTCTGGCTTAGGACTAGATGATGAAGATCTTATATGTTAAGATACCTGGACTTGCTTTAATTTTTAAGAGATAATATTCATTTTTAGCATGGGAATAGTAATTTTAGATTTGATACTTGTTTTTCTAACAATTTTTGTCACAGTGTATGGAATACAGAAACAATTTCTATTAATATGTATCAAGTATAAACTTGATTATCACTACTTGAATCTCAGGAGGTTGTTACAGTGATCAAAGTAATAAATAAGGAATGGAAATTGAAATGAAGAATAAAAGGTGTATTTGTAAAGAATACTTTAATAATTATAAGAAGTAATATTTGATGAATGGAGGTATGGGTTGAGGGCAAGAGAATAGAGTATAATTTGACTCAAGGGGATATAAGGTTGGTGATATGGCTGACATTAAAAATATATCAAGAGAAAGGAAATCTTTTTTTAGAGAGACATATAGAGATAGACAAATACAGACATAGGCTTATCTGTTCGGACATGTCTAAAGGCCAGTATAAAGTAAGATTATGGAGTTTAGGAGAAAAGTGATTCATATGGGGGAGTTGGGGAGAATATGTAGGTAGGTTTTTTTCCCCCCAGCTGTCTTTATACAATAGGAGTACTTTGTACATAACAGATACTCTGTAATTGTTTCTGAATGAATGTGATTGAGGGAATGATGGTTTGCTATTTGTGAGAAAAAGAATGTCTAATGAGAGACTAAAAATTGATAGTGGTATTCAGAGTAAGCAATACAATTAAGAAAAACTGGAGAAAGAGATTGAAAACGGGCTAAGAAGGGTCTCCCTCCTGCCCCTCACTTAAATCAGAACTACTTGGAAAGAATTATAGTGAGTTAGTTAAGTTTAAGGCCACTATATTCTAATAGTTTTAGTTAGTTTTCAGTTTGTCAAATGTTTGCTTCCCAGTGGAGAAGATATTTTATATCTTCACGTGTTAAGTTTAGATACATTTCTGTGCCTTTATATCTAGAAGTATTTTGACAAAAGGTTTATGACAAGTAGACAAAAAGTGCATAATCAACTAGAGTGGATAGTAAAATAATTAATAATTGATCCCAGCAGCTTAGGAGGGTGAGGCATGAATTCAAAGCAAGCCTCAGCAAAAGCAAAGGCACTAAGCAACTCAATGAGACCCTGCTTCTAAATAAAATACAAAATAGGGCTAATGATGTGGCTCAGTGATTGAGTGCCCCTAAGTTCAATCCCTTGTACCAAAAAAAAAAAAAAAAAATTAATAATTGAGCATCTATGATACTGTTTTAATTATAGAAAAAATGACAAAACTATGTATACCATGTACGTACCATTGTACTTAAGAAAATTTAATTCCCCCCAAGTAAACTTTTAAGATGGGCAACAGTATCCCAGTTTTTAGCATGAGGAATATTACGTAGCTAATAACTGGCAGAACCAGGATTTGAACTTAGGAGTGACCAGCCTTGAAACTCATACCTTTAACTCATAACCTAAGTTATACTGTTATATAATATTTGCTAAAGCATGCTTTCAGTTTAATATTTTGCTTTGAAATCATGTTTTTTTAAAATTTTTTTTTGGTAATGGAGATTGAACCCAGGAGCACTTAAACACTGAGCCACATCCTTACCCGCCAACTCCTGCCTTTTTTTTTTTTTTTTTTTTGAGACATGGTCTCACTAAGTTTTTTAGGGCCTCATTAAGTTGCTGAGACTGACCTCGAACTTGCAATCCTCCTGTCTCAGTCTCCTGAGATGCTGAGATTGTAAGTGTATGCTAACACACCCAGCTGAATTTATACTTGATTTAAAAAATTCTGTGTATGTGTATGTGTAGTGATCTTAATCACCTATGCTTCTAGAAAAAAAAAAAGTTAATAGGCCAGAAAGAACTTAACTGAGAGTTATATATGCCATTAAATTTATAAGCCAATTATTATAATTAAGGAATTGAAATTTATGAAGGGCACATTTTTTTGTGTAAAATATGCACCAAATCACTGAATTGTATTGAAGTATTATTATAAAAGAGTTCAATTTGATTCTCCTAAATTACATAGAAATAACAGTCTCTGGATAAGAACATGTGTACAGATGCTAATTTACCAGGCTCTTACTAGCAGGTTCTATAGATTTTGAATTTTTTATGTTTGTTCTGTTCTTATGTGGATGTGTAATTGGAAAGAAAAATAATAATAAATGTAACCATTTAGTGCAGGTTTTTACTAAGTCTATTAGAAGTTACCCTGGTTGTTATGTTTTGAATTTATTCTGTTTTTTTATACATTCTGGGTTTTGTTTTGTTTTGCTTTTTTTTTTCTCTGCCTTCCCATCTATCACCTCACTTGACAAGTCAGTGTGTCTTGTTTTTTAAAATGAATTCATTAAAAAATGATGAACTGTGTCAAAAACTGATGATTATAACTGTTTTGTGTCCGTGGTTACCCTTCTTTATGTAGATTTCTATGGGAAGCCGCTGCCTCCGTTAACTGTGCGACAGAGACCTAACGGTGATGCTCATGATGTGATCTCATAACCATGTCATATGGATTGGTACTCTTACTCTCAGCAAAGTGAAATGGACCTCTTCTCAGAAAAAAAAAAAATCCTTTGAGCATTGATGACTGGGGCAATAAAATCATAATGATTTTAGTGAGGAGATTAATAGCCCAAGGACCTGATCTGATAATTAACTTCTCCATATTCTTCATGCAAAATGACCAGTGGATGGGATGAACAACATTTGGAGCATGTTAACAAGATTTAGTGTTGACTCCTTGGGTTTTATATCCTCACTCATGGGCAAATTCCTGAAGGAAAACTTCTTCAGAAATAGAGCCAATGGACTCTACATACTTTATTATTTGTTTAATAGTCCGTATTTCTATATATTAAACATTTTTGTAAGATACATGGGCATGGAAGGGAAACTCCTGGGAATTTATAAACTAAATTTTTAACTTTTTGTATTTTTCTAAAATTTTTGTTTAATTACTATTATCTTGATTGTGCACTTTTCTACAGATTTTTAAAATTTGTTTGTGGAAGATAAAAGTTAAATTACTTGACAGACATGAACTATACAAACAATATATTTATATGACTTAAATTTTTGTAATAGCATTTTTCTAGCCTATAAATCCTAATTTGACTTTATTTTAAAATAATACCTACCTTTTTAAAAAGCAGATATCAAATCTTTATTCTACCAAATTATGTGATTTGAAAGCATTATTCAACGAAAGTGTTCTATTTTATTGTTTTTGTGTTCTTTGATGATAATCTCAATAAATGAGACATAAAATATCTTTATTATCCTATTTTTTTAAGTAATAAAAATGTTCTATGAGATATTATTAAAAGTCCCAAGAAAACCCTGTTTTAAAGGTCAGGACACTTTCAGAGATCAAGGTGTGATCCCTGTTAGGACTGTTCTGTCAGAAGCCACATGAATCTTTTAGGGTATTACAATTCTTTCATCCCTTGAAATTAGAGGCAAAAAACTGAAAGAAGCTACTGTAGTTACAGAGACTTATATTTAACAACAAATAACTTGGGTGCTAAAGCAATACAAATTAAAATGTTGGCTCAAATACTGTTGTAAAGAAATGATTCCAAAATATTTCTCAATTTAAAATTTACTTCTCTTGCACTCATAGGATTCTGTCTGTCATTTAGACAAACTGTTAGATATGTATTTTCAGTAAAGGAGTCCTAATTTTCACTTAACTGAAAGCATGCCTTTATATTAAGGTGAAAATAACACAAATAATAATTTCAATACAACCTAGTTAAGACTATTGGGTTTGGTACCTGTACTGACAACAGACATATACTGGTATCTAATAACAACATAAATAAGTATGCCTAAGTCAGTTTAATATAACTATTTACTTTAAGAATTTTGCTTTGAAGCATCACATTTTATTCACATTTTTAACTTCACTGAACTTTTATTATGGTCACTTATTAATCAGAATGCATCAGCATGGCACAGATTCTTGGAGTTGGTACATGGATCTACCTAGCACCTGAATAAGAAAAAAGCATTCTACTTCAGATATAAAATTCATAACAATCTGAATTTGATAGGTGACTAAAATATGAGGAAAAGCATCACAGTAAGACAGCATGTAAATTTTGAAATTAATTTTATAGGAAAAAATTGCTTACATTTTTGTTCCTTTTGTAACATTTACTTTTATTCATTTTTAAAGCTAAACTCAAACTTTTGCTATATTTTTAATATTCATTTATTTGAGAGTAAAGATAGATTTTTAAAATTTTTATCCTACCAATGTTTACTGGTAGAATACAGTAATTGCTGACTCCATTTTGTAAAACTAAAAATGATTTTAAGATTAAAGTAGCATAAAATGGGATTAATATTTCATATAGCTCCTTCAAAAGTTAGTTTTCTTAAAGCATTCTAAAATACTTTAAAAGATGTTTTGTAAATCCAGGTGGATTTTAATAATTAAATGCTATTTTGTTATATGCTGCATTTTTATTCTTAAATCACCATTAATTATGACATTTTCACCCAATAAAATTAATTTATATTCTGTTTTCTCTTGATTTTGGTGAATATAAGTGATTTTTTTGGATAATAAAATAAGTAAATGTTTTTCAAATATGATTATTGAAAAAGTTTAAATCAGTAGATTAAAATAATGGACTTTGTTATTTTACACGAAAACATTTTTCTCTGCAAGTTTTTATATATTTGAGATCTAATGTTATTTTTAAAAGCAGCTAAATAAAGAATCAAAGCACCGTATGATTCTAGATTATTCAGTGTCTTTGGTTCCAGCTACTAGCCCACAGATATAATTTTACTTATTTAAAATAATTCCATGTGCTTTTCTTGGAAATTCCATATGTATATGGAATATTTTATATTACATATAATTGATGCCAAGTGTCAAGCTATGGATAGAAACTGCATTAGAGAAACAATGTTGCTAAAACAAAGTAGTGAAGTAATTTTTTAGAGTTATTGGTAGAATGTTTTCCTTAAACTTTTTAATGATTTTGGTAATTTTATTTTTATAATGGAAGCAAATTGATAATTTTGTATAAATTATTTAACTGCCATGTTTTCTTCTAGTTGAAAATCAAATGCTCTTTTAAACAACAAATGAAATTCCAGAATTTACTTAATATGTTAAATTCCTTGCACATAGCCTAGAAAAGATCACCTGTTTAAAACACCTGTATATTTGCAGCTGCTTTTACTAAATGTTCCCTTACTATGACAACATTTTGATTTGGTACTATTTGATATGCCACGCTACTCATGGTATACTCATTCCAATTAAATCCATGATTCCAGGTGGCAAAATCTTTTCAAAAGTAAAACTGCTTTTATAAATAAAGATGTACATTATAAATTTTATCACTCTTGTCTTAATATTGATTATTTAAGTTTTTGGGAAATACAGTCCAGCTGATCCAAAGAACAAATTCAGATATCTCAAAACCTAGATTAGAATATGGCATAGGTTATTAAAACAGCAATTATTCTTTAATTTTTTAGAAACCAAATAATAAAATCTCATTTAGGAAGTAAAAAAATGAATTTCCTTTAAATAAACAGATCTGATTTTATTTAAAGAAAAAATTGGAAAAATAATCATTTGCTTCCTTATGGCTTAGATTGTAAATTCCTTTTGTTCACTGATGAGGAAACAGAATTTAAGAAGTGAATCAGTGGTCTCAAAACTTATATAATAGCATCCTATACATTTTTAATGTGCCTTTATGTTTCAGTCATATTAGTTTGCTAGGGCTGCCAGAAGTACCACACACAGTGTGACCTCTTAAACAAAATAAATTTATTTTCTTACTGTTCTGGAGTAGGGAGATCAAGGTCCATGTTGTGGACAAGTTTCCTTTTTCCTAAGGCCTCTTGCCTGCCTTTGAGGTAACAGCCAACTTGCTGTGTCCTCACATGGCCTTTTCTCAGTACTCTTGCCCCTAGTGTCTCTCAGTTTGTCCAATTTTTCTCTTTTTATAACACCAGTAAGATGGAATTAGGATTCAGCCTTCCAACCTCATTTTCACTCAATCATCTTTTAAAAGGCCTCATCTCCAAATACAGTTACATTCCAAAATATCAGGGATTAGAGCTTCAACATAAATTTTGAGGATACATATTCCAACCTTTATCAGTTACATACATTTCTGATGCACTATTTAAAAATGCATTTTATTTATATACTATATACCCCTCAAAAAGGAAATTAGAAATATTAGATAAAACTTAATAAAAAGAGAAGTCATTATATTTACACTCCAGTTGCAGTGGATTGCCTGCTAGAGTTTATACACACCACTTTGGAGTCCTAAACTAATAAGAATCTTCAGTAGACATGGAAGATTCCTATAATTATGCTCTTTAGCATTGGTCACAGGCATCTCTGTGTTTTTCTGCCTTACATTTTAAGTAGCTAAGGGTTTTCTTAATGTCAGATTGTTTTACTATAGTGCCTGTCCTCACCTCTATATTAATAGGAAGGATTGAGACATGTTTTATGTAAACATGAAAATTCATAAAGCAGCCAGTGTAGGAGATAGTCCAAAAAGTGTACTTATTCAGAAATTGACTTAATGATAAAAAATGCTTAGTTAGATAAAAGTTATTTTCCTGCCTAGAGTTAAGTCCTTACAAATAATATGGATTAGTTATCTAACAGTATCATTAATTTAAAAAAATGTAATTTCTGGTATTTTTTCAGCTCAATTTCCTCGTGTGTTTTTAGTGACTTAAAACAAGTCTTTTTCTAGTAGTTTCTATTAGTCAATGTGGAATTTTGTTTATTATTCAATAGCTATTTGAAGTGGAAGGTAAATGAATTAACATTTCATTTACCATACATAATATTGGGTCTTGGAAAGGGACTTTAATATTAAAGATCAAACTATAAATAGAGGGTGGATGAAACAGAATTGGCTTCCTTCTCTGGGAAGAAATTTATATCTTTGTAATTGAATCAATAACAAACAATGGCTACTGCATAAAAATTTAAAGTTATTTCATATTTAAATTATTGTAGGGTGTACTGGGGGTTGAACTCAGGGGCATTCAACCACTGAGCCACATCCCCCGTCATATTTTTTGTAGAGACAGAGTCTCACTTAGTTGTTTAGCACCTTGCTTTCTGCTGAGGCTCTCTTTGAACTCTTGATTCTCCTGTCTTAATCTTCTGAGCCACAGGGATTACAGGCATGGACCATTGCGCCCGGCTAAAGTTAAATACTTTTAAGAAAAATTAGAAAAGTACTTACTTAGAAGTTGAAGATTCCTACAACTTGCTCATTTCTCTAGCACTGGTCACAGGTGACATGGTTAACATCACTAATATAAATGTAATATTAAAACAGATAAATGAGCATGAGCAGGTAATTTTAAAAAATAGCTAATAAGATTTGAAAACATATCCAAACTAAATACACACTTATAAATTGGATTATCAGAAGTGCAGAAAAAAAATTAAGAGAAAAAAAATGTTCATTTTAAACTCAGAAAATAGAACCATGCTGTCACAAAATGATAGAATGTCCTCTTTTCAGGTATATCAATGTTTCCCTAATAGATATACAGCATATTCAATTCTTATTATCTTAAATCTTTTATATTTCTACATTTCAAATATAATACTCATGTATTAATTCATTAGTTGTAACATTCTGAAAGAATATAGAAAAATAATGTGAAATCTCTGCAAGTAGACTGAAAGGTAGATGTGACTCCCCCAAACATCCAATAAAGGGTATTAACTTCTGAAAACCATGTTTTACCAAACCTAAATTCTAATAGATGTATTTTTAGATTGCTGGGAAACTTGTTTAAATATATTATTTAATATATGTAATATAAATTTAAATATATTAAGCTTCAAATTGCATTAGTTGTACTAACGGACTTACTGCTTATACTCAAAATAATAATTCTTATTAAATATCAGAGACCACACTATTTTCTCCCTGATAAATTGCTGATTGTTGCTACAAGAGAATAATGAAAGTGTACACCAATGGAGTAAATAAACTGCTATTTCTATCA
Source organism: Marmota marmota marmota (assembly GCF_001458135.2). Taxonomy (NCBI): domain Eukaryota; kingdom Metazoa; phylum Chordata; class Mammalia; order Rodentia; family Sciuridae; genus Marmota; species Marmota marmota. Next base: position 24,223,151 of record NW_025999968.1, on the reverse strand, counting down.
GAATGGGTGTAATAACACCTTACTTGTAAACTCCATTTCTTGTAAAAATGAGTGGCGAGTCTTGTATGGAGGATCACTTTGCCCTCAGGCATTTGATATCAGAACAAGATAACCACAATGATCATGATAGTGGTACTAATACAGAACAGCACCGAACACGTGGGCATTTATGTCGACCAGTCTCTGTGCTAAGCGCCTTATACGCGTATTTCAATTTAATCTTTTTACATGTTCTTTTCTAAAATGGAGAGATTATTCGCATAGGTCATCCTGGGAAAAAAACTATTTCACGACTTAAAGGAGTCATCAAATTTAATTCAGTAGCTAGCTTCGCCCCTAAGGATAAAAGTGTTTACAAAACATAACCCAATAGTGACAGAGATTCAGCCTTTATGGAGCCCACCCACAAAGACAGTTTAGCAGGATGAACTACTTCCTAAACACCAGTCGCCCAACGTCTCTCCCACGGCCGGGTCACGCCCCTGAGCGTCAGTGCAGAACTCTTCCCCGCCCCAGCCAACCAAGCGCAGAGCAATTTCAGGTATGCCTCTCGCGGGAGCTAACCTTGTTGCGAGATTTTGAAAGTGCAGGCGATCTGTGTAATATCGCGAGAATTTAAACGGGAAACGTGAGGACATTAAGGGTTTTGGCTAACCGGAAATCTGGCTGTTTTTTCAGTTGGCTGGAAGCTTTTTCATGTGGAGTGTTGCTGACTCTTTTCTGTAAACTCCCTGCAGGATAATGCTGACTCGGGTGAGGCCCTTGAGCCCTGCTGGGCGCCTCTGGCTGAACCAGACTGTACACTACCAAGGAGGCGAGGGAGGGGGCCGGGATGTGGGAACTTCACCTTTGGCGGTCCCTTGGCGATATTCGGGGTTTTTGGTTCCTTGTCTAGAATCCTGGTAATGTTCAGTGCGTGACTTTTGCACTTACACATTCCCTGTTCGCTCCCAAGGTCCTCGGAGAGGACGTCCCTTCCGAGTAATCTGCAGACTTTTAATACTTGCTCACGTCAAGTTCCCAGCATAATGTAAGCTCCTATAGTGCTGAAACTGTCTTCTATGTTACTGCTGTATCCGGACGCCTAGACAGTGTTACATTTTACTTGGCCCTCTACGAATAAACGAAACAACTGCTGAGTTTCCAGAAAAAACAAAAGGGACATTTTCTTATTTTGAATTAATTCTAAGTGTACGGGAAAATTGCAATGAGTACAGAGTTTTTATGTACCTTTCACGAAGTTCCCCTTGATGCTAACATCTGTGATGGCTTTTAAAAACTAATTTTGTCCTTTAGACATAATTTGTTTAGCACAATTAGATTCTGCTTTAACATTTGCTTCATGATTGGATTACAATTACTTGGGGAAACACTCCTTTAGCATAAATAGGTAAATTTATCAGTAACACGGTTTACAACTCATATATTGTTATAACTCATATATTGCTCCCCCTACAAGAACTAATAATTATCTAAAGATAAAGTGTTCTTATTTTTAGACAGTAAAAAAGATTGTGTTAATATCGAGGTTTAATAAATTTGTAGTATCTTTAATATGTGTCAGCACCTTTTTCTTGTCGTAGTTGAAAGGAAAATCAGAGGGGAAGCTTGCAAAACAGATTTGCAAAGTTGTGTTGGATCATTTTGAAAAGCAGTATTCCAAAGAACTTGAAGATTCCTGGAATACAGTGAGGTTAGTATAATTCATCTCTTGATACTTTATGATTGAGCAGTGGAAGTAAAATATGCAGTATATCTTTTTGGGTGAGGGATGCAGTGAGAATAAAAGATAAAGAAATTTAAACCTGGTTGCACTCTCCTACTGGGACATAGAAAGGAAGAACCAAGAGGAAATAGATAATGAAAAGCAGTGAAAAAAAATTTTGTAGCAATAGTAAAAATTAATATGCCCATATCTTGAACAATTGAATTGATCCAGGAAATAGGACTACCTACAAAATTAGTTATACTGTAACATAAGAACGTTAAAACTTTGAAGTCAACACTGCTTTATCTCAGGAAAAGTCAATTTATTCAGTAGTTTTATTTCTTCCCTGTTACGTCTATGGTTAGCTCTGTTTTGAACATACATACACATGTGCATATATAAATAAAAATTCTTTAAATGTATTATAAAAGCAAACATTTAATGCATAAAAGGAAATGAGAAAAATTGGTTTATATCTTTGGTGAGCTTTGCTGTTGACCAGGATGTTGTTCTATGGGTTGATTCTGAGTGCCTCATACTGTATATTTAATGCCCCAGGAATACGAAGAGTAAGATAGTCATTATGTTCCATTTGCATGTAGTCTAGTGTTCTTAGGGGGAATGAGGTGAGAGGCATGGTTATAGCTATGTACACTGCTAATTGGTAAGTATCATAATAAAAATAGACAGGAGTACCCTGTTTTACCTTTCAAAGCCTGAGAGTGCCAGTGAAAGCCTGAGAAAATGCCAAGTCTTGGTATCTTGGAGGAATTACTTTGGATTAAGGAACCAGACATTTTCAGCTGAGGGGAAAAAGGCAAAAATATTATTATTCAAGGCTGTGGATAGTATCTGGAACTTGATTCAGGCAGTGGTTTCTCATGTTGTCTTATTTCACCTTTTCTTGAATTAATAAGTATATCTTCTTTACAAAGGACAGCTTTAATCATTTTTTTTAAACAAAGATTAAGTCATGGCTAATGAGATAATAATCTGGCATTCTAATATAAGTTTTAAACAAATTAAGCTATTTAGGAATCAGTATAATATGAAAATGTATATATTTGTTTTTATTTCAAAACTGGATTTCAAAATGTGTATTTCCGAGATTAAAGAATGACCAGTGACGATTATAATCAATTCATTAGGCTTCTGGTATACAAAGGTAATCACATGGAATATGCAGACATCTTGCATGCTTATTATATGCCAGACAATACTGACGTAAGTGATCCTTAAACCTATGAGATTTGTTTTTCATTCTTCATCTGATGGTACTGCAGAGTTTAAATAACATGTTCCAATTCATTCAGTTTAAGTAGCAGAATTGGGATTTGTGCTGAGGTTCTCGGACTCAAGACTTCCCCCTGCTAACCTTTAGTCTGCATTTCATATCTGGGATGTAATAGGCATACTTAGATGATTTAAAAAAAAAAAAAAGATTTTTAGAAGTCTTCTGTTGGCCGACTTTTAGTAATCTGGCTACTCGTTCCTTATAATGAGTTATTTTTCTCTTTAGTGTGTTCAGACAGACTTATAAATTATTATTTGACCCTAAACAACATGAGCAATGAACCACAAACACATTTAATTAGCTGTGCCTTCTGCTTCATCCACCTTTTTGTTCAGTTTTCATGGTAAGTTAAGTTTTGCATAAACGTGCTAAATTTGCAGTAGACAAAATAAAGGTTTTCTCAGAAAGTAGTTTGAACATGGAAGATAGCACAGGGAATAAGAAGAGAATCACATATTTTTGTTTAATTGTTTATTTGCAAGAAATAATATTGTTCTTGTAGTCTATTTATATCCAGGGGGAAGTGGAATGCTTTTTTTTCCTATCTAGAAAGTAATTTACACAATATCTTTAGTTTCCTATAATAGTGGTAAAGATTTAGTATTTAATTTTACTGGTTTGTAATGACCTTTCCTGCCAAGTCCCTCTGAGAAGTTCTTTAAATCTGAAGTTTACCCTGGTTCAGTTTTTGCTCTCTATGTTGCCTGCATATTCTCTTTCAAGGAAGTCTATTCGGGACATGAGTGTAGATTTTAATCAATGTGGTATCATCTCAAACTATGCAATTCTTTCCAAGATTTAGCCTCATTCTTCTAAGTGTTTTCTAGCAACTAAGTTGTCATATTCAGCAAACTCAAAAGCATGTTATTTTTCTCTTCTAAACCTGTGTTATCTTTGTTACTTGCATATTCTATCTCAGTTGAAGACATTACTTTCAGTCCAGGTACCTCCTTTTTCCCTCTACACCTTCAGTACCTTTGTAGTAAATAGTGAACCTTACTCAAAAGCAAGTCTGGCATTTCCACAGCTCTGGGGAGATAATCTCTAAGTTCTCGAAATGTATCTGTGAAGAATATCTTTGTTTAGCTAGAATCTTTGGCCATACTTAATAGTCTTAACAATGTAATTTATAGGAGTACAGACCACAGTGTAAGCTCAGCCTCCAGAGGAGCTGGAGACTGAAAGCAGTATGAGCAGTCAGCTATGCTTTAATTAAAACTGAACACCAGGGCTGGGGATGTGGCTTAGTGGTAGAGTGCTTACCTGGCATGCGTAAGACCCTGAGTTCTATCCCCAGCACCATTCACTCACTCACACACACACACACACACACACACACACACACAAATTTAATAGGCAGTAGAAAACAAAACAACATCAGAAATTGATATAAGGGCTTAGATGAGCATCTCTGTTTGGAAGTATTTCTGTGCATATTGTTACACATTGTTGCCAGGAAAAAAGTTAGCCTTTTCCATTGTTTCCAGTGCAGAGGATAACTAGAAGTTTCATGCTTTGAACTTTTGTGGACTCTGTACCATCAATCTTTTCCTATAACTGATTTTAATCTATATACTTTTTCAGTAAAAGATGGTAACTATGAGTTTAAAAGCTTCCATTGAGTTCTATATGCTCTTCTAATGAATAAACAAACTTGAGAATGGTCTTGGGGATCCCTGAAATTACAGTTTGTGTCAGAAATGAGAGTGGTCTTGGTGACTCCGTAACTATGTACTGCCAAACACCATTACCCTTCTCTGTCAAAATCTAAAATAGTTACCAAAGGTTGCTGCTTCCTCCTGAGAAATTTCTTAATTTGGACATCCTTTTCAACTCTACAGCTTCTATTTAATCAGGCCTTCATCAGATTTTTTACCTGGCATATTATAGCTGAGTCTCCCACCTTCTTATTTTAGCAACCACTTTTATGGCACTTTAGAAATAATTTCACTCTTAAGGTAGTTCTTTCCATTTTACACTCTTAAGGTAGTTCTTTCCATTTATAGATAGGAAAGATGAGGCATACAGAAGTTAAATAACTTGCTGAAGAATACACGATTCAGAGTTTATTCACTCTGCCATGCTGCTTCTCAGTATTGCCATATTATATTTTATCACTCCCAAGGTACACACCTTTGCTTCCTCTCTCGCTGTAATGTTACATTTGAACCAAAAATTTTTTCACATCCAAGGAGCATAAGGAGACTCCTTCATGATTTTGGTACTGGTTCCTTCTAGTAGGAATGCCCTTCCTTTTCCCTCTGGTTAAGAATGTGTATTCACATCCCATTTCAGCATCTTGTAGCACTTGACCTCAGGTAAGTTATAAAACATCTCTATATTTCACTGTTTTCTTTTGGAAAACATGAAAAAACAGTATCTATTTCATATAGTCACTTGAGACAGGAAATTTATGCACACACATGAACAAAATTCTCAGAATATTGAATGACATCTAATAAGCTCTCAATATATATTAGCATTATTTTATTTTATTAACAATTTCATCAATCTTTCCCCTTTGTGTTTTCATTGCATTTAACTTGATATTTTTTAACTGTCAATACTTTATATTGTTAAAAGTTTTCTAATTTGTATATTTTTTCCATGACAAGGAAAAAACAATATCTTGGACAAGCAATCACTTATTCACAATTTAGTGAGGATTTATTTATGCCCCAAGCACTGCTGTGCAGTTATGATACATAAATGCACTGTATATATATTCTGCCCCCAAATAGACTTATGAGGGAAGGATTAATTGGAAATCTTTATGAACTTTGAAAGTTTTATGTGCATTTTATTGAAAATTTAAAAAAGCCCAAACATTTCACTCTGGTATCAGTGACTCATAGTTCACATATAAAAGGAAGGGGAAATTATATACCTAGTTAATATCACCAGAATTTGTGAAGAGGTTATAGAGGTGGATGGTTAAGGAAGAGAGAAAACAACTAATATTCAGATTTCTATTTTGTTCTAGCTTAGTTTTACATCTACTTTCAACCTTAATTTTTTCAAATCCTTACAGTAATTTTTAGCCCCTTTTAAATTCAGAAGTTAAAACAATTCATTGCTGGATGTTTCACACTTAGGACAGATCCAGACCTGTGACTTAATAATCCCATGTTTTTTCTTCTACCATTTGTGCTATGATGAAGGGTTTGGGGTCTCATCCTTGGAAATGTATGCATTTCAGTTATATGGGGGACTCATTATAGCCAGTATTTTTAGACTTTTGTCATCTTCACTGGAAATACAAATCCTCACCCATAATTTCCTTTCTGAGGTACTATGGATAACAAAAGTGCCATAAATTGCCCTTGTATGAGAAATAAGGAAGAAACCTCACCAAACAAAAATAGCGTCATCAATTCATTATTAGAATTTCTTTTTTTAAAAATATTTTTTTAGCTATACATGGACACAATAGCTTTATTTTGTTTATTTGTTTTTAATGTGGTGCTAGGATCAAACCTAGTGCCTCACATGTGCAAGGCAAGCGCTCTGCCACTGAGTCACCACCCCAGCCCTCATTATTAGAATTTCTGTAGAATAAAAATTAAATATACTTTGATGCATTTCCATAAATTAATTTATTTTCTGACCACACATTTAAAATGATCTGGAGCACCCTCTAGTGGATAATAATAGCACTGAAATGAGGAATTTCTATTTTTTAACAATGGAAATTTAAATTTTTTTCTGAAATCTATAGGGTTATGCCAGTTGTTCTTAGCCATTTCTAGATAAAATTCTTGTTCTCATTTTAAATTAGAAAGTTTGAGTGGAGAATAAAAGAAAAGTATAATGTCACAGAAAAGTTAAATGAAAAATCATACTGTCAAATACTAAGCATTGTCCAAATATACAATTTTCAAGATTTTAACCTAACAGATTTAATTTTTTAAATGTTTGACTTTTGTTAAAATAAAAATTATGCTTCATGTGTAGATAGAGCACATACTTCACATCCATGAGGCCCTATGTAAAATTCCCAACACCAGTAATAACAAAAGCAATTAGTTGAGTGGTCCATGTATAAAATTCTAATTCTGTAAATTGACTCAGGGGTTAGGCACTGGACATTTAGTCAGGGAGACAGAGAAAATAATGTTGTGGTCCCCATATAAACCAGCTGGGGAAGTAGTTAATCAGGCAGTGTGACTTGGGCTAAAAGGCCTTAGTATAATTTCATTGTCTTTCTCAAAGATCAGTAACTCTTGTGCCATAGTTTTACTTATAATATTTGTCTTTTAGTTATCTTTACTTAACATTTTCTTTTGTTCCTTAGAAATTCAAACATAAGCTAATTTTATATCATCATCAGTAAACAGATGTGCCTAGCATATCATTGATGCACACTGTGTATTTAGAAAATTAATGTTTGTTAGCAAGAAGAAAATGCTGACTTACCACATTGGAGGTAAAACTAGCAGTGAAGCCTGATCCAGACTTTTGCAAGGGTCTGCAGGAATGAGCAAGTTGTAGCAGACAGCTTCCAAATTGCCAGTTTCCATGTGTATCCTTTCAGAAAATTGCTCACCTCCCCTCTGTACTTAAGCAGGTATTCTCCTTTGTCAGCTTGCCTTTCTACAATTCTCCTTTCCTCATTTTCACAAAGAAAAACACACTTTCACCGTTCTGACTTTTATATTGCATTTCTCCAGGACACCAAACCTCCATGATGGGACTGGGGATGTTGCTCAATGGTAGTATGTTTGCCTACCATGTGCAAGACCTTGGGTTCCATCTCCAGCATCACAAAAAATAAACAACAAAAGACACCTCCATGTCATGTTTTTAGAAAGTTAGTGGCAAATTTTTCGACAAATCAGGTAGTTTCAAAGTTTTGCTTTCAACAAAAGTAAAGGAGTCCCAGTTCAGTTGTCAGCTAATGATTCATATAAAATATTTTTGATGATGGATCACTAAGTGATTTGGGGATATAACTCAGGAAGAATTCAAAGTGGGAGACATTGCTATAGCAAAATATTTAATTCTCATGTACTTATATAAGTGAAGGTTTTTCTCAACTCTTATAAGAATACAAAATAAGAATAAAATTGATATTGAACTCTGACTTATCCTAGCAAGAAGTAATATTCGTCTATAGGTATATGAAAACAAAAGCTCATTTCATTATAGTTCCTATTAATTTTTACTTCTTATGTTTAATAAGTATCAAAATTATAAGTTATTTTTGGCCGATTTTATACTAATAATATTTTTGACAGCTGAATCCCAAAGTTATTTGAATACCACAGAGAAATTTAATATATATGTGTCTGTGTGTTCCAAAAAAGTATGATAAGATGATTTAAGACAAAAAAAATGTTTTCATGCATAAAAATATATTAGGATAAAGTTACATGGAGAAGTAGAATGTAAATAAAAGGAAAAATAAGAATATAAAACTTGTGCCTGTTAAAGAAGAGTTAGTGTATGAATTTTAAATGAACACAACCTGTATAACTTACTCAGTTTTCCCAAATGTGGGCTATGAAGGGATTAAAAATAAGAAATACAAGAAATAAAGAAAAGACTCAATTATAAGTAGATAGCGGGACTCAGTGGGCAAGTCAGTCATGGTAGGTTCTGACCTCTAACAATGATTGAGAGCCTCTGTGCTTTATTTTATAGGCAAGAACATCAAAGGGATTTATTGTGAGAAAAAACTTCAAGGTAAACAAGTATAGCTGTGGGGAAAATAGCCTAATTGGAGGCTTATCAACTTGCTCAGTATTTCTTCCTCCTCCCCGCATTTAGTGCTTCAAGGCTATTTAGTCACACTGATATCTTTTCCACCTCCAAACAGCTGCATTTGAACCTGGGGCTGTTTGAACCAATAAATTAATTCCATGGAACATAGACTCCTCTTTGAGCAGGGTGTCAGCAGGTTACTGAGCTATCAGTCTGTGAATGAATTTTAAATCATCTTTGGATCTGAATCTTCTGAGCCACTCATCACCTCATTAACTCCATTCCTGTAGAGTTCACTGTAATTAGCTTTTCACATCTTTTATCCTAATCATATAAAACTTTAATACTAATTTCTTCAAACATATTTTTATGATGGTACCTTTCCCTTCAATATTAACAGTCTTGTTTTAAATTTTGTCTCTAAGTGAAACACTTTCTTGTGCACGTAGTGATAGTCAAAAATCTATTTTGACTAAAGGCAAAATAGAATTTTGACTATCATTGCCTGTAAAGGCAGGCCATATTTTTTGGCAAGTTATTCTGTAGGGAAAGTTAAAACTATACTTCCCTTGTGTAGAACTTAAGGGGGGGCACAGAAAACTCAGTATTGTATTTTAATGGTCAAAATTAATTTTAAAAAAAAGCTACAGTAAAAATAAAAACTTTAAATAAAGATAGGTTCATAACATGAGCTGATGGAATCATATCAGGTCTTTATGAGGCAAAAGGAAAAGTCAGACTGATTCTGTCTCTGAAAATCAGAGATAAGTATAAACTTAGAACAATGGTCACCCCATTGATAATATAAAATGGTATTAATGTGTTTCTTTTGTTTTCTGTTTCTAGGGATGTATTGATATCTCCATCATTGTGGCAATATGCTGTCCTCCTCAACCGATTCAATTATCCTTTTGAACTGGAAATGGATTTATATTTGAAGGGCTATCACCAACTCTTTCAAGGATCTTTACCCTACTGTCCTAAATCACTAAAGTGTTACCTCAGCAGAACTACAGACCGTTTGCCTTCAGAAAGACACCAGTTTGGTAACCTGAAAAAATACTATCTCCTGAATGCTGCTTCTCTTCTCCCAGTACTAGCTCTGGAATTACGGAATGGGGAGAAGGCTCTAGATCTATGTGCTGCTCCTGGAGGCAAATCATTAGCACTGCTACAATGTGCTTGGCCAGGTAGTGTGCTTTTATTTCCTCGATTAACAATTGTTTCATATCTGTATGTTAAAAATTCTTTGAAAGTATATGGGAAGAAATGTAAGATTGAGTTTGCAAACTTAAGAAACTTGAAAAGCACTGTGGACAAGACTGGAAACATTAGCTGAATGATGCAGTGTAAATAACACTTTTTCCAGCTTCCTAACCCTAACAGATAATTGGAAACAAAATTTTAACATTTTTTGAACACAAATCTACCAGATATGAATATGAGTGCTATTAGCCAGTGACACAGGCTTTTTAAAATTTTGTTGTTTACTTTTTCTTTTTTTTTGTGTGTGCTAAGTAGGTGCTCTACTACTGTACTTGAAAATCTTGTATTAAAATCACTTCATACATTTCTGCAACAAAACATGTACATTTAAAATTATTTTACTGTACCTGTCCAACAGAAATATAATATTTTTTTTTAGTCAGCTTTTTTACTGCTATGACCAAAAGATCTGACAAGAACACTTTTAGAGAGGGAAAAGTTTATTTGGTGCACACAGTTTCAGAGGTCTCAGTTCATGGACTTCCAATTTTATTGCTCTGTGACCAAGATGAGGCAGAATATCAAGGTAAAAGGATGTAAAGGAGAAAAACAGTTTAGGGCATAATAATCCAGAAGCAGAGAGAGCTCCACTCACCAGGAACCAAATATATACCCTGAAGTCATACCCCCAGTGGTCTACATCCTCTAGCCATACCCTACATGTATATAGTCACCACCCAGTTAAATCCTCCCAAGTGGATTAATGCACTGATTAAAGGTTCTCATAACTACTCATTTCACATCTGAATTTTCTTCTATTTATACAAGAGTTTAGGGGGAATACCACATATCCAAACCATAACAATTATGGAATACATATTAAAATATTTGAATAGTCATCAGGAAAATATAGAAACAGGTGAAATTAATTGAATGTTATTCAAAGTTGTATATCAACATATGATCAAAATAAAAATGTTTACTGAGGCATTTTGCATTCTTATTTTTTACAAGTCTTTGAAATTGGTTATTTTACAGAGAGCACATTTCTGTTTGAACTAACTACATTTCAAGTGCTCATAGCCACATGTGGCAAGTATGGGCCAAATCAATAAGTTCTTTTGAAATGACTTCATCATTACTATTATTACTAGTGCAAAAGTGATACACAGTTTATAAATACTGATCAGCAAGTCCACATTTATTATCTTCTTCTTCCTTTTTTTTTTTTTCTTTTTTTTCCTTTTGTGATGCTGGGGATTGAACCCAGAGCCTCACACGTGCTAGGCAAACTCTCTACCACTGAGCCAGATCTCCATCAGTTAATATTTTCTTAATGAAATAGATGATACTTTAAAAAAAATGAATTCAGATTCCCTGGATAAATATTACTTATTGCTGGATAAGATAGAGTTCAGGTCGGACGGGAAGATGGCGGCGAGGGGAGTGCATTACCCCCATGTGCTGCTTCACTGTGTGGGAGTATGACAAGTCAGGACGGCTAAAGGATATCTTGTTAGGAATTTCCAGCAATAGTGGGGTGCTCCGGAACCTGGAGGAAGGATTTCCATCGCACAAGGATCGGCTACGGGGACTCAAACGCGAGAGGTTTGTCGCACGGAGGGTAACACGGCTTATTCAGCAAATCGCCCCGCGGCTAGAGTCTGCAGCGCGCGCTGGGATAGAGACGCAGGGTTACAGCGCTGCAGTTTCTGCCAGCCGTGCAAGCACCGTACTCAGGGCTGAATTCTGCGTTCGAGACGGGGGAAAGGAAGCGGTCCATCTCGGTTCTCCACACCGGTCAGACCACAGAGGAGGCCAGCAGCCACCATGATGGTAAACTGACGTCACCTACCCTGTTTTAGACTGACCGCAGCTCATTCAGCCATAGATCAGGTAATTTCAGGCTGCAATTCACCTGCGGCTTGCAGACAGATTGCTAGGGTTCAGCGCCTGGGTGCTTCTTAGAACCTGAGCTTATCGGAGCGAACACCGAGCGCGGGGCGGCCGAGTTCCGGCTCCCGGAACCGTTCCGCGGAGCCTGCGGAGGCTGCTTCTCGGACCCTGCTCCTATCAGAGCATACAACAAGCACTAAGCAGCCGAATTCCGGCTCCCGGAACTGAGCCCGCGGGGACTGCTTCTTGGAGCTTACACTTATAGGAGCTTACACCGAGCACGGAGCGGCCGAGTTCCGGCTCCCGGAACTTCCCTAGACCGGGGCTAGGAGCCCGCGGAAACTGCTTCTCCGTCCGGGTCCTGCTGAGGGCCGGTCAGGACTCACCCGTTGCTTTGGTTGCCCGGCAAGGGGAACGAAATGCTGCCATTCGCATAGGATACCAACATGGCAGAGATCTGATGTCAGCAGAAAGCGGCGGAGGAGAGAACTTCATCAATTCCAGCGGTGACATAAGCAGTTGGTCTCCTGGTAGGGGGGGTGAGGCACAGTCACCCGAGTCTCCTCAATTTGTCGTTGAGCCAGAGGGGAGAAGCCGGGCCGCTGCCAGCGCCCGGAGCAGGCCCAGCGGCTCGCCAGCGTGGTGACCGTGTGGCCCCAATTGGAGAGGAGGCGGAGCGGAGCCACCACTCGCACCCGCAAGGTGGGCAGACCCGCGACCCAGTGGTACATGGGCATGGTAGGAGGGGCAGGGCAGAGCCGCCGTTCGCGCTTGCAAGGTAAACAGACCTGTGACAGCCGGGCAGGTCAGGCCCAGTGGCCTGCCAGTGCGCTACACATGTCACCCCAACTGGAATAGGGGCAGAGCAGATCCTTCTCCCACGCCCGGATCAGGCCCTGCCAGTGTGGTGGTCACGTGACCCTAATTGGAGTGGGGGCGGAGTGGGGGCAGAGCGGAACCTCCACTCGCGCCCGCAGGGTGAGCAGACCAGTGATCAAACTGCAGATCAGACCCAGGGGTCTGCAGGCGTGGTAGGAGGGGCAGGGCAGATCCGCCGCCCGCGCCTCCAAAGTAGGCAGACCTACAACAGACCGGTGGATCAGGCCCAGGAGCCTGCCGGCATGGTACAAACACCACCCTAATTGGAGTAGTGGCGGAGCAGAGTCACCGCCCGTGCCAGGAACAGGCCCAGCGTCCTGCAGGCGGGGTAGTCACGACACCCCATTTGGAGTAGGGGCAGAGTAGAACCGCCGCCCGCGTCTGCAGGGTAGGCAAACCTGCAACCGACTGGCGGATCAGGCCCGGTGGCCAGCCGGCGTGGTACACTCGTCACCCCAATTGGAGTAGGGGCAGAACAGAGCCGCCGCCAGCTCCCAGAACAGGCACAGTGACCTGCCGGCGTGGTAGCCACGACACCCCAATTGGAATAAGGAGAGAGCAGAGCCGCCGCCCGCACCTGCAGGAAAGATACGCAAGCAGTATGAAAAGACAAGGAAAGAAAGGACCACAAGCAATGCAGGTCAACGCAACTTTAGAAGAGGTAACAGCTGCAGCAGATGGAATGTCAGATAAAGAATTCAGGATATACATGCTTCAGATGATCTGGAGTATCAAGGAAGACATTAAACAGCAAAATCAGACAATGAAAGATCACTTCGACAATGAATTACGCAAACAAATCCAGGAAGCAAAGGATCAACTATACAGGGAGATAGAGGTTATAAAAAACAAACAATCAGAAATCCTAGAAATGCAGGAAGCAATAAACCAACTTAAAAACTCAATGGAGAATACTACCAGCAGAGTAGAACACTTAGAAGATAGAACATCAGACAATGAAGACAAAGTATTTCAACTGGAAAAGAACATAGACAGCTCAGCAAGACTGTTAAGAAACCATGAGCAGAACATCCAAGAAATATGGGATAACATTAAGAGACCAAACTTAAGAGTCATTGGGATACAGGAAGGTACAGAGCTCCAAACCAAAGGAATGAGCAGTCTATTCAATGAAATAATACGAGAAAACTTCCCAGACTTGAAGAATGAGACAGAATCCCAAATCCTAGAAGCCTACAGGACGCCGAATGTGCAAAATCATAAGAGATCCACACCTAGACACATTATAATGAAGATGCCCAACATACAGAATAAGGAGAGAATTTTAAAAGCTACAAGAGAAAGGAAGCAGATTACATTTAGGGGTAAGCCAATCAGGATAACAGCTGATCTTTCAACACAGACTCTGAAAGCTAGAAGATCCTGGAATAACATATTTCAAACACTGAAAGAAAATGGGTTCCAACCAAGAATTGTGTATCCAGCGAAATTAAGCTTCAGGATGGAAGATGAAATTAAAACCTTCCACGATAAACAAAAGTTTAAAGAATTCGCAGCTAGAAAACCATCTCTTCAAAACATCCTCGCCAAAGCATTACAGGAAGAGGAAATGGAAAATAACAATGAAAACCAACAGTGGGAGGTAGGACAGTAAAGGGGGGGGAAATAATCAAAGAGGAAAACAAACCATGTTTAGTAACAGAAATAAACAAATATGGCTGGAAGAACAACCCATATCTCAATAATAACCCTAAATGTTAATGGCTTAAACTCACCAATTAAGAGACACAGGCTAGTAGAATGGATCACAAAACAAGACCCAACAATATGCTGCCTACAGGAGACGCATTTGATAGGAAAAGACATACATAGGCTGAAGGTGAAAGGTTGGGAAAAATCATATCACTCATATGGACTTCGGAAACAAGCAGGAGTGTCCATACTCATATCAAATAAAATAGATTTCAAGCCAAAGTTAATCAAAAGGGATAAAGAGGGACACTACATACTGCTTAAGGGAACCATACACCAACAAGACATAACAATCATAAATATTTATGCCCCAAACAATGGTGCAGCTATGTTCGTCAAACAAACTCTTCTCAAGTTCAAGAGTCTAATAGACCACCATACCATAATCATGGGAGACTTCAACACACCTCTCTCGCCACTGGACAGATCTTCCAAACAAAAGTTGAATAAGGAAACTATAGAACTCAATAACACTATTAATAACCTAGACCTAATTGACATATATAGAGTATACCACCCAACATCAAGCAGTTACACTTTTTTCTCAGCAGCACATGGATCCTTCTCAAAAATAGATCATATATTATGTCACAGGGCAACTCTTAGACAATATAAAGGAGTAGAGATAATACCATGCATCTTATCTGATCATAATGGAATGAAACTGAAAATCAACGATAAAAGAAGGAAGGAAAAAGCATACATCACTTGGAGAATGAACAATAGGTTACTGAATGATCAATGGGTTATAGAAGACATCAAGGAGGAAATTAAAAAATTCTTAGAGATAAATGAAAACACAGACACAACATATCGGAATCTATGGGACACATTGAAAGCAGTTCTAAGAGGAAAATTCATTGCTTGGAGTTCATTCCTTAAAAAAAGAAAAAACCAACAAATAAATGATCTCATACTTCATCTCAAAATCCTTGAAAAAGAAGAGCAAAACAACAGCAAAAGAAGTAGAAGGCAAGAAATAATGAAAATCAGAGCTGAAATTAATGAAATCGAAACAAAAGAAACAATTGAAAAAATTGACAAAACTAAAAGTTGGTTCTTTGAAAAAATAAACAAAATCGACAGACCCTTAGCGATGCTAGCGAAGAGAAGAAGAGAGAGAACTCAAATTACTAGCATACGGGATGAAAAAGGCAATATCACAACAGACACTTCAGAAATACAGAAGATAATCAAAAACTATTTTGAATCCTTATACTCCAATAAATTAGAAGATAGTGAAGGCATAGATAAATTTCTTAAGTCATATGATCTGCCCAGATTGAGTCAGGAGGATATAGACAACCTAAACAGACCAATATCAATTGAGGAAATAGAAGAAACCATCAAAAGACTACCAACTAAGAAAAGCCCAGGACCGGATGGGTATACAGCAGAGTTTTACAAAACCTTTAAAGAGGAACTAATACCAATACTTTTCAAGCTACTTCAGGAAATAGAAAAAGAGGGAGAACTTCCAAATTCATTCTACGAGGCCAACATCACCCTGATACCTAAACCAGACAAAGACACTTCAAAGAAAGAAAACTACAGACCAATATCTCTAATGAACCTAGATGCAAAAATCCTCAATAAAATTCTGGCGAATCGGATACAAAAACATATCAAAAAAATTGTACACCATGATCAAGTAGGATTCATCCCTGGGATGCAAGGCTGGTTCAATATACGGAAATCAATAAATGTTATTCACCACATCAATAGACTTAAAAATAAGAACCATATGATCATCTCGATAGATGCGGAAAAAGCATTCGACAAAGTACAGCATCCCTTTATGTTCAAAACTCTAGAAAAACTAGGGATAACAGGAACATACCTCAATATTGTAAAAGCAATCTATGCTAAGCCTCAGGCTAGCATCATTCTGAATGGAGAAAAACTGAAGGCATTCCCTCTAAAATCTGGAACAAGACAGGGATGCCCTCTCTCTCCACTTCTGTTCAACATAGTTCTCGAAACACTGGCCAGAGCAATTAGACAGACGAAAGAAATTAAAGGCATCAAAATAGGAAAAGAAGAACTTAAATTATCACTATTTGCAGATGATATGATTCTATACCTAGCAGACCCAAAAGGCTCTACAAAGAAACTATTAGAGCTAATAAATGAATTCAGCAAAGTGGCAGGATATAAAATCAACACGCATAAATCAAAGGCATTCCTGTATATCAGCGACAAATCCTCTGAAATGGAAATGAGGACAACCACTCCATTCACAATATCTTCAAAAAAAATAAAATACTTGGGAATCAACCTAACAAAAGAGGTGAAAGACTTATACAATGAAAACTACAGAACCCTAAAGAGAGAAATAGAAGAAGATCTTAGAAGATGGAAAAATATACCCTGTTCATGGATAGGCAGAACTAACATCATCAAAATGGCGATATTACCAAAAGTTCTCTATAGGTTTAATGCAATGCCAATCAAAATCCCAACGGCATTTCTTGTAGAAATAGAGAAAGCAATCATGAAATTCATATGGAAAAATAAAAGACCCAGAATAGCAAAAACAATGCTAAGCAGGAAGTGTGAATCAGGCGGTATAGCGATACCAGACTTCAAACTATACTACAGAGCAATAGTAACAAAAACAGCATGGTACTGGTACCAAAACAGGCGGGTGGACCAATGGTACAGAATAGAGGACACAGAAACCAATCCACAAAACTACAACTATCTTATATTTGATAAAGGGGCTAAAAGCATGCAATGGAGGAAGGATAGCATCTTCAACAAATGGTGCTGGGAAAACTGGAAATCCATATGCAACAAAATGAAACTGAATCCCTTTCTCTCGCCATGCACAAAAGTTAATTCAAAATGGATCAAGGAGCTTGATATCAAATCAGAGACACGCCGTCTGATAGAAGAAAAAGTTGGCTACGATCTACATACTGTGGGGTCGGGCTCCAAATTCCTCAATAGGACACCCATAGCACAAAAGTTAATAACTAGAATCAACAAATGGGACTTACTCAAACTAAAAAGTTTTTTCTCAGCAAAAGAAACAATAAGAGAGGTAAATAGGGAGCCTACACCCTGGGAACAAATCTTTACTCCTCACACTTCAGATAGAGCCCTAATATCCAGAGTATACAAAGAACTCAAAAAATTAGACAATAAGAGAACAAACAACCCAATCAACAAATGGGCCAAGGACCTGAACAGACACTTCTCAGAGGAGGACATACAGTCAATCAACAAGTACATGAAAAAATGCTCACCATCTCTAGCTGTCAGAGAAATGCAAATCAAAACCACCCTAAGATACCATCTCACTCCAGTAAGATTGGCAGCCATTATGAAGTCAAACAACAACAAGTGCTGGCGAGGATGTGGGGAAAAGGGTACACTTGTACATTGCTGGTGGGACTGCAAATTGGTGCAGCCAATTTGGAAAGCAGTATGGAGATTTCTTGGAAAGCTGGGAATGGAGCCACCATTTGACCCAGCTATTCCCCTTCTTGGTCTATTCCCTAAAGACCTAAAAAGAGCATGCTACAGGGACACTGCTACATCGATGTTCATAGCAGCACAATTCACAATAGCAAGACTGTGGAACCAACCTAGATGCCCTTCAATAGACGAATGGATAAAAAAAATGTGGCATTTATACACAATGGAGTATTACTCTGCATTAAAAAATGACAAAATCATAGAATTTACAGGGAAATGGATGGCATTAGAGCAGATTATGCTAAGTGAAGCTAGCCAATCCCTAAAAAACAAATGCCAAATGTCTTCTTTGATATAAGGAGAGTAACTAAGAACAGAGTAGGGACGAAGAGCAGGAGAAGAAGATTAACATTTAACAGGGATGAGAGGTGGGAGGGAAAGGGAGAGAGAAGGGAAATTGCATGGTAATGGAAGGAGACCCTCAGGGTTATACAGTGGAGGGGGTAGAGAGAGAGGAGGGGAGGGGAGGGGAGAGGTGGGGAGGGGGGAGGGTGGAGGATGGGAAAGGCAGCGGAGCACAACAGACACTAGGATGGCAATTTGTAAATCAATGGATGTGTAACTGATGTGATTCTACAATCTGTGTATGGGGTGAAGGTGGGAGTTCATAACCCACTTGAATCAAAGTGTCAAATATGATATGCCAAGAAATTTGTAACGTTTTGAACAACCCACAATAAAAAATTAAAAAAAAAAAAAAAAAAAGATAGAGTTCAGCATCAGTTCTGTTTGAGTTTTATTTGAAGATTTTATTTTTATACATGTAAATATTGTAGTTCACACAGAAATGGTGGGAATGTATTATAGTGTTTTCATTGGTACTTTAAATTCCTGAATTATGGTCCCAAATCACATACAGGTCTCTCATTAAGCATTATTTTGATGATATATTGAATGAGCACTGTTTAAATCCATTTTTCATTTTGTAAAAGGTGACGTATTGAAGCCAGTTTGATTGTATGTACACACACACATACATATATATAATATATATGTATATTATATATAAGTATATTTTATATATATATTTTTCATTCATATTTTCTGGAGGTATCTAAACCCTAGTGCAATTTGCTTTATGATTCTGGATGATTGGGAACCTTACTTTTTCATTTGTAAAATTGGTAAATTGCCATGTGAAAGGAGAGTCCCCACTGGAGGATTTTTTTTCTCCTTTAGGAAGTTGATCTGAAAACTGATTCTTTTGAAATTATTCTAGTCTCCTTATCCCTTAGAAAACTGGCATGTATACCCCAGGGCATGCATATTCCAATTTGAAGACTGCAGTGTATTTTTTCCTTTGAGATCACTCCCTGTTAAAATATATTTTAAAAAATTTTGTGAGAAATAAGGATCCAGCTGTACTTGGCATTGGTTCAAATCTATCTTGTCACAGCAGAAGTGATATCTCTGGAAGTGGGTCCAAGGGTTTCTCAGAGATATGGAGGAACTTGACTCAGGGCCAGAAGGATCCTTGTCTTATGTGTTGGAGAAGAACTGCAGCACATGCCAGTCAATATAGACAGATATTTATTTAGGAACGCAAAGAATACACATTTAAGAGAGAAGTCAGGCCATCTTTGAAAGTGAGAGTATACTTTCGGGTTCCCAGCTCTCCACTTAAAAGAAAATTGGTGAGGTGTGGTTATGGGGAAGTCTGTAAGGATAGTATCTTTTTAGTTATCTTAAGGTGGTTTGTAGTAATTTGGTCATTCTCAGAATTGTTAGACTGACATGACCTTCATTATCTGATCAATGGATAACACTGTAAAGCCTCCTAAATTTCAGGTTCCTCAAAATGCATCTCTCTCTCTCTCTCTCTTTCTCTGCCTTAACTATTTATTGGTCATTAGTTAACAACGCACAAGGTAGATTTAAGACTTCCCAGAAATGTGGCGGTGACAGACCTGGAAAAGCATATGAAAATTTAAGATTATATTTACTTATACTTTCTTTATGTTTGCTTTCTACCTTTTTTTAAAATTCTTTTATCTCATATTAGCTGTATATTTAACAGAAAATACTGTGTGTTTTAGAGTTCTGGTTAAAGTTCTGTTACTGAAACTTGCTATATTTTAGTGTAAGAAATCACAATAGACAAGATTGTTTTATACATTACCTTATTTTTATGATTTGGAACAAAATTTTATGGAATTGTTACTGGTGGTATTCTGGGGAATCCAGGAGATTACATTTTGATTTTAGACTACTATGTTCTTATGAGAAGATTTTAAGCAAGACATGAAATGTATTACAACAGCAAATTTTATTAGGAAAGAAAGGAAAAAACCCTCAAGGGAAAGGGTGAGTCATCTCAAAGAGGAGAGCAAGATTGCTCTCCCTTTATTCCCTAGTCTACTTGGGGTCTTAGGGAAATTTCTAGAGAGTTCCACCCAGGTGCCACCTCTTAACTTTTGATTGACAGATTGCATCAGATTATTGAGTCCTTTGCCGGGTTTCAGTTCTCGCAACTAAAAGGCTCAGGGGTCACTCCAGATAAACTGGGCTAACTGGGCTGCATGAAATAACCACATAAGAGACACAAATATCTTTTTGTTTGGGGTCGCTGTGACGGCTCCTCTGACCTTAAGGGTCTACAGAAAGAGAGAGAGCGAGAGCACATGCTGACCCCTTTTATCTAGGAGAAGTTATTTAAATGAGGCAAGTAGTCAGGTTTCAGGGGACTGAGTATCTTCATGATGTTCACTGTCACACGTTGACTGACATCTGAGTAGGCCACACCCAAGGGCACAGTAAGAGAATGGGACACACACAAGGCACTTCCATGGAAGATTCTATCCTAAACAAGGCAAAGGGTTATATTACAAAGGAACAGGTGAGCATAGCTTCATCCATGGGGCTGTAGCAAGACATCCATGCACGAGACACCGACCCTCACACCCAAGAAGGGTGAGAAAAGTTCTGCCACATTTCTTTTTTTTTTTTTTTTGGAATTTTTTATTTGGTGGTCAAAACA
>NW_025999968.1:24187414-24197887 GCF_001458135.2 Marmota marmota marmota | reverse complement strand
TCCTGACCGGCCCTCAGCAGGACCCGGACCGAGAAGCAGTTTCCGCGGGCTCCTAGCCCTGGGCCAGGGCGGTTCCGGGAGCCGGAACTCGGCCGCCCCGCGCTCGGTGTTCGCTCCGATAAGCTCAGGTTCTAAGAAGCACCCAGGCACTGAACCCTAGCAATCTGTCTGCAAGCCGCAGGTGAATGGCAGCCTGAAATTACCTGTTCTATGGCTGAATGAGCTGCGGTCAGTCGAAAACAGGGATGGTGACGTCAGCTTTCCAACATGGTGGCTGCTGGCCTCCTCTGTGGTCTGACCGGTGTGGAGAACCCAGATGGACCGCTTCCTTCCCCCGTCTCGAACCCAGAATTCAGCCCTGAGTACGGTGCTTGCACGGCTGGCAGAAACTGCAGCGCTGTATCCCTGCGTCGCTATCTCCTCGTTTCCCAGCGCGCGCTACAGACTGTAGCCGCGGGGCGATTTGCTGAATAAGCAGTGTTACCCTCCGTGCGACAAACCTCTCGCGTTTGAGTCCCCGTAGCCGATCCTTGTGCGATGGAAATCCTTCCTCCAGGTTCCGGAGCACCCCACTATTGCTGGAAATTCCTAACAAGATAGCCTTTAGCCGTCCTGACTTGTCATACTCCCACACAGTGAAGCAGCACACGGGGGCAATGCAATCCCCTCGCCGCCATCTTCCCAGTTCTGCCACATTTCTGCAACTGAGCGCCTCAGCACCCAGCCAGGGAGTGTAACTCAGTCATGTGTAATGTTGGCTTCCCACAGTCCTTACTGCACATGATTTTACCCACAGGTCCCCAAGAGAAACCCAGGGGGATGGGTAATTTTACTATTATAATGAAATTAAAATAGCATGTTAAAGATCTAAAGGCAGCTCTTAATCACTTTGACCAAGTGTTATTGGAACTTGTTTGTACAGATTTTATGGTTGTTCGCTTTGTTTTTAAGTATCTTATCTTCCTAAGTCTTGGAATCTTTGTTCTATGTAAAGATCACAATAGTTCACTTTCAAGGTAAATTGTGTTTTTCTTATGGAAAGAATCTTTGGATGATCATTCCTCTACCCAGAGAGAAAAGCAATGAGGATAAGGGTAGTTTGCAAGTAAGGTAACATATCCTACTGACTTAATCCAGAGCAGGGCCAGAATGACTTTAAGTGAATTGCTTTATAAAAGAAAGCATAGGCTTAGTTTATGGAATTGTCCCCTTAACTTCAAGTTTCTACTACTCATGTCCTTCTGCTACCTATAAGAATCACATATTATATGGAGTATTTGTTTTTACTTCCATTCTATGTTCTTTGGCAATATTTTTATATTGACTGTTATAAGGTTATCCTTATGAATTCTTTTTTTTTTTTTAATATTTATTTATTTATTTTTCGGTGGACACAACATCTTTGTTTGTATGTGGTGCTGAGGATCGAACCCGGGCCGCACGCATGCCAGGCGAGCGCGCTACCACTTGAGCCACATCCCCAGCCCCTCCTTATGAATTCTGAATACAGAATTTTTAATATTATAAAAGAGGGAAGAGAAACTTGAAATTTGGGAACCATTTTTAAGAGAGAGTATTTTAATTTTGAATTTTCCTCATTAGTAGGATATAAATATTTTACATATTTGTGGTAGTGAAGTTGATTTGATTAGGAACCCAAAGGCAAACTGGTATATTCTAGGAGTTTGAAGTGGGGAAGAATCTTCGGTTTTTATACCAAGTGAACTGTAGGCAGTGTTCCAAGTAAAGAAGCTTTTCATGTAAGTTCACTAATGATAGTGGTTCACTAAAAAGTACAGGTGTCTTCATGCTGATGCTTAAAGCCCAAATTAGGTTAACCACAGTGCTGGAATTTGGAATGCAGAAGCAATGCTAATCAAAGCTTTCATATGCAAAACTTTAAATGTTGGCTGTACTAGGTGTGCAGTTTATACACCAAAGTTTTTTAGATTAGTACTGGTCATTATTCTTGAAAAAGAGGCTTACAACTTTGAACAATTAAAAAGCTCATATTTTACGCCAATTGAAAAAAAGAGTCCACTTTTCTGTTGGGTCAGCTGCTCCAACCTGTTAGTACAGTGATGAACTGACCATTGTTTTGTTTTGTGATCCCAGCCTCTGTAGTGCCTTGCTTTTTTAATAGAAAAGAGGTAACCAGCTATGATTCTAAACAGGAAAGCATTAACATATGAACTATCTTTGGTGGAATAGGATGGTCAGCTTTCTTGCTGAGGGCTGTGTCCTTCCTGGAGTGAAATTCTCCTCACTGTCAGTGATATCTGACCTCTGGTTAGCCTTTCCTAGTAGAAAAAATCAGAAGGACTCCTTTCTTTGTTGAATTTCTTTTGCTGTCCTTCCTGCTCCTTCATATCTCTAGTTTTTTTTTTTTTTTTGCACATTCTACTGGTACCACTTTGCACTTCTTCCTCTGCTAACTCCTTATCTTCAAGTTTTACCTCAGGAATCAACTTCCCCAAAAAGCCTTCTTTGTGTTCCCTGCATTAGGTGTATCCTCTTTGGAGTAGTAATAAAAAGAATGACCATTTTAGTCATTGTGCCATGAACTATGTTATTCACATTTCATAAATCTATGCTTTTCAAATATGCTTTGATAAGCAAACAACTTATATCTCTGTATAAACATCTTCTAAAGTCTTAGGGCTTAGAACAACAATGTGACTGTGTCCGATATACTATCTCACAATTCTACAATGCTGTGAGTTGGTGATTATGAGCCCTATTTTATAGATGAAACAGAGACAAAAGTTAACTGTTAATTGTCTAAGGTAATTGGCAAAGCCCAGGTCTGAATCCAAGGTTTCACCATTGTGGTATTGACGATTTCAGGGTTTCCCAGTGACATTCCACTGCTGACTGTAATTAAGTGTAGGAAGGGGTTCTTATTTATCTTTATGTCTGCAGCAACTAACTCTGTACCTAGTTCATAATAAGTACTTGGTAAATCAGAACCTTAAAGTGGTTGTACTCTCAAAAGTATTCTAATCTAATATCAAGAAGTTAATAAATGTAATGTTGCCATTTGTTCTTTTATGAATTTATACTATTGTTTCCATGTACAGAGAAACTTATCACTAGCCTTTTTAGCACTTTTAATATTCCAGTTTTTACACTGAGAGGAAAATGGGAATCAGTCATAATTACTAGAGCATAATTGACAGAACTAGAAATAAGGCAGGATTTTTTTTTCTCTTAAGTTAGATATACAAAAATAAATGAATGAAGCTACCCATTTCACTTCCTTTGTGTGATCCAAAGGCTGCCATGTACAGAAACTAAAGCCTCAGTAGTGTTTTCAGGAATTTTTTACTTTCCTTCCTGGTTAAATGAAATTTTGACATAAATTGAAATTGTCTCAATGTAATTAATATATATTAATATATATACATGTGGAAACATGCCACTTGACACTTTATGTTTTTAGAAATTCAACCAACCTAAGACCATTTAAAATAAAATATACATTTAAGCAAAATAATAATGTAGCATTAAGCTATATTTCAGCTGGGAACTATTTTAAAATGCTGAATTGAGAATCTTAACTAAAGCTAAAGTTATTACTTATGTTCTGGTTTTTTACTTGTGATTAAAATATTTTTTACTATAATTCCATGTTTCAAAAATTAGGTCAGTTATATATCGTGTGCATGTACTATGTGTAAAGCATTGGATGGTAGATGGAAAGGTAAGGGATGTAGCAATGATTAGGGCTTCTGTTTCCCTTGGTATGACAGACTAGCAACCCTAATCAGCCCTCCCTCAGAAAGCAACTTTATAAGTATAGAATACATCAACTATGTATTTTGAAATAACCTGTCTCCTAGCCTACTGATTATTTTTCTTCTATTCTGCTAGTGATACCTTCCATCACAGGATTTCTGTTTAATTTCTTTAAAATTCAATTTGTTAAGATTCTTTATTACAGCACTGAATGATTTTATTGTTTTATTGAAGTTCATTGAATTCTAAGAGTTCACAGATACTGATTAATATATGGTCAGTCTCTGGTGCCTTATTTTATCAGAAAATGAGATCATGATTCTCTGAAAGTTCTTGACATTTGTTAGCATATAATGAAGTCTCTGTGTTAGAGGATTAGGTGTTTATTCTAGTTTTCATAATCTGGCTTTCTTTGGGCCTGCCCCCCTAAAAATTAAAAGCAGTCTGCTTATTTTCTCTAAGCCTGTGGACCTTTCTGCAGTTTCATCACTAGATGGCATTCTAAGTCCAGGTTTGCTACAAATATACTGTTGTTATTTCAAGGCTAGAGGGGTCCCCAAGCCTACTTTTGCCCCACATCTACAGTAGGTATTTGGCTAAATGAACTGGAAGAGTGACTAAATAGGAAAGTCTGCAAGCCTCCATCTGGGACTGGAGTAGACCCAGATGCTTCATCTAGTCACAAGCCTGAGATCAGATACTGCAGGATTCTTCTGGGTTCTGGCATCATCACAGAAGGACTGGCTCTAGGATCTTATGCAACAACTTGAATGCCTGCCTCTCTCTTCTTGCCCAAAGTGGACAGTTGCTCTTTGTGTTATACTGTCAGGGAGGAATGGAGTGGGAAGTCCCATGGCATCAGCACTGAAACATTGAGTCATACTCTGAGCCCACCAAGACCAGTACAGCACAGGTACCTACACTAGTATAGTCTGTCTGCCAAGACTTTACCCCCAGCCATGGATAATGCTGACTGAAATAGAAGTATCATAAACTATTGTTATGCTCAAATTCGGGACCCCCAAAAGATCACCAGAGACCAAGATTGATGTAAGCAACAAAGAGGTGTTTATTGCTAGCTAACTCGGTCCTCTTCGCGCACACAGCAACTGGTGATGCTGAGAGACCCGAGCCCAAGGTTTGCAGCAGTTTTATATGCTCTTTGGAGAAGGCAGGGACCCCCACATACATCATAGCATCTCTTAGCAAATCATCACACACCGCGGGAAAATCAAATAACAACTCTAAAACATGATTAGCACATTTACTGGCAGCAACATGTTGGGTAGGGGTGATTGGTTACTACAAGAGGGGGATTAATTTGAACTGATTAGTTTAAGCCAAAAGGGGTGTTCGTGCTGAGCTACATGGTTTCCCAACACCATAAACTACTGGGAGGGTCATCTGGCATCCCAGGTATTTCCCTGTCTCATGCTGATTGGTGGCTGCTAGGGGGTTGCTATGGGTCCCCACCTAGCCTGACTGAGTCAGGGACACCTGGCACAGGAGATCTCTCCTGTATTTGTAGATAAACAACTTAGCAGGGTGGGAATGTGCCTAGGAGTGCTCTGTGGGTCTTTTCAAGGACAAAGGTCATGTCCCTTCCTTGGAGAGGCTTTGCTCTGAGGTAGAGGCTGGTTTTTCATTATGGTACCAGGACAGGTACAGATACTCCATTCTAAGGCACTGCTTGAGAACAGGGACCATTAGAATCTACCCAGTGTTAGGCATCATCGACCTGGCACTGAATTCCAAGGCAGTCCTGTGCTCACTTTCCTGTTTTACTCACCAATGGAATGAGTGTTGCTCCTTGCTGTGCTGCCCAAGTTTGGGGGAAGGGTGGTAAAGATAATTTCCTTACTTGCCCAGGCTGTGCTAAGCTGTTCACACCTAAGTCTCGCAGCTGTAAAGACCAGTACTGACTCAAGGATGTACACCAGACCTATACAGAATTTGGCAGTGATGCATGCTGAAATACAAGTCTGTCCTACCAGAGTATAGGTCTTTACTTGATGTCAGGCAGGTATAGAAGCTTCATCTACAAGTTGTAGACTGAGAACATGGACTTTGGGCTCCATCATGGCAGTCTTGGCTCTGGGCTCCAGTGCAAGTCTAAGCTCACTTTCCTGCCCAGTTCCCTAGTTGGCAGAGTATTGCTTCTCACTCTGCTGCCTCATGTTGGCAGAAAAATAGTGGAGGCAATCAGCTACCTTGCTAAGGAATATCTAGAGGCTTAGTCTGTAAGTACTGCCTGTGGACAGGAACTATGGGACTCTATGAGGCACTGGATTTCAGTATAGTGGTCCTGGTTTCAAGTCTAAGGTCTTGCTTAATTCCTTCTCACTCCCCCAAGTGGGCAGTGTCTCTTTCTATGCCATACTGCTTGGTGTTGTGGGAGTGGTGACATGAGTTATTCTTTCCTGACTTCTTATTTGCAATTTTTATTCTTATTTTTATACTAAAACCAGGCATTGTATTCTCTCACCTGCCTTCCTTAGTTCTTGTGAGGTAGTTTGATCTGTGGATAGCTGTAGTGTCTCAGAGAGGAGAGGATCAATGAGCATCTTAGCCACCATCTTGTTCTCAATGTCTATTGTACTTAATCATAACAGCCACTCTATAAGATACCTAGCTAATCCCCATTCTCAGACAAAGAAACCGAAACTCTTCAAGAGCTAAGTAACTTCCCTAAAATTTCCCAACTCAAAATAATTTGTCTTCCTCGTTATAGAGTGTATAACATTTTTCCCACATACTATATTATTTTCCTGCATTTAAAATTAATAGCTTGTACCATGGATGAATGCCGCAGTCTGGCTGGGCACAAATCACGAGCCACTAAAGCAGGAACAAACTTTATTTCTGAACTCCACCAGCACACTCCACACACGCTCCCCGGGAACTCTCCCGAACGCCACGCGGCTCCTCCAGGAACCACCAACCGGAACTCCCTCTTCCGGTACTTCCCCAACCAATGCAAACTCTCCAGGAATCCCCACGAGAACTCTAAAGTAGCGCGAGAACTCCAAAGTAGCACGAGAACTCCGAAGTAGCGGGCTCAGGCGGATAGTAATGGCTCGCCTCTCAACCAATACTGTTGGCAGAATGCCAGGGGCCATTACGACTCAGCTGTGGCTCTCAGCATCTCTCCCTTTCTGTTTAATTAAACAACAAGCAATGTGGCTTAGGAACCGTGTCTGTTAGGTTGTCCAATACTACATATGGTCCTTTTCCTAACAACATATCTAGATTTCTTTGAGGGTAACCGGCTGTTGCATTTCGCCTAGCTGTCTCCATGCAAAATTTCTCATTGGTAACCTTCCATAACAAATATTGCCCTCCTTTTAGCACAGCTTTACACATGCTAGCCCAGTCTGCTGGCGTCATGTCCAAGTTGGTAATGGATTCAACCATGCTTACAGTGAAGGGTGCTTGATGACCATAGGTTGTTACAGCCTCCTTTAACTGCTTCACTGTTTTGAAATCTAAAGCATGGTGAATTCGCTGCCCTCCTGTCTGCTCAAGTACAGGGCATGCTAATCTTTGAGGTCCTGTCTCAGGCTCCCATCTATCAACTACGGGGGTTGAGGGCCACTCAGCTGTCTCCATAGGTGGAGCTGTTGGTTGAATTATGCCCTCTGGTGATAGAACAGAGTTAGTAGCAGCCTCCTGTTGTAGCTTCCCCCCTGATAGCTGTTTCTCCTTTAAGCTTTCTTCCTTTAAATTTTCTTCCTCTGTCTGACTAGCTCGAGAGACCTTCTCTTTTGCTTGATCTAACATGTTTTCTACCATAGTCTGGACCTCTAACAATTTGCTTAACACTCTTTCAGTTTGTTTTTTACTAATTTCTAATCTACTATAAAGATAACGCAACCCAACAAGATAACACAAAACAAAACCGAAACAGAATGAAACAAAAACGGAACAAAAAATCATTGTATCAATTTTTCTATTTTCTTGACATGTGCATTTGTGTTCTATTTCTATCTCTTTCTCAGGGGCGAACAACTTCAAACCTTGAGCCAACCATTTTTCCCAGTTTGCCTGAGAAAGTTCTAGGGATAGGCAGCTTGAAACAAAAACAAAACAAATCAAAACAAGAACATATTGTTTTTTGAAATGGTCACCCATTCTCTCACCTTCCCTCAGGGGCGAGCAATTTCACTTACCTTTGAGCTTCAGGCGTTCCCCGCACGGGCCGCCAAATGCCGCAGTCTGGCTGGGCGCAAATCATGAGCCACTGAAACAGGAACAAACTTTATTTCTGAACTCCACCAGCACACTCCACACACGCTCCCCGGGAACTCTCCCGAACGCCACGCGGCTCCTCCAGGAACCACCAACTGGAACTCCCTCTTCGGGCACTTCCCCAACCAATGCGAACTCTCCAGGAATCCCCACGAAAACTCCAAAGTAGCGGGCCCAGGCGAATAGTAATGGCTCGCCTCTCAACCGATACTGTTGACAAAATGCCAGGGGCCATTCCGACTCAGCTGTAGCTCTCAGCAGATGAATACATATCTATCCAATATAAAAATATGTTGTTTATTCTTGACAGCTAGTGCTTTGCTGTAAGAACGGTGTCTGAGGTATTGTTGTATAGCTCCATCTTTAGGAATTCATAATTCTCTAGATTTTCACCCTACCCCAAAATTAGACTTGATTGAATAAATATTAGAACTTCTGAAAGGGTATATAGGTATGACTGTTATAGTGTACATGTATGTATTTCTGTTTTTAAAGTATAAGATAATTATAATTTTTACCTCTGAGCCCAGTTTCTATATAATTATGATAAAGTTATTGTTCTGAAATTTATTTACTGAAAAGAATTTAACAATTACATTGTCTTCATGTGAAACTTTTTAATCTTTTATATTTAGGGTATCTTCATTGTAATGAATACGATAGACTGAGACTGAGGTGGCTGAGGCAGACATTAGAATCTTTCATCCCACAACCTTTGATAAATGTAATTAAAGTGTCTGAATCAGATGGCAGAGAAATAGGAGATGCTCAGCCTGAAACATTTGACAAGGTACTTTTATTACATTATGACAAACTGATAGACTCCCAATACCAAAATTTAGTTGCTTTGTTATTGTGATTTTCCTTCTGTTCCCAGATATAGCCCAGTACATTTTCTCAGCACTCTGGGAAATTTTGATAAAGTGAACATGGGTGCACTTTTAATTTGATGGTCAACAAAGTTCACAGGAAACAGAAACATTGGGTTTGGGGATTATAGAATGTTTTATATTTCCAGGTACCTGAAGAATATGCAGGAAAAGATCAGATATTATTTGGATTAATCCATAGACATGTCTACTGGACAGCTTTAATATAATAGTAACATATCAGAGTATGAGAATTGAAGAAAAAAGGTTATTTCAGTAAACTGAAATTGAAATGTTCTTAAAAATAAGTGCAGAGAATTCAGAAATACAGCAGTGTCTGTTTAAAATGAGTATCTATTTTAAGTTTTTGCTGTGGTCATCAAGAATATTAAATGTCATTAATAGACATTAGTAGACTTTAAGAAGACTCCCATCTTGCATTTCCCCCAACAAAACAAACAAAACCCAAATACTGAAACCACATAGGAAAAATTTTTGAAACATATTAATGAGAAAAGATTATAAAGAACTTATCACATATATTTTTTATTCCAAAGAAATTTTTTTTTTACTTACTGTTTGTTATGTAGCTTTTCTAAAAACTTCTTGCCTGACAGCATATTTGCATTGTTTGCCTTTCTCTGTTGTAGGTGTTGGTTGATGCTCCATGTTCAAATGATCGAAGTTGGTTATTCTCTTCTGATCCTCAAAAGGCAACCTGTAGGATACATCAAAGGAGGAATTTGCCTGTTCTACAGATGGAACTCTTAAGGTGAGCACTGTTAATACAAAAGTGTATTTGAGTTTCTAGCATAATGTACATGGGCGTGACAAAGCATGTCAAGCTGTCAAATGAAATACTTTCTATGTAGGTATCCATGATTAATGCCTTTGAATTCCCAACCTCTTCCTTTTTTGCTCTCATGCTATGACTTCTAACTCCTGGTGAAATGCAATTATCATATACATTGTCCATTAAAGGGTACAGATGATTTTCTGTGGTTCAAAGTTGTTTACTGGGACTGTCCCAAGCCTAAGGTTCATCATCCTTTTATCAGAATCTGATCAGTCCTCTTACAGGAGTAACTTTGGACCAGGATGCAAATTTTGGTAATCTTCTAGGTGAGTCAGCTAGTGCAGAGAATTCAGAAATACAGCAGTGTCTGTTTAAAATGAGTAACTATTTTAAGTTTTTGCTGTGGTCATCAAGAATATTAAATGTCTAATATTTAATATTATATTCCTAAAGAATATTATCTTCTTTAGGAAATTATAACTAGTTTTCACACATCTGCCTTCTAAGATGTTTTCCAGAAGTAACTGGCCACCAAGAGGTAGGGGGGCATGGGGTTATTAATGATGGTGGAATGTGATGATCCTTATTGTCCAAAGTAAAGGTATGAAGACACGAATTGGTGTGAATATACTGTGTATACAGCCAGAGATATGAATAATTGTGCTCTATATGTGTAATAAGAATTATAATGCATTCTGTTGTCATATATAAATAAAAAATTTTTAAAAAGAGGTATTTGGTTTCCTGCATTGATCAGAGGCATTAGGGACATCCTTAATGCCATCCATCTAGTTCCAAAGAGACTTTTTTTTTTTTTTTTTT
>NW_025999968.1:24160549-24186928 GCF_001458135.2 Marmota marmota marmota | reverse complement strand
AGACTTTTTTTTTTTTTTTTTTTTGGTATCAGGGATTGAATCCAAGGGCACTTAACCACTGAGCCACATTCCCAAGCCTTTTTTATATTTTTTATTTAGATACTGAGAGTTTAACTTGCTTAAGGCCTTGCCAAGTTGCTAAGGCTGGCTTTGAACTTGTAATACTCCTGCCTCAGCCTTCTAAGCCACTGGGATTCCAAGAGATTTTTACTTATACACTTTTCCCAATTAATGCCAATTTTTTAATGCTTGTATTAGTCCATTGTTCTATTGCCATAACAAAATACCCAAGGATGGTAATTTTATAAAGAAAAGCTTTTATAGCTCTCAGTTCAAGAGCATGATGCCATATCTGTTCAGCTCTGGTTGAGTGCCTTTTGGCTGTATTATATCATGTAGCAAATTGTCTCATGGTGGCAGTATATACAAAAGGGATAGATCACAGAGTAAGATTAGAAGTCAGAGGAATTTAGGGGGCAGGAATTTTTATTTTTTATTTATTTTTTAATAAAACTCACTCTTTCAGGAACTAACCAGGATTCTGAAATAACTACATTAATCCCTTCTGAGGATGGGATGTAAAAACTTTTCACAATGTCCCATTTCAGAAAGGTTCCACCACCTCCCTGCCAGTACACTAGCTTTCAGCATATAGACCTTTGGAGAACACAAACAATATCCAAACTATGATAATGCTTGAAAAAAAAATCTAGAATATTTAAAATAAAACTGTGCCCTATCACTCATTACCACTTACATGTAGAATTTCAGTGAGTCACGGTATGAACTTCTGATAGTGTGCTTAATTTCCAACAATGAATATATACCC
Organism: Marmota marmota marmota; assembly: GCF_001458135.2. Taxonomy (NCBI): domain Eukaryota; kingdom Metazoa; phylum Chordata; class Mammalia; order Rodentia; family Sciuridae; genus Marmota; species Marmota marmota. The sequence continues at coordinate 24,186,099 of NW_025999968.1, read as the reverse complement.
TTATCTTAAACATCATGACCAACACTAATGCATACTTTTGTTCTTGCTCATATTATGCACTGGCTCAGAATTATATAGTAGTACTTACCAGAAAGAAGGTTTTTCTGAATATTTTTAATCTGGCAGTTAGATCATTGTAAAGAAATCAAAAGGAGACAGAAGCAAGGTACAAAGGCAGAATGGCTCCTCATCCAACCTGCCAACTTTATTTATACTAATAGGTTACATTCGGTCACTGTACATTATTGTTTATTATATCGTCAAGTAGGTTACAGCAGGTTATAATGTAAGATTTTTTGTTTATGGTTAGATATGTGTTCTGGCTAAGCATGCATTGGTTATCCTAAGAGTGCCTGGGAAAAACTGCAGAATATTCCAGCCATCGGAAACAGGGCACCTTTTACTCCCTGGAAATATACTGGAAACGCTATCCTATATATTCCCACGATCAGAACCCCCCACGATCAGAACCCTTGCAGACCATTTGTTCGAATGCTTCCAATGTCTGTCATTTATATACTATGACTCTTAAGACATTTTGAAAACTCTTTATTCTCTTTCCTTTTTACTGACTGGGTTATTAGCTTTAAAATATTGTTTAGATCTTTCTCATATAATTTTCTAGTTCAATTTATTAATTAAATATTCCTGCTCCTCAGGCCTTGCCCTTGATGTCCCTTAAACTTTATGACAGATAACAAATTTTGTGGTGCCACATTAATACCATGACTATGTTAGTAAGAGTTTTGTGGCTGTGACCCAAATACCTGACAGGAAAACTTAGAAGAAGAAAAGTTTATTTTGGGTTCAGAGTTTCAGAATTGAATTTGTGGTCAGCTCACTCCATTGCTGTGAACCTGAGGTGAGACAGAACATCATGATGGAAGAGCCTGATTGATGATAGTTGCTCAGCTCATGAGAGCCAGGATACAGAGATAAATCAGGGTGCCAGGAACAAAATATAATCCCCAAGAACACACCCCCAGTGACTTACTTCATCCAACCATGCCCCACCTATCTACAGTTACCACCTAGCAGTGCATTGAAATTATCAATTCATCAAATGGATTAACTCACTTCTGAGGTTACAATTCGCTGAACCTTGTTGTATTGGGGACTGTACTTCTAAAACATGAGTTTTTCAGGGAATATTTCTAGACACAAACCATAACATTTTACCCCTGGTCTGCAAAAGCTCTTTTCCATCTCACAGTGCAAAATGCTTTCAGTTGCTCTCTAAGAGTTCTTATAACAATTCCAGCATTGTTCAAAGCCTAAATCCAAAGGCCCCTCCAATACCAAAGGCAAATAACTTTTAATTGTTTCTGTAAAAATCAAAGGCAAATTACATATGTCCAATATATAATAACACAGAATGAACATTTTCATTTTAAAAGGGAGGAATGTTGGCATAGAAAGAAGGAATGGGACCAAACCAACACCAGACAGCCAGGAAAACATTAGATACTGCAGCTCTGCATTTGGGATCTGGGGCATCACTTGTACTAGTGTGATATGGGCCCCAAAGGAATTGGACAGCTCTACCCCTTTGACCTTACTGATTGAGCCCATGTGGACTCTTTCTTTGTCTGGTTCTGCTCACTTCCTGTCGTTTTTCTCAGCAGATGTTCCACATTCCTGGCATCTCTTAATCCTGGGGTCTCCATGCAGCTTTGGCATTACTTTCCCTGCTTCTGACATCGCCCTCTCAGGTGCTGCCTACAGGGATTCGGCCCTGACACACTTTGCTTGACATCATAGGTTTTCTGTTGGAATCTCAGTGGAAACTTTGTGACTCCCTAACTTCAGCATCTTGCATTCCTGTAAAACCAGCATCACATGATAGATGTCAAAGTCTATCACTAGTTGGCACAGTAGCCAGGCCCATTTGGACCATGGCTGCTGCAGCATCCAAGCACTTGAATGGCCAAGCACTGTGAAAGGAATCCTGAGGAAACTTCCTAGGTATTCTGTGTAAAAACTTCCTACGTATTCCTGTGTAAATAGGGTACCCCTGGGGTCTTGTTAAACAGTTTACATTTTAACACCCTTGAACCTGCAATGGGTGTGATCTTGTTGATTCCTGAGATGCCATCAAGACATCTTTTCTATTGTCCATACAAAGTAGTTAGCTTCTGTTCAGTAGTGGCAATCTTCAGCAATCACATGTACTTTTCAGGCCAAACTGCAAGTTTAAAAAATCTTTCCTCTATGCCTTTTGCTCCTGATTATCACACTAAAGCTGGCTAAAAGCTGCAAGCAATACTCATGCCATTGCCAGAATGCTGCTGTTCTACCTTGAAATTTTCCTCTACCAGATTAATTTGTCCATTTCCTTTAAATTTAGCCTTACAGAAAAATCTCAGGATGTGGGCAAAATGTTCTTTGCCAGGATGCTGCACAAATGGCCTCTAGTGTAATTCACAGTAAAATCATTATTCCCGTCTGAAACCTCCTGAGCACAGTCTTTACTGTTCATATACCATTTGGCATTCTGGTCCTCTGAGCTCCTACCAGAAACGCCATTTGAGCTCTGTTTATAATATTCTAAGGCTTCTCTATTCTGCATCTCCAAACTCTTCCAAAGTCCTTAAACCACTACCAAAGGCATATGAGCTACATGGTCAGGTTAGTCACAGAAATAGGACCCCATTTCTTGGTACCAATTTCTGTGTTAGTCAGCTTTTCATTGCTGTGACCAAAATACTGACAAGAAGAACTTAGAGGAGAAAAAGTTTATTTGCGATCATAGTTTTAGAGTCTTAATTCATGGTTGGCCAACTCCATTGCTCTGGGCTTGAAGTGAGGCCAAATATGGCAGAATAGGAAATCTGCTCAGCTTATGGCAGCCAGGAAGCAAAAAGAAAAAAAAGAAGGGGCCAGGGATAGATAAAGATCCCAAGGGCATACCCCCAGTGACCTACTTTATCCAGCCATGCTCCACCTGCCTAAAGTTACCACCTGGTAGTCTATTCAAATTATTAATCCATTAAATGGGTTAATCCACTGATAATGTTACCACTGTCATTATTGTCTGAAAGCCTGCCTCTGAACCTTTTTGTAATGGGGACCATGATTCCAAAACATGAGGGATATTTCTAATTATCCAATCTATAACACTGACCTTTAATTTTTTTTAATAAAACATGAGTAAGCAACCAGATGTCCTGAGAATATTTTTATCTTTTTTCTATCATGAAAAACTACCCATTGGTTTCTTTTTTTTTTTCTTTACCAGGCAATTTTTGTGTTTATATTCATATATGGCTTTTTTTCCTATATATAATCAATTCCATATATTTTATTTTTGTTTCCCTCATTTTTCCCTATCTATTCTTTGTAAACGTATTAAAGACCTATTAATTTTAAATGGATACTTTTCTATCAATTTTATTTAATCTTTTTTTTCGGGGATGGGTACTGGGGATTGAACTCGGGGGCACTCAACCACTGAGCCACATCCCCAGGCCTATTTTGTATTTTATTTAGAAACAGGGTCTCACTGAGTTGCTTAGCACCTGGCTTCTGCTGAGGCTAGCTTTGAACTGGTGATCCTCCTGTCTCAGCCTCCCAAGCCTCTGGGATTACAGGCGTGCCCCACTGGGTTTGGCCTTATTTGATCTATTTAAAAATATATTTGATAATTTTTAAAATGTGCTTTTAATTATACAAATATACATAGAATCATTCAATTGTTTGGAGAAAAAAAATGAGTAATATAGATCAAGTAAAAGGCCTCCTTGATCACATACCCAACTGAATACTTTTTTATATAACTATTGTATATAAGTATGGATTATACTCTTGTAAATTTTTTTCTCTATATTATAGCTAAACATATAGAGAAGTACATTTAAAAATAACTGCTTGTCATTATGTGTATAGTGTTCTATTATGTGCACTTTTATACTTAATATTTCTTCATCTTTTTCTTTTTTTTTTTTTTTTATGGTGCTTGGGATTGAACCCCAGGGCCTTGTGAATGCTAGGCAAGCACTCTACCAACTGAACTATATCATCTTTTCTATATAGATCTACTTTGTTCTTTTAACTTCTTTGAAATATTCAAGAGGACTAATCTGTCATATTCTATTCCTTCCTCCCTTCTTTTTTACTTTTATATACTGCCTGTTAATTTTTCTCTCTGGAAAGGCAAACCAGCATTTTTCATGATTAAATATCAAGAAGTACAATTGAGGATTAAATTTTAACAGTTACAGTGAATTATTTTTTTAAAATACTGTACATGTTTACACTGTTACATTTGACTTTGTTGAGTGGTCTCTTAAAATGTTCTCTTTGTGTCATGCTTATATGTTGTCTTGGTTTTCTGCCTACTTGTTCAGTTATGTCTTATCTATATTTTTCTTAATCTTTGCTTAATCAGCTCATATCACAAATTTTGGATTTCTTGTTTATCCTCTTTTCCATTTGATAACTCCATTTGACATAACATGTTATATTTCAATTATGTGCCTTAGTGGATATCTTTCTCCTTAGCCTTAGACCTGTATATTCAATTACCTACCTAAGGTCTTCAGAAACAGAAAACAAGATAAAACTAATAGTTTCTAATGTTCTCCTAGTGCCCCCTGCCGGAAATCAACAGAATGAAAAATTAAAACTGGAATCCTACTAATATGCTTCTTTTTTTCTCTTAGTAAATACCATAGCACCTTGCATTTTCCTAAGTCAGAAAGCCATCTCCAACTCCTCTATCCCTCCTGTATCCTGTTAATCACTAATAATTCACTAAGTTGTATGTGTTACATATTTCTCAATTCTATCTAGTTCTCTCTAAACTTTGTAGTGTAACTAAGCTACCAGCATATGTCACATAAATGATTTCATCTGGCTCCTAATATGTAGTTGTTTCCATATTACAAGCAAGATTCCCAACTCTTTAGTTTAATATTCTGGAACTCTTTTGGACTCACTCACTCTTACTTCAGTAAACTCATTGTCTCAGGATTCTTCTTGAATTGTTTTCCAGTTAATCAGTCCTTTAAATTTTCCATAGTATCTCAGTTCTGAGGCTAGTATATTTACTGTTTCTTTTGCTTTTAAGTCCTAATTCTTCATTCCCTTTCTTCTGGATAACTGCTGCTTCTTTAAGAATCATTTCTAACATTTACTTATTGAAGCCTTAGCTGACTGTAGGTCTGAGATCGATTATCTTATATATTTATTTTCATTTAAAAAGAGAGAAGAGAGTGGGTATGTTGTGCCCTCAGTTTCTTTGCTAGACATTTGTCTATACTTGTTTTCCTAATTGGCAAGATTGTAAGCCTCATGGAAACAGGGATTGCTTTATTGTTTTTATTCCCACTATATAATTTGGTGCCTAGAAAATACAAGGAACTAAGTGAATATTAAAAAAAAAGTAAATTACAAGAGCTGAATATTTAGATTTATAGCTATAATTAAAAATTTATAGCAAAGTTAATCTGACAAAAATAGTGACATAATCATTATTGTGCTACAAGGCCATTCGGCATAAATGTAAAACAATTTATTTTGATTACTATTACTTTTTCATACCAAAACATGGTTTTGGTTTTAGTTTAGTCCTTTCCCCCATTTAATGAATTTCCCTACCATTCTCTAGAATTTCAGTCATTATCACAAAGATCGTGCACATACTTAACCCTCTTATAACCTTAACAACTAAAACTGTTCCTTAGTAGCTATTTCACTGTCCAGTCTTCTTATTTTGCAAAAGGAATGGCTTAGTAGCAAATTGACAGCACAAATTTGATATCTGGATATTCCATTTCACATAATCCTGTATGATTGGGTAAGGCATCACACTAGCCATTATCCATTCTTTATCATGAGCAGCAGCTCTGTATTCATTACCTCTGCTGCCTGGTCTGTGTGGGAGGTTTTAGGGTGACTCAAAGCAGATGAAAGTCAGTCTTTTGGCTTTGTGGTTATGATGATTTGGGGCCAAACTATAGTCAAAGAAATAGTTTGATTTCCTTACATCTTCAAAACCTGGAGTTAAAAACATAAAGGAAAAAATGATAGTACCATGCACAATCTTTTATTTCCTTTTATTTCATTTCAAAAAATGAAAAAAAAATTTTCATCACAGATAGCTCTATATTATTTACAAAGGACTTTTCCTTGCCTGTCTTCCAAATCTTCCTAACCTATTTATTCTTTTAACAAAAAGCAATCTTTTATCCCATAATAAAAGATAAAAGGATTTAAATGCAAATATACAAGATGGCATCTTGATATGTATAGGTTTTAATCAAACTATAAGTGATTGTTAGATAGATCCTTACTTGCATTTGCAAAGAAAAATTAGAAAGCAAGCAAGCAAATATTGCCTGGCTTCATGCCATGTACAGAAAGTAGTAGTACCCAAAAGAGAAAAAAAAAAAAGAGAAGAGAAGGGTAGTTAAAAAGTAAATAAATAAAAATTTTTAATGAACTACTTCATGGAAATTTTTAATTGAAGTATTTTATTGGCTTGTATCTTCATTTATCTGTTGATGGATATGTTCAAAGGTATTATGTGGCTGTATATTCATTGCCTTTTGATAATTTTTTTTAAAGTTTCTATTACTGAGTAGTCTTTACAGTGGTTAGAATTTTAGCTTTTGAAAAGATAATATTCTACAATCTGATATTTTACAGTCAAAGACTAATGTTGTACATATTTTTAATGAATGTGATACATAAATGTAAATTGATGTTTTATTTATTTAGTAGTTTTTTATGTTAAATTTTTAAATAGGTATCAACATATATTTTTTTATTTTTTAAATTTATGTATAGAATTATACATGATCATAAAATAGTAATTTAACCCCCCCCCCTTTTTTTTAGCATGAAAGGCATACTGGTGACAAGAGAAAGATGATCATAAAAGCATACAACTTCATTGAACACTTAATAGGAAGTCTCTTTGATTTACCCATACAGAAGTGGAAAAGCTAGAATATTCTATTGCATATATAAAATGTGAAGATATGTTACATCAAATTCTTTCACACAATAACCCCAAAATAATTTTCAGGAGATAAGAATGAGGGACAAGGATAAAAGGAATAGTTGAATACAAGCCAGTTTTATTCATAGAATCCCCTGTAACAGTATACCTTTATTATCATTTAATTTCTGAGCCAGACATTTCATGTATCTACTATACATACTATGTAATGAAATTATTTTGCTTCATTTGTACTTACATATATTAAGGAAAATAGAGTGGTAAAATATACCGAAAATTATATACATGTAGTCTTTTTAGAAAATGGCTGTGATATTTGTGCAAAAGAAGTTTACATGATTTTTAGGTGAGAAAACGCTGAGGATTATGATTTATAACAAAAATGTGGGTATCTTATTGCAGTAATATATCATGTCATCCATTTCCTAGAAGGAAATCAATCATATATAAAGTACTGACCCCTTCTGATTTTCTTTTCTCACTACTTGACAAGTAAAATCCAATTTGTGAACTCATTGAAAAAGGAAGTTTAGATTATTGGATAAGGTTCTGAAAATTTGTATAAATCATCCAGATAACAATCCTTAAAAAGTGGTGCTCTGACAGTAAGAATTGTGCTCTAAAAGAAACATTAAAAAATCATAACATCTATGTCTGATGTTTTCGAACTGGGATGAGGGATACCTAGACTGGAATGTAGGCCTTTATTATTTATCAACACATCGATCACAAAAGTAATGTATTTATATTGGAAATATAATCTTTGGATATATGATTCTATCAGAGTGGAAGACTTTCACCACTGTTTCAACTACATATATATTTTATTTTTAAAGTTCAAATAATTCACTTAACTTTGCATACTGTCATCATATGCTTAGTCATATATTTGAAATCCAAAGTTACTATTACTACTACTAATTTTAATATTAATTTGCTTCTTTCTCTTGCTTCTTCTTTAAATTTGGAGACAGAACAAAGATTCTGAGATTATAAAACTATGATTGACTTTGATAAAGTACATGTTTCACTTTTCTCTTTTTCCTTTTTCTTAGGGGGGCAGGTGCCATGAATGAAATCCAGGGTCTCTCATATATGTTAAGGACATATTCCAGCTTTATGTTACCCATCCCCTACAAACTTCTTTTTAATAAGAATCAACTGATTAAAATATTCTACATTAAATGAGATTGTAAATGTTTCAGGAGATATTTAAACCTATAATTTTAGCTATTGTATTCATTCGTAAAATGTCTCAACTATGTAGACTGACAATATGAAATACAATCTTGAACACTAGATTTTATCAACATTAATTTATCCAACATTTATTAAATATCTACTCTGTGTGGGATACTATTAAGTACTGCAGATACTAAAAGTATAGTAAATTATCTGTGATATCAGTGTCCTCAGGACAATTATCATAAAATGTGGTAAAGACTTTAATAGGATACAGAGAAGGCAAGCAGAGGGACATCTGAATTTGCTCAGGTTAAGAATAGGGTGCAAGAATATTTAAACTGAAGGAATTTTTCTAATAATTTCAGGTTTAGGTGCTGGAGCTGGAGCTCAGTGGCAGAGCACTGGCTTAGCATGTGTGGCACTAGGTTCACAAATAAAGGAATGCTGTCCATCTACAACTCCAAAAAATTTTTTTAAATAATAATAATTTGAGGTTTAACTGGGTTACCTGCCTCTTTCTTGCTCTGGGAGTGTCCCCTAGAAATCAAAAAGAAATGGATCACAAGCTAACCTCTCCTTTCCCAAAGAGTTATAAAGCTCTTTTCTTAATCATTTAGAAAGTTAATGTATTAATCTTTTTATTATCACATTTTAAGCAGCATTTTTTTAAAAAAAAATTATTCTTTTTAGATATACATGACATTAGAGTGTATTTTGACATATATCCATAGCATATAATTTTCCATTCTTGTATTTGTACATAATGTAGAGTTACATTGATCATGTATTCATTTATGAACAAAAGAAAAAAATTATGTCTAATTTATTCTACTATCTTTTCTATTCCCATCCCTCACTCCCTTCCCTTCATTCCCCTTTGTCTAATCCAATGAATTTCTATTCTTCCATCCTCACTCCCTTACTGTGTGTTAGCATCTGCATATCAGAGATATATTTGGCCTTTGGTTTGGGGAGATTGGCTTATTTCAATTCATAATAGTCTCCAGTTCCATTTATTTACTGGCAAATGCCATAATTTCATTCTTATTTTAATCTTCATTAGGAGAAATTTTGAAACTATTAATTATGTTAATCATATGCTGAGAAAAAAGGATGTTAGATGCATTTGACAACATGAATAAGCAAATAAATTGTTTTAGTCAACTTTTACATCTCTATGACTAAAATACCCAACTAGAACAATTTCGAAGAGGAAAAGTTTATATGTACTTGAGAAGAATGAATTTTACATTTATTAGTTAAGTATTCTGTATAAGTCCTTTAGGTGATAATTGTTAATTCTATTATTTAAATCTATGGTATTACATTTTCTAACTGATTCTCTACTCAATTATTGAAAGAGGTATATTAAAATTTTCAAAGAATGACTTGAATTTGTTCATTTTTCTTTAGAGTTGCCAAGTTTTGCTTTGAATATTTTAAATTTATATTATCAGAATCATATACATTTTGTCTTGTCATTGATTTTCATATTACCCCCAAAACCTAGGGACTACCTGCCCTATTTTGAATACTAAAAAATGGGATTCTACTCTCTGTATTTCCTCTTGAGCCAGACAGTACTGCTTCTATTTTGTTTGTTTGTTTGTTTTGTCGTACAAGGATTGAACCCAGGGACCTGTGCATGCCAAGCAAGAGTTCTACCACTGAGTAACATCCCTAGCCTTCTATATATTTTAATTATGCATTGACTACTACTCAATTTGAATAGATTTTTCCATAATTCAAAACAACTCATACACTCAGTGGGTAGCTACTTGAGTATTTTTAATAATGCAGTGACATCATTACATTTATTTTAGAAAGATTGCTTTATTCCACACACAGAATGGGTACAAGGGAGCAAATATAGAAAGAAACTATAGAAAGTTATGAAAATTTTCTAGGGGAGTGATGGTTATCAAAAAGATAAAGTTAGAACACAAAGGTCTTCCAAATAGGATGATATTTAAGCACTTCATTAATTCACCATAATTTACTCAATTTGTTAAATATTGTTGACAAATTGTTTTAATTACTTTCCATTAATAACTTGAAAAGCCTTTAATGGATATTAAATCAAATAAAATTGAGCAAATAAGTATAATAATAACTATAATAATAATATTTGTAATCTGGGAGCACATACATTCTTCTACTTTAAAATATATGAACTTTTTAAAAGATTTCTAAGTAGTGATCATTAAGTGTGGCAAAGGGCAACCTGACTATTTTTGACTTTAGAAGAAATGCTTCTTTGTCATTTAAGCAGTCTTAATTGTCACTTGATGCCCTATGTTCTTTTACTTTTCTTGAATCTTCTTTCTCCTAGGATCAACCAATTTTATGCCCAACAGATTTGATTCAAAGCTGAAAACCAAGTTCAGTTCAGCCAATGCATCAGAAATCTCTGTAATTCTTTCATTAGAAAAGTTTACCTGACACTCACCCTTTTTCTGCTACTCGCCACAAGTATCTGAACTCAAGTGGAGTCACTGAAATGCCTTTACTAAACTTTACAGGCACTTATTCATCTTATAATCTGGCTGCTACAGGAGTCAAATGACTTCTTTCTTTATGAGGAGGTAGTTGTTTTTCTCTGAATTATTATTTGGTCAGTCATGGGGCTCTATAAAGTTATAGGGATTTTATAGCATTGTTTCATCTTGAACCATCTTAAAGGAACAAATAAGGATAACCAGAAGATCTGCTTTATTCACCTCACCAAATCCAAATAGAAGTGTGATTTCTTTATCTGTTTAGACATACAGGAAGAATGTCAACTGAGGATAGTTTTTTTATTTCTAAAAAAGAAAAAGTTTGAAAACCCCTTTTAAAATCATTTAAACCATTGATAAATAGTTCTGTATGCATAAGCACATTTGTCATGGGTCAAAATCTGGTCAATTATGGTAGATTTCTTGAAGACTTTTTTTCCCCTTTGTGTGTGTAAAGAAACTATACTTGAGAATATATACTTGGGAAAGGCAGCGGAGCACAACAGACTCTAGTATGGCAATATGTAAATCAATGGATGTGTAACTGATGTGATTCTGCAATCTGTGTATGGGGTGAAGGTGGGAGTTCATAACCCATTTGAATCAAAGTGTGGATTTTGTATGTCAAGAAATTTGTAATGTTTTGAACAACCAACAATAAAAAATTAAAAAAAAAATAACTCAAGCCATATAGATTTTAAAGAGCTAATTTTAAAAAATTGAAAGGAATAAGAGAAAATTCTACAAATTAAAATTATTTCATGATCAAAGCATGTTCCAAAGCACTTTAAGATGAGATTGCCATTTTGGTAGTCTCAATTCACTCCTCCCTTTAAACATTCAGAAAAGAATCCAGATCACTTGTTTTATTTAGGCACTGGGATGGGTAATGATGTTTCAGGGGTGACTTTATTACATATAGTTCCCCTTACTATGTGCAAAAATCTATTTTATTGTCTGCTATGTTACTGAACATAGTGTTGTGATTTAGGTATTAAGTGTCTCTCCAAAGCTCATGTTGAGTCAATGCAAGAAGGTATAGAAGTGAAATGATTGGGTTATGAGACCCTTAACCAAAAAAAAGAGAATATATCAAAGACCCTATCTTGAAGTTAGGCAGACTTGATATGATCTGTTATCAATGTTTTCTAATTTAAGCAACATGAAACTGGAATCCTTAAGTTCAGTTTTATCAGAGAACTTTTATCCTTACCCCCTTCAGATGACCATTTAATGTAATTTATTCAGAAGATGTACTAAACTTGAGATCCTCCGGTGAAAACCTATAATAAGTAAGTTAAAACTTGTCATTTATAATCTATCTCAGGAATATGTGTTCTACTGGTACTGTGTAAAATATACCCCTTCTTCAATGAAAAAACTTCTCTGCCAACAGAGGAAAGATAATTATCAGTGTGGTTATTGTTTGTTGGGCTAACAAAAGAATAGCTGCTGGGTATGATATCTCTGAAAATAGCAAGCTGAATCATGTTTATCTTAAATTCACAATTTCTTTGATAATAAATAGTCTGATATCTAGAAATCTGATTACTTATTGTGAGCACAGTGAAGGGTACCCTCAAGGCTTGTAAAATAATACTTTTAAAACTCATGATAGCACTGGCTAGCTATCAAACTAGAAATATCTGTTTTAGATGCTTGGAGTACCTGAAACTTAATTTTAAATCTGCATTTATTTGATATATTGTACATGAGATGCAACTTTTCACCTTAATGTTTCTTTGGTCATAGTACATAATAGTGGTAGGGATTTTTTATTTGCTTTCTTGCCCAGATTGCTATTTTCCAGCAAAAATAGTAAACTGATACAGAGTTAAAATGATGAGAAACAGGCAGGCAAACAGGCAAAAAATGAAAGAAATGGGAACTACTGAAAAGGAACAAGAACAGAAAAACTGAAAAGGACTACTAGAAGCTAATAGTATAACATAAAAAAAAAGATATGGGATGGAAAGGAAAAGTAAATGAAAGAAAAATCCCCTAAATGTGTATAGGAAGATAAGAAACTAAATGTAGAGGAATTAGATATTTAGAGTATGGGTATGTTTAAAAAAAAAAAAGTTAGAAACAAAGATTTATAGAACTCATAAAAGTTAAAGTATGATTTTACAATATGTTAAATATAGTGTAGTTATTTATATTTTATAAAATAATTTTTTAAAGGCTAGCTTTATTTATTTATTTTTCCTTTTAAAGCAGATTGTCTGCCTCGTCTCCCTCCCCACATTAACTTCTTTTAGGTTTCCCTTATATTAATAAAAATGCAGTGTCAGGGATAATCAGCATTTTAAAATATCTTAATGCCATTTGGAGTACATATCTCAACCTTAAAATAGTAGCCATGATTTTCTGGAGAATCAAGTTTACTTATAAAAGTTTTCAAACTATATTACTTAACCAGAAATGAGACCAAAATTGCTTAAGTAATAGCCCTCATTAACTAAGATATTACTTTATGCAGGAATTTACTACCTATGACAAATGTTGGCAAAGAGAAAATCCTATCTGTTTTTGTAAAATATTGGTTAGCAAAACTTTGTTTTTTCTAACAAAACTTCAGCTTGTCATGTAGCCCAGACTTGTTGAGTTTAATCCCCAGCACTGCAAAAACAAATGAATGAACAACAATGGCCAAATAAAGCCTCTGGCTTCTATCATTTTCATCTGTTCTAAAACATAAAAGTTGAAGTTGCTTGAGCTGTTTCTTACTTGGAAATTTTGCATGTTAGTTGCAATTAAATATATTCCTTTGTTTTCCACTGAAAATTCTCTTCCTGACCTGCTACTTAGTTCATTCATTCAATAAATGTAAGTAAAGAACATACTTCCCAGTTCTTTTATGTCCAAAAAAAAAAAAAATCCAAAATGAATATAACAACCCCTATTTGGAAGGAGCTGAAATTTTATTACTTGGGAAAAACAGAGTAGGGAGAAATTCCAAGAAGAATCAGTCAAGGTTTCAGAAACTACGTGAGCTTTAAAGTGGGTCTTGAAGGATGAATTGCAGTTCACCTGATCTGAAAGAAACATCATGGTCTTTGTAAAAAATAATATATGTTAAGCTTTGGAACTTGCTCGGAAAGAATAGGCAAAGAATGAATTTTAACTCCTTGACTTGGTGGTTTATTACACAGCAGGATTTATCTGGCTTCATATGAACAAAGGTATTCCTAAATGTATATCAGAGTTTGGACAGAAAATAATACCACAAGTTATATAAGGGATTTATTATTGGAATTAGGTCTAATTCAATTATGGGAGCTGGTTATGTAGCCTATCTAAGTCTTATATAATTGTGTCCCTTCTTTTGGTGCTGGGCTTGACCTGAGCAAGGCTGGTCATCAGCACATAAGGTGTAAGAAAACCCACAAGGACAAGAAGGAAACCCATGTTTCTATCAACAGAACCTGCCTGCATAGATCTCTTACCATACCTAAGCATCTAATATCTAACACTATTGCGTTCCTCCGAGAAGCTAGATGAACAGAAACTTGCTGCAGAATTTGAAGCTAAATGAAGAGCCCATGATTCCTACAGGCATGTGGGCACAGCTGCTGCTCTCCATCTACAAGTTGAAGTAGTAGATCTGTAATGTGTGTATACACTAAACTGTACATTGTAAGGAGTTTTATCAATGACATAGGCAACTCTGTCAAGATAGAAAACATTTCCATAAGCGCAAAAAATTCCCAATTCTCCTTCCCAGTCCATTCATTCCCCATATGAAAGGCAACCATTATTCTGATCTTTTTACCATAGATTAGTTTTGCCTTTTCTTGAAAGTCATAAAAATGTAAACAAGCAACATGTATCCTTTATCTGTAGTTTTTGTCTCAGCATAGTGTTATTTTAAGTTTATTCATGTTACATTTATTACAAGTTTGCTCTTTTTTATTGGATGAAGTGTGAAAGCAACATCTTCACTTTGGGGATGACTCTCATTGTCTAGACAAGAGCATTTACTCAGAAGTGCTTCAGTAAGGTAAGCCTTGAAGACAGTGCTTTATCTCTGGAAGAACTGCTTCTTCAAAGATGCCTTTTTGCTACTATAACACTTTAGCACAGTTATTTTTTAACCTTATGAAATCCAAATAACCAAATTATCAGTTGGTTTAGATTATAATCCACAGGAAGAGGATTTTCCTAAGCTTTCATTAATATACACTACTATTTTTAAATTTTCTTCTAGACATCTAGAGTTACATAAACTTTGTTTAGTGTGTGGTCTGTCTTCCAAGTTATCATAAATGGTGCCATATTAAATATTTTGTTATGGCATAGTAAAGGTCATTGGTTATTTTAGGGTCCTCCAGAGAAACTTAACAGCATGTGTGTGGTGTGTGTATGTGCGTATGTATGTGTACACGTACATGTACACACGTGCGCAGTGAGAGAAAGAATGAGATTTGAGGAATGGTTCAGTCGATTATAGAAGCTGGTGAATTCAAATATTTCAGGGCAGGCCAGCAGACTAGAGACCTAGGGGAGATCCCATGTTACAGTTGAAGTGTATAGTCTATTCACTGGAGAATTTTTTCTTCTTTGAATGAGGTCAATATTTTGTTCTATTCACTGGTTGAATGAGGCCAACCCATATTATGGAATGCAATCTGCTTTACTTAATCTACCAATTCAAGTGTTAATTTCATCCTAAATCACCCTCACAGACACACCCAAAATGATGTTTGATAAAAAGTCTCTCGGCACCATGGACCAGCAAAGTTGAACATAAAATTAGTTACCACTAGCTTTCTAACCTGTAGTTTTTGTGACCTTGCTCATTTCCTGCTTACTAAGGAACTTCTACATTTTATATTCTACTAAAGTAACCCGACATGTGGTACCAACTTTGATATTAGTTATTTTTCTTCTAATATAACAGAGAAAAAGAGATTTAAAATAATAGGGACTTAAATAAATAAAAGCAAACATATGTACTCTTCTCAGGGTTGTCCTCATAATCAGTAGATTTCCACACTCTACAAGCATCAGGGTGACATAGTTCACCTCACAGTCCAATGTAGCTATTTCAGTTTTTGCTGTTTAATTCACATTACAACTAGTAGGAATGTGGGGAAAAGCATCACTCACATAATTTCCACATCTCATGGATCAGACTAAGATATATGAATATTTTTATCACAAAGCAATTTAAGAAACTGGCCTTAGGTATATAACCAATTAAAAATTCCATCACTACCTAAGGAAGTGAGAACAGATATTGAAGAATAATCAGCAGTGTCTGCCACAAATTGGAATAAACAAGAGAACATCTATTAGCAAGAAAACCAATTTGAAAGATTTTATAATAATCAAGAAGTAGATCACAGAGTCTTAACTGAGTGAATGGGAGGGGAATAGTGATGCAGTCAGTTTTGAAAGACATTTTCAGTGGAGAAAAAAATAGAATTTGGGCCGGGTGTGGTGTCGCACATCTGTAATCCCTGGGGCTCAGGAGGCGAACGTAGGCTGAGACTGGAGGATTGCAAATTCAGAGCCAGCCTTGGCAATTTAGAGAGGCACTAAGCAACTCACTGAGACGCTGTCTCTAATAAAATACAAAATAGGACTAGGGATGTGGCTCAGTGGTCAAGTGCCCCAGAGTTCAATACCTGATACCCACCCACCCCTCCCCACCCCCCAAAAGATAAGAATTTGGTGATTGATTCTGAAGTGGGAAGGAGAAAATGATGTATATATAGACTGTAAAGCTACATGCCTGAATTTGAATCCTGGTTTGGATAACCTCTTAAGTGATTCTATACAATTTAGTTAATTCTCTTGCCTTAATTTTCTTGTCTACAAAGTGAAAAGAATAATTTATATCTCAGAAATTAATTGAAGAATTGAATTAGATGACACATAAAACACCTGTCAAGGTAAACTAAGAATAAAAGTTGTAGGGAGGACTGATATTTAAAAGAGGAAGAAGAGGGTTGTTTATAACAAGGCTGAATGGGAACTTCAGAGAAGCGGATGAATGAAGTAAGAGTAGAGTCAGAAAGCTAATGTGGGAGAAAGTTTCATGAGGTTGAGGACGAATGGCAGAAACAAACAATATGGTAAGATGGAGACTAATAATAAGTCTTTTATTATAGACTGGGTCTACACTTATCAGTAAGCTTCTGAGGAAGATTAATATTTCCATCAACATTTTATAGTTATGGAAACAAAATATGGTTAAATGAATTACCAAATCATGGAATTTGGAATAATTATTAACAACAATTACCAAATCACTCCAATCTACTTGGAATTTTAATAAAGGGCTACTTTTTGAGTTTGTAACTATTGAATTGATTACTTAAAATTCTCTTTTTTTTTTTTTTTAAAGAAAGAGTGGGAGAGAGAGAGAGAGAGAGAGAGAGAGAGAGAATTTTTTAATATTTATTTTTTAGTTCTCGGCGGACACAACATCTTTGTTTGTATGTGGTGCTGAGGATCGAACCCGGGCCGCACGCATGCCAGGCGAGCGTGCTACCGCTTGAGCCACATCCCCAGCCCTTAAAATTCTTCAAAACTATCATTTAGATGTCAGTCTGTGATAAACAGGCACAAATTATGCCTTAGCATAGGACGTTTGCTTTAATTTACCTCATTATAATGCTTTGTGGCAGCACTTTATTGGTGGGAATTTTATGCTGTATAAAAAGACAGGTAACCAGGATTTCAGGTCATTGCTTCAGACCTATTAGTTTTCTTTATGTTAAAAGAGCCAGCAAGTATGTAGTGATTCTTTACCTTCCATGAGTATTTGGGGCAATTTGGATGATAAAATATATGCATGCAGCTTCCTAGGTCTTATTGTCCCAGATTTCATACTTATTTTAGCAGTTATAACGTTTGCTTCAGGGCAAATAGCAGTGGTAAGTAAAGCTTGTAGTCCTTTTTCTGGTATTAGATTAGGGTGGCAGGGCAGTCTTTGTGCTACATTAATTAGCTGTGTAACTTCCAGCAAGTCAAGAGTTTGTGACCCTTAGTCTGATAAATTGGGTCATACTATTTACCTTGTACATTTAACCTCATAAGGTTTTAATAAGAATGTATGTGAAGTACTCCTTAAGAACAAATAAAATAAGGTAGTGGTATTAATTAGGCTGGTCACATTTCCTTCACTCAGTTAACATAGGAATCAGCGTCTTTTCATTCCTGGGCCAAATCCCCATCCCCTTTCATTCAGAAACATTCTATTGTATTCTAAACAGAGTAAGATCTCCACATGGGGGGGCCAGGGTTGTGGCTCAGTGGTAGAGTGCTTGCCTAGCATGCATGAGGCACTGGGTTCAATCCCTGGCACCACATAAAAATAAAAATAAAAAAAACAAGGTATAAAATAAATTCTGGGTCTGTAATTTAAAAAAAAAAAAAAGCAAAGATCTCCTCATGGAAGAGTATGTACAGTGTATCCAGTGTCCTCTGGAGGGAAGAATTTCACCTTTTTGGTTTTGAACTTGGCTTAACCACCATTTGAACACCAAGATAAAAATAGTACTGGTAGTTTTGATACATTTTTTTATATTACTAATATTAACACTTTAATACTTTTTTTTCAGCGTAAGTTTCAAGTTGCCTTATAAAATAGCCTTTTATAGGATCTCTGAAATACTAATTGAAATACTAATTGAATATTAGATGGTTAAAATGAACCAACTGCAGGATTGAACTTCTATGCTCATTTTAAATTTTTATTAATACAATCTTACTTTTTTAAAAAAAATGTATTTTTAAAAAAATGTTCAAGTGACTAAGATGAGGAGGAAAAGCTTGCTAATGATATTAAAGGAATCCTTAAGTCTTTCTCATTTGATTTCTTCCCTTTTTCCATATATATATCCAGCAGTATGGTACTGTGTCCTTGATTCTGTAATGTCAATAGAAGGATATGAATAAAGATGAGGAGTAAATATATTAACAATAGTATTATTTAACTATAATTTTAAGTTTTCATAAGGACAGACATCTATGATTCCTTTACTTGTGCACCAGAAATTGTAGGCAAGACAGGGACTGTAGCTTCAAATATGTTACAAGGTTGATGTAAAAAGCAGTTGTTTATCTCCAGATGATAAGTCATGAGGAA
This sequence comes from Marmota marmota marmota, assembly GCF_001458135.2. Taxonomy (NCBI): domain Eukaryota; kingdom Metazoa; phylum Chordata; class Mammalia; order Rodentia; family Sciuridae; genus Marmota; species Marmota marmota. Next base: position 24,167,351 of record NW_025999968.1, on the reverse strand, counting down.
TTAATCAATGGGGGGTCCACTTTCTGCTTTGATCAAAAGATGGCACTGTTGCTATGCTAATAATTCTTTGCCCTACAGTTGAGGTTTAGTACTTTTTCAATGCAGAAAACAGTTAAATTTAGTGATCTAATTAACACTGACCCTCCCAACATAATGCCAAATTTTCTAATCAAGCACCAGAAGAATAGATCAGAAAAGGGGGAATTAATAGTTTTTAAATGTGTTGGGTAGCTTTAATTACTATTTATAAAAACAACATTTTTAAGGACTCGAGATTTACCATAGGTAAAATAGGACATCTGCATCGCCTTTTAAATTTTGGTTCAATTTTGAATTATACTCCCTTTGGAACTTTGACAGCTGTCAGGGTTCCAAGACATTTTAGTTCATCTGTTTGTTTTGCTTCAGCTTTTCAAGGTCATTGAACTAACACTGTCATTAAAATAATACTCTTTTCCTTCTAAGGTATTAAATTCAAGCAGTTGTTTTTCTTTATTCCCCTATTCACTACATCAGTTGTTCTATGGACTAATCTGGAAATGTAAAGATGGTCTTTCTTCTTGTGCTGAGAAAGAAGCACATTCTCACCTTGTTCCTAAGCCAGTATTTTAAATGGTTCTTAGAAATTGATTCTCTGGCTTTAAGTAGATCTTTCAAAGATGGAAAATTTCATTAAAAAGCAAAGCTTTTAATTTGGGGAAAGATAAGATAAATACCTTGAAAACTGGCTTTACTGTTGAAACACAAAATGGGTTTGTTTTGTCCCTGTTTTTGTTTTCAGTGGTGGGAATTGATTCCAGAGCCTCATGAATGCTAGGGAAGCAAGTGCTCTACCTCTGAACTAATAACTCCAGCCCTTTCTAGTATTTTAAAAAGTTAACATTTATATAGTTTGCTTGTAAAAAGTAATTAAATAAAGCATTCATTGAACAATTACATGGCTAATTTTACTTGCAGATGTATTACAGAAGTGACTTTATGCAACTCTGTAGTAAAACTCATTTGAATCTAAACCAGAAGTCTAAAATAGTGTTCAAAACCTTTGAGGCCAGATTTTTTCAGTTATATAGCCCCCTTACCTCATTAGGGTCTAGAGCAACACCCTACAATCAAACTTATTAATACTTTTCCAGCAAAACCTGTGAATAGTTACATGACAAGGCAAATGAATCTACCATAAACTTTAAAACAAACAAAAAATTGTGGATTTGAAAGCTTTTTGGATTTCATAGAGACATATAAGAGATACTAGATCTGAGGTAGACCTGAAGCATCATTCAAAGTATACTTTGTGAACTTCCCAAAAATCTATTAAGGATTCTCTATTTCTAAATGAGGAAAATTTAACATTATATTTGGGGGAGGAGGGCAACTGGAGATTGAACTCAGGGGCACTTGATCACTGAGCCACATACACAGCCCTATTTTGTGTTTTATTTAGGGACAGGTTCTCACTAAGTTATTTAGCACCTCACTTTTGCTGAGGCTGGCTTTAAACTCACAATTCTCTTGTCTCAGCCTCCTGAGCCATTGGGATTACAGGTATGCACCACTGTGCCTAGCCTTAACATTATATTCTATTTAATGGTTTCCTTTGTAGGAATATGCTTTGGTTTTGTTGTTGTTATTGTTGTTTTTGTTAGCTGCTTTGTTAACTAGATGGTCCAAACACAAAATGCATTTCAGCTTAATTCCAAAATATAATGAAAGACAACCAAAGATTTGGGGAAAGGTATATAACCCATCAAGCAGCTGGGTTTCTGGATGATATTCTGTGACTAGAATGCTATCATTCTTTCTCTGTTAGTTGTACTTGGTGTTAAAAGCATTTCGCACTATAATGTATACTATATTCTTAATCAAAATCAGCTTTGTTTACTACAGCAGTGTTATGAGATAGAATCTTATATTTTAAGTAGGGGTTGGACCTGATCAGCACTTGTGTGGGAGGCTTCTGAGGAGAACATATATATTTTATATATATAAATAGTTTACATATTTATAAACTATCAAGCAAAGCGTGGGGAAGCACTTTTAAAGAAAACAGAATTGCCACACAATATTGTCACCCACAACCTGCACGGGGATAGAATAGGTAACCCTTGGAGGTACGGATCAGCTGGAATTAAAAAGTAATATCAGGAAATAAAGCAAAAGACACAGAAAATATTTTTGAAGCGGGGGGAATGATGGATGGAAGAGACCTAATGGGTCTGATCCTAACAAAGGGAAAAAGCCCCCTAATGTTTTATTTATAGTGAAACGCCAAAGGAATTTATTATGACGAGGGATTCTTCAAGGTAAACAAGAAGCCAGAAGCTGTGGGAAAGTTGGCCTGGTTGTGGACTGATCACTTTTGCAGTAATTCTTCCTCCTCCAGGCAGTTGGCGCCACAAGGCTAGTTGGGCCACTGGTGTCTCTCTACCTCCACAAAGTTATGTTTGAGCCTAGGACTGCCTGAGCCAGTAAATTATGGGGTATCATAGAATTCTCTTTGAGCAGGACCTCTGCCAAAGCAAGGAAGCAGTCTGAGATCTGTGAGATTACAAGGGCCTACCTCTGCTTTAGAGATGGCTCAGACACACCCACAGTTCATTTGTAGATTTCAACACAATTTAACACCTGTATCACTTCCCTTTACTATATGTATAGGGAACTTCCTTTAGTATTGCTTCTGCAAGCTTTGCTCAATCGTTGCATATATAAAATCTTCAGATATATCCCAGGATAATGTTTACCAGTTCTCATTAGGGATTTCAAAATGAAGACTAGTAATTGGAATTTAGAGTATTAGGTTAGCAACCCACCTATTCTGATCAAACAGTACTTTTGCTTCTGCTACAGTTAATCACGAGATCCTTTCCTAACTTCTGCTTTTAAGTATGGTTAGGAAGTTCCTGTTATCAAGATTAGAAAATTCCAATAATTAAGCTGCTATTTACTTGTGAATAATATCAGTCTTCATACAACTTGTTTTTTTGTAATCTCATGGAATATGATTAGTGGGTATGGCACAGGTAAATGATATCACAATTTCAGGATCTTGTTAAACCATGAAACTTTGAGTCATTGAGAAAAAGCAAAGGGATGCTGGTCATTTGGAGAAGGTTAGCAGAGGGTATTAATATACCAAAATGGGTGTTGCTTAGTTAGTTGTTTCCTCTTATTGAAAAAGAAAACAATAACTGCATAGCATATAAATTTATACAAGATAGAGAATCCCTTTGCCTTCCACCAGACCCCAAACTAGCATATCTTTTTTTTCTTTTCTTGCTTTGTCTTTTTATGTGGTAATATCACTGCTTTGCCAGAATTTATTATTCAAATATTTTTTATTTCTAAATGCCTTTCCCCTCTCCAGAATTTTAAGTTTCTTAGTTGGTTTGTTAAGATCTACTAATTAGTGTCTTTATTTTGCATTGACTGAATCATTTTTCTCCCTAAACAACTAGCCATCCCTCTAACTGCCCTACAATAGTCCTTTGTTGATAATTTGGATGATGCTTATTATAATGCTTATTCATTTCTTGTTTATGATTTTGCTGCATGTGTAAATTAGTAAATTTTGGTGAAAGCCAATGATTTGTTCTCCTGGCAGGATCCTGCATATTTAGGTAGTTGTATTTTAGGAGTGTGTTTTCATTTAGTATATTATAAAACACATCTTTTAATTTTTATTGGAAACAAAGACCAGATCTTTAAATCATTGAACTGATAATTATTAAACATTCTAGCCTTAAATTAAGTTTCTGTTGTCATTTTTGTATTAAAAGTGAGGAAACTACTGTGTGTGTTGATAAATTCTAATTCTAAAGATAGTTTTATACTTGCTGCAAAACTGGTGGTGGAACTCAATATGCATTTGTTCAATTCATAAGAAAAATGCAGACGATAATTCTTGGTAGAAGAAGCTTAGCTATGAACTCTGGAATTGTTTTTCCAGGTTGTCTGCTGTTCTTGATCTTTAAATACAAACGTATAGTACCTCTGAAATCCATAACTATTAGATGCAAAAAGATAAAATAGTATTTAAACAACAACCAGCTATAATAAATAGCAATAATCATTTGATAGGAATTATTATCATTTTACCTTAGGATTTTGAGATTATCCCAATTTGTTTAAAAAAAAAAAAGAAGGGAAAAAAAAGAAAGCCTTTGTATTTCTACACATAATTTTGTTGCTTATAAATTAAAGTGAGCAGTTAAGTTATACCAACCTAATTTTAGAAAGATAAATTATGAATGTTGGAATGAAAACAAAGCAGAAGAATCAGCCAACACTGGCAACATTATAGAAATTAATTTAAATTTGCATCAAGCCAGGAACATATTGTTTGTAAATGATGAAGCTTTAATGTACTTCTATGCAACTTTAATGAGAAGAAAAAAAATCATACTTACTTGATTAAGCACTGGCTCTGCTAACCATGGAACTAAGACCAAAATAAATCCTTTTAATGGTAGTTTAAAGATACCTGCCTTCAAATAAAATACAGATCTCTTGTACAGCAGAGTAAAATTTTTTAAAAAATCTCAGACCCATTGCTGTTAGTCAGTAGAAAATATTCAAAATGAGTATATTTCTAACTAACACAATTTTAGCAAAGTCCACATATGCCTTACTATAATACAAACAAAAAAGTAGCCATCACCAGGTGTATTTTTGTTTCCTGTTGCTGATGTAACAAATACCACATATTTAGTGGCTTAAAAATGCAGATTTATTGCCTTTACACTTCTAGAGTTCAGAATTTTAAAATGGGTATTTGTGGACTAAAATCCAGGTGCTTTCAGAGCTTAATTCCTCCTGGAAGTTCTAGGGAAGATCCCTTTGGGGGAGGGGGGTGGTTGTTTTGTTTGTTTAACTGTCAGCTTTTAGAAATAGCTCATATACCTTCACTCTTTCTCTTTGGCCTGAAATCTTGTAGCTCCATCCTTAACTTCCATCATCACATCTCTTTTGAACCCTTCTCTCTTTCACTTATAAGTGTTATGCTCGAATTCAGGACCCCCGAAGACTACCAGTTTCCTCAGTTGGGGGCCTATTTGGGCAGGCTCTACATCTTAGTAAACTGTAATCCTCAGGGGACAGTCTTCAACTTCCCAAACTCACTTAAAATTGGCCTTCTAGATCCAACCTGACTTGATTTACCTATCTACACTGCCTATCCATTTCTGGCTTTATTTCCCCTAATTTTAGAAACTTTATTGCTGTAAGGAGAAGGGGTAAGAAGGGGCGACGGCTTGTTCTGGCTGCTTCAGGCTGAAAAGGGGTGTCGAACATGAGGGGGCTCGATGACATGGGGGACGATGGACGATGTGGGAGACGACGACATGGGGGACATGAGTTCCCTTTTAGAAGTCAGTCCCATTGGAGGTCTGGTTGGGGAAAAACAGGTTGTCATCTGGGGATGGGTGCTTCTATGAGAGAAACAAAAACCATGAGTACTGAATAAGTGTTGCAGCAGCTGGAATATGTCACTGTATATAAGTTCCCTCACCAGGCTTTAACATACCCAGTTACCAGGACTGTAAACATAACATTTAACTTTTAGGGTTACAGATGTCCTTCCCCTTAAGATACAGTTTAATAATTTAATGTCATCTGATCTTGCAAAGTCCTTTTACTAGTATGACCTGTGTCTAATAGAGAAATCTTTAATTCTGTTACTTAGGGCTGGATACTCATACTAGCAAACACCAAGCCTACCTGTGTAGGTTAAGAATACCTGTGGGCCTTAAACTAAAACTACTCTGGCAGTTTCTTTTGATAGTTATCAGGCATTCCTACCTAAGAATCTCTTTTGCAGCCTCCAGTTTACTTATTCATGGAAGTTACATTTAACTATTATTATTATTTAAAATGTCCAGGAATAGCTGTGTTTTGGCTTTGACTGTCTTTGCTAAGTGTTTAAGATGAAGCAAGTCGAACTGACTTTTGTTTCTATCTATTGTTAAGAGTCAGCTGAGTTTCCCTGGGAGTCCTGGGGGAACTTACAGCAGCTTCTCAGTTCTGCTAGTGCCATTTGCGCTAGGATGGGTCCAGGCCTTGCTTGACCATGTGGCTTCCCTTGGAAGCACCAGGGATATCTTCCTTTTCTGATGACCCTCCTCTTCACAGCAAATGCACTGATTGGCTTTCTGTCTTCCAGCGGTCTCATTAATCTCCCTGATCGGGAGGTTATGTGGCCCAGAGTTGCAAAGCTCTTGGAGAAGTCCCCTGTTCCCTGGATTCAGACTGACTCAGAGGGCAAGAGCCAAATATTGGTTTTCTTGGCCCTTTTCATTTAACTTTAATTTTAAAACTTAATCTTAAACATCCAGCAAATAAGTTTCAACAGCCTTATATTAAGAGTACTGAGCTTTAATGTCTATCTCTGTATCCTGTAGGTGATAACTCCTTATCTTAAATTAACCCAGGTTGTGTGTTCTTAAATCAGTACCTCTGCAAAACATTAACAGGCAATCTTTAGATCATTTATAAGAAAACTACAAAATAAAATTAACAAGAGTAAAAACATATTTAGTTCATGTAATAGCTACCTAGAATTTTGGCAGAGTTATACATTATAATCCCTTGTTTGAGATCCTGGTAATCATGACAAAAAACCAACTTTTGGACACAACTTTAACTGTACTGAAATCTGGCCTACTTCTTTCATAGTTGTGAGATGGGACACAGAGCCTTATCTCAGATAAGGTGGGGTTCTTCATAAATCCTAAGTACTGTAGTTCTGAAGCTGATCTTTGCTTTTTAGACATCATTTTACAAAGCCTACATAAATTGTTGCTCAAGTTCA
>NW_025999968.1:24134642-24160176 GCF_001458135.2 Marmota marmota marmota | reverse complement strand
CATTTAATTATGACTCCTATCAGTGGCACCATAGATTTCCCCATGAGTGGACCAGATGTTCTCACATAGGGGCAACTATAGGTGTAAAATCAAGGGTCTCAGTGTGACTGATTTTACTGCATTCAGGTGGAGTAATCCTTACAGTGCAGGGAAAGAATGAGGAAATTCCCCAAATCGAAAATGGCTTTGGCAGCTGCTGGGAATTCCTCAGTCTCACCTTTTACTTACAGGATTAGCCCCTTTGGATAGATCCAATCCCAGGCAATCTGGCATATCTCCTAACTTTCCAGTAGAGTCAGTTTTTATCTGCCTTAGGTCTTGAAGGGGGAAGGGGGTATGTACTTTGATCGGCCCAAATTTTTCTCTTGATTCTTTTTTTTTTTTTTTTTTCTTTCTAAAAATGCCTCTCCTGGGCTGGGGATGTGGCTCAAGCGGTAGCGCGCTTGCCTGGCATGCGTGCGGCCCGGGTTCGATCCTCAGCACCACATACAAACAAAGATGTTGTGTCCGCCAAAAACTAAAAAATAAATATTAAAAATTCTTTAAAAAAAAAATAAAATAAAATAAAAATGCCTCTCTTAGCAGCTTAAGGAACACAGCACATTTTAAACATTGGGGCGGTAATACAGACTATTGAAAGTTACCTATGCACCTTAGAGAACCTGGGCAGATTTTACTAATTATCTTATGTCTTTCTCAGTCCTACAACCTGAATTGCTAACATTTCTGACCTGAGAAGGAAGGGAAGCATCCAGGAGGAATGGATGCGGGGTTGGGAGTGTTGCGTAGCCCATATGGAGGCAAATGTGATTGGGGCTTTCCCTCAGTGCCATTCATCTACCAATCACCCTTGATACCCCTGAGGGCTGTCGGGAGGGGGCCCAAGAGAAAGGACCTTAGGAATACGTCTGAGTGTAGCCCAGACCGGAATTCCGCAGTTGTTCCAAACTCTTTCATCCACCTCCACGCATCCAAGGCAGATCAGGATTCGGGACACTGTGTACTCACGCCAATTGCTCTCCGGGCCCAGACAGAAAAGTTGAAAGCGGCTTTGGCAGAACCCAACATGCCTGCTCTGTATAGAACAGGTGATTGAGAGCTGCCTAGGCCGGGAAACCTCTCACACAGCAAATGGTGATGCTGAGAGGCCCCGAGCCCAGGGTTTGCAGCATTTTTATACATTCTTTGGAGAGGGCAGGGACTTCACATACATCATAGCAAATCATCACATACCGCGGGAAAATCAAATAACAACTCTAAAACATGATTAGCACATTCACTGGCGGGAACAAGTTGGATAGGGGTGACTGGTCAGTACAAAAGGGGTATTCGTTTGAACTGATTGGTTTAAGCCAAGAGGGGTGTACGTGCTGAACTACATGGTTTCCCAACAGGTTATCAACTACCATAAACTACTGGGAGGGTCATCTGGCATCCCAGGTATTTCCCTGTCTCATGCTGATTGGTGACTGCTAGGGGGTTGCTATGGATCTCCACCTAGCCTGACTGAGTCAGGGACACCTGGTGCAGCAGATCTCTCCTGTTATTTGTAGATAAACAACTTAGCAGGATGGGAATGTGCCTAGGAGTGCTCTGTGGGTTTTTCCAAGGACAAAGGTCATGTCCCTTCCTTGGACAGGCTTTGCTCTGAGGTAGAGGCTGATTTTTCAATAAGAACCTTTGTGATTATATTGGGTCCACTCAGATAATCCAGAATAATTTCCCCAACATAGGATTCCTCATTTAGTTATATCTGCAAATGCCTTCTTTTCATGTAACGTGACATTTTTATAGGTTCTGGGATTGGGGTTTGACATATTTACAAATTCAGATGATTATGATATGGACATTATTCTTACTACAGGGTGTTATCTTATTGAGAGTTCACATCCTTAAGGTATAAATAAGAGCCTTTTTTGTTTCCATGAGCTATATTTAGAGGATAGTAAGAAATAGAAGATACATATTAAAATTTATTTTTAGAGACCAACAACAAACACTGAAAGGTAAGCTTTCCATGGCAGTACTTCCCACGTATTTTAATCAATAAGTGAATACATGGAAATTCTGGATACCATAAAATTTTGATTATATGAAACCTTAGGGAATATGTTCTTCAGAGAGGTTATCCCTAACAGTCAAAATTACAACAAAATAAAATAACTGACCTCTGTGGGAAAAGGCTGATATTTATCCTACTGTCAGATCTCCCCTTCCATTTTTATTATTATAGAAATAAATCCCACGGGTAAAAATATAAAAATATAAATGAACACCTGGTTAAAGAGGATTTTTCCCTGCACTCCCTCTTTTCCTATAGTCTTACTACTCAAAACAACTACTTCTAATTATTTCTGATCTTAATTTTATTCTCTAGGTCATGCTAAATCTGTAAATAACATGTTTATCCTTTATCAACTGTAGATGTTGACTGCAGACCTCTTGCTAGGAATTATTTTACATATACCACCCTGTATTGTGTATTCTCATGCTATAATCCATTTCTCCCTCAGTCAGCTCTATATATTTAGAACTACATTTCTAGTTCTATCGTAGTGGAAAGTTTATCTTAAGTACACTTGAACCTTTATTCTCTTTTTTAAAACAATAGAGGCATTGTCTTTTGGCTTCTGTTTTTGTAAAGTAAGAATATTTACATGCCCCCCCCCTTTCATATTTCTCTACCTTGCACTTTTCAGTACCTTACGGTGTTACTTTTATTTTCATGTTGTCAACATTGCTAGTATTCTTTCTGTGACTTTATAATCTGTATTGAATTATGAGTATCATTCTATAGAGTGACTCTAAATATGGTATATATGTTGTCTAATTCTACAAACTGTTCACTATAGGATGGAGTAGTGTCTTCAAACTGTTTCCTTCTCTATTCATTTAAAATTATTATTGGAGTACCACTGAAAGGAGAATTTTTCTAGAACAAAATTAGATGAGAAAATCAGTCAATCTCTTTCTACAGATTTGTGTACCAAATCTTCAATTTTTTATATTCTCAGTCATTTCATCTGTTTTCTTCTGCTCCTCTCCTTTCTTTCTAGAAAACTCTGTTCCTTCCCGTCTGGAGTAGTTGCCTTCCAGCCCTCTCACACAGCTCTTTTAGATATTTCATTTCCTTCCTTTCTATCCTATGTTGGGTTTTTTTTTTTTTTTTTTTTTTTTCTGGATCACATTCCTCCTCTTTGATTTACCTCCTCATTTTGCTGTAGGTAAAATTTCTGAGTTAGCAGATATCCCTGTATTCTTCATATTTATTTGATGAGTTGGCTGCAAATGGAATTCACTTTAAATTACTTTTTCTCTGGATTTGAAACGTACTCTTCCACTGATACCAGTCTTATTCCTGGACCCCTAAATGATCCATTTTAATGAGGATCCATTTTTCTTCCAGAAGCATTTAATATCCTCTTTTTATTCTTGAAGTTTTGAAATGTAAGAATGATATATCAGGGGCTGGGGTTGTGGCTCAGCAGTAGAGTGCTCGCCTAGCACATGTGAGGCCCTAGGTTCGATCCTCAGCACCACATATAAATAAATAAATAAAATAAAGGTATTGTGTCAACTACAACTAAAAAATATTTAAAAAAAAAGAATGATATATCATAAATGTGGTTGCTTTTTGTTCATTACATAAAGTTTTTGCAGTATTCCACAGGACCCTCTATGCCCTCTCTTCACTCTGATCTTATCTCATACCACTTCCTAGCTCATCCTGCCCCAGCCACAGATGGCTTCCTCTTTTCATAACCATATTTATTCCTTATTTCTCTGGTGTACAGTGGTCTTCCCTTTTGATATCTGCTTGATCCACTTCCTTACCTCCCAGGTCTTTGTTCAAATGTCACATTCTGAAGGGACATCCTATCTGACCGTCCTCTTTAAAATTGCAATCCCCTCACTATCCAGGCACCCCTAATCCTTTTATCCTGTTTTAATTGTTTACATAATGCCTATTGCTCAGTTGCATACTAAATAAAATATAAGATACATATATTTTTGTGTTTGTATATTTATGTGTGTATAAACTTTGTATAAAGTTTGCTTTTATTGCCTTAACGAAGTACTACATTGAGTGACTTAAACAATCACAGTTCTGTAGGCTAGAAGTTTACATAAAGATGTTAGCAGAATTAGTTTCTTTTGAGTTCTTTCTCCATAGCTTCTAGATAGCTTCTTTTCCCTGTGTTTCTACATTTTTCCTCTTGTAACTCTGTGTCCAAATTTCCTTTTCTTGTAAGAACACCAGACATATTTGAGTAGAGCCCACCTTAATAACTTGACTTTAACTTAATTAACTCTGTACAGAACCTGTCTCCAAATACAGTCAAATTCTCAGGTAGAGGGTGTTAGGAATTCAGCCGCCTGACATTGTTATATTGTCTCCCTGACATAATCACCAGAATATAATTTTCATGAAGGTAAGGCTATTTTTGTTGTTGTTGAAGTTGTTCTATTTTATTCATTCATCCACACATATTTGACATCCTAGAGCAATAACAGCATATAATTGATGCTCAATAAATAATAATGAATGTCCCAGCCTCTTGATAAGTTCTTTCAATCTGAAGAGTTATTTCCTCCTTTTTATCTCTGAGAAATTCTCTTATAATTTCATGAACTTTACACCCCTACCCCATATTTCTTATATTGTCTATCTGGTTCTGTCAGTTTGAATTTATGACCCACTTGATTGATCCTCTCTATTTTCAGTCTGTTTTTGTTCTAATGGAGCATTTCAACCTTGACTTCCCAACACTTCCACAGAATTTTCTATATTTTAGCAAACATGCATTTAATTTCCAAGGTCTGTCGTCTTGGTCTTTTCTTGTGGCATTCTGTTTTTATTTAATAGGTGCTATACATTTATTGATCTTTCTGTATATATTAGGTCTTATTTCTCTTTTGTCCCTGAATTTTCTGCTTCTTCCTAGGTAACATTTTGTGGTGGTTGTTCTTGTGCTTGCATTCTTTCTTTTACTCATTGGTAAGCATTTCTCATCCTTAATTATCTGGAAACCCTTGGTTATACATTTTTATTTTGTAATGAAACACTGAAAGTATTAGAGGCTTATTTTAATGATGGGACCTTTTTCCTGCTGATAGGCTTTATGGTGAGTTGGCTATTACTCTAGAGGCTCCTTCAAAGTAGAATAAATTCATAGTTCTTTGGTTTGGGAGTCAGTACCCCCCAGTGGCTGCCTTAGGTTTTTCCAAATAGTTTATTTCATTTTATGAGATAAAAACTCTCCAACTTTTTGCGTGATTGCCCATCTTCGAATAAGTGGAGTTTGGAATCAATGATTTTTTTATGTACACTTTCAATTAATATCTGTTTTTACTTCCATCTACTCAAAGATAAATCAGTTTTTCCATGCTTTACCCCTTTCTTCCTACCCCTAAAAGAACAAAACCACCAACTAGTCAGATATACTCCTTTGTCCTTTCCATTTTGATTGATCTGATTGCCATTTCAAAGAAGCAGATATATTGCTAGAAAACATCTCAAGTTATTACATTCTGAGTCAGAGTATGGTTAGTTCCAAGTATATAATCTTCCCCTAGTTCCCTTTCAATATACCTAACTTATTTTCTCATTTTTCTCTGCATGTAGGTCTGCAATTAAAGCCTTACGTCCTGGAGGGGTACTTGTGTACTCGACATGCACACTTTCCAAGGCAGAAAATCAAGATGTGATCAATGAAACTTTAAATTCCTACAGTAACGTCATGCCTGTGGACATTAGGGAAATAGCAAGGACTTGCTCCCAAGACTTCACATTTGCTCCCACTGGCCAGGAATGTGGACTTTTGGTGATCCCAGATAAAGGCAAAGCCTGGGGCCCAATGTATGTAGCCAAATTGAAAAAATCATAGAGTACAGGAAAACGGTGACATGAATTTTGTAAACAATTTTGATGTATACTTATGTTTATGTTTCCACGCTCTCCACATGCTAATATTTAAATGAAGATATAACAATTTTCCTTTGGTCTGTTTGGAATCCTATTTATTTAATATTTTAGCATTTAGAATCTAGCCTTGAGAATTTTTCAGGTGTATTTTCTTTTCCTAGAAATATATCTGTAGGAACAATTTAAGGTGATGAAGATGGTGTTTATTCTCTATAATAAATCTGCTGTCTTCTACTTGGCATTTTATATTTAAATTAGAATACATGGTTTTATGCATAAAATGTTTAGAACTACATTCTACCCATGATGTTGGTGCTTTGGACCTTTAAAAATGCATATTTGCCAGCAATCTTACTGTTTCCTCCTTATGAAATGTACAGATTCTTTTTTTCTAAGAACTGATTGGTATTCTGAGACTAACTTCTTAAGCAGTACAATTTTGAGTTCTGAAAAAATAGGTTTCTTATTTGCAAAGTTGTTTTCTGTTAAGGACTATCTTCTGTTTACTACAAAGGTCAGTGACTCAATTGACACCAGCTTTAGCCCTCCCTCCCTTTTTTTCTTTTCTTTTTTTTTTTTTTTGTATTCACAAATACAAATTGAAAGGGTAAATTATGTTGAAAGGCCTTTAGGACAGCAGATTCACATGCACATGTTTGACTTTCAACATTCAGCTTCTAGAATAATGGAGTCTATCCAGCAGGCTATAAGCAAGTACTTAAAACAAAACCAGGATGATTAATAACTGCAATAACTGAACTATATTTGGAGAGTTTTGTTACATAATTGCAGTCATAATGAGCACTACAGAATCTGATTATCTTACAGTTCCAATCTGGAGGGGCTTTTTATTTCACTCTGTTATAAAATGTTATAGGAGAAAATGATGTCACTTATTAATGCATGAGAGGGAGATGCCTAATGAGAGTGGATTGTACTATTACCAAAACCCAATACCATTTACTAAGTGGCTCTCTCTGTTTACATGTATCCTGGGAATATTGTGTATGTTTCTTTTTGTGTACTTAAGGTTTTAACTTCAATTTTTGCATCATGTGTTTTCTCCAAAAATTACTTCAATGAGTCCAAACATATTTTACCAATTATTAAGAAAAATTATGAAGCATACTTCTTTTTTTTTTGAGAGAGAGAGAGAGAGAATTTTTTTTTTAATATTTATTTTTTAGTTTTCAATGGACACAACATCTTTGTTTGTATGTGGTGCTGAGGATCGAACCCGGGCCACACACATGCCAGGTGAGCGCGCTACCGCTTGAGCCACATCCCCAGCCCAATGAAGCATACTTCTAAAGATATCTGTTTGGAAATTAGGGTTTTTTAAAAAAAAAGAAAAAACTTTGTGGTTGTAGAAATATGAAATTCTGCTGAAGCGGAGTACTCTTATATTGTTCATTGTATTCTGAATATTTAAACTAGAGACTATCTGCTCACTACCTACTTTTTATTTTGTAAGCATATGTAGGCAGATTTAAAGAACTGGGAATTCCTATGAGGACTTTTTCTGTATCTTCATTTTATTAACACCTTTTAAAAAATCTAACCAATGTGTTTATAAAATAAAACTAGGTCTCTGAGACCCAATCAAGTACATTGAATCAGTACCAAAGACTAATGATAATGGAAAAGTTTTTGTGCTTCTTTTGTTTTGTATTATTTGTGCCTTTTTTTTTTTCTTCTTTTTTTTTTTTTTTTTTTTCTATTTTAAATCCTGTCTTAAGATCCTATAGATTTAGGCTCTGGGGTTGTAGCTCAGCAGTAGAGCACTCGCCTAGCATATGTTAGGCCTTGGGTTCGATCCTTAGCACCACAGAAAAATAAATGAATTAAGTAAAGGTATTGTGTCCAACTACACCTAAAAAATTTTAAATACAAAAAAAAAGATCCTATGGGTTTAAAAAGTGCATTTCTTTTGTATAGTTTAATTACAAAGTAAATTTTCACAGTACACTTTGTTGAGTATCGTTATTTTCCTAGTATAATGCCATGAAAGTTAATTTGAATAGTTGTTGTGACATTGGATTAGACTCTTCCATGATTACTTTAAAATGCATCTGTATATTTATACACTACATAAATATATATTGCTTTATTTATAATAATTATAATGAAGCAGCATTTATTGAGCATTGGTTGATTAAATTCTTTATATATATTGTCTTTTTTGGTCTTTAAAACGCCGATAGTGAGTATTTTATCCTCATTTTTGTAAATGAGAAAACTAAAGCTCAGTGCTGTTTGTATTTTGCTAAAGTTATGCTGGTAAGAAAAGAGTAGAGCCAAGGCTGGGTGTGGTGGAAGTTCGGGAGGCTGAGGCAGGAGGAACACGAGTTCAAAACCAGACTCATGAATTCAGCGAGACCCTGTCTCTAAATAAAATATAAAAAATGGCTGAGGATGTGTCTCAATGGTTAAGTGTCCCTGGGTTCAATATCTGTACAAAAAAATAAAAAGAATAAAGCCATATTAAAACTGTCTCTGTTGCCCAGCCCCTCCTCCCAGCACTGTGCTGTCTCCCAGAATATGGAATATAGCAAATCTCAGTGTTATCACTTGGCTTTACAAGGATTCCCCATTGTTCAGTTTTCTATTTTTATGCAATTACCCATTCCCAGGGCATTATAGGACTTATCAATACTTGGGGGAAAAACCTACCATTGAAATATCTCAGGGTATGTTCTTAAGAAGAGTATCTTGTGATTGTAATACCCAGAAATTTCCCATGGGGATATTTTATGCCCTCCTTTTCTTTGCAGATACCAAATTGAAGAATGGAAATTTGGAGCAACCTTTCAATGTCAGTTGAAAAGCCAGGAGTAACTGATATACCTTCTGTGGCTTTAAGTTACTTTCAAAATAGTTTTAAAAATTTAGGTTATTTACCAACATGTTAAGTTCTTTCTTCCATTAGTGCACTAAACAGCCACTAGTTTCAGAAATAGATATGAATAAATATAATGCATTCACATGTTTTGTACTGAATTTTTGAAGGATCAGATGTTATCTGTGGATTGGAATCTAAATGGCCTATAGTTCTTTATCCTATTATCTGTATCCATGTAGGTTTATATTTAAGGTTACATATTAAACTTCCTTAATATTGTGAAAAATATCTTTCATACAGTGTAAGTAGATAGAAAATAATAGCTACCAGAATACTTCCTCCATAACTGAATAATCACAAATCTGATGGATCCTTATAGAAAATCTGCATAGACTAACATAACACATCTGGAATAAAAAGAAAATTAGAACCAATAGCAACAATTTTGTTTGATGCCAAGAAGTCCTTTGATGCAATTGAATGGTACTATTTGCATTACGTGTTTAGGTAAATTTGACTTTGGGGACAAATAGAGCAAATAGCACAATTTATTTTCAATCCATTTATATGGTTCAGATCAATAGTTTACAATCTCCCTTTGTCTGCCTTATTGCTGTACTGCATGGGGGAAGTAAGCATGAAGCCCATTACTATTGGAGCTATAATCTCACCCAGATCCCATGGGCATCTGAGGAATATTCAGATGAAGGTTCACAAGTATGATGATAATTTACTACTTGTGCTGAAAGCTCTAGTAGCATCTGTCCTGAAAACATTCAAAGTAATGTCAGAATTTGGAATGGCTTTAGGCTGCAAAGTCAGTAGGAGAAAATCAGAAATACTATATTAACAAAAGAGTTTCTATTAATATTACTTATTATGTGACATAATAAATTTTAAACTTAAAGAGAATTGATTTGGGATTCTCATTGGGGAATTATTAAGCAAGAGAGTAAACAAAACATTTAAAAGTTGACCTGTAATTCAGTGCCAAGGCTTTTAAAAAATAAGTTTTACTAAATTTGAGGAGGAAAAAAGCTTGATAGATAATAAAACTGTTTTGAAATTTAATTTTCTAACTCATATTAACTCCATACCTCTCTTTTTACAAATGAAGATAATAATTTTTCTAGTCATGTTGAAGCCAGATTTAAAATTAGGTAGTCAGTGTAGTTAGGTAAATCGGGTCTAATACCATATCAAGTGAAATCTAAAATGGAGGCCATGCTGATAATGATTCGGGGAAACGCAGGACAACTCATGGAATGTTAATGAATTCCCGGAAAGGTCCTAGGCCAAAGTCCACCCCAAAGAAATGTTAATGGAACCCAGGAAACAGCCCCCAACAGATTTGGAGATTGCCCATCCCAAAGAAGTGATAATGAAGTCCTTCCTGCCCAGATTACTTGTTTGGCCCACCTGTGTCCCACCCCTCGGGCCCTCCAACCTACATTCCATCACCAAAACTATAAAAAGGGGAGACAACCGCACTTCCACGGGTCCCCTTCTTCCTCTGGGAGAAGTCTTTTCTGCTGTCCTTTAATAAACTTCTAATTTCTACTCTGACCTTGCCTTGGCGTGCTTTTCTGGTGTTATTCTTCAACATTGGGGAAGCAAGGACTCGTCACCGGCCAACAGCGGTAACAATGTGAGGCCATATAGTCTGGGTGAAACCCTGCAAAAGCATGTGCCACCTTAGGGAAAGAACTGTTTGCTTCATTGGAAATTATTTAATGGTATATATCATGACTCAATTAAGCTTGCTATGGCTTGTCAAAAGGAATTTTTCCAATGCATATTGTTATGGAAGAGATTATTACATATAAATAACTGCTACCTAGCAGAATCAACAGAGACTAAAATTGTTCTATTGAGAAAGACCTCAGTGTACAACTTTGCCCTAGATTTTAAAAACAAGTGGGAATAAAATTGCAGATAATAATAAGAATGGAGAAAGTTCAGAGGTCTTAGCAATGGTAAAAGAAAAACAGAAGAAATTAATTTATATGAGCTTAAGATCATTAAATTATCAAGAGAGTCTTATTCATCCAAACAAGGCATTAACAATCTTTCCAAAATGGTATACCTTTTCCTGTCTGGTATTAACAATAATCACTGTGGGAGGGGCAAAGAGGAATGAAAGGACTGATTTGGGCTGATCCAGGAGTTGATGTTCCTAGGCAAGATTTTCTGTGGGCTTGTAACTTCTAATTCTCAAGAAGAGGAAAGTGGGGCTGGATGTGGTGGAGACAACTAGCTCTATTGTCCCTGAAAATGGCTCTGTTTGCTATCTTCAGCAATGAGTAACTAGTATAACTAGCTATATCACATTTTATGTGACAGACATTCCTTTTGGATTGATCATACAAAAGTTAAGTCCAAGATATAACAAATGTGTTTAATAACAGATGCACAAATTTAACTACCCATGTTCTTTAATAAAAGATTGCTTTGTCAACAAGACAATGGCACATAACTGCAGGCCATCCATTCTGCTCTGAAGGTTGAGGTTGGGAGGATCACTTGAGCCCAGGAGGTTGAGACCAGCCTGGGCAACACAGTAAGACCTGATCTCAAGATAGGTGATAGATAGATAGACTCATACACAACATACAAACACATACCCACATTTATATGTCATCTTTTTGCTTAGTCATATTTTGCTTAGTCATCTTTTTCATAAATCCTAGGAACAGCTAATATGTGTTATGTCCTCCATATGAAGCCTGTGATGTGTTATTTTGAGCCACCTGGTTAACCTGGCTTGTACAGTTAACTCAGTAGGTTCCTTTTCCATCCCGTGGTATTGAGTTGGCAAAATCAATTTTATGTAATTTTAATAAAGGAGATTATTGAAATAGGAGAAGTTCAAGTGAGATCTAGGAGCTTGTTATTTGGTCCGTCAAGTTGACCAAATTTTCAGGAGCAAGTGACACTAAGGACAGTAAGGCATGGAGGGTTGTAATGCACTACTACTATAACAGTGGTCCTCTTTACCTTTTGACTATAGCTCTGAGGTTTATTTTTAAAAGGGGACGTGATTTCCTTTTCCTTTTCCTCTTCTCCCTCTCCCCCTCCCTAACCTGGGGGCGGTGAACAAGGTTTCCTGGAGTTATCTATTCTCCACAGGAAGGAGATGTCTGTCAGGGGATCTAGGAAGTGAATATCTCCCAAATTAACAAGTGAATCCTAACACACCATCTGGGCACACTGGGACCCCCTGTCAGGGCACACCTGGAATGTTGTCTTTGAATAGCTCCTTCAAAATCCCCCTATTTCTCCTGATGGGCAGAATCACAGCCTCTGGGACAGGAGTCCCTCTGTTTCTTCTTTGCTAGCAAAGCAATAATTTTTTTTCCTTTTTTTAAAACAATGTCCTCATTATTAAGTTGGTATTAATTGGCATTGGGGACAAGGACCAAGCTTTTGGTTACAGTGAGCACATTACAACTCCCAGTGAAGTTTAGGTGTTAGACTATCTGTTCATATTCCTGCATTCACTGCTGTCTACCTCATCTTCTCCACAGAAGTTCTGCTCCCCTGCGGGCTGAATTTAACATCTCTGTGGAAAGCCAAGCCAATATCCTACCTTCCTAGTTCTTTGATTGTATCTCCTTCAGGAGTTTTTTTCTCTGTTAAATCACACTCCTGGGCATTCCTGAGAACTTGCCATATCTTGAACCGTACTCTGCATGGACCTTTGTGTAAGATCACATGGACTATTAAATTTTCTTTTCCACTCATCTTCCTACCTGTTGCTTCACATCTCACAATCTGTGCTTTCTATTATTGCTGCCCAGGTGCTCTTCCTACAACAAAATCCTATTTTATCTTTAGCCTGCTGCTGTAGCTTTGATCTGTTCCCCGAAGGCCTATGTGCTAAAGACTTGGTCACCAACCAGTGTTGTTATTGGAAGGTGGTAGAGTATTTAAAAGGCAGGACATGGTGAGGGGTTTTAGGTTATAGGGTAGGGGGCATCCCATTGGAGGGGACATTGAGACTCCTGTCTTTTCCTCTCTTACTTCCCCACCATAGGTAAATGGTTTTGATATGCACTGTGCATTCCCACCTTGATATCCTGCCTGCCCGCTACTAGAGGCTTTTAAAAACAGTGGGTCTACCCAATCATGGACTGAAACCCCTCAAAACTGGACCAAAATAAATCTTTATAAGTTGATTATCTTAGGTATTTTTTTATAATAAAAGGTGAGTAACAAACCTGCTTTAAAATTCTTCAGTGACTCTCCATTATACTTCCAGGATGAAACCCAAGCCCCCTTAGCATTTCCACTGAGGCCTCTTATTTTTGAAATGTAGATCTCTCTCTCTCTCTCTCTCTCTCTCTCTCTCTCTCTCTCTCTCTCTCTGTCTCTCTCTCTGTCTCTCTCTCTCTCTCTCTCTCTCTCACACACACACACACACGTGCCCATGTGTAAGTTACAATTTTTGTTTTTTAACTTTATCAATATTTGAATAATCCACTGAGGAAACCTAATTATCACAATGGTTAATGAAAGGACACTTGCAAAGTCCTCATAAAGTCCAAGGTCCATACCACACATTGGAATCTCACCCAAGAGATTTATTGTCAGTAGTATGAAACAAAACAACATGGCTGTTCCTCTGAGGAGAGAAGCAGCATGTCAGTGCTCACAGAGCAGCTTTATACCCTGCTAAAGGAATTTTACAAGCATGCTTAGAGGTTGTGTCATGGGCTTGGGTGGGGTTAACCTTTTAGCAGGAACATTCAGAATGTTCCTAGATAAAATTATTCCCAACCTAAAATGGTAGATCTGATGCCAATATTCCTCCCTTTTTGTTTTTATAGATACCAAGGGTAGGGACAATTGTCTTCTGTAGCTCCTTCCACTAGTTAGGGGTGAAGAATCTCATTCCTGTAAAAATGGTCAGGGAGGATTTTGGGTGGGGGCAGAATCTCTCTGGAGTTGGAGAATTTGGCCATGAGTCATAGGTCTCAGGGGCTGGTAGTCTTGAAGAAGTGATTGATTGACCAACTGGTGAATTTGTGTATCTGATCTTGCAGGAAACTTCATTTAACAGGCATGGTCCTATTAGGAGATACATAAAGAGGACTAATAGGGGTCCTGTGCGGTGGAGAAACCAAGGTCATACTTGACTGAACATTCCCCATGGGGACTGTTTGCCTAGTTGCTGTTTCTTCTTTTCCACCTGCTCATGTAGTTGTTTGATTTTGTCCTTCCTACCCCTGACTGGTTGACATAAAAACAATACTCCTCCTGTAGGTATAGGCAGAGGCCTCCTTTCTCTACGGTTAAAAGGTCCAGTCCACGGTGGCTTTATAGGACCACAGCAGCTAAGGAGTCCAGTTAATTTGGAGGATTATGATTAGTATAGGCTGGGCTACCTATTGTATATCCCCTATCAGCTGACTGGAGAGCTGATGAAAATCGGTAATGGATGTGGTTATTCTTGCCATTCCTGTGGCTAGGTCTGCCTTATCCTCCAGGGCAGCTAGTAGGGGAACAAATTGAATAGCCCATTTATATCAAGGGCTCAATGAGTAGGGACTTCCTCATCTCCTGAGATGAGGTCTATAGATGGAAATAAGAGAACTAAACCATATATGCCCTTTCATACAATATATAGTTGTCCCACACAGGAAGGAGGCCTTGGGGACCATGATCAGTGAATTTTGAGACACTGTGTATGGGATGATCCGTCTACATTGACCCCCCTCCAACTCTCCGACTGATGTATTCCCTGATGAATTAAAACATACTGAAGCAAATAGGAAGAGGGGTACTCCTGAAAGCTTAGGTGAAATGTCAGCAGAGTCTGGGGAGGTCTCATTGAGTACCACTTAGCTGTTTAGGCCTAGAAGATCTGCTATTAAATCAGAGAAGCCAATAATCTCTCCCCATAACAAGGTTGGAGAGGATAAGGCCTTTATTTGGAAATATAAATCTTTAATGTAGCCAGAGTTATCAGAAATGTAAATATAACATTTAACTTTTAATGTCACAGATGTCCATCCTCTTAAAATGTAGTTAAGCTATTTAATGTCATCTGATTTTGTAAAATATCTATTTTTGTTACTTAGGGCTGGATAATCATACTAGCAGACATCAAGCCTACCTGAGTAAGTTAGGAATATCTGTAGACCTTAAACTAACTAAAATCTTCTCTTGATAGTTGATAGTTACAAGACATTCCTGCCTAAGATTCTCTTTTATTGTAGCCTCCAGTCTTACATATTTGGGGGGGATAACACAGGTGTATATTTTAAGTTACATTTAACTATTATTTTCTTTTTCTTTTCTTTTTTTTTTAATGCTCAAGAATGGAGGAATGGCTGTGTTTTGTTTTTTGCTTGGTGTTTAAGGTCAAGCTGGTAAAAATTGACTTTGTTTCTACTGTTAAGGGTCAGCTAAGTTTCCATGGGAGTCACTCTCAGGGAACTTTAGAGCAGCTTCTTAGCTTTGCTAGTGCCATTTGTGCTAGGATGGGTCCAGGTTTTGCTGACCATGTGGCTTCCCTAGGAAGCATCAGGGATGTCTCCCTTCTCCAATGACCCTCCTCTTCATAGCAAGGGCACTGATTGGCTTTTATTTCTTCAGTGGATTCATTAATCTCTCTAATAGGGAGGTTATGTGGCCCAAAGTTGCAAAGTTCTTTAGAAGTTTCCTTGTTCCCTGGATTCAGACTCACTTGGAGGACAAGAGCCAAATATTTATTTTCTTGGCCTTTTTAATTTAAGTTTAATATTTGAGTATTGATCTTAAACATCTAGCCAGTCAGTTTCATCAACCTTAAATTAATAGTACTAGGCTTTGACTTTAATGTCTATAATCTTACAGTCATTTAATCTTTTTTATTAATTGGGTTCTATATTATCCTATCTGTCCTGTAGGTGATGGCTTTATTATCTTAAATTAACCCAGGTTGTATGTTCTTGAAGCAATACCTCTGCAAAACATTAATAGGCAACAGTTATACAAATTATCTTTATTTTATTTTTATGTGATGCTGAGGATTGAACCCAGTACCTCACGCATGCTAAGCGAGCACTCTACCACTGAGCCACAATCCCAGCCCAGTTATACAGTTTATAAGGAAAATACAAAATGAAATTAACAATAGCAAAAACATGTTTAGTTTGTGTAATAGCTATCTTGAATTTTGGATGAGTTATACCTTATATCTCCTGTTTGAGATCACAGTAATTCTTATGATAAAAATCAATCTTTGAATATAACTTTAAATGAACTGAAGTCTGGCTTACTTTGGAGTCATTTAACATGTCCTAAGGTGGGACAGAGCCTTATCTCAGGTAAGGCAGGCTTCCTCACAAATCTTAGGTGAAATATTCTTATTCTGAAGCTGATCTTTACTTCTCTCTTAAATATCATTTTACAAAGTTTATATATATGGCCTTTTTTGAGTCCATATGAGTGTTAACTAACACAATATGAATTACATTTAAAACACAAATTAAAGAAAGGCTGAGAGCTTTTAACCTTTTGTGGAAAAGTAGCAAAATGCTTTTGTGTTTTACAGTATTAAGCTTTACATAGATTATGCTCTCATTAACTTAAAAATACATTTAAATTGTACCTCAGGGTAAAAAGTAACATAAAACTTTATTTATCTTATTGATAACAGGTTAATTTATAGTACATTAAATAATATAAATAAATATTCAATAAAATTTGTTATCCTTAAGTCTAAAATTACCATACAACTTTAGTTTGGAGAACACCAGCTTGATATAATGCTGTTTTAAAGCTTCTACCTTAAAGACTTGTATACCTGGAAGATATAAACACATTTAATGTACAAAGAAGAGTAATAGCACCACAATTACATTGATGTTTTTAT
This sequence comes from Marmota marmota marmota, assembly GCF_001458135.2. NCBI lineage: Eukaryota > Metazoa > Chordata > Mammalia > Rodentia > Sciuridae > Marmota > Marmota marmota. Next base: position 24,143,547 of record NW_025999968.1, on the reverse strand, counting down.
ATTAATCAAGTTTAGCTCTTAAAGAAATAACATATTACAATACTCCAAAATAATAGTGTTTGTTTAACCACAGTTGTATAATCCTTAATTTCATCAAGATTACTTGCTCAAAAAAAAAAAAAAAAACCCTTAATAAACACAATGTTATAGGTAAATAATTAATGTTTTAAGAAATCCTTGACTAAACTTCAGTTTATATCAGTACATTAGTATTTGACCTTAGGAAAAGACCTTAAATAGCTTTGACTGATTGTTTCTCTCTCTCACACACACACAAACACACACACACACACACACACACACATATAACCAATTTACACCACAGACTATTTTTTTAATATCTATTTTTTAGTTATAGGTGGACACAATATCTTTGTTTTATTTTATTTTTTATATGGTGCTGAGGATCTGAATCCAGTGCCTCAGGCATGCTAGGCTAGTGCTCTACCTTGGAGCCACAACCTCAGCCCCCAGACCTTCATTAGAACTTACTTAAACCCTCTTATTTACTTCATCACATAAAGACTTTCTTATCTAGAAACACTTTATTTTCCTTCTATTAAACATGGTTTCCATTCTTAGAACCTTCTAATTTCTCTTTTCTATTAATCCCTTTTTTGTTTACATTCTGAAACAATCCTTGTAAATTTCTGAATGTAGGCAAATTACTCCATTTTAATGGGAAGAAATATTTCATGTTATTTACAGTACTCTAATTGAAACACAGTTGAAACTTTTGGACCTCTGTATATAGAACCTTTGTATATAGAATCACATTTGTTTACTATTTCATAAAAACACAATTTTCAAGATTATAGAATTATATCTTTTGGGACTTTAAATTTTTAGTAATCTTGTTTTTAGTGATTACAAAGCACCTTTACAACTTTTTTTTTTATTTACCTATTTATGAAAATAGCAATAATATTACCCAATGGAATTTAAGAAGTTAGGAGTACTTAATCTGATATTTAACAGTTAGCATTTTAATCTTATAAATTAATCAGATATCTAACAAACATTTATGAGTAATCCCATGTCAAACCTAATTTACTTATTTTTACCAAGATATCAGACAAGTGCATTGAACAGTGTTAGCCATTTCTTCCTTATTGAAGAAAAGTCCTAGAACCAAGAGATATTAGACAATTTATAGACAAACATTTTATTTATTTGACCACCTAGAGAGACTTGTGAGTTAAGTATTTTAAAGACACCTATACATTTGTTTACCCAATCTAAATTGAACCTTTTAAATCATGTGAATCAAAGGTATTTGGATCCCTTTCTATTAATTTATGAGTGTTTATTATATATCTGCCAATTTTGATATCATGTCCATATATATATGGACATATACACATATAGACATCAGCACATAACACAAGTGTGCACACATAACACAATAGCAAAGGCCTTGTAGATTTTTATAGGTGAATCTCCATTGCAATGTTAAAGATGTTTAAAAACTCTACAGTTGAATAAAAATAGGACTGATCAGAAAGTCATTAACCTAGGTGTGTAGGATCAAAATCATGAGCTCAAAAATTATGGAATTTAAGAAAAAAAAAAAAGTCCTAGAAAAAAATGACCCATCGGTAATAAGTAAAGTACCATACAATTTACTTTTTAGTTTAGTATACTATGAGTTCAGGTAAAAGACACTTTTCCTTTTTGCCTTGGGCCACAGATCAGTCTCCTACTGAGACTGCAGGCTTCTTCCATTTACATTTCTATGTAAGTCCTGCTGAGGTCTGGAAGAAACTGGGGAAAACTGCTGTTCTGAGCAGAAACCTAATGCCTAAGGCATTTTAACCATTTTTTCTTCTAGTTGATAATTGGGCAGGTTTGGAAGAAAATTATGAGATAAAACTACTGGCTGTTGAGTGTGAACATTCCTAGGGTTATTATTCCTTTCTCAGTGACAAACAGGTTAAATTTGCTCTGTAGGTAAACTGAGGGCAGGGGCTTCAAGTAAGGCCCCATTTTAATGTCAAAACTTTTAGTATGTTTTGCTTCCTATATCAGGGCAGTTGTTCCTTTGTGTAGAGTTTCTCATAGTTAATAGTCTTATGGGTTGATTTTCTTAGTCCCTCCATGAGGCAGGTAATAACTTGGTTCCTACTAGTGATCCCTCCAGCTGAATTATAATCCCAGTTGGTGTCACAATCAGGGACTGCCTCAGTGCCAATTGGGTGAGTGGGGGAGGTTTGGTAGATCTTGTCAGCATAGTTTCTGGCTTGCTCCCAAACTTGCCTGCATTCCTTAGGTAGGATCAAGGAAAATTAAACTGCATGATTGGGTTAGATATTGGAATTTCTTAATGTACCCTGAAGGATTGGAAGTGAAGGACCCTAGCCTCCTTTTGATTTGAGAGAGGTCACTAAGGGAGAAAGGGACATGTATGTGGAAAACTCCCTTTGACCCTGTTACTTCACCAAAGGGAAGCAGAGGTGTGGGCTGGGTAGAGGGGGCCATGCGAGAGTGAGTAACAGATGGACTGAAAGTAAGTGAGAGAGGTCCCAGAGGAGTTGGAGCAGAAGGTGGAGAATGGTAGCGAGGGGCTTTATCAGTGTTTCGGGTGGGTCCTGAGGTCAAGAAGAGAGAGTTTAAAAGTCAGCAGAACCTGGGCCAGAGAACAGGAAGAGCAGAGGGATGGTTTGGAAGGAAGGAAAGAGAAGGTCTGGACATAGGGGGATCTCTTTCCATTTCCCAGAGTGCATGTAAGGGTCCCGCGAAACATCGGAGAAAGAGACCACCAAGTGACCACTCATGCAATTGGCAGAAGGGGGATTTATTGAACCAGCATGCTGGGGCTCCATGCCCACTCAAGAAGGGAAAGCAGCCCAGAGCCCTGAGCAGGGGCTGAGCACTGCTTAAGTACACTTTTTGGGGAGGGCGGAGGGCTTTGTATACATCAGAACAAATCATCATGAGGTGCGGGAAAGTTGAACAACAACTCCTAAACATGATTAGTTCATTCATTGGTGGGAACAGGTCAGGCTGGAGTGATAGGTCATTCCTAAGGAGGGGGTTACATTTAAACTGATTGGTCCAGGCCCTGCAATGCCTACGTGCGACCACACAGAGCCCTTATTAAACAACCAAATAGTCAGGGGAAATATTTACTGGGCAGTTCCAAGCATTGTCTTAACAGCTACAGAAATTTCAGGTTTTGCAGGTAGCATAGAAACCTAACAATACCTAATCCTTTACATTTTAACTCAGACCTTGCAGCTTAGAAACTTTACAACACCCGGTCTTTTACCCTTTAACTTTTACGCTTTAACTTCAATTTCTTTTACCCTTACATGCTCATAAAAGTTAAAAAGCTCCCTCAAAAATGTTGGGCTCTGGAGAGCTGTTAAGCAGCCATTTGGAATGATTGTTTAAGGTTTAGAGGGGCCAAATTTGGTTGCAGTTGTTACCACTGTTTACCGGTGACAAGTCCTTGCTTCCCCAATGTTGAAGTATAACACAAGAGAAGCACGCCAAGGCAAGTTTAGAGTAGAAAGTAGAAGCTTTATTAAAGGACAGCAGAAAAGCCTTCTCCCCGGAGGAAGAAGGGGACCCAAGAGATGGAATCTGTAGAAGGGGGGGGGGGAGGTCTTCCCTCTTTTATAGCTAAGGTCTTCTTTTAGCTTTCCCGCATTCCTGTCCTCTGTTCTGTTATCTATCAGTGATGGAATGTAGGTAGGAAGGCCCAAAGGGTGGGGCACAGGTGAGCCAAAGAAGTAATCTGGGCAGGAAGGACTTTTCGGTTAGCATCTCCAGGTTTGCTGGGAGCTGTTTCATTAACATTTCTTTGGGATGGGCTCTGGGCCTTGGGGACATTAACATTCCAAGTGCTGTTCTGCTTTTCCCAGACTCCATTCTCAACATGGCCTTCATTTTCGATTTTACTCCATATTAGACCTGATTTACCTAACTACACTGACTACTTATCTTTAAATCTGGCTTCACAATGACGAATTAGTTTCTGCACCTTTAAATCAAGAGTAAGGCGGAGTGAGTCTAAATTTGCTAAAAGGCAACCCAAGGGGTATACAAGGGGATGGCAGAGGTGGCTGCACCCATGGAGAGAGAGAGAGTCAGGGAGAAGCAGAGACATCCCTCTGTGTTCTCTTATATTCAATGAAGAAGAGCTGACCGCTCTAGGAGTCCTCACTACCTCAAGACAGTAGCTGGGACTAAGGCTCTCAGGGGTTCTTGGTGCCTGGCAGCAGGACATTGAGCTGAAAGAGTAACTGAGACCCAGAGAGAGAGATCTTTTGCCAGGGGTGAGACCTTCCAAGCCTGTGGATTTGGCTGACAGTAGAGACCAACCGTAGCTCTGAAAGCCATAATTGGGGAAGCCAAACAGGAACCCTGGGAGTGCTGGACATTCCACGGTCACTTCCTGGGACCCATAGGTCATTTGAGTTGACCAAAGGCAGGGGAATTTACCTGAATCAGCTGGTGGTGGATGAGAAGTCAAGCACTTGGTGAAAGGGAAGGTGGGTGCATGGTGAGGACGGCCTAGGACAGACTGTAGGATCCCAAAACAGTTCAGATCCCCAAAGGGAGAGCAAGGTCAATGGGAGAGCCCATCCAAGTCACAGGACCACTGAAAGAACACTCGCAAAGTCCACGCATAGTCCAAGGACCATACCACACACCACAATCCCACACAATAGATTTATTGTCAGTAGTTTAGAGCAAAATGAGAAGGCTGTCCCTCTGAGGAGAGCAGCAGCATGTTGGCACTCAGAGCAGCTTCACAGCCCACAAGAGGAATTTTATAAGCATGCTTAGGGGTTGTGTCATGAGCTGGGGTAGGATTAACCTTTTAGCAGGCACATTCAGAATCAAAGCTTGGGAATCCCTAGAAAAATAGTCCTAAATTGAAACTTAGGAATTCCTAGATAAAAATGACTCCTGATCTAAAATGACAAATCTGTAAGGTCAGGCACTGGTGACCAAAAGGAGACAGCTTTTAATCTGCTGAACAGGCTTTATTGAGATTCACTCCCAGGTAGGCAAAACCCTCCAATCCAACAAAGCAGGTCTGGGGGAATCACACCCAGGCTCAGCGAGATTAGAATTTTATTGAATTTAGGGCAGGAAGGGAGGGCTTGGGACAGATAAGGGAAGTTTTTAGAGTCCCTTGTCCTTCTGGGGTTGGATGGGCATCTTGCTGAGATCTGTGTCCTTCTAGGATTGGTCAGAAGACCCTGCTGATTGACAGGTGATGCAGGTTGTCTGGTACCTGTTCCCTGAGCCACTTCAAACCGACCTAACAGAATCTGATGCCAAAATTGATCTGGTGCCAATAGTTAGAATGTCCCAATTCATTGGCTGAGATGCTATTTAAATAACTTGCCATATTTATGCCTCTATAATTAGAATTGAACTAGGAAATCTGGTATTGTCGTTGCAAAGTGATCTGGATATTCTAAAATACAGGGGTTTTGTTTGTTTATTTTACTCCTGATACCACTGGTTTTCAATGATGAGTTCTGCTTCCTCACATGTTTAAATATAGCATTAGAGAAGCACACTGAGGCAAGCATATAAAGCAGGGTTTATTTAAAAATGGGTAACAGACTTCTCCCAGGAGGGAGAAGGGGGCCATAGATCATATCCTGGTATCCCAAGAAGTGAAGGTATTCTTTTTTTTTTTTTTTTTAATGTCTTAGGCTTCCTTTGTTCTCCTGCTCATTTCCCCTTATCTCTCTCCTTCATGTGTACATGACTAGGCCCAGGAGATGCTTGATGGAATGGCCAAAGATGAGAAGCAGATGGGGTATGGGGCAGATGGAACAGTCCAGTACACATTAATTAACAACTTTTAAAACTCCCTGTAAGGAGGGAAAATTCCTGAGACAAGTTACCTTAGCAACAGGTTGGAGCAGGGGCAGGTTATCTTGATAAGAGTGGAGGAAGGGCTCTGAGGCATTTCTGTCTCTCAGGGGGCAGTTTCTAACTTCCTGGACTCACTCAAATTATCCTCCTTGATGCGCATCTATCTAAACTGACTACCTGTTTAATTCTAGCTTCAATATTATGGGCAACCATATATTTTAAGCTGTAATACTTTGTTTCCACAGTGAATTGAAAGAATAGGCAGACCACTTTCAAAACTTTGTGCTTTGGACTGAGAGATGTAAATTAAATAGACAATCTACTATATTACCGACATGCTTAGGCATGCATACAGTGTGGAAAAATTTGAAAATGAAATAGGTGCAATAATAAGGTTGGAATGCCAATGGATAAATCCATAATTGTCTTCTGGAGGATACTTCAAACCTACAAGGAATATCCAAGGGCAGAAAAGCAGATGAGAATGTCTTAAAATAGAAAAAGAAAGTGTACTTCATCACGTCAAGGACAGTCAAAAAATAGATTTTTAAAGTAGCACTAGTAGAAGCTATAGAACATTCTTATTCTTCACAAATTAATCAGTTACCCTAGAAATTTTTTTTAACATGAAAATTAATGTGATCTTGAAAAACCAGCCTCTACCTCAGAGCAAAGCCTGTCCAAGGAAGGGGGCATGACCCTTCTCCTAGGAAAGACCCACAGAGCACTCCTAGGCACATACCCACCCTGCTGAGTTGTTTATCTACAAATAAAGGAGAGATCTGCTGCACCAGGTGTCTCTGACTCAGTCAGGCTAGGTGGGAACCCATACCAACCCCCTAGCAGAAACCAATCAGCATGAGACAGGGAAAATACCAGGGATGCCGGATGACCCTCCCAGTAGTTTATGGTGGTTGATAACATGTTGGGAAACCACATAGTTCAGCACGTACTCCCCTCCTGGCTTAAACCAATCAGTTCAAATGAATTCCCCCTCTTGTACTAATCAATCACCCCTACCCAACTTGTTCTTGCCAGTGAATGTGCTAATCATGTTTTAGAGTTGTTTTATGATTTTCCCGCGGTGTGTGATGATTTGCTAAGAGATGCTATGATGTATGTGAAGTCCCTGCCTTCCCCAAAGAATGTATAAAACTTCTGCAAGCCCTGGGCTTGGGGCCTTTCAGCGGTGACCAGTTGCTGTGTGTGCGGAGGACAGAGCTAGCTCCAAATAAACACCTCTTTGCTGCTTACATCAATCTTGGTCTCTGGTGGTCTCTTGGGGATCCTGAATTCAAGCATAACAATCTGGAACAATACTTCTGCTTTTAATTTTGATAAGTGACAGTAATTAGGTCTCAAATTTTCTAAAACTTGGTAGCCTAATCTTTAAAGTAAAGTAAATGACTTTAAAGTGAATGTATTTTGAGCCCTGACTATATTTCAGACATTTTTATAGATATTTGCATGCTTGATATTTTATTTAATCCAGCCTGTTCTCTTGTAAAAGTTTTCTGACCTGTAACTGAGGTTGAGGCCAAGGGCCAAAATTGTGTACAAAAGTGAAAGCAGAAAAATAGGAAGAGAATGGTTAGAGCCAAAATAGGTCTGAGTTGACAAAAGAGTCTGTCTGTTCAAGGTCTGAATAGACAAAGAAGAGAAGCAGGGGGAAGAACGTACTGAAAGAGGACAATGAGTACTTTAGTTTACTTCTTGGCAAGTACATTCATTGTGCTAAGCATATTTCTGTTAGCCAATGTGCCAGAAAGCCTGGTTGCTTCTGTTTCTCTGTAGCAGTGAACACTCTTTATTTCCAACCACGATGTCTTTCACGTATTTCAAACTTTGATAATGTAAGTACCACTGTTAAAAAAAAAGAACATTCTCTAGGAGTCCATATTTTATTAAAATATTTATTTTTAAAATGAACAAACAGTTGTGTATAATATACTGCATGCACACAGTTCTATACAACTCTAAAATCCACAAAATTCTGTAAAACTTTCAAGAATTAAAAATAAAATAGAAACAAATAGCATTAACTTAACATCTCAGATAATGCTGTTGTATTGAAACCATATTACTATTTAAATCTAAGCATGTTCATAACTATTAAGCTATAGGACCTTGAACACATGGAGTCCTCTAACAACATTTAGTTTCCAACTTCCCATAAATGAAGAATTTATATATTAAGCATAGCTTTGGTGTTTTTATGTTAATTCATAATTCTTAAAATAGTATGGCTTAGTTTTAACTTGATGGTAACAGAAGTACCTTAGGCACTGAAATCTCTAGTGGCCATTTAGGTGATACAGAGTATATATAAGTTATATTACAAAAATTTTAGAATAGCTTCAAATAAACTACAAAAGTACTCAAATTCTCATTGGGAGCTTAGCTGAGAATTATCTGAAAACTCTCAAATCCTTGTACCTCAGTCTAAATGAAACCGAAATCTCAGTCCCTGTCTCTGATGCCAATCAATGCTAATTTAATAATGAGGGCATGGTTTTGAGAAAAAGGAAGAAGGTTTATTACTTTGCTAGCAAAGGAGAAACACAGGGGACTGCTGTCCCAAAGGCACTTTCTAGATCAGGAGGGATAGAGCAGTTTTAAAGGTACTCTTCAAGGGTTACATTCCAGGTGTGCTCTGGTAGGGGGTCCCAGGGCTCCCTGATGGCTTGTTAGGATTCACTTGTTAATTTGAAAGATATTCACTTCCCAGATCCTCAGCTGGCAACTCCTTCCTGTAGTGGGTGTGTTCAAGGGCAATTAACTAGGGAAGAAAAGATAACACTGTCTTCATAATGTTGTTAGGGAGGGGGAAAGGGGAGAAGAGAGAAAACATTTTTTTTAATGATCCATAGAGCAATGAGGAATATATTCAGAAGTTGAAGGGAACACTGTTACATGAGAAGCACTATACTAGTCTTTATTAATGCTCTTAAATAGGAAAACAGAATTTTCCCTAAAAATTATCCCAAAGAGTGCCAGAGGAATGAGAAGCACAGGAAGTCATGTTTGAACAAAGGTATAACAGCTAAATATATATATATAT
>NW_025999968.1:24112292-24132804 GCF_001458135.2 Marmota marmota marmota | reverse complement strand
AAAAAAAAAAAAAAAAAAAAAAAAAAAAAACTGTGACTCACATTCATAATATACATGTCAACCCATATATGTACAAAAAGTTTTATTATGTAATATTTATCCCTAAACTTAAGATGCACACCCACATATGTATGTACATATGTGTATATAATTTTATCCACTCAATTGATTTTATGACTCACTAGTAGTTTATAATATATAATTTAAAAACCACCAGACATTCCCTTCTAGGACTGATTAGGAAAAATGTATGTGAATGTATTATATTCATTCATTTCCACATGTCTTTGCAAAACTTCAGTTTGTCATTTTGTTCTTGGTTTAAGAGTTAGTTTCAGCATATTTTCAATAATCTTAGTGAGGTATTGTATATTATGTCATTCAAAGTCCCTGATTTTAAGGAGTGGAATTATTAATTTTGGATTTCAATGAATATTTTCAGATGACATAGCCTATGTATATTGCATTATTTCTCAATTTGCCTTGGGTGAAAAAAAATACCTAAATTCTATGATCAATTGCAGAAGTTGTCTCAGTTTATCTTCTTTAACTTTCCCCATTCTCTACATGGCTTTTGTTCCTTCTTTATCTTCCCTCTTTAATGAAATCTCATGTTTTGAAGTTGTCCTGGTTAATCATGTATGTTCCAGAGTCATACTGCCTAAATTTGAATTCTATGTCACTTTCTATTTGTGTATTTTGGGCAAGTTACTAAACCTCTGTTGTGGTTTGAGTGTGACATGCCCCTCAAAAGGTCATGTGTGAGACTGAAAAACCAGCCTCTATCTCAGAGCAAAGCCTGTCCAAGGAAGGGACATGGCCTTTGTCCTTGGGAAAACCCACAGAGCACTCCTAAGCACATTCCCACCCTGCTAAGTTATTTATCTACAAATAACAGAGAGATCTGCTGCGCCAGGTGTCCCTGACTCAGTCAGGCTAGGTGGGGACCTATAGCAGCCCCCTAGCAGCCACCAATCAGCATGAGTCAGGGAAATACCTGGGATGCCAGATGACCCTCCCAGTAGTTTATGGTGGCTGATAACATGTTGGGAAACCATGTAGTTCAGCACGTACACACCTCTTGGCTTAAACCAATCAGTTCAAACGAATACCCCTTTTGTACTGACCAATCACCCCTACCTAACTTGTTCCCGCCAGTGGATGTGCTAATCATGTTTTAAAGTTGTTGATTGATTTTCCCCGCAGCGTAAGGTGATTTGTTATGCTGTATGTGAAGTCCCTGCCCTTTTCAAAGAATGTATATAAGCTCTGCTCAAGCTGTTCTCCGGGCTCTTTGCTCTTTGCTCCTCCAAAGTGAGCTCTGAGCCCCAGCATGCTGGACCCCCAATAAACCCTTTGCTGTTTCATGAGACTGTCTCTTGGTGGTCTTTTCCTCCGATGTTCGCCCAACCTTTACAAGACAATGCAAGAAGGTTTAGAGAGAAAAAGATTGGGTTATGAGAGCCTTAATTCAAAAAGTGAATTAACCCCCTAAAGGTGATTTATTGAGTGGTAACTGAAGGCAGGAAGGGTGTGGCTAAAGAAAGTGGGCACTGGGGGCATGCATTTGGGTTATATATTTTGTATCTGGCAAGTGGAATCTCTCTGCTATCTGATCATCATGTGATCTGCTTCCTTCTGTCACACTCTTCCACAATGATGTTTAGCCTCACCTTGATCCCCTAGGAATGGAGCCAGCTATCTATGGATTGAGACCTCTGAAACCATGAGCCCTCAAATACACTTTTCCCCTTTACAATTGTTCTGGTCAAGTCTTTTAGTCACAGCAGCAGAAAAAAAAAACTGACTAAAACAACCTCTTTGTTATCTTAGTTTCCTCATAATGTAAATTAAAATAACAATAATAAAAACATTGACCCTAATATCTATATTCAAGTTTTTTAGTTAGAGCTAAATGAGGTAATACTCTTACATACTATCACTTCATTTAACTTATAATAAGCAATAAATGGAACTGTTAGTATTATCATAAATTTCAAAGTTGATATTATAATTTGTTGAGGGTATCTTCATTTTCCAATCTTTTGAAACTAGGAAACTCCTATCTATAGTGGTCATATAAAAGTGTGTTTGTATTTTATTTTAGAAACATCCCTTTGTCAGACAAATTAATGTTTTCTCTTGGAATGCCAAGGCTTAGCTTAATCCTTTCTGATATCTGTGTATGAGTTAGTTTTCCCACTAAAGTGCACAAACTTTGAGTGGCAGAGGCTGTTTCCTCAATCTTTGAATTATCCTAGCTCTGCATTCATTGCTTTCCTATAGTAGATGTTTCACAAATGTTTAATAAAATAATTAAACATGTCCTTTTGAATGTCAATGAAGTAAGAATGTTCTCAGCAGAAGTGAGTAAAAATGTACAGAATTTGATGAAAGCACAGAGTTTAATCTTTAGAACATTAGCCATAGTGGAATGTCCAATTTCTCTATCAGTGGTGGTTAAAAAAAATGGATTGTGTTTGTCAATCTGGGTATAAAAATTCAATCTCCGTCATTCTTAGTTATGCAAACTTGGACAAATTATATACTTCCATGTCTCTCAACTAAGGATTATTTTAAAAATTTGGATTCAAAGCATTTAATACAGTGCCTGATATATAGAAAGTGGATGCAGTGGGTTTCCTATTGGTATGTCACAAATAACAAAATTCATCATCTAAAAATAAAAAAAAGTTTATCTTAGTTTTCCATGTCTCCAGAGATAAATACATTTTAGTTTGGTCCTGTGCTCAGAATCTGTGAAGTCTAAAATCAAGGTGTAATCACAGTGAAATGTCAGTATACCTTTATCTAGAGGCTTAACTAAGGAAAGTTCTATTTCCAAGCTTTCTACTTTTGCTGGCACAATTAGTTTTCTTGCAGCTACTTCACTGAGACCCAAGTTTTATACAAGCTACTGGTTAGAATCACTCCTAGCAACTAGAAGCCACTCCCAGGTCCTTGTCATGGCTTTTTTCACTACAAATCTTTCTTCAGGAAAGATCATCAATCATTGTAAGTGATCAACTGATTACATCAGGTCTTCCTAGGATAATCTTGCATTTTATTTAACTGAAAGTCAACCAATGAATAATTCAATCATCAGAGTGATATTCTATCATATTCATATCTGATCCCCTCACATGGAAGGGATTATTCAAGGGTGTGAGTTGACAGGAGGTAAGAATCTTTCAGGCCTCTTCAGAATGCTGTCAGACCCAAGAAATAATTTTAGATCAACTCTGAACAATCATTTAAGTTTTGAAAAATGGCTAAAGAGAAAGAATATCATTTTACTCCACCATTCCACATTCAGTGTGTGTGTGTGTGTGTGTGTGTGTGTATGTGTGTGTGTGTTTGTGTGTGTATGTGTGTGTGTGTTTGTGTGTGTGTGTGTGTAGTGAGTATCTGGTGAGAGAGTGCTGATGTCCCCTCACTGCATACCTTTGTTACTGTGAGCATCTCATCATGCTATGATTCTATTATTTATATCTACATATTATTTATATACAGCATGACCCTTAACTATTTTATTCGGGTATTAAATTTTTAAAAATTCACAGTCTTTTTTTCTAAGATTTGAGGAGAAACTGGCAGTATTGAGAAACTTATTGAGAGCTGGTAAATCTCCAACATAACATTTCCTAAGAGATCTTTAAAGGTAATTTTGGTTAAATGCTGTTTGTACTTTATACTTTGCTTCTAAAATACAACTTCATAAAGAATTAGTTCAACTCTGTTGCTATTATTATTATTATTATTATCATCATCATCATCATCATCATCATCATCATTTAGGACACTTGGAGATAACTCAAGATGAGAAAAGTTGTTGAATATATATAGAATCAGGAAGACATTGGCTCTTTCTGATCCTTCCTGAAACAAGGGGTTGAAACAGAAAATATGTTATCACTTTTAGTTGTATGAGTAATGTCCAATATTATGAGGAGTCCAAAGAAATCTGAAATATCTTTAAAATATAAAATTTGTCTTCAGTGAATTTTAATCCAGTTGCAAAGATAAGACAAATTATGAAGAGCTAAGGAGCACCAGAAGGCAGCATGTAATCATAATCCAAGTGAATAGTGAGCATTAAATTCAGGAGACATAAAGATAAGCTGGAGAGGTGAAGGATGGTGAAGGATGGTAGTAGGGCATATCTAAACATGCTGAGACAGGCAAGTTATTGCCAGAAAGAAGGGAAGAGGCCATTCCAGGTTGGTGGAGTGGCATGAACAGTAACATGGAAACACACACTAATCCCTCCTGAGGGTGATGGCCCTCATGACCTAATTTCTTTCCATTAGGACTCATCTCTTAATGGTTTTATAATCTTTTAATATTGTCAAATTAAGAAATAAATTTAAAAGTATAGATTTTATTTGGAACCTCAAATATAAAGCCAAGGAGTTTGGACTTGATCCAATGAGTGATAAAAATCCATTGAAACTTTTTCACAATAGGAATTCCATACAATAAATACATGTGAACACAAATGAATGCATATTCAATATGCTATTTTAAGAAGAATAAGAATTTGGGGAAGCTTGAATTGAAGGAATAACAATGACGATCTGGGTGGGATATATATTATTAAGGGTCTGAGAGAAGATGTATGAAGTCACAGTATATTGGTCTATTTTCTATTGCTATAGCAAAATGCGTAAAGTGGGCTACTTTACAAATAAGTTTATTTAGCTTACAGTTTTATGAATGTCCTAAATCAAACTGCCACATCTGTTTGGTCCCTAGAAAGGATTCCCTTACCTGAGTCACTACACAGTAGAGAAACAGTAAGTGAACTGGCCAAATGCAAAAGGGAAGGGATCTCATGGCAAGGCAGGAAGCCAGAAGAACTCAGGGATCAGGCTTAGTCTTTTTATAGCAGCTCGTTCTCAGTTGACCTGACTCTGTAAAACCAGGATTAATCCCTTTGAAGGCAATGTACTCATGACCTAATTCCTGTTGTCTAGGCCCCACCTATTAAAGGTTCCACAATCTCTTAAAACTGACACATTGGGAACCCAGTTTCTAGCATATGATCTGTGTGGGCAAACTACATCTAAATTGTAGGATCTGAGTTGGCTCCTGGTGTAGCATTGGAACTTCACATAGAGTGATAGGTAGAAAAGTATTTGAAAACTCATTAAATACAGCAGAAAGGAAGAAAAAGCAAATAAAAATGACTAAATTTCCAGTATGGATAATATAAAAAATGATTCAAGCACTTTATTATTTTCTTATACATAAAATGAAGAAAATAAAAGTATTTCCTCTTAGTGAGTGAGCACATGCTCTATAATTGTTGTTCTATGGATAAAATGTTTAACATAGACCTGAGTGATTATATTTATTTACAATAAATAGTTCTGTTCTTTTTTTTTAATTTTTTTTTTTTTTTAGTACTGGGGATTGAACTCAAGGGCACTCGACCATTGAGTCACATCTCCAGCCCTTTTTAAAATTTTATTTAGAGACAGGTTCTCTCTGAGTTGCTTAGTGCCTTGTTTTTTACTGAGACTGGTTTGAATTCATGATTCTCCTGCCTCATCCTCCTGAGCCACTCGGATTACAGGTGTGCACCACTACACCTGGCAGATAGTTCTTATTTTAATATTATTATTGTCTTCCTTAATATTCTTTAATTCACAATTCCATATATAAACAGCTCTATTTTTTTAATATAACACATTCATTGATGGGATCTGAAGTATTTTGGTAGCAAAACTTTACCTGAGCAGGAAATTTATTTGTATTTATATCTACTATGTAAAAACTATGACTTGCTCCCAAATAGATATTTGGTTCAACTACTGACCTAGCTTTACCTGTGTCTCTGGCTCAACTCGTTAGCCTATTTGTAAATACAAAGTAACTTTCATGTTGTTAAAGGAGCAAATGGATTAGATTTGGTAGTTGTGTAGCTTCAAAGACGATAATCGTGAATGGTGAGTTGCTCTCAGAGAGCTGAAAACAGAAGCTTTAAGGATTTAATGGTGGAATGGCAGTAGCCTATTTGGATTTTATTACTTCTTGTTTATACCCATCCCTGGTTGATTCAGAAACACTCTAGCACACTAAAATATGCCTGAAACTTAGTATATGTTAAATCTTACTGAATGCATGAATGGGCTAATAAATGAGTGAGTGGATGAATGAATGAAAGCAATTTTCAGTAAACCTTATTCAAGAGTAATGGTAATAAAAGACATTTGCTCAATCTTTTGACCTAGCTGGTACCCATTTTGAGGACTTGCTTCAAATAGAAATAGCCCTCAACTTATCTGCAACTGTGGCAGTAGCCCTCTGTTTAAGGACAAATTTGGATTGCTTCTCACAATTATTAGCAGATTTTGTTTATTTGGGTGTCAGTATCCTTTAATAAAGATTTGAGACTTCAAAAGAGATCGTGTGGATAGTATTAAAATGAATTGAACTGTTATGCTTGAATTCGGGACCCCCAAAGACCACCAGAGACCCAAGATCGATGCAAGCAGCAAAGAGGTGTTTATTGCGAGCTAGCTCAGTCCTCCGCACGCACACACAGCAACTGGTGACGCTGAGAGACCCCGAGCCCAGGGTTTGCAGCAGTTTTATACATTCTTTGGAGAGGGCAGGGACTTCACATACATCATAGCAAATCACCACACACCGCGGGAAAATCAAATAACAACTCTGAAATATGATTAGCACGTTCACTGGTGGGAACAAGTTGGGTAGGGGTGATTGGTCAGTACAAAAGGGGGTATTCATTTGAACTGATTGGTTTAAGCCAAGAGGGGTGTACGTGCTGAACTACATGGTTTCCCAACTTGTTATCAACCACCATAAAATACTGGGAGGGTCATCTGGCATCCCAGGTATTTCCCTGTCTCATGCTGATTGGTGGCTGCTAGGGGGCTGCTATGGATCCCCACCTAGCCTGACAGAGTCAGGGACACCTGGTGCAGCAGATCTCTCCTGTTATTTGTAGATAAACAACTTAGCAGGGTAGGAATGTGCCTAGGAGTGCTCTGTGGGTTTTCCCAAGGACAAAGGCATGTCCCTTCCTTGGACAGGCTTTGCTCTGAGATAGAGGCTGGTTTCTCAGAACCTGGCCCTCTAACATCCTGTTTATACATATTTTTTGCTTCTCAGTCAGGGTATTGTTGGGCTTTTGTTTTGTTTGAAATGTGTACCAGAATATCCAGACTTATTTGGAAGGTCTTTGTAAAAGGAACATATTAAGTCTTAGCATTTTTCCAAATTTATGCACAAATATGCCTTATCTCAAGAAGTGTACAACCTGCTCCTATCAGAACATACACTGAGCCCGGAGTGGCCGAATTCCGGCTCCCAGAACTGCTCTGGCCCAAGGCTAAAGAACCCACGGAAACTGCTTCTCGGTCTGGGTCCTGCTGAATACTGTGGAGGTAAATACCAACCGCGCCTTCATAGGCAGTGGCAACAGGATTGAGATGGGGCTTGTGAGGGCCAGTCAGGACCCACCTGTTGCTTTGGTCACCCGGCAAAGGGAACGAAATGCTGCCATTCGCATGGGATACCAACATGGCAGAGATCTGATGTCATCAGAAAGTGGCGGAGGAGATAACTTCATCGATACCAGCGGCGACAGAAACAGTTGGTCTCCTGGTAAAGAAAGTGAGTCACAAACACCCGAGTCTCTCTCACTTTGTCATCAAGCCAGAGGGACAGAGCAGAGCCGCCGCCCACGCCCGGAACAGGCCCAGCGACCCGCAGGCGTTGTAGTCACGACACCCCAATTGGAGTAGGGACAGAGCAGAGCTGCTGCCCGCGCCCGGAACAGGCCCAGCAACCTGCCGGTGTGGTAGTCACGACACCCCAATTGGAGTAGGGGCAGAGCAGAGCCGCCGCCCGTGTCTGCAAGGTAGGCAGACCTGAGACCGACCGACAGGACAGGCCCAGCGGCCCGTCAGCGTGGTAGACAGATCACCCCAATTGGAGGAGGAGCACAGCCGCCGCCCGCCCCTGCAAGGGAGATTTTCAACTATACAAGAGCAATATAAATATATAGGGGGAAAATTTCAAAAACACAACAGTTTCACCAAGCAGAAAGAAACGCAAGCAGTATGAAAAGACAAGGAAAGAAAGGACCACAAGCAATGCAGGTCAACTCAACTTTAGAAGAGGTAATAGCTGCAGCAGATGGAATGTCAGATAAAGAATTCAGGATATACATGCTTCAGATGATCTGGAGTATCAAGGAAGACATTAGACAGCAAAATCAGACAATGAAAGATCACTTCGACAATGAATTACACAAACAAATCCAGGAAGCAAAGGATCAACTATACAGGGAGATAGAGGTTATAAAAAACAAACAAACAGAAATCCTAGAAATGCAGGAAGCAATAAACCAACTTAAAAACTCAATTGAGAATACTACCAGCAGAGTAGAACACTTAGAAGATAGAACATCAGACAATGAAGACAAAGTATTTCAACTTGAAAAGAACATAGACAGCTCAGCAAGACTGTTAAGAAACCATGAGCAGAACATCCAAGAAATATGGGATAACATTAAGAGACCAAACTTAAGAGTCATTGGGATACAGGAAGGTACAGAGCTCCAAACCAAAGGAATGAGCAGTCTATTCAATGAAATAATACGAGAAAACTTCCCAGACTTGAAGAATGAGACAGAATCCCAAATCCTAGAAGCCTACAGGACGCCGAATGTGCAAAATCATAAGAGATCCACACCTAGACACATTATAATGAAGATGCCCAACATACAGAATAAGGAGAGAATTTTAAAAGCTACAAGAGAAAGGAAGCAGATTACATTTAGGGGTAAGCCAATCAGGATAACAGCTGATCTTTCAACACAGACTCTGAAAGCTAGAAGATCCTGGAATAACATATTTCAAACACTGAAAGAAAATGGGTTCCAACCAAGAATTGTGTATCCAGCGAAATTAAGCTTCAGGATGGAAGATGAAATTAAAACCTTCCACGATAAACAAAAGTTTAAAGAATTCGCAGCTAGAAAACCATCTCTTCAAAACATCCTCGCCAAAGCATTACAGGAAGAGGAAATGGAAAATAACAATGAAAACCAACAGTGGGAGGTAGGACAGTAAAGGGGGGGAAAATAATCAAAGAGGAAAACAAACCATGTTTAGTAACAGAAATAAACAAATATGGCTGGAAGAACAACCCATATCTCAATAATAACCCTAAATGTTAATGGCTTAAACTCACCAATTAAGAGACACAGGCTAGTAGAATGGATCACAAAACAAGACCCAACAATATGCTGCCTACAGGAGACGCATTTGATAGGAAAAGACATACATAGGCTGAAGGTGAAAGGTTGGGAAAAATCATATCACTCATATGGACTTCGGAAACAAGCAGGAGTGTCCATACTCATATCAAATAAAATAGATTTCAAGCCAAAGTTAATCAAAAGGGATAAAGAGGGACACTACATACTGCTTAAGGGAACCATACACCAACAAGACATAACAATCATAAATATTTATGCCCCAAACAATGGTGCAGCTATGTTCGTCAAACAAACTCTTCTCAAGTTCAAGAGTCTAATAGACCACCATACCATAATCATGGGAGACTTCAACACACCTCTCTCGCCACTGGACAGATCTTCCAAACAAAAGTTGAATAAGGAAACTATAGAACTCAATAACACTATTAATAACCTAGACCTAATTGACATATATAGAGTATACCACCCAACATCAAGCAGTTACACTTTTTTCTCAGCAGCACATGGATCCTTCTCAAAAATAGATCATATATTATGTCACAGGGCAACTCTTAGACAATATAAAGGAGTAGAGATAATACCATGCATCTTATCTGATCATAATGGAATGAAACTGAAAATCAACGATAAAAGAAGGAAGGAAAAAGCATACATCACTTGGAGAATGAACAATAGGTTACTGAATGATCAATGGGTTATAGAAGACATCAAGGAGGAAATTAAAAAATTCTTAGAGATAAATGAAAACACAGACACAACATATCGGAATCTATGGGACACATTGAAAGCAGTTCTAAGAGGAAAATTCATTGCTTGGAGTTCATTCCTTAAAAAAAGAAAAAACCAACAAATAAATGATCTCATACTTCATCTCAAAATCCTTGAAAAAGAAGAGCAAAACAACAGCAAAAGAAGTAGAAGGCAAGAAATAATTAAAATCAGAGCTGAAATTAATGAAATCGAAACAAAAGAAACAATTGAAAAAATTGACAAAACTAAAAGTTGGTTCTTTGAAAAAATAAACAAAATCGACAGACCCTTAGCGATGCTAGCGAAGAGAAGAAGAGAGAGAACTCAAATTACTAGCATACGGGATGAAAAAGGCAATATCACAACAGACACTTCAGAAATACAGAAGATAATCAAAAACTATTTTGAATCCTTATACTCCAATAAATTAGAAGATAGTGAAGGCATAGATAAATTTCTTAAGTCATATGATCTGCCCAGATTGAGTCAGGAGGATATAGACAACCTAAACAGACCAATATCAATTGAGGAAATAGAAGAAACCATCAAAAGACTACCAACTAAGAAAAGCCCAGGACCGGATGGGTATACAGCAGAGTTTTACAAAACCTTTAAAGAGGAACTAATACCAATACTTTTCAAGCTACTTCAGGAAATAGAAAAAGAGGGAGAACTTCCAAATTCATTCTACGAGGCCAACATCACCCTGATACCTAAACCAGACAAAGACACTTCAAAGAAAGAAAACTACAGACCAATATCTCTAATGAACCTAGATGCAAAAATCCTCAATAAAATTCTGGCGAATCGGATACAAAAACATATCAAAAAAATTGTACACCATGATCAAGTAGGATTCATCCCTGGGATGCAAGGCTGGTTCAATATACGGAAATCAATAAATGTTATTCACCACATCAATAGACTTAAAAATAAGAACCATATGATCATCTCGATAGATGCGGAAAAAGCATTCGACAAAGTACAGCATCCCTTTATGTTCAAAACTCTAGAAAAACTAGGGATAACAGGAACATACCTCAATATTGTAAAAGCAATCTATGCTAAGCCTCAGGCTAGCATCATTCTGAATGGAGAAAAACTGAAGGCATTCCCTCTAAAATCTGGAACAAGACAGGGATGCCCTCTCTCTCCACTTCTGTTCAACATAGTTCTCGAAACACTGGCCAGAGCAATTAGACAGACGAAAGAAATTAAAGGCATCAAAATAGGAAAAGAAGAACTTAAATTATCACTATTTGCAGATGATATGATTCTATACCTAGCAGACCCAAAAGGCTCTACAAAGAAACTATTAGAGCTAATAAATGAATTCAGCAAAGTGGCAGGATATAAAATCAACACGCATAAATCAAAGGCATTCCTGTATATCAGCGACAAATCCTCTGAAATGGAAATGAGGACAACCACTCCATTCACAATATCTTCAAAAAAAATAAAATACTTGGGAATCAACCTAACAAAAGAGGTGAAAGACTTATACAATGAAAACTACAGAACCCTAAAGAGAGAAATAGAAGAAGATCTTAGAAGATGGAAAAATATACCCTGTTCATGGATAGGCAGAACTAACATCATCAAAATGGCGATATTACCAAAAGTTCTCTATAGGTTTAATGCAATGCCAATCAAAATCCCAACGGCATTTCTTGTAGAAATAGAGAAAGCAATCATGAAATTCATATGGAAAAATAAAAGACCCAGAATAGCAAAAACAATGCTAAGCAGGAAGTGTGAATCAGGCGGTATAGCGATACCAGACTTCAAACTATACTACAGAGCAATAGTAACAAAAACAGCATGGTACTGGTACCAAAACAGGCGGGTGGACCAATGGTACAGAATAGAGGACACAGAAACCAATCCACAAAACTACAACTATCTTATATTTGATAAAGGGGCTAAAAGCATGCAATGGAGGAAGGATAGCATCTTCAACAAATGGTGCTGGGAAAACTGGAAATCCATATGCAACAAAATGAAACTGAATCCCTTTCTCTCGCCATGCACAAAAGTTAATTCAAAATGGATCAAGGAGCTTGATATCAAATCAGAGACACGCCGTCTGATAGAAGAAAAAGTTGGCTACGATCTACATACTGTGGGGTCGGGCTCCAAATTCCTCAATAGGACACCCATAGCACAAAAGTTAATAACTAGAATCAACAAATGGGACTTACTCAAACTAAAAAGTTTTTTCTCAGCAAAAGAAACAATAAGAGAGGTAAATAGGGAGCCTACACCCTGGGAACAAATCTTTACTCCTCACACTTCAGATAGAGCCCTAATATCCAGAGTATACAAAGAACTCAAAAAATTAGACAATAAGAGAACAAACAACCCAATCAACAAATGGGCCAAGGACCTGAACAGACACTTCTCAGAGGAGGACATACAATCAATCAACAAGTACATGAAAAAATGCTCACCATCTCTAGCAGTCAGAGAAATGCAAATCAAAACCACCCTAAGATACCATCTCACTCCAGTAAGATTGGCAGCCATTATGAAGTCAAACAACAACAAGTGCTGGCGAGGATGTGGGGAAAAGGGTACACTTGTACATTGCTGGTGGGACTGCAAATTGGTGCAGCCAATTTGGAAAGCAGTATGGAGATTTCTTGGAAAGCTGGGAATGGAGCCACCATTTGACCCAGCTATTCCCCTTCTCGGTCTATTCCCTAAAGACCTAAAAAGAGCATGCTACAGGGACACTGCTACATCGATGTTCATAGCAGCACAATTCACAATAGCAAGACTGTGGAACCAACCTAGATGCCCTTCAATAGATGAATGGATAAAAAAATGTGGCATTTATACACAATGGAGTATTACTCTGTATTAAAAAATGACAAAATCATAGAATTTGCAGGGAAATGGATGGCATTAGAGCAGATTATGCTAAGTGAAGCTAGCCAATCCCTAAAACACAAATGCCAAATGTCTTCTTTGATATAAGGAGAGTGACTAAGAACAGAGTAGGGACGAAGAGCATGAGAAGAAGATTAACATTAAACAGGGATGAGAGGTGGGAGGGAAAGGGAGAGAGAAGGGAAATTGCATGGAAATGGAAGGAGACTCTCAGGGTTATACAAAATTACATACAAGAGGAAGTGAGGGGAAAGGGAAAAAAATACAAGGGGGAGAAATGAATTACAGTAGAGGGGATAGAGAGAGAAGAGGGGAGGGGAGGGGAGCGGGGATAGTAGAGGATAGGAAAGGCAGCAGAATACAACAGACACTAGTATGGCAATATGTAAATCAATGGATGTGTAACTGATGTGATTCTGCAATCTGTATATGGGGTAAAAATGGGAGTTCATAACCCACTTGAATCAAAGTGTGAAATATGATATATCAAGAACTATGTAATGTTTTGAACAACCAACAATAAAAATTAAAAAAAAAGAAGTGTACAAAATACTTTTATGTATTATACCCTGTACTTTAAGAATATTTCTTTCTTGAGTGTAATTTGCTCTCAAGTCACAGTATCTAAAGTCATAAATTTCTAGCACTGCCAGATTAAAACATCTCAAAGGCCTAATGACTCCTAAATGTCTCACCATAAGTCCAATATTGCTAAGCAAATCTTCATACCTTGCTCAGGGAGCTGTGCATCATGCTGGCAGGCTGCCCCACTGGAGTTACCTTGAAACAACAGTGTAACTCTCTTTTTTTCCATAAAGTTCTTAATTTTCTCCCCTCCCCCTCCCACAACAAGGTAAATTTGTATTTCTGGAGCCGAAATCACAAAATACTTATTTTGTTAGATGTCTAGCTAAATTAGCTTAAACGGTTACATAAGTGGGAATATACCTCCCTGGCTTCTCTGTCAGCCTACCCTGAGCACATTCTGGCTTAATTCTTTAACAAACCAAGAAGCTGGTCTTTTGCATCTCTATGTGAAAAGTATTTACATATTCAAAAATCCACTTGGCAAACCAGAGCTAAGAGTATAGGGAATAAACATTGTCTCTGTTCTTTTTTCACCTCAAAATTGAGAAGTGAATTCTTGAATATGATAAGAACTAAAAATTGGCTCAAGGGAGATGGTAGCAATGATGTGACATCTGTCAAAAGGTTATATTGAACAGCAAGGCCTCCCTGCATCTTTGTGCATCTTCAGGCTCTCAGAGGCTTGACAGGTGTTTCCTTCTGTCCTGTGTCCTTCCCCTGGACTGACTTCCCTGGGCCTGATAGGGAGCATTCTGAAGTTCACATTGCCTGATTTAAAATGCATGGTGGGTAGAAATTAGAATTAAAATGAGTTCTTTTTTAAGCAAAAATGTCAGCATTCTCTTTCAAAGATGAGAACCTGAGTAATGACACTCTAGAGAAAAGATTGGTGTCAAATTATGATGTTGTGCTTAGTGGGTTTATGACTTATGTATAGGAATACATAATTTTCTGACAAAGAGCAAGATGAGGTTGATATTGTATTTGCCAAGCTAATGTTGGCTTCTTTTACTTTTAAGCTATTTTAAGCCATTGGTATATATTTTATATGCCATGTACACTTATTAATATCAGGTAGCAAGGATATGTATGTTCATGTTCAAAACTAAGGTGGGCACTCATTCACTGCACCATTACAAGAAGTCTCCAAATGATTCCACAGGATGAGAGCTTCCTCTTTGTGTTGTAATGGATATTATAAGTCATTAATTTTGTTTCTAGGAACATGATTTCTTTAGCTTGTTGTCTCTGTTTCTCCCTATATTTTGTCTATTAAAATTGCAAAGAGGGGTCTATACCTATTTGCAAATGGAAAATTTTTGTAAGTTAGGCCACGAGTCTAGAAAATCTTTGTAAATGTATATTTACTTTCTACCTCTCTCCCTGGAATATTATATTAGCAGTAGAGCTATCTGAACATGGAAAATAAGGACTGTAAATTATCTAGTCTGTCTTTATTAGGTAAATAATCATGAGTATTATCACATATGAAATTTTCTAACAGGGAATTAAAAGTTTTATTTTCCTTGATAATCAACAGAGATTATGAAGTAAGAACCATTTGATCTAAACTCATCACAACAGCCACGGAGTTCAGGTTACCTTGAGGCAGGTGGTCCTTACCTTCCCACCTATTCAGAGGAGAGTCTTGAAGTTCCATGTCTGCAGAGCCATCACCATGTTCTATTACTTGTCATTTCCTTTATCTGTCCAGATATATCAGGAGAGAATGAGAGTTCTGAGTCATATTTAGCACTGGGCCTCATGAAGCTCAAGAAATCTAGTTTGAAGATGTTAAGAGATGAGCACAGATGTGACTTGCCATAATGAATTTATAAATTTTAAGTTTGTATTTCTATCTTGGAATCCCACATGTAAAATAACATATGATACCTTTGAACATTCTGATTATTTACAAGGACTACTATTCTCCCTGTCATATGTCCAAAAATGTCTTAGAAGAAAAGGTATGCCTAACAGAAGGAACACTGTCTTTGAGGTGAGCTTAGTGCTTAGTAAGTCATTTGGCTTCTGAATACTGGTTTCCTCCTCTGCAAAAGGGAGATGGTAGTACTGTCTTGAAGGGCCACTTACTGTATGATCTAGAAGTTGCAGGTTGACTTTCCCCTCTCCACCACCCTTTCAACTGTCTGGGCATCCTTCCCAGTGATACTACTGCCCTGGATAACTCTTGTGCCCCATATGCTGTGTGTTTCTCATACTAATGTTTTGCTCGAATTCGGGACCCCCCAAAGACCACCAGAGACCCAAGATTGATGTAAGCAGCAAAGAGGTGTTTATTGCGAGCTAGCTCGGTCCTCCGCACGCACACACAGCAACTGGTGACGCTGAGAAGACCTGAGCCTAGGGTTTGCAGCAGTTTTATACATTCTTTGGAGAGGGCAGGGACTTCACATACATCATAGCAAATCATCACACACCGCGGGAAAATCAAATAACAACTCTAAAACATGATTAGCACATTCACTGGCGGGAACAAGTTAGGTAGGGGTGATTGGTCAGTACAAAAGGGGTATTCGTTTGAACTGATTGGTTTGAGCCAAGAGGGGTGTACATGCTGAACTACATGGTTTCCCAACTTGTTATCAACCACCATAAACCACTGGCATCCCAGGTATTTCCCTGTCTCATGCTGATTGGTGGCTGCTAGGGGGCTGCTATGGATCCCCACCTAGCCTGACTGAGTCAGGGACACCTGGTGCAGCAGATCTCTCCTGTTATTTGTAGATAAACAACTCAGCAGGGTGGGAATGTGCTTAGGAGTGCTCTGTGGGTCTTTCCAAGGACTAAGGTCATGTCCCTTCCTTGGACAGGCTTTGCTCTGAGATAGAGGCTGGTTTTTCACTAACAGCCACTCTCACAGATGTTCTCAGGTTCAGTACCCAATCTTTCTTATTGCCTCTCTCGCCTGTATAATGAAAGCTTCACTAGGATAGGGATCTTTGTTTTGTGTGCTGATGCAGCAAGTAGAACAGTTTCTAGCACTTAGTAAAAATATTCATTGAAAGAGTTTAAAACATAATATGTTTTGGAACATGGAAACTGGTAGGTTATATTGCTTTTCCAGAGAACAGTTTGCTCAAGGACTTTCTAAGTGTTCTTTAGAATTATAAAAATTTAACATTAAGTATTCCACTTCTTTCTTCTGTACCCTGAGGCAAAGGGAATTTCCTAAACTTCCTCTGAGTTCTAGATAAGCTCTTGATCTCCTGTACTAGCATGATCTTCATCACTGTTATCCTTATCACAATAGCTTCTCTCCCAGGCTGAATGAGGAGGAGCCATGAAACCAATAGAATGGTGTGGAGATGGTTATGTAAATTTTTAAGTTTTGAGGCAACTTATTACACAGCAGCAGTACAATCCTTTCTACACCCTTCAAGTATCTTTCATGCACAAACAAGTATATGATTTCATTCTCATACCAGACCGCTGAGGTGCTGGTTATATCCTTGTATTCAGATGACAAAATACAAACTCAAAGAGGGTAGTTTCCCCAATCTAGGGAGTGGAAGAGCTATTTTGAACAGGGACTTTATTTTTTAACAACTATGCTGTTACAAGTAGACTATAATCCTAATACTACTTCTGGCAGGGTCTGAATATAGTACCTGGGAAACTTGGCAACTGCTAACCACTTTCAATAATTTTTTTTTAAGGTTTGACATGAGAACATCTAGGTACTTTGAATTCTAAGATATATCAAAAGTTTTCCATAGTTCCTTAAGATAAATGCATAGGTCCTCTAAAATAATTATCCTCAGTTCTTGGTAAATTTTTAATTAACTAACTAGTAAGCTTGCCAGTTCCTGAGGGAACACAAGAGTAGAAAGTTTAGATGGTAGAAAAACATCAGGAATTATGATGCTTTGAGAAGAGCAACATACAGAGAAATTATATTAAAATTGTGAAAAATAAACTTTGTTGTTTTATAAATGCTTCACCAAGTCTGATCTTCAAAGAAAGGTGACCATCTTCACAAGTAGGTAACAATAGCTTCCCCTCCTTTCCTAGGTTTCCTACTCTAGTATTTCATCACAAAAGTGTAATCATCACTATAGCATATCTGGTAGTGGATGGCAGAAAAGAAGAAATACACAAGAACATAAGAAATGCCTGACCTGAATGTTATCCATATCCATGTCCCTGTTTTATTAGAATGCCCTTTGGTCAGTCCAAAGTAGGATTAAATGTAATTAAAGTAATTCTCCCAGCAGTGTTCTAGCAAAGTAATATAGATATATATTCTGATTGCTTTAAATGCTTACATGAGATTTAGACACAAAACTTCTCTGTGAAACAGGTGCAAGATTAAAATCTAACTGATGAGTGCTTAAAAATGACAGTCTAATTTCCCCAAATTTATAAACCACCTTATATTGCTGTTTTTGTGCTCAATATTCTCATTGTCCTTTGTGTTTTAAATTATTTTGCTGACTTATTTCCTGTGTCAGTTTCCCACAGTCAGCATCCTTTAAAATTGGCTTAGATTTTTGCTACAGAAAATGCTGAAAAATCCCTTGCTGATTGTGTATAGTATGTACCCTACATAAAATATACCACATCTCATTTTCTTTTTGAACAATGCTTCTTTTAAACATGAAATTACAGTGGAGTTGGATAAACTATCTGTAGATGAACACATGGTTGTTTGAGGTGAATAACTGACTCTTTCCTATGGGCACTAACACTATATAAGACCTTGAACCTAACTCCAAAAAATGGAGGAGGACACAAGTATAGAGAAGAGGAGGTTGGGTGTCAGCACGAATAGCCAAATGGGAGATGTATTCAGCAGGAAACTTAATGAACCAACAAGGTGTTGTGGCAGCCAATAAAACTAATGGGCATTAACAGAGGAATGTTATATAGAATGAAGAAAGTGATAGCCATATACAACTCCATCATTTTCTAGGGCATTGTATTATATTCTGAATAGAAAATTGTTAAAGGAATAGAAGCAAATGAAATTATATTCAGATAAGAAAATTTACAGTGGTGGAGTATTTCAAATCTATGTCTAGGAGCATATTTGGATATTCATGAAGTCTTAGAGTCAAGTTTCATATTTTCAATGAAAACATGAACTTAGAATCTATGCAAAGACAAAGGCTGAATTAAAAGAAGTATCAGAGATATAATAAGCTGCTTCAGGAGGTGTGCCCTTCTGATTATTAGAGGTGTAAATTATAAAAATTATTTGAAATTATAGAAAACTACTTACGAGAAAATGTACATATGTGGATCCTCTTTTATATTTTCCCCATATGTTTTTGGATACTCTTTTAATACACATTCTCAAGTATGTTTTGCCCAATCTCCGGGACTTGGATCAGTTAGATTAGCAAATCCTCATTCCTTAGAGATGAAATTGGTTCAGTGTGGGCACTGAGCAGCAGAAGTGTGAAGGAAAGTTGGTTACTATAATTCCTCCCCTCCCAAATGCAGTTGGTAAATCTATTGTCTCTACAAAAGAACTAAAAAAATTAATCAACGATATAAATTTTAAAGATGTTCAAAAATTTTGACCTAACAATTTCACCTTGAAAATCATGAAAAGCAAACAAATATTGTTAAGAGAATCTAACTTACAGAAATTTCATCAAGAAACTATTTATAATATTCAAAAAGGTGCAGGTAAATGGATGGAGTTGGAAAATATCATGCTAAGCAAAATAAGCCAATCCCCAAGGGTGAAATGCCAAATGCTGATCCATAATTGGGGGTGGGGGTGGGGATAGGGAAGAATGGAGGAATTTTGGATTGTGCAGAGGGAATGAGTTTAGGGGAGGGAGTGTGGGGGTGGGAAAAATGGTGGCATGAGATGGACATTATTACCCCATGTAAATGTATTATTGCATGAATGGGTGTGACTCTGCATTGTGTACAACCAGAGAAATGAGAAGTTGTGCTCCATTTGTGTACAATGAGTTGAAATCCATTCTGCTTCCATTTATAACTAATAGAGCAAATAAAATAAAAAAACTCAAAAAAGGAATCTGTTCTAATTTAGCAAATATTTATTGAACACCTTTTCTGAAATAGGTTTGCTTTCAGGAGTTTGGGCAATTTGCCTATTCTCAAGGAATTTATAGTACAACATGGAAGAGAAAAAGTAAATATAAATATTATAAATAAATAATTACATAATATAGTTTGTTGGAAGTTGATAAGTGCTAGGGAGGAAAATTGAAAACTAGGGCAAAGTAATAGGGATTGGGGCTAGTGTTTGCAGAGTCACCAGGTTCATTGAAAAGGTAGCATGACCAAAGTCTGAGAGAGGATGTTAGCCATGCAAATATCTGAAATGAAATAGCAATATGTAAACTGATAGGAATGACTTAGTAGGAAGTGAACAGTTGCTGAAATAGGTTTTCTTTTGTTAACCCATCATCCTGGATGTGGAACATCTATAATAACTTAAACGTAGTATATAATATATATTAAAATTGTATCATATATAATAAAATTAAATAATAAGAATAAAATTACAACATAATGATTATAGCATAATATTAATTAATTCATATAGGCTATAAATTATGATTGCAAGCCTATTTTAATGCACCTGCTTCAATTTTTAAAAATATTTGCAGAATTAAAAACTTGGGACTTAATGTGTAAACATGGAAAAATGCTATATAATATCAAGGAATATGAAACAAGCAAAGGATAAAGTATATATACATATAAAGTATATATACATATAAAAGTATGTATATATATAAAGTTTATATGTACATATGTATATATACACGTAAATATACACATGTATATATACATGTATATATACACATATATACATATATACACATCAGTAATACAGTTTGTAACTATGAATATACATATATACTTGCTCATTCCATAAAAACATATTAAACAACTATTGTTTACTTTATAAACATTTACTGGAGTATTTAATACTCCAGTAATACTCCTGGAACATTTAATACCCCAGGAACTATTCTAAACATTTCTTTCTTTTTTTTTTTTTTTTTTTTTAAA
>NW_025999968.1:24108310-24110810 GCF_001458135.2 Marmota marmota marmota | reverse complement strand
CCTATCAAAATTCTTTTGGCAAATGATTCTGAGGTAGAATAAGAGGCATCAGAACAAGCAAGCTAATGACATCAGAATACCATCCTTGAAATACACACATACTTAATGGAGAATCAAAGTCTGATGTCTATAGCTCCACATGCCACCTGCACCCTCCATGTAACTTTATCAGTGCACATAGGAGTCCTTGAAATTTGTTGAAGTGTTGAAGACTGCAAAGTTGGACTGCCAAGGCTGACAGCCCTGTGCCTTTCCTTGCTTTCTGCTTCCTGGCTGGACCCAAACTCTTTCTTTCTGTAAAAGATTGGTTCCTTTGAGTGATGTTGCACATATAAATCCAGATTACAATATTAACACTCTAACAGCATTCTTATATTTTTATGGTTTTTGAAAGAAGGGAGCAATTTACCATAAGCCCCCCAAAACTGATGTCATATATTACTCTTTTTGGGTTAAACAAAACAACTTTACCTCAAAATTCTAGGCTAAGAAGACATGAATTTTACCTGTGAAGCCACTAGGGCACCCAGACACTACTACAAAGATGTTACTAGTTACTTTGCTGTCCAAGAAAAGAAGCAACACATGCATGCACAAATCAGCTCCGTAATTCACAGATGGGCGTTATTAACAACGTGCACCATCTGGCAGCTTCCTTTTTTTGACTAATTTGTCTTGCTAACTAGGCTCAGTTATGGTCTATGCTGCTGAGGAAGTGTGTGTGCTGTCAAAGTGTATACATACCAAATTTTAACATTGCACAACTTTAAAATCATTAAAGTTTTGTTTCTCAAAGTTTCAGATATCCAGCCCTTGATATTGCAAACACTGGAAAGGTACAAAAGCTCCAAGTTCTAACAGTCCAACAAGATTCCAAATTCCTCATATAAATTCTATAGATGCTTCAAAGTGGTCTTTATGTCTCTCATTATTTCATGAAGCTTCTATTCTGAAGATGGATATCATTAATCATTCCTTTTTCCCTGCTCAATATCCTCTTTATTTTAACTAAGAAAGAACAAATTATAACATTCTGTGGTAGACAATTGTTGTGGAATTGATTAAATACAGTTTCAATAACTTTCTCATTACAGCTAGATCTTGTACTCTTTATGAGAGACTATCTTGTCTATTGACAGATTGTCAGATCTTTTTAAGTGATAATGGATAGAAAACTAACGCAAACCAGCCTAAAGAAAACATTGGACTTTATTGATCCAAACCACTTGGTAGAAAAGGAAAGGAAATGGAACCAAGCATGACCAGCTCCAGTGCAAAAATGGTATCTCCATCAATCAGCTCTCACTCTCTTTGCATGTTTGCCTCAACCCTTCCTATTGCTTTTGAACTTTCTTCTGCTGACAACGAAGGTAGCTGATGACCATCCCATCCTATAGGATACCAGCCTAGCATCTCCAAAGAAAGGAGAGGCAGACTCCTCCATTACAGTTGCAATCCAAAGAAAGGACCCTTGAGCTTTGTTTGGTTTCTTATCCACATGTGAGCCAATCACAGATTCCAGAATGATATGGTGTGCTCCCTTGATTAATCCTTGGCCACTTTTGGCAGAGGATGGAGAACTGGCCAGCATTTGTCAACAAAAAAGTAAGAAAGAATGCTTGCAGATTAGGCCTAAACACAGTTGCTACCATGGTGTGATACACCAAGAGTAAAAGTATTTACAAAATTATATTTAACTTTTTATTGTAGTAGCCAACTATCTTGGGTTTTCTAGAGCAATCCTGATTTCAAATATTCTATCCCACCAAGGGATAGAATACCCATGTATCCAAAGGTTTGCATAAGAAATTAAATCATTCCACTCTGAGGCAAGCAATGATTGACTTTCACAAAAAAATGATTTGATGGTTTTTCATGATTATAGCTATTTACTTTTGTATTAGTTAAAATGCACTAGTGTATAAATTCAAAAGGAACATGATCAATGATAGGTTAAAAAAAAGTAGCAAAGTACTATCATAAAGCAAAAATAGTTTGAGGTTTTTGGTAAGACTTCAAATCTTGCCAACACTATCCCTTGCCATATATAAATTTGTATAACTTTGATAACTGACATTTAGGCTACTGTTTTTCTGGGACTTTTCACAAGCTCATTAATTATGCTTTGAAATTTTAGTTTAAAACTATTACTTTTTAATGAGGGAGCTCATTATTTTCCATTGCAAGCACTTCATTGCCAAGAGCTACCATTTCGTAGGAGGCAGGCAGATTTTAATTTAAACGGCAGCACAAGGATCCATTATGCTTTCTGTTCATATTGGCCCCAATCTGTTGTCCTTTCCCCTCTTTGCCAAAATAAACATTTCCCCCTACCAGCCATACACTCTCAACCCTTGGAACTTGAAGCAGCTATCAGGAGTCTACAAATTAATCTGTTCTGCCTTCACTAACAGATGCCACACTGGCTCTGGGCACATAGGCTGAACTCAGGGGATTTGAAACATTAAGAGAAACTGCAAAAAAAAAAAAAAAAAAAAAA
>NW_025999968.1:24088484-24107487 GCF_001458135.2 Marmota marmota marmota | reverse complement strand
AAAAAAAAAAAAAAAAAAAAAAAAAAAAAAAACTGCAAGTATTTAAAAAGAACTTGTTTTATTTAATTCACAGACCTTGGCATATTTTTAAAAAGTGGAAGCACAAACCCCTTCCTCATTACCCTTTTCAAGTGATTTCTCCTCTATTGAAATGCAATGATTTTTTTTTTTTTTTTGCTTGGCATTAAACCCAGGAGCATCCTACCATCCAGCTACACCTCAACCCCTTTTTATTTTAATTTTGAGGCAGTGTCTTACTAGGTTGCCCCAGGTTGGCCCCGAACCTGTGGTCCTTCTGCCTCAGACTCCCAAGTAGTCGAGATTAAAAGTGTGCACACACACCCACACCTGGCTGCAATGTTCTTTTTAATAAACCCCAAACAAACACAAACAGAAGTGACCAAAAAATCTGCAAGAGGAAATAAAAGTGAATTATCATAAAATGTCACCCAAAGCTTCTTGTCCCGAGGGACTTTTCTTAAGGTCATTTCCCACTGCACTGATACAAATACTCAAGAGGCATTGCTGCTGTGGTTTGTCTAAGGGACAACGTGTTTCCAAAATGAATTTAAAATACCAGAATATTTTTGCCTTCTTAATGCCATAAAAGAGAAAAAGTATACCACAGGCTTTTAGGAGTGAGCAGAGGCTTGGGGAGTGCAGTGTTCTGATTTAAAATCCTTTTAAAGATTGCCCATTTTTTTCTTACTCTTTCTCATTTCCTGATGTAAGAACAGAAAGCACTCCATGGTGTGCAAGTGACACATCATTTTATGCATCCAAGTGCTTTATTCGCTTAACCATTTTTTCCAGCAATTTAAATAAATCACAGGGATGGAATTAGATTTTCCTGAAGAGCTAGAGAAAGGCAATGAGAGGCTGAGTCACAGTTAATTTCTACTGAGCTGATAGGAATTTCACTCCCTCCATTTAGGTGATACTCATGTAGTTTGGAAAGTAATGTCTGGCATCTTATCAGCCTACTATAGAGGCTGCTTAAGCGCCTGACTAATGAGACTCCGAAATCTTTTTAATGAATGATGGGGGGAGGAGTATAAAGTGCCCTCATGTTTATTCATTTGCTCGTTGTAATGCTGGCTGATAGACTGACTAAAAGATTGAGCACTTAAGTAATTAACTCATTTAAAGTGTGAATTATATGCATGATTTGCCTGACATGCAACTCGTGAAGTGGAACACACAGTAAAACCTCTCCAAGCAGTAGTAGAAGTAGGAGGAGAGAAAGTTATTTTAGGTCTGGTTAATCTGGGAAGGAACATTTAGTACAAGGATCAGACTTTACAGGGTATGGAGAAGCAGAGGGCCAGATATTCATGGATGCTTCTGGGAAAGTGTCG
The DNA here is from genome assembly GCF_001458135.2 of Marmota marmota marmota. Classification (NCBI taxonomy): domain Eukaryota; kingdom Metazoa; phylum Chordata; class Mammalia; order Rodentia; family Sciuridae; genus Marmota; species Marmota marmota. Next base: position 24,106,129 of record NW_025999968.1, on the reverse strand, counting down.
TCACTAAGAAAAGGGAGTACTCAAGGAGGAAGTCATTCTGCAGCAAAGCCATTTCCTTTACTCTCCTGCTTCAGGCCTTTCTTGTGATATTACCTCCAAAGATTGTGTGTTCTGAATGCACTTGGCTGAAATGCAAAATTTCTTCCTAACCCTAGCCCAGCATCTCAGTTTTATAATCTCTCTTGAAGATTCCAGAGAAGATGCCTCCAGCATCCTGAGTCTAACACAGATATTGTGTGCACATAACTAGTGGTTTAATTCGAAAATGTATCTCTTCTGTCATGAGAAAAGAATATGATCATATAATAAGGTTCCTGTTAGAAGTATTTTGAAAGTAAAAGAATCTATTGCAGAAAGAAGGCAAAGCTTTACACAGATGAGTGGTGTTTGTAGCTAGTGATTGAATTTCAAGAATCAGTTGAGATATTATGAACAAAATTGGATTCCTAACACATCTTAGAATTTTTTAAAAATGCATTTATTGAGGTAAATACATATCCTCAATGAGGGTTAGATCTAGGGTGAAGCCATCAAGGATTCTAAGGTATAAAATTTAAGAAAGTGTTGACTCTTAGGGTCATGCAAGTGCAGGGTCAGCACTTGAGAGTGACAGTCTCCTTAAATTTTGTGTCCTGTGAACTCAGCCCTGGTCCGCAGCACTGTGTTAGGCGATGTATTTACTAATATTTGTTAGGACTGTAGCAAAACTGTTAGTTGCAACCATAAAAACCATTTCTCTACTTTTTGTCTTGCTTGTACAAGGTTTGTTTAGGTGACTCCACAGAGTGTGTTCACAAATGAGCTTCTGCCTGGTCCTGGGGAATGAGTCTCAATTGTTCTCAAATAAGAGAAGTCTAAATCAATGATGGTGCTCCCAACCCCACCACCAGCACCCCTAACGTTTGGTTCCCATGGGCATGTGATGCAAACATTAGGAGGAGAAGCTGCAGCCATTCTGGTAGGGTGCTCCTGGAAAAGTATTCTCGTCAAGCAAAGGAAATACACAGGGGGGAAGTTCTGTTTGCAAATGATTCCTCATCCTGCTGGGATCATGAGAGAGATTTCTGGCATTCTGGCAATGGCATATTAGTACCAGGGTCGTTAATTACACCGCTGACCTGCTGAATTAATCAGATATGAGCCCTCCCTCTGGACTTTTTTATGTATACAAGATAAAAATTTCAGCCACTTTTTGTGAAATTTCTGTTAATTGAAACTGAAAGCATCTTAACTGATGATGCAACCCAATTCTCTGAATTTGCACAAAGAGAGTTTTGCCCATGGGGGAGCCTGCCACTTGCTTAACACTTTAATTAAACAGCATCACAAATATCTTCTTTCATTTCAAGCATGGTTAAAGAAACAATAAACAACTTACAAGACCTGAGATTTTATGAATCTACCTAATTTAATTTCTTGGGATGGTGGCATGGCCACAGGCTTGATATTAATGAAAGCAGAAAGAAGCCTTAAACTTTTTTTGGAGAAGGCATCTTAGGACACAGCAGGTGAGAAACACAGGTATTAACAAGTAGAGGACCTGTTTTATGGTAGAAGTACAACACAGAAAACTGAGACAGGAGAGTTTCACTTGTATTTAATCAACTGAAATATGTATTAGGATGATGTAGAAAAGCTTACCAATCACCTACTTGATGACTATTAAACTATTTCTTTTTCTTTTTCTTTTTGGTGCTGGGGATTGAATCCAGGGCCTCTGCATACAAGGCAAGTACTCTACCAACTGAGCTATATCCCCAGCATTAATTATAGAAATGCATCAATAAAAGACCTGCCCTGCTCACAGATTTTGTGTGAAAAGAAAACAGTGATATCATAACTGTCCATGTTTTATAACCTGAGTTTCCCTCCATGGTTCTACCCTATATCTGCACTTTGAGTATGAACTCACAGTGGATTACTAAGGAAAGTTAGAGAGTTAGCAGGAAATTGTCTCTAGAAAACACAAAAGCAGAACAACAGTGACATGAACCATGAGGAAGACACTACCTGGGTACAACTAAGAGTAGGCAAGAAGGAAATAATATTTATTGGTTCTCTACCACCTGCCAGACACTTAAACCTGCTTTCTCATTTTCTTTTCACAAAAATTCTGAAAAGTATTTTTTTTAACTTCTATTTCACAGATAGATAGAGAAACTAAAGCCTGGGCTAGGGATATAGCTCAAGGGTAGAGCACTAGAGCACTTGCCTAGAATGTGTGAGGCTCTGGGTTCAATCTCCAGCATTACAAAACTAAGTGAATAAGTACATAAATCTGTATTTAAAAAAAAAGAAATTAAGGTCCAAGCTTATGTGACTTGTGCATCTCAGCAACAGTATTGAGGCTCAAACTGAGCTCGACTCTGTCACATTGCCACAAATAAAATGATCAGAAAGTGGGCTGTAAAGAAAAAGACAGGAGGAGAAAAATGCAATCTGTTACCAAATAGAACCTATATCTAGAATCCTTCGTGTTGACTGAAATGCAAGACCAAACAAAATGACTGATCTGGACTAGAGGAAGTGGGAGAGGGATATGTCTGGCTAGAAGCAAGGGGGAGGAAAGATGGGTTTCTGGGAAATTCCGATTGGATATAAATATGGTCTTGAGTAACTCAATTCCATTGCAAGTGGTTCTGCTATGAGATAAGAAGACAGAAAACTGGAACAGGCCACCAACATGCTGGATTTGAGGGTATGGAAGTAAGGTTAGCACTCAAGTGACTTAATACCTGAGGATGTTCCACATAGTCAAGAAAAAGAGAAGTACCTGGTGGGGAGTGGCAGCGGTCCTGTGAAGCACCATGTTTTTATCTGTAACATCATCCTGTTGGCCTCTCTTCGTCCCTATCTAAAGCCCAGCTTTCTGTTCAAGAGGGAAGATGCTTCCAGTTTGGGAATATCTTCCAAATGTAAGGAGGATATGCTTCTTCCTGCATTCTCTGGGGCAGGCAAGAAGAGATGTCACATGCTACTGGAAGAGGAAGAAGATGGCAATCAGGAACAACTCAGAACATCTGTTTCATACAATCTTTGTCAGACCAATAAGCTTAGATGTTTCACAGGCATCTGACATTCAACTTATTCCAAACTGATCTCATTTTTCTTTTCCCTTCCCCATTTTTTATTTCCTTCCTAAACATAGGTAATAACATGAGCACATGTATGCCATGACATCATCCTGGACTCTTACCTCCCCTCCTCTAGCATCACTTTTCCTCCAAGCTAACCTCTTTGTACTTTCTCTCATTTATTAAGTCTTTTCATGCACACAGTCACCATCTCCAATCAAATTCTCACTATAGAGCATTTAGACATTTCTAGTTGTTCTGGTTGGTTCCTTCCTTTTAGTTTAATCCCTTTTAAATTCACCCCTGCCCCATGCTTCCTGGAATAAACTTTACTACATTTTGACTTTGATTAGCAACTTGTGGCATAAAGAATTAAGCCCAAGCTCTTTAGCTGTTCAACATAATACATAGGTCTTTTCAATAACTGCCTTCAAGTATTTCTCAATCTTTACCATTTCCTACTTTCTGCTTTGAACTACTTCTAACAATGTCTAACAGCTTGTAGTTCTCAGAACACACCGTATGGTTGGTTAATGTCTGAGGTCTTTGTTCCTGCTGTGGTAACTTTCCTCTCTCTCACCACCTTGCTAACTCTTCAGTCATTCTTACCAGAACATGAGTCATCTTCAAGAACCAGAAATGTCACTAAGCGCCACCCACCATCTTTTACTTCTATGCTCTAAACAAAACCCTATTATATTTCTAATTTAGCATTTAAAAATTTTTTTATGCATTTGCTTCTTTCAGAAGTCTGAAGAATTCTATGTGACAGGGCTTGGGACTTCTTTAGTTTTTGTATTCTCAAGGACCTAAAATAACTGGCACATAGTAAGGAGATATATGTGTTAATTAAATCAAGTGAAAATACTCTAATACTAAACTAATACTAATACTAATCTCTAATACTAAACATGTTTCTTTTTTGCTTGTATCAAACCCACAGTACATACATTTCATAAATATACTTTGAACAGAAAGAATACACCTAGTCTAGTAACCTGCATAATACTTTCTATGTGTTTCAATTAATCCTCAACTTCATGTTGTTTTGAAAGAAGCAGATAGATGAATTCTTTTTACAAATTTCTTTTTTTTAAATAGTAAAAACAACATTTGGGGATCTAATTTCTAAATCATTACAAGAGACTATGCAGCAGTTATTTCTTTTCTAAATTACCATCTGCAAATTGAACTCAACCACGGGCCTTCAGGGATTATCATTTTGAGGATGCTTTTGTTTCTTTTTCTTGTTCACCTCAAAATGCCAGTCAGAGCCTTGCCACATTGCAGAATAAGTATGGTGTGGATGGGCTAGACCTTTAATAATCTGTGAAAATATTTTTTTCTATCATTTTCAAAGGACTAATTTACATCATTTAGGCTGTTGATAAGGAACAAGGGCCTTAGGGACTGAGTTTTAGAGCTTACTCAGTGATGACTTGCAGCTATCATGCTCTCCTTGATATCAAGGATACTTGAAAACTGACATTTCCTCTTTGAAAAGTATATTTTTTTGCAAAATATGCTAGTGGAGGAAATACATTTTTTATGATTTATGCTGCAGGCATAGGTATAGGTGTTTTTTTCATTCAGTTTATAAGGGCTGTCATTTTGCTGATCTATGTGTTTACTTTTGATTGGTCTCTTAATAGGTGTAAACGTAAAACAAATAATGATAGTGTACTCAGAGTAGTGAGTGTCCTGCAAAAGTGTGGATCTCTGGAGCATCAGCTGCTGACAAATCCATGTTTCTAATTTTCTTATCTCAGCGAGTGGAAAAGTACTGCAGATGCAAGACCTCATTTCTAGTCCTAGCTCTGCACCTAATTATCTCTGTGCCCTTAGAAAAACCAGCTAGAATCTCTGGATCTCACTTTTCTCATCTGTAAAAATACAAGGATTGAATTTATAGCATCAAAATTCTCTGTTGCTAACTGGCCAGACTGGCAAGATGAGCTGGGTTCAAAGGACTGGCTGTTAAGAAAACATCGAAGAAACCACGCAGAACACGAACATGAGTTTCTAAGAATGAGGGCAGGACGCTCAATGACCCCAATGGTGAGGTCAACTCCATGCTGGGCAGCGCTGGAAAGAGCAAGAGAGTGAGCACACCCCCAAGCCCCCTATTTATTGGGGAGAAGATATTCGATAGAATATTCCACCCAAATAAGGAAAGGGGTAGGATTTCAAAGGATGGAGTCTTGCGTGGTGATGTCTTTTGGCAAGTCACACCCATCTCGGGTGCTATGTGGGATCACAGGTAGAGCAAGAGGAAAGGCACATTTGCTTCCCACAGCCCAATCAGGGTGCAATGCCAGACAAGTCCCCTCATAAGCTCAAATGCGCATAGCTCACACACACAGCCTGTGGATGGCTGTGACAATTCTCTAATTATAGTATTTTACATTTAGTTGCAAACTATTGAAAGTTTTTAATGAATGGATGATTGATTCTTGATCGCTTTTCTCATTTTTTTGCTTTTTCAATTGTTTAAAAATATATATTTTATTGGTTCATCCTAGGAAACCATGTAATAGTATATGGAATTAAATTGTTACTTTGAAAAATTACACAACATTATCTAGTATAGATGCCATGGTACCAAGCATGATCCTATAAATTATCTCTTTTAATTATCACATGAACACAAGGAATTAGAGGTTATGTATCCCATTTAGAATGCAGAACTTATGCCACAGAGAGAGGAAGTAACTTTCTTAATGTGACTAGCAAATTATAGAATCAGGATGGTAAGCTCCACATACAAAATTTTAGTAGACATGTTACTTCCACTTAAAGCATTTTAAGAAAATGACAATTCCTTAACATATTTTTAAGTACAATATGTAAGGAACTGCAGAATAAAAAGGACTTGTCTAAGGCTACTAGCTGTATTATTAAGGACAGTGCTAACAAAGGCTATTATTAAATGTCTTTAAGGTGTTTTTCTGTTTTCTACTAGTTGTTTTTTAAAAAAATTATCAGTATTATAGCTGGCTGAAAGTACATTTGCCATCTGTTGTTCAGATCTCCATCTCCTGGTTGTCCTTTGGCTATGGAGTTGCCTGTGCAGGTCTCATCCTTAGTGATGCGTGCTGTGCTTTCTCTGTGCTACCAATCCGCCATCAGTCCAGCTTTTCTTCTAGCTGTTACCCAGCATCAGTAACATATTTTGAGCTAAACTCTGCAGACTTGGACTACAACCAATTCACGCTGCATGACTTTAATTGCTTCTTAATCCTTTCATTAATCTCTTGTTGATCCTCTAACAGTCTGCACATGAGCTATTGCAAACTTTCCCTCACTTCCAATTTCTTGTCTCAGCCTTTTCCTCTCCTTGACATGGACAACTTCCCTTTTTTTTTCAAGAAGTTAGTAACTATGGCTTTTTACCTACTCTCCTTCTAACATGTTCTTTTTAAACCAAAACAAAAGTAGTAAGCATCTTTCCTAAGATCAGTGCTTTAACATGAGCCCAAAGTGCCATGCCTTAATCACCTCTCTTTCCCAGCATCACTAGTCTCTTTTCTCTCTATTGGATGTTCACTTCCACAATGTTAGAAATATACATTATTTCATGTTGCTTTCTGTATTACTCAGCTACCATTATACATCTCTTCTTTATTTTTCAAAAGTTGTTACACTTATCTGTATTCAATATCACTAGTTTGTACCATCCATTTCTTTCTCAGTTCCTTACCACACTGATTTCTGTGGTTCATACTGCATTGAAATCACTCTCACAAAAGGTTCCAGTGACTATTTTCCATTTTCTAATAAAATATAATGACATTCATAGTTCTTATTCTTTTGACATTTCTTAAGCACTTGCCTTGGTTGTTAGTTCCCTTCCTTGTGAAATTTATCCCCTCCTTCTCAAGACTTCTTCAAGACTCCTTCCTGGATTTTCTTTCCAACTTCTCTATGTTCTTCTACTGTCCAATATTTCATTTCATAATGAGTTGACTCAAAAATTTGACTACAAACTTGTGCTTCTTTTAAGTTTTAATTGTAAGTTATTCAGATATCCTATTGCTTTTAGTGCCCTGAATTCACTCTATTTAAACCAATTTTGATTTCCCTCACAATTTCTCTCTTTTCTCCATGTCTTACATAATAGAAATGGTAACATAAGTGCCCTATTTTCTCCAGTTCCTCTTTATCTGAATCTAATCAACTATCGCTTGTTTGATTATATTAGTTTTCTGTGCTGTGTAACAAATTGCCATAAACTTAACAACTTAATTTGTTTGTTTGTTGTTTAGCTTTAAAATGAATCATGATTTACTTCTTCAAGAATGATGGGAGAGTGAATCTTCTTGGAGATTAACCCATCTTTCTGTCTATCTATCTACTATCATTTAATCTTCGATTTATATTTTATCTATATTAATCCAAAGAGTGACATACAATCTCCCTTACTCTATTCTGTTGGCTAGAGGCAACTCATAGATCCTGCCCATACTCAAGGGATATAAAGATCTTATCACCATGAGACTGTTTTGGGATTTTGTCTACCATGTTGCTCTTTCTTTATGACTCAGACAAGGGGGAAAGTGCCTTTTCCCTATGCTATAGATATGATTTTGGAGCTAAACAAAATAAACACACAAAATACACAAATAGGGATTTAGTTTATTGTTAGGATCTTAAGGGGGAATAAAATTGGGTTTGGAAAAACAAATAAGAAGAGAGAGAAGGAAGTGAAAATGGCTAAAAAAGGAGCTGCCATGAATATTTTCCTCGAATGGTTTGATTCAGTGGTTGGCCTCTTGTGGTCATTGGTTGAGATTTTTTGTTGTTGTTTTTTTACATATCAAAATTTCACAGACCCAATCTTTTGTTAGAGTAAAAAATAAACAAACAAAAAAAAACAACAAAAAAAACCTCTCAAAGATTATTAGAAAAAAATGAGATTAAAAAAAAAGTCATGAAGTCATGCAAAATGTGAGCTTGGTTTTTTATACTAGGTGAAACATACACAAAATTTATACTAGGTGAAACATACACAAAATTTTGTTGTAAAATGCTATAAAAGCTTTAAAATTTTTCTACTATCCTGGCTTATCTTGTTGAGGATGGGTAATAGTTTGGGGACCAGCATTGTCTATAGCTCACACTGTGAGCAGAACTTATTCACTCCCATAGCATAAATTCTCTGAGTGCATGATGGCAATTCTTTTTAAAATTCAAGTTCAGATCTCTTTTCTAAGCTTTTTTGTTGTTATTGTTGTTTATTCATTCACAAAAGCATTACTGAGCATTTACTGTTGGTCAGGATGTGTTGGATTAGATGAAATGCTAGATAAATCAATGGCTTCCCTTTACACACTTTAGCTTTAGGATTAAAATAATATCAAACCCAGGTGTTAATGAATAAACATACGACCTTCCTCTAGCCCACTATCTCCTCTGGGTGTTCTAATTTCATGCTTGGTACCTCCACCCACCAGTTGCCACAGTCAGAATAATCCTCACATATTTTCTTTCTACTGTATCAAGTTTATTTATTTATTTATTTTTACATACATCTCCATTGCCACTTTGTTAGTTCAGGCAACCACTTCTCACTGTGACCACTCTAGCAGCTTGCGAAATGTTCCTTTTGCATTACTTATTCTTGTCTCTCTCCATTCAACTACTACAGTACATTTAGGAGGATCTTCCTAAATTCTAAACCTCATTGTGTCACCGCCTTGTTTAAATGCCATCAATGGTTCTTCATAACCTAACAATGAACCTGAAAATCAATCAAGATATCCAATATCATTTCCAGACAAATTCCTACTTATTTCTCCTTTTCTTGCTTCAATAGCCCTCTGAAGCTTTTCTGTAGCCATGCTGAATAATTTTCAGATCCTAGGACTTGCTATACTCCTTCCATCTAGGGTTTTTGTGTTTATCTGCATACTTCTTTTGATTTCAGTTCCACATAAGCTCTTTCCAAAAAAACCCATTTTCTCCCTTTGATATTTACCTCATCATAGCACTGTCACTTTGGATTGTAATAAGAAATGACTGCATTTAACCAAATATCTACGTTTCCATAGTTAAACTTGATGGTAGAAACTCTATTTCATTGTTATCAATGTTTTGAAGTGGAAGGATGAAGAAATTCTAGAGAATGGATCCATCCATATATTTTGGGGGCAAACTCAGCCCATTTAATAGGGATAAGTCCAACTGTCCTACTTCTGCTTTTGCTGTCACCAGCCCAGTTGAAGATCTCCTCATAACATATCTGCACTATAACTGCATCCTTCACATTCCTCCCACCCAGGGGCTCTACTCATTTTCTTAGGATGCATTTAAATACCTTTTCTGAGGCTTTAACTCTACATTTAGAAATAACCAAATAAGTATTTGCTAAAATGCATCTGTTTTTTCAGTAAGTATTTATTTATTTATTTGAGCTCATATTCTGTGCTAAGCACTCTTCTTGATGGTTGGGCCATAACAGTGAACAAAATAGAAAAAACAATCCATGTTTTTATAGAACTTACATCCTCCTGCATGCAGTATATTAGATACCCTGAACTTGTTCATCTTGTAACTGAAAGTTTGTACCCTTTCATCAAATCTCATTTCTTGCGCTCCCAGGTCCTGTCAACCCCATTTCCATGAGTTCAACTTTCTCAAATTCTATATTTGAGATCTTACAGTATTTGTTTTTCTGTTTTGGGCTTATTTTGCTTAGTAATATGTCCTTCAGGTTTATCATTGTTGTCACAAATGACATTTCTTTTATTATATTTCTATTCATTGAATTTCATTTGTTCTATTTTTTTTAAAGGGGTGGTTATTTATTTATTTATTTATTTATTTTTTAATATTTATTTTTAATTCTCGGCGGACACAACATCTTTGTTGGTATGTGGTGCTGAGGATCGAACCCGGGCCGCACGCATGCCGGGCGAGCGCGCTACCGCTGGAGCCACATCCCCAGCCCCATTTGTTCTATTTTTAACATTGAAACACATACACACACACACACACACACACACACACAGCTCAGAGCTCAGGTTATATAGATGTAATTGTGTACCACTGGTAGACAAAGCCATGGCTCTCCATGTATTTGCAAATAATAAATCTACTATGCTACACTATTCATCTATTGTCACAGCAATACCGTGTATAGTAAATTATCCCAAACTCAAAAATTCAATGGTTATATTAAAACTCATCAGTCAGCTGGATGGCTCTGCTGATCCAGACCAGACTCAGCTGGTCTCAACTGGGGTTACTCACAGATTTCTGGATAACTGGTGGATTGCTTGAGGATGACTGGTCTAGGACAAGCTGCTTTATATCCCATTGTGTACTGACTGCTATTTGGCATTATGAGTGTGATCAGATTGGATATATGTCACCATATAACCATTTATCCAGGGCTTGTTCATACTCTGGTGGAGGGTTCTAAGGGACAGAGCAAAAGTGATCAAAGGTTCCTGAGACTTAAGCTGAGAACTAGAATAAAGACTCCTTTGGTGTTTCCTGTTGGCCAAAGCAAATTATAAGAATGATCCAAATTTAAGGAGGAAGGGAATGGATTCTCTCTTTGGAAATGGAGGAACCAGTCACATTGCAAAGGACATAAATAGAGAATAAGGAATTGGGGACATTTTGACAATCTACCATAAATTCCTTCTTGCAGACTTAATATCTGATAAAACATTTACACAAGGGTTTTGCTCACCAATTATTTTACACAATTATCTAATGGCTGTACAATTTCATACCTTATTGGAATTATAAATGACTAAAATGTAAACCCTTATTTTTTATAAACTCCTTGAGAACAAGGGTCATATCTCATTTATCTCCTTAACTTCCCTAGCACATAACATAACACATCACACCAAGTAGACACTCAAAATATTTGCTGAATCAGTGATGTGTACTTACATAGAGTGTGGTATTTGAATGTCCTTTTATGTCTGCTTTGCTTAAAAGAACAAGAAAACACTAACTGAACATGTTCTCCCAATATTATTTGGGTAGGTAATATGTTGAGGGCCACAGCCGAGTCAGGATGATGCATGGCATTTTTTCCAGAAGTAGTGGTTGAGAGGTGACGCTAGGGAGCCATTAAGATGATGACTTTTGAGTTCTGGTGGAGTTCCCATTGAGTTCCACTTGAGCTCTCGCGGGGATTCCTGGAGAGTTCCCATTGGTTGGGGAAGTGCTGGAGGAGGGATATTTCCGGTTGCTGGTTCCTGGAGGAGCCGCGTGGCGTTAGGGGGGAGTTCCCAGGAGTGTGTGTGGAGTGTGCTGGTGGAGTTCAGAAATGAAGTTTGTTCCTGCTTCAGTGGCTTGTGATTTGTGCCCAGCATGACTGTGGCAGTAATATACTTTCCTATTTGAAGGAGAAAAAGTGCTCAACCATAGTCTGGTGTTTCTAGAGAAAAAACAAGCATTGCTTTCTTCAGAAAGTTAAAATATTGGCCCTGAACCAACAAAAGCAAAACAAATCCAGCCGTGGAGGGAATTGAAGAGATCAGATGTCCTGTCCTATACCACAGTGAAGTGAAAACATGCAGAGTGAAAACCATATAAATTCCATACTCATTAAGGGAAGAGGGAGGCAATGGTAAGAAATTTGTCATTCATCATATAGTTTCCTTTGAGGAGCCCAGATAATGACAATAAAGAGTTAAGTAAGATTCTTCATGAAAGCATCTAAACTGCTTCTGGGATCCTAAACTAGCTAGAAATGAGATAAAGGTAATTTAAAATGTGTGTGTGTGTTTGTGTGTGTGTGTGTATAAATTGTAAAGACAAGCTACCCTCATGCATGAAATTTGTGACAGTTTACTGTGCACAAATCCTGATATTAAGGTTTTCTTACTTATTTTCCCTCAAGGATATTTCATATAAATGTATGAAGCAGAAGAAAGATATGGGGAAAAAAGTAAAATAAGAGAAAAGCTTCTCAGCCAGAATTATTTGCTTTTGGCTTTACAAATGTATTTCTGTCAACTTTTAAGAGTTGGACAGAAATGAGGTAGATATATGTTTTAAGAAAGTAATTTTAGTAAAATTGGACAGGGGAATAATTTTTAGTTAGATTTTAGTTTATTAAAGAATGTTTCATTTTCTTTAGGAGATACCATATTTCCTCATATGCTATTTTCTTTACAAAGGAAGATTGGAATTGTTTGAATTGAATTTGAATTTTAAGAGGATGTTTTAAATGAAACCGACACCATGGTGTACTGATAAAGGAGGGCAGAATCTCCATCACGGATGGTATAATTATTACAGAGTATGAATTCAATCAGAATAATCCAGAACATAAAGAAAATAAAATGATAATGTTGATGTAAAACATTGTATTCATAAAAATTCTTCTTCTTCTTCTTTTTTTTTTTTAAATAACTTGGGCAGTCAGGTTTAAGTCTTACAACCTCAAATTTGTATTTTGCTCAAGCAATCCAGATCTTATTACATTAGGCAAACACTATTCAAGAGAACAGTGGATCATGTAAATACCTTTAATATTATTCATGAATTTTACTCCCATGGTAGGTTGGAAATATGCTACAGATATTCTTTTATGAATGACCTTATTTAGCTTCTGATACTGCACTGATGCATTTTTCATTACAGTTTAAAGAGGCTTTGATTTACCTCCCTGCTACAGATTTAGTTTTCTTTTGTCCCTCTCTTTTGCTCCAGTTTTCTTAACTATGTTACTTTTTTTTTATGTACCCTCCTACTTTTAGTATCCATCCTTATAGGCTTTTGGCACTGATTCATATCAGCAGTCAGGATTGCAGCTTGAAGTTAATAAATTCAGCTTTAGACAACACAGATTTTAATGGGTACCTGTATGTGTGTGTGCACACACATGTATTTAATCAGTTTTACACTTGATGAGTACCTCACAAGGTATCATCATTGGCAGAAATGACACATCAAATAATTGTGCCACAGTATAGACTTGCTTAACAACCCTGCTCATATCCCATGATATCTTTTGGGTATATTGTGATCTCAGAAGAATGAAAACACATGGTGTCAAAACTAAACAAAAAAACTTTTTATATTTCATATAACAACATATATGCTAGTCCCTTAAAGTATTGTTTCCGTTTTGGTAAAAAAATACTGAGTAAAGTTGAGCATCCTTAGGAAACCAGGTCAGAAACTGGGGTAAGGAAAAACAAATAGTTTTAAAGTTATAGGCATGTTATTGATTGATAATCACATTTGTTCATGCCATTCATTCAGTTATTCATTTTTTAAGTGAATATTTATGGAGCATATACAGTGTTTCACTACTGTCCCAAGCACAGGGGATGGAGAAATGAACAAAACTAAAATTTTGATCTCTTGGTGTGTTGATAAATGCTAAAAGAAAAGTAAATTAGGAGAAAAGTACCCAATAGCTGGAGTAATTTAAGATTGTTTGGTCACATTGTCCCTAACAGATGATATTTGATCACAGCCTTATATAAAATGAAGTGCCAATGGAGTGGCTGCCTGGAGGAAAGAGTTGAAAGAAGGGGAGGGAGTAATGGCAAGTTTAACTGGAAAGGATGAGATAGGGCAGAGCCCCAGGAGATGAGCTGGAAGATGGGGGAGGGGTTGATATAGTCCCTGTAGAGGAGAATGGAGGAATGTTGGTTTAAACATTAATCAGGGTCTAGGAAAGCTTGCAGAGAGATAAGGTCTCTAAAAGAATGTAGCAAGGAGAGAAAGGGCAAGAGAAACTAACCATCTCCCTTATCCCCAATCCTTGGGAGGGGATCTAAACAGAGTTACTTTGGTTGTAAAGTAAAGTAATGCCTTCATAAATATTCAAAGAAATCCACCTGCAGAGTGGGCATACAACCTAGCCTATATCTTCTGCTTATAGGTCCTCCATTGTATTTTAGCTGGCTGCCACTGGGGCATGAGTAAGTAATAAAATGTCCAAAACCTCTCCATTGAGTCCTCCAAGAATCCTTTAAGTTCTTTCTTTGGGATAGTAAAAATCATGCTCTGGCATTTGCAGCATTGGGGTTGAATATGCAAGTTCATGTTGTCTCTTATGGGCCATGAAAAAGGTTCAGCATTTTATTCAGTAATGTATGAAGTCATTGGGGATTTTGAGCAGAGAGTTGGATAATATTTGAAATGCTTTTATTGAAAAAAAATTTTTTGAGAGCTTGTTTGGAGGTTCTAGCAGGGGAGCTCAGCTACTCTTATACCCTTGACCGAAGAATGGTCCTCCTCTATTGGGGAAGGTCGTCCTCTTCGACTGAGCGCGCAGCTTCGGGAGGGACGCACATGGAGCGGTGAGGGAGGAAGGGGACACCCGCCTAGCCAGCCAGATCAGCCGAATCAACCCTGGCGATCAATGGGGTGACAGATGTTGCAGCCAGATCGCCCTCACATCCGAAAAAAATTTTTTTTAACATAGTCATTTTTAGGTGTATCATTCAGTAGTGTCAACTATAGTCATGCCTTTGAGCAACAGATTTTGGAGTACTTTTTTTAATTGCAAAATGAAAACTCTGTGTGAACTGAATAACTCTCTATTTTCCTCTCCCATCTCCTGACAACTACCATTCATCATAATTTCTGTTTTCATGAGTTTAACAAATTTAAAGTCCTCATATAAATGGAATCAAACAGTATTTATTAAACAGTATTTTATTAAACTGGCTTATTTCACTCTGACATGGATGTTAATTTTTGATTAATTATGTTATCTATATGTTTAGGCTTCAGTCTGAAGGAACATAAGATTAAAGAGGAGCAAAGTGGAAGCAGAGGTTCCAATTTTGATGGTGTTGAAGAGCTATAGGAAAAAGATGGTGGTTACTTTAAAAGGCTATAGTAAGTAGCATGTAACAGGTGAAAGAATCTGGATAGATTTTGAAGGAAAGGGATTTGCTGGTATTTTGGAAATGTAATGTGAGAGAAAGGAGTCTCAGAGTCTCAGATGTTAATCCTTATATAGTAAATTTTCAAAATAACTTACTCATCAATATCTTATCCATTACTGAGAATAATCTTTGTAAAATCTGAAAAAAATACTATGTGCCTTCTAAAATGATGTGCTGATATTGAATCAACCCATTCAATGACTCATGGTAACTATTTTCTACTAGAGTTTATCAGTTTTAAATATAGAAGTGGATATTGTGAAGTCTAAAGTATGGGTATGTCAGGAGTGTGTGAAAATCTGGATGGGTAGGGAGATAGGATAATATTTTCCAGGCAGAAAAAAAGATGATCTGATTTTGGCAGCACATTGGCCCCACCTCACAAACTATTTTGAAATGTTAGATGGTAAATTGTAAACTACTCCTCTTTCTTCCTAAGAGGTCTGCTCAGCATTATCTGAATGTTTGATGAACTAATTGAAAACTGAGACCCAGAGAAACTAGAAAAAGTAAGGGAGTTGGTAAGGGAACAATACTATTTTTCTCTTGATTTGTATTTTAATATTAGAAACAAAAGGAAAAAAAGAATTCTGTAAACAGAATTTTCTTCTAAATATATAGGAATATTAAACAGTCATTGAGGAATATCTCTAAGTGTTAAAAGTTATTGTTTATTGCCAGGCATGGTGGTGGATGCCTGTAATCCCAGGGGCTTGTGGGGCTGAGACAGGAGGATCACAAGTTCAAAGCCAACCTCAGCAATTTAAAAAGGCCCTCAGCAATTTAAGGAGACCCTGTCTCAGAACATCAAAAAAGGACTGGGGATGTGGCTTAGTGGTTAAGTGCCCCTAGGTTCAATCCCTGGTACAAAAACAAAACAAAACAAAACAAAACAAAAGAGTTATTTATTATTTTAATCTATACAGTGAAAACCAATTAAAGGCAGGTTGATATTTTTAAAAAACCTGGTTGTTACATCATGCCACATTCCTTATGAGAATATAAGAGATGTAATGACAGGACACATGGTCCCCTAGGCTATGCTTCTCTTCCCTTCATTGTGTCCTGTATTTTCCTGATTGACAAGGAGAGAAGTAGCAATGTGCTTTGGGAGTTGATGCTGCCTGTGTGTACTTTTTTTGACCATTCTTAGAGCATGTCAGGCAGAATTTTTGTAATTAGCTGAAAAGGCATGCAATTCAGTTTCACTTTGCTGAACCCAATCTGTAGGATTGACAGCACGCCTTTAATAGATTCCTTCAGTAGATAATTAGACCAGTTTAACGCAAGCACTGCATGAATTAACATTTGCACTTGGGTATGAATATTCAGGGCTACCATGCTTTCTGTGGTGTGAGCTATTTCCCCAGGATTCACAGGAGTGCCTATTAGGTGCTTCTAAGGTATTGATTAGTACAGAATGACACCAATTAGAGGGTGTGGGAACATCCCTAGAGTCAGAGATGATATGCTTATTGGTTGTACTTGTGCTTTTTCCTGTAAACTCTAACCCAGACAACAGATTGCCTGCTTCAAATAGTCATATGCTTGGGTTTTGATGTGAATTTTACTTTAAATTGCTATGCAGAAAAATACTAAGTTTCCTGGCTTTTCCTGGAATTTTGCCATCTGTTCATTTCTTTACTCTCTGTGAGATTTTTCATCTGTAAGATTAATCCAAGAGGGTGCATGCTCTAGCTGTTATAAATAAATAATTGAATAAAAATAAACAAATGAATTATTGGGCCATTAAAACTTGCCTTTCTTAGTGATAAAAAATGCTTGGCACAGCTTGCTAGTGTATCAGATATTGGTTCAAAACTTTATTTGCATGTATCTGGGAATTTCAAAGAAGTTTATGTTATTTGTAAAACCCTAAGAATATAAAAATTTAAATGTGCATGCTTTTAAAATAAACTTGGGAAATTTGGAAGTGGTGGCTGATAATTAATCAAGTTAATATTTCTGAAGGATTTTTTTTTCTTTTTTTTTTATTGTTGGTTGTTCAAAACATTACATAGTTCTTGATATATCATCTTTTACACTTTGCTTCAAGTGGGTTATGAACTCCCATTTTTAGCCCATATACAGATTGCAGAATCACATCAATTACACATCCATTGATTTACATATTGCCATACTAGTGACTGTCGTGTTCTGCTACCTTTCCTATCCTCTACTATCTCCCCTCCCCTCCCCTCCCCACTTCTCTCTCTACCCCCTCTACTGACCTTCATTTCTCCCCCTTGTATTATTTTTCCCTTTCCCCTCATTTCCTCTTGTATGTTCTTTTGTATAACCCTGAGGGTCTCCTTCCATTTCCATGCAATTTCCCTTTTCTCTCCCTTTCCCTCCCACCTCTCATCTCTGTTTAATGTTAATCTTCTTCTCATGCTCTTCGTCCCTACTCTGTTCTTAGTTACTCTCCTTATATCAAAGAAGACATTTGGCATTTGTTTTTTAGGGATTGGCTAGCTTCACTTAGCATAATCTGCTCTAGTGCCATCCATTTCCCTGCAAATTCTATGATTTTGTCATTTTTTAATGCAGAGTAACACTCCATTGTGTATAAATGCCACATTTTTTTAATCCATTCGTCTATTGAAGGGCATCTGGGTTGGTTCCACAGTCTTGCTATTGTGAATTGAGCTGCTATGAACATTGATGTAGCAGTGTCCCTGTAGCATGCTCT
>NW_025999968.1:24079308-24083665 GCF_001458135.2 Marmota marmota marmota | reverse complement strand
GGACCTCTGCGCTGCGTGGCGGAGATTCACTCGTCTAGGGCAAACTGTCACCTCCAAAAATCCTTCCAATTCCTGGCCGGTCTCTCTTTAGTGGTATTTTGCTAGGAGTTTCTCAGCAGGTCGAATCTAAGCGTATCCATGCGTCTCTCTGACCCCGTTGTTGAGGAGGTACTGAAAGCGCTCCCCACTCGCCGCCATGTTGGATCTCTCCTCAGTTTTAGTGCCTTTTCTAAGATTCTGCGAAACTCCAAACCCGGTTCCAGCAGCCCTCCACCACATAGACAGGGGCCCCACCATAAGAGCCTCCCTCAGGCGGCAGGATCTCTGAAGGATGTTTTAAAGGAAACATAAAATTTCATTATTGTCTGAAAAGTGAGAGAAGTTGTACAATGTGGGAGTTCGTTCATAAACTCTGAAGCCAGAATGTCTTGGTATAAACCCAGCCATAATACATACTATGTGACCTTGGGAAAGTTACTCAAACTTTCAGTTTCGTAATGTATAAATAGGGATGATAACACTACTAGCTACTTCATAGGATTGTTGTGAGGACCGAATTTTAGATTATATATGTAAATATTATGTTAGATTATATAAGCCTACGTTAGATTATGTATTATATGTTATATATTATATTATATATTAGATTATGTGTATATATTTGATTATATATATAAATATATATTATAAATATTCATTTATATATATATAAGACATATGCTTATATGTATAAAATCTAATTCTTTGCATGCATTTTGAAGGTTAATGTCAGGTCTGGCTCACAGGTACAGTTTTCATGGTCTGGAAGATAACCAGATGAGTTTACATGTACCCTTTCCGTGGTTTTCATTGTTTCAGTTCTGCATTTAGTAATGCTGAATGGGTGTATTGAGAGATTGTATGTGAACCTGCTTCAAATTGTGTTTTCCCACCCAGGGTATTAGGGCATTTGGATCAAGATATGGAAAGAATGTTAAGAAGCTTCTCTCTGCTCTAATTGGCAATGCCCCCCAGGCCTGAATCTTAGCAGAAGACCCATGCTGCTGTCAAAAAAAGTGAAGTGGAAGGTACAGTCCCTTTGTGGAAAAGTAAGTGGATTCCCTACCCAGCAGAAATGAAGAGTGGTATTACTTCTGCGGTAATTTTGGAATAGCCTGAAGGCCATCTATTCTTTCTTTATGGTTTTTCTAAGTGTTGAGTAAATAAAAGTTGCTAAATTGAATTGGTGAGAGACTTCTGCTGTGGGAGTTCTAATGAGCATCTTCTGCCAAAGAGAGCATGTGTATCCTTCCTTTTACAGGTTCCTCTAATGACAGAATCTCACTTTTGGAAATATTGCCTCTGTAGGGCTGGGAACATGGGAGCTGGATAAAACTATGCTCCTAATATGCCTAAGGGAGATGAAGAATGCTTTCTGGCCAATACAAATTGTGTTAAATAGAGTCTACCTGTGGCTTTTTAAAAAATTGTGATTCTCCCAATGTCATATAATCATACTTTTCTTTTTCTTTTAATAAGTGTGCACAGTGCATGCCAGTGTGTTGTGTGTGTACAGAAATCATTCATTTTAGTTACCACAATGGATATGATATTGCAAAATCTAAAAGTTCTGACTCCTCAATAAAAATAATGTCATATCATTCAAATATTTGTTTATTTTGGAAGATTTAGGGTATTGAAACAACTGATTTTATATATATATATATATATATATATATATATATATATATATATATATATGAAATACATCTATTGAGGTTAGTCCTGCAATACGATGAATGCCTTTGGGACATTCATAGGTTTTCTTTGAGGAAGGTGGGATCACCTGGGTGGGTACTAGGGGTGAGGTGAACATTTTTAGTCTAGTATCAGATGGAAGATAACCACCCTGTGTGCATCAGTGTCAGGATTCTGGGAGACTCCTTTTTCAAAAAACCTGGTTAAATCCAATTTCCTACAGCATAGATAAATAAGAATAATGATTTGTTTTTCAAATATCTATCAGATTAGATGACAATGCCAGCAGCACTCATGGTCCTGAATTTTTCCTATGGACACCTATTTGCAAACAGGGGGGAAAAGGGTGGGAGGGTTCTTTCTCCCAAGTGAAGAATAAATTATTTAGATTTTCTTAGTTTTCTAACTTTAAATTTGTCCTCTTCCAAATTGAAGTTATGAAATGAAAAGCAAGATTGACAATCTCTGATGTTCCTATAAATATTAAGCACCACACATACCATAAAGGCAAGTTACTATGTTGGAGGGAATGTAAATAATGTAGTATTAAAATAAAGAGAAATATAGGATTTCATAATTCTCTGATTTATAAATTGGGATTTGTCACTGCTACTTTCCTGTGGAGGAAAGGGGCCAAAAAAGTCTTGCAAAATCTTTGTGTTGCTCTGCCTACTTCATTATAAAATGTCATATTAAAGAGTAATCATTTTGAGAGAAAATTTAACTTAAGTTATACACATTAGCGGATACTGCAATGAGTATGATTAAGGGTACAATTCTCGTTTAGAAAGGATGACTTAATGATTAAATTCCAACATGAAAAAGTCTGGAAGCAAAGTCAACAAAAGGATAACTCTATAACTGTGTATAGTGATAGTGCTCACAGCTATTTTCAACTAAAAAGTTGAAACCAATGAAGTCACTCGTGTATTGCTAACAAAAAAACATGTGCATTCCCCTCCTTCTGCTCCAGTTTCATTAATACAAAGTGTTAGAGCAGACATTATAATTGACAGCAAAGCCTTTTACTCAAGATTTTGCTTTTCATATGGGCATGTGGGATGTGAGTTATGCATTAGAAATTGTCACTATTGTTCTTAAGTGCACATTCCCTGATGTATAACACTGCTTCTTAGCTCTCATTTTGCCTTTTTATTTTTCTCTGCCATTTATTTCTCAAGATATATGTTCATCAGTTAAGTTAACCTTTTTTTAAAAAATTTAAGCTGAAAAGGATATCAAAAAATATCTTTTCCCTAGACCCATTTGAAAAGTTCTGTCTGAAACTTTGAGTT
This sequence comes from Marmota marmota marmota, assembly GCF_001458135.2. NCBI lineage: Eukaryota > Metazoa > Chordata > Mammalia > Rodentia > Sciuridae > Marmota > Marmota marmota. The sequence continues at coordinate 24,080,633 of NW_025999968.1, read as the reverse complement.
TTACAGAATATGAGTAACTCTTGAGTTGAAAATTGTGTAAAAGTGTTAGAAAATAATATTTCAATTTCCTCCCTAATTGTTTTATGTGTTTTTCTATAAAAGATGTAAATGTTGAACTGGATATTTTTTCCAGATCTGACACTAGGATATCTTGAATTATATGGAACTCGGCAAAGTTGTGTGCCATTCACATTGTAAACAACTGCAAGGTTGTGTGCCCTTCACATTGGAAACAGCTGTTGAAGAACATCAACCTTGGATGAGACGTGAACAATGTCAGACAAAAGTGCCTTCACATCCCAGAGACAAGGCTGATTGTCTAGGTAAAATTGGTCAAAGCACTCAACCTTCCCGTATCTCAATTGCCTTCTTGGGTAACATGGAAGTGATAATACATACCTATTTCCCAAGGTTATTGTTGAAGACTGATTGAAATGCCTATGTCAAGCACTTTGCATATCACTGGCTTATTATAGATACTCAGCAACTTGTAGTCAGGTCTCTCTTTCCACCTGAGAAAATGAATTGAAACAAAGATGCTACTGGTATTGTACTCTTGCTTTTCTTGCTTGTTTTCATTATGGAAAATTTGAAAAATCCTTTTTCTTTTGTTTTTATGGTGAAATAGGAGAACTCCTATAAATTGATGATATCTTTACAGTGGACAGGAGTATTTGGTTCAACCTTTTGCATGAGAGCCTGGAGATATGTAGGTAGGGCTTTAAAAACAGCATCTCTTCAACCTCCTTATCCTATGAAATTAATTGAAGTGTATAACTGTGTATAGAGCACTATCTCTATAATATTTATAATATTTGGAAAAAAGCTAAATGTCATTTAAAGGATTGGTTAAAAAATCTTTAAGACATGCCTATTAATAGAATATTGTGAAAGTATTGTTTCTCGGTTGATATCACTTGGTGATGAGGTTGCCTACTATTTTACACACTTTATTATTCTTTGAATTTAAAAAAATGAGTAGGCATTTCTTGTGTTTGATTATTTGGAAAGATGTCCATGAGTTTAGAAAACATATTTTGTTAATATATGAAATCATTAAGGATTTAAAGAGTCAAACAATTTAACAAATTTAAGTAAGAAGTTCATTCCAGCTGGGTGTGGTGGTACACATCTGTAATCCCAGTGGCTGGGGAGGCTGAGGCAGGAGGATGGTGAGTTCAAAGCCAGCCTTAGCAAAAGTGAGGTGCTAAGCAACTCAGTGATACCCTGTCTCTAAATAAATGCAAAATGGGGCTGGAGATGTGACTCAGTGGTTGAGTGCCCCTGAGTCCAATCCCTAGTACCCCCCCCCCCCCCCCCCCCCA
>NW_025999968.1:24047425-24078084 GCF_001458135.2 Marmota marmota marmota | reverse complement strand
CCCCCCCCCCCCGCCAAAAAAAAAATTAATTCCACTTGCCCCATACATTTCATTTATAAGTAAAAACAAATAAATAAATAATAAAATAAAATTCATTAATAAAAATAATCGGACTCTCCTACACTAACTCACCAACCTTAAAGCAAGAAGCAGAATGAGAGCACAGAAGAGTTAAGTTTCCTCCCTAAATGGTTTGGTGGACAAAGCCAAAATATTTTGAGAACTATGAAGGTCATTGTTGACATTTTCTCTTGTGATATTTACCATTATAACCTCATTTGAGTCTTTAAATGAATTCAGAATAAAAATTCCATTGCACTGGCAGGGAAAAAGTCTTTCCTAATATGCACAACACACATGTCTACCCAGTGTATAAAACTTCACTGACAGGTTCTTTTGGAAGCTGCTGTGTCACAATAAACCAAAATGTATGCCCCATCTTCCTACATCAGACTAGACTGAGAGGTGCTGTATGGTAAGAGTCTTCTGGAGATTAGGCTAAATTAAACCAGGAAATCACACATGTTTTAGATATCCGTAATCCAATTAATATTGCTCTCTCTTAATCGACACTGAACCACCTGAACAGTGTCTGTTATATAATCTGGCTGAGACATGAGCAAATGCTTCCTGGTACACATGGTGGGAAGCAACATTTGTTTTTGTTCTTAGATTACATTACGTTTAAGTGGATCTTGAGGGATTTAAATTATGTAGGAACAGAAAATTGCCCTGCTTGGCATCTTTGAGAAGTAAGGCAACAGTCAGAAATTTCCTCACTAGTTGACTTGAACAGGATGTTATCACTATCTGTAAATGAATATTTTGTCACATTATTTCCCATTAATTAGGTGTCATTGACTCTCAGCCACTTTTTGAGACTCTGGAGTTTCCACACTCACTATCTTGACATGGACAAAGTCAAGTGGACTGCCAAAGTTATGAGGCTTAGGATTTGCTTTTTCTCCTTAGAAAAGCCCCTCTCTATCTCCAAACCTCAGTTTCCACATCTGTGAAATGTGAAGAATTTGCTTATTTCTCCCATATTTATTGAGCCTCTAGTATTTACTAGGCACTTTGCTTAGCATAAGAAAATGATTGCCAGAAAAGGTTTTTGCCATTAAGGAATATAACTGAGGCAGAAGGCTGCATGAGATAGAAGAGTAATGGTAACTATTTAGCCCACTATTCAGGGTTCTTTTGAGGGGCTAAAATGAGTGGAAAAGGACTCACATACTTAAAACATCATTATTACAATCTGTACTCCACAAAAGTTGTATAATAACCAATAATATGAAACAGCACCCTATAGTTTCTTCATTGTTTCAAATATAGAGGCTTCTCATGAGTTTTAGGTTTCTCCTGAATTCTCTTATGCTTTGAGATTGTAATAGAAATCTGAAGAACTGCTTTGTTGGGAAAATTGAATGTCTATGATTTCATAAGTGTTAGTAACTTGCTCCCTGACATGTTAACCACTTTTTCATTGCATTTCCATTTATCTGTTATATAGGAAAAACTCAAAGAACATTAAATAGAGGGATTAAACATAGATTCAGTTACTTATCAAGAAGGTTTCCCTGATATATAGTATTTCTATAATGAAAAAATATATCTAGATTTTCCATGCAACTTCACATTTTTGTTTAAGTGACTGGGATTTCATTAGATCCTACCTGAGAGTCATTGCAATTCAATGAAAGACCCTGATAAGTGGGGCCGAAAGAACTTGAGAGAATTATAACAAGTAAAATAAACCAAATTCAGAAAGTCAAGGGTGGTTGTGTTTTCTCTCATATGTGGACACTGGAGGAGGAGTGGGTGGGAATGGCGGGGGTGAGGTGTCTTATGAAAATAGATGGATAAGGTAGAGATAGGACACCAGTGGGAGGGAGGAGGGGAAGAAAGAGAGGTTCTGGGGAATGCAATTAACCAATGTTATGTTCATGAACAAATATGTCACAATGAATCCTATTATTACATATAATTATAATGAACCAATAAAATTTTTGTAAAGACTAATATTTTGGGACTTTTTTTCTTTAGTGCTAGTGCTGGAAGCTGATAAGATGATACTAACTCTTTAGTACTTGATGAAATATAAAGACAAATGTAATTTGGATGAAAGTATGGAAAATCTCAGGAATGCAGACAACCATGTCCTCCTTTTGTAGGTCTCACTTTGTAGGGAGTGAGGATCTGTGCAGGTTGAGGCACAAGTGCTTGAGGACATCACTTCTTTTCCATCTTTTCATTCTAGCACAAGAATGCTTGGAAAGCAGCCTTGGACTATCTAAAAACCAATCTATGGGAAATGAATGACAGCATATGAATAGAAGAAATAGGGGATCTAATCAAGGGCTATGATAGTTTTTCTTGAATACATTTCTTCTTGGAGTATAACTGACTCTTCCTTTCCATGATGGCAATTCGATCCATGGATGGCCTGGTAGCAAAACTGTTGCATTCATCATTATGACTATTGTAGGGAAATTGTAAAGTCAAATGTAAGATACAAAGCGATTGTGTGTTAATTTAGATTCTCACCTAGGTCTGATTTTTAATTTCTCAATTCAGGGGAAAGGCCAGCTTTTCATTTGCTGTAATGACACACTTTCAGATGGCATCTCTACATAATTTGACTTTTTGCTTCCTGACTGAAAATTTGTCTAATAACTAGTGAGAGTTAGAGAACTAAATAAAATATTGTGTTCAGCATACTCAATTTCTGTCAGGTTTCATCTCTTACTGAACAGTGAAAGATGATGCCTTGAGGCGTTCTTTCATTTTCATGGTTTGGGGGATTCGTGCCTATGTATTTTCCTTACAAATTTATGTTCTCATTTTAGTTCCTATTTCCATTCCCTTTGGTTTAAATCATTAGGTTATTATAAAACTTTTCCTGTTCCTTCAGTGAAATTCAGGAAGATTGTTCTTTCCATGCCAGGAATAAGTAGTAATGAGCAGAGAGCAGACTCATCATTTGTTCAAATTTGTCACACTTCTCCACAATTAATAAATATTTCATATACAGAAGATTTAAGGGAATGTTACATAAAATAGAATCTCCTTGTTCTGCTTGCTTTAACTTAAATAAATAAATAAATAATAAGAACTTTACAAGGAATTGAAGCTACCCAAGATATCTTTCCCTGGCCAATTACTCTCCCTCTCTTTCCTAAAATAAGCCCAGGTTAGGTAATTTCTTTTGTTATGGGACCTGCTTCAGAAAACACTCTTAAGTCCGAATTCAAATCAATGAGAGCTTTATTTACCTGGCCAGGGACTGTCACCCACCCTTATAGGCTGAAGCTCTGTGGGGAGAACAGCAATTTCCTGGCCTGTATTCTGGGAACTTAAAAAGACAAAAACAACAACTCAGGGGCTTTCCTTAGTGTCATGCAAGCAAGCCAATCATAGAAGTTAAGACAGCAACTCACAATCGCACCTTGGGTTTGAGCAAGTGTTAGACAACCGTATCCTGAGTTTGAGCAGGTAGTTAGTGGGGGTGAGAATCTACTTTAAAGTCTTGGGTTACCAAGACCACCATATCCTGGGTTGAGTACATTTTGTGAGGTACAAAGTATAGAAAACAATATATTATAAGAAAACAGCTTTCATTTTAGTTTCTCAGAAACAGCTCTTGTAACAGTTTTTTTTTTTTTTTAATAGAAGGCAGTAAAATGGAGTCTTAGGCCTGTTTGTGATAGTTCTTGCTTTATAATCATCTCACTTATCAAAATATTATATCTATAACCTATATTTTTTACTAATCTAAAACTTATAACTTACATTCTTTTTTTATTGGTTGTTCAAAACATTACAAAGCTCTTGACATATCATCTTTCATACATTTGATTCAAGTGGGTTATGAACTCCCATTTTTACCCCAAATACAGATTGCAGAATCACATCGGTTGTGTAACTTACATTCTTATTGATTGTATTTATCAGTTTGCACCATAACACTTTGTAAGTTTTTTTCATTCTAACTAAAATTGTATTTATCTATAAACAATACATAATACTATTCTGATATTTTCTAGCTTTACATATGTTTTAGTCAACTTTTTTACTGCTGTGACCAAAAGACTTGACAAGAACAATGTAGAGAAGGAATAGTTTATTTGGGGCTCATGGTTTCAGAGGTTTCAGTGCACAGATGGCTGACTCTACTGCTTTGGGTCCAAGTTGAGGAAGCATGGAGACCAGGAAGCAGATAGACCTCTGCTCACCAGGGACAAAATATAATTCCCAAAGGCAAACCCCTAATGACCTAATTCCTCTAGCCACACCTTCCTGCCTCCAGTTACTGCCCAGTTAATCCATATCAGTGTATTAATCCACTGATTAGGTTAAGGTTCTCATAACCCAATTATTTTGCTTTCTGAACATTCTTATATTGTCTCACAAGTTTCTGGCAGACACTTCATATCTTAAGCCATAACAACACAAATACTATTGCACTATATAAGCCACTCATTTACTCACTTTTCACTGTACTCTGGTTTTGAATTGGTTCACAGTGATACATGTAGTGTTTACTCATTTTAATGATTGTATAGTGCTTTATTGAACAAATACATGAAAATCTACTTAATAATTTTCTGTTGACCCACATTTTGGTTACAATGTTGTAACAGACATTTTATGTGTATATATATATTTTGTTCGAATGGAAAAAGTTTCTCTATGACTCAGTATTTTCATCTTGGTAAGATATTGGTAAATTGCTATCTAAAACGGTTGTGCCAATTGATTTTCCCATCACTATATATTTTTTTAAAAGTTCTTTTAGTTGTAGATGGACACAATACTTTATTTTATTAACTTATTTCTATGTGGTGCTGAGGATGGAACCGAGTGTCTCACACATGCCTGGCAAGCACTGTACCCATTGAGCTACAGCCCCAGACCAATACAAAAATTTTTATATTTTTTTTTCACGTCCATACCAAGCATTAGTAACCTCAGACTTATAAAAATTTTATTGTTGATAAATCTGAAATGATTTTACTGAATTTCAATAGTATTTTACAGATTACTAGCAAGGTTATGCATCTATTTTATTTCTTTTGGTTATTTGAGTTTACTTCCCTAAATTGCCTATTCATTTCCTTTACTCTTTTTCTGGATTGTTTGCATTTTTCTTCACAGGTGTTCTGGACATGTGTGATATGACAAATACCTTTTCCCTTCGACTGATTTTTAAAGAATGTATTTTGTTGACAGAAACTTCTAATTTTAATATAATTGAACATGTCAATCTTTTCTTTTGTGGTTGGTACCTGTTTTAGTCAGCTTTTTTCTTTTTTTTGCTGTTGTGACTAAAGGATCCGAACAGAGCGATTTTAAGGAAGAAAAGTTTCAGAGGTCTAAGTCTGCAGAAGGCTGGCTCCATTCCTCAGGCTCCAAGGTGAGGCTGAGCATTATCATCATGGCAGGAGAGTGTGGCGGAGACAAGCAACTCACATGATCAGGAAGCAGAGAGTCTCCACTGGACAGATACAAATATATACCCCAAAGCCACACCCCAATTCCCACTCCTCCAACCACACCCTACCGCTTCAATTACCACGAAGTTAATCCCATCAGGGGATTAATTCACTGACTGGGTTAAGACTCTTATAACCCCCAATCATATGTGAACTTTTGGGGAACACCACATCTAAACCATAACAGTACTTACTAAGTTTTGCATAACAAGTATTTCCAGAAAATGTTATATTCTCAATTTCAATTGTTGATTCCTAAATCCCTAAAGTTTATATTAAGTGAAGTTTTGGGTTCACAGCAAAACTGAGTGGAACTTGCGGAGAGTTCCCATGTGTACCCCATCTCCACACTGTCACTACTTACCTATTTACATCTAGCACCGTGATGATACATTTGGTACAACTGAGAGTCTATATTGACCTAACAATATCTCTTAAAGACAATAGTTTGTATTAGGGCTTATTCTTGGCATTGTACATCTATGGATTTTGACAAATGTATTCTGGTATCACAGCTTTAAGAATCCTATTTTTTACCTTTTTATCTCTCCCTTCCCTCAATCCTGGCTACCACTGATCATTTTACAGTTTTCGTAGTTTCTCTTTTCAAGTAATGGAGCATAGTTGGAACAAAACAGTATGTAGTTTTTTTTCAGATTGGCTTTTTCACTTAATTACATGCATTTGTCTCCTCTACTCCTCCATATTTTTTCATGGTTTGATAACTCATTTCTTAGCATTGAATAATATTCCACTTGAGGTACCACAGATAATTTATCTATTCGCTTATTGAAGGACAGGTTGCTTCCAAGTTTTAACAATTGTGAATAAAGCTACTATAAGCGTTCATGTTCATTTTATTGTGAATATACTTTTCAATTCATTTGGGTAAATATCAATGAGTACAATAGCAAGATCATATGTTAAGTAAGTATTTACTTTTGCAAAAAATTGCTAAACTGTCTTCCAGAAAGACTGAACAATTTTGCTTTCAAATTACTAGTGAATTAGAATGTCTGCTACAACACATCCTTGCCAACATTTGATGTTGTTAATGTTTTGGATTTTGGTATTTCTAATAGGTATTTGATTGTATCTCATCATTCTTTAAATTTTCAATTCTCTAATAACATATGATGTTAAGTATTTTTCATATGTCTCCTTAAAATCTATATATGTTCTCTTCAGATCATTTGCCCATTTTTAATAAAGCTATTCATTTTTCTAATGTGAAATTTTAAGAGTCCTTTGATATTTCAGATAACAGTCCTTTATCAGATGTGTCTTGCAAATATTTTCTCCCAGTCTATGATTTGTCTTATCATTCTCTTGACATTGTCCTTTGCAAAACATAAGGTTTTAATTTTAGTCCATCTTATCAACTCAGTCTTCCATGGATCATGTATTTGGCGTTGTATCTAAAAATCACTGTTATATTAAGGTCATGTAGGTGTTCTCCTATGTTATGTTCTAGGAATTTTAGGTATTTTATATATGGATTTATGATTCATTTTGAGTTAATTTATGTGAAGGGAGGGTATGAAGTTTGTCTTTATTATTATTTATTTTTATTTATTTTGGCACAACAAATGTATAGTTGATCAGAAAATAGAAAGCTCCTTAGAATAACAATCTACCACTACAAGTTTTATTCTAGCTTTATGGCTTTTTATTTTTTTCTTTTTTGGTAATTTCTTTCTCTAACAGTGGGAAAATACATTTTTACTATCCACAATAAATACTCATATGAAAATGGACTTTTGATAACTATCAAAGAGACATTTTCCTTTCTGGCCCTCTTTTTACTTCTAACTTCAACTACTTTCCTTATACACCAGACCTCAGAAAAGTAAGTTTGTCAATAGAGACAAATGGAGACTACCATTTCTGTAGAATGAATCAGTATTGATAAACAAACACAGAATCTAATTAGTGTTTTTAAGCAATTCCATTTTACAAGGTTAATTTCATATAGGTTTTAGAAAATAAATCATTTGATGGATTTTGCTGAGCGCAATGCTAACACCCTTTACAAGGATTCACAATAAAAATAGCAAACTGAGACTGAATGTACCTGGCAGTATATGTCAGATATGTCCTAGAAACTGAAAACAAACAAAATTAATATTATGCATTATTTTAATTTTTTAAAGGATGTTGGGAGATTCTTTCTGTGAATGATGCCATACAAAATTAGTTTGTACTGTTCTGGTTATGTGGTGACAAGAATAAATGAATATCAATTAGACATTTGATTTTCATTTATTTTAAGCTTAAAATGTTAGCTATATCATTTGAATAATGTATGTACCCATTTTAACTAATAGTCTTATTTTTTTTAGCTACTTAGTTTGGAAATGATAATTTTAGCTTTAAAGTATGTTTTGATTTGCAAATTTGTTACCCAATCTCTCTTCCTCATAAGTAGATTTCAAAACATTCATAACTTTAGAAGTGAAATACCTCTATTATGTTCATGAAAGTCCTCATCAGTGAGTTGATATCACATTTAAAAAGAAAAATAGAAACAACAGTTGCTGTAGCAAGTGTAAGTTTTAGACTCAATATTCATGAGAAGATTGTCTTAGGAGCTATCTTGACACACATAAAGGATGAATGCTGTTCAAGTTGTAAAAACTTTCAAGTTGGTGACTATCAAAGTATGCACAAGGGAACATGAGACTTGAATGAGGGTGTTATTTGGTGACCCCAAAAACACACGAGTGAGACAATGAAAGTTTGGAGGAGAAATAATTGGGTTATAGCTTTAACCTAATCAGTAAATTAATCCCTAATAGGATTAACTAAGTGATAACTGGAGGCAGGTGGGGTGTGGCTGGAGGAAGTGGTTCATTGGGGATGTGGCTAGGGGGTGTATGTTTTGTATCTGGAGAGTAAAATGTCTTTCTCTGCTTCCTGATCATCATTTGAGTGACTTCCCTCCACTACATTCTTCTGCTGTGTTGTTCAGTTTCACCTAAAGCCCCGAGGCAACAACGTGTCGGACTTTTACAGACTGAGACTTCTGAAAACATGAGCCCTCAAATAAACTATTTCCCCTTTACAGTTGTTCTGGTGGGTCTTTTAGTCATAGCAGCGAAAAAGCTGACAAAAAAAAAAAGGGTAAAAAATTTAAATGTTATTCTAAGGAGCTTTCTTTTTTTCTGATTGCAAGGATTGATAAACTCTCAGATACGCTCCTAAAGGTGAGGTTTCAGATTTTTTTCTCAAGATCTTCATAAACTAATAAATTTAGAATTCCAACATAAGTTAGGCATCATCTCACCTTAATATAAAGATGCAGACTTAATGAGCCCCCAAAGATTCTATCCTAGAGTTAAGATTCTAAGAATGCCATTTATTTGTACGATTTATACTGGAATAAGACCAAGGAGATTATTGGCTCTTCCTGTTCACACAGAAGTAACACGTCTAAAAATGATGGAGCAGAACTCAACAACACACCCATATGTTGGTAGATTTGGGACCAGAGCTCTTTATGATATGGTAGTATAAAGGGAAAAATGCCTTTTCCTCATCCAACACAAGATTCATGGTTGATACCCATATAACAAAAAGTAAGATTAATAAGAGAGAAGTAGAACAAATTTATTTAACTAAAATTTCATGTGACATTAGAGCCTTCTAAAGACCCAAAGACTATAGGAAAACTGTATTTTATGCTTGTTTAATAAAGAATAAATAGCTCTGTTGGAGCAGGATTGGACAAAAAGAGTAGAATATAGTGGTAATTAACTGGGGGGAACTAGCAAGTCCTTTTTGTTCAGATTCTTCTCTGCTTCTTTATTCTTTTCCTGGATATAAGCAAGGACAATTGTCACATGAGAGTCTTTAGGGGAGAAAGGTGGGAGAATTCCTTTTATGGCCTCAGGGAACAAAGGTAGTAGAAAGTTAGAGAGTGATTTTCTATCAGGTGAAATGTTCATAGAGTAGAGTATCAAGTTTTGAGCCCCAGCAGTAGAATGATAAAAACAGTAAGTACATTTCATAATCCTAAAAATCATTTGGATCTGTATGTCATTCAACTATTATAATAACTATGTTTGTACTTTGCCTCCTAGGAAACAGAGGCACAGAGAATTCAGAATACTTATCCAAGGACAAGAGGCAAAGTTGGGACTTGAATGTTAACTTTTTTTCCACATAAACCCATAATCTTTTCAGTTTCCTGATGCCTTTTGTTTGAGAATATTTGGAATGAAAAATAAATTACAGACATATGGAAGATTCCATTTGTTTAGACTCAGGCAAAAATGCACTTGTTTCAGGGAAAGAAACACCACGTTTCAGTAGCTGAATTTGGGCCAGCATTTCTCAATGTGCCCTTCAAAGAACAGTTGTTCCATACGATAATGGAAGGTGTTATACTTTATTAATCAGAATTTGGCTCATCCTTAAGTAAAAGAAAAGAAAAAACAATAAAATGATACCGATGTATACAGGATTGAAATTTATTTCTTTCTCATATAAAGAAGACTGGAGATGGGCACTGTGGGACTGTGGCTGCATTGGTCATGGAGCCAGGATCCTCTCTCTTGCAGTTTTGTTGATTTTCTGAGCCTCGTTCTGGTTCAACTGGGAAGCTGAATTCTGTCCAGCTGAAAGGAACAGGAATGAGTCAAAGAAAGAAGGGCACCTTACCTATAAGAGTGTTTCTAGGTTTACACTTATCATTTCCACTTTTATCTCATAGGTGAGAACTTAGTTACTGGGCCAGTGCTAGCAGTAAGTGGAGATGAGAGAGAAAATATTTTGGCTAAACTGCAGTGTGCCCAGCTAAAACAAGAATTCTTCTAGAAAAGAAGGGATAAATAGATATGAGAATTGACTTGATTAGTAACTGCAGCATACCCATAATTGCATGCTCTGGTACAAAAGAAAGAAAAATAATTTTTGTGATCAAATAAGGCCCAGAAATGCTAGGATAAATAGTTAAGCAAGTCTCTTCAATACCAGACTTTTCAAAAACACTAATGCACATTATAAAACTCCTAAGAATGAGATATACAACATTAAGTTCCCATGTATACCTGACTATATAACTCTTACCTTATAGAGCTTTTCTTGGAATTAATGGTCCACAGAATATACTTCAAGGAAATACTGCTATGAACTGTTGAATCTAGAATATATAACTCCTGTTTGTTCCCAGCTGCTAATTTACTAACTGAACAAAACACTGGACCCCCTCTGACTTACTTAACTTGATTTTATTCTTTGTCAATCAGGGATATAGTAAAGCATACATAATGGACATGACTGTGGAGTAATTTGCAAATATAAAGGATTACAAAAATGCCAAGTAATTTTGGCTATTAAAGAGAAAAATTTTAAATTTCTGCTGAAAAAAATATGTTGAACAATTTCCAGGTAGATAATTCAGCATTCTATAATAACCCTATTAAAGAGATGCTTTTTGAATTACACAATAAAAATAGCTACCACTTCTTGAGCACTCAGAGAACTCAGCACTGTAACTGGGCTACCCACAAAGGTCCTATGGCCCTGAACCAGGCACCTCAAGAACATATTCATGTTTACCTGGCCATTGTATATGTTCTTGAGTTTAATGGAACTATTGTCTACTATTGATTTTGTTGCTTAAGATTTGGGGTTTACACCAAAAAACCATTTCTCAGGCAAATGGCACAGAGCTTTATTCCTGTTTTCTTCTAGCAGTTTTATGTTTTATATTAAGATTTTAATCCATTTGAGTTGATTTTGTATATTTTGTGAGATAAGAATCTGAGCTCATTCTTCTGTATGTGGATAACCAGTTGTTCCAATACCATTTATTGAAGAGAATATCTTTTCTTTTAGAAAGCATTGTATCATCTAACATAAGTCAAGCAGACACAAAATGCTCTCTGCTAATGTATAATCCAATCTAACCACATTGAGACTTTGGGTTAATTTCACAGCTTTTCTGAGCCACAGTCATATCTTCTGTCACAAAGGGAATAATAATAATAATATCTTGTCTGTCTTTTGAACAATTGACTACAAAAGTTCAAACAAATGGAATTATATTATGGAATTATTTCAAGAATGCTATAATCCTAGATGATAAGGAAGGGATCAATTATCTCAAGTCTTATAGTTAAGGGGCAAATTTATAACCCTGCAGACTGTTTCTCTATATGCATTTTAAAAAGTGTTTCTTCCAGTCCTCTCTGTTGCAAAAATGTCAACTTCATCTTTCTAGTAGCTCTGACCAAGCACTTAGGATTATCTGTTTCTCTTTTGTAGCTCTCACAGCCAACTCAATTAGGAAACACCTTTTTATTTCTTCCCTAGTTTGCCACCATATTTCTGACATGCCTCATGAGGCTCTCTCACCAGGACAGCTGCAGTTAGCTTCCAAGTCCCCTAGCTTCTCCCTGATCCATGCAGTCTGTTCTCTATGCATCAGCTGGAGTGGTCCTCTGAATACACATTGCCATTTATGTCTCTTCTTTGCTCAAAATCTTTGCTCCTAAGACTTTCAGTTTCATTCAGAATTGAAGGCAAAATCCTCACCATGACTGTAAGAGCACAGCCCGCACTTCCTCACCTTTCAGACTCATCTTCATGTTCTTTCTTCCTCCTTTGGGCCACTCTAGATGCACTGGCCTTTACCATGCGTTTCTTCTGCCAGAAACACACTTTTCTTAAATTTCCATATGATTAATTCCCTCCTTTCTAAAGTTTTTGCACAAATGTCACTTTCTCAATGAGGTTTTTCCTGTCTACCCTGTTTAAAACTACAGTCTATTCCTTCAAAGGGATGTTTCCAACTCCCGCTCCTTGGTTTATATTTTTCTATATCATTGCCACCCTCTGACATTCCATACCAAACATATACTTATTATGCTTTTTATTTATTGTATTTCTTCCTTTCTCAGCTCAGTGATGCAGGGATTTGTGTGTGTGTATGTGAGTCTTTTTTTTTTTTCTTTAGTGTATTCCAAACACCCAAAAGAACATTTTATATATAGTAAATATTCAATATTTCTTAAATATTTTTTTTTAAATTTTAATATTTATTTTTTAGTTATCGGCAGACACAACATCTTTGTTTGTATGTGGTACTGAGGATCGAACCTGGGCGGCACGCATGCTAGGCGAGCGCGCTACCGCTTGAGCCACATCCCAGCCCCTCAATATTTCTTAAATATTAAGTGATTGAGTTCAGAAGGAAAGACCATTAAATGGGTCTTATATCTGTTTTATGGCTACAAAAACTGAGATGGGAGAGGTCAAATGACTTCTTCAACATCATACAGTGAGTGGCTCATAACTAAACTATAATCTTTGCATTGTACCACTATAGAGTCTCATTTCATATGATTATTCTGATTGCAATGTCCAAAGTTAGAGAATGAGAATGAGAATGCTTCAAAAAGAAGGGATTGTTGGGCTGGGGATATAGATCAGTTGGTAGAGTGCTTGCCTTGCATGCACAAAGCCCCAGCACCACAAAAAAAAAAAAAAAAAAGATTGTCAATGGCCTCAGAAAAACCAGGAGGAATGAAGATTGAGAAAAGTAAAATGCTATGGTTCTTTGTAACTGGGTGATAATTACTTTTGCCAAAGATATTTCTAGAGTTTTGGTGCTAAACCTAGACAGCAATAGATGATGGAGTGAATGGAAAGTAAATTAAAAACAAAAAACCAAAAACAAACAAAAAAAACCTGAGGGCATAATTATTCTTCATAATATAATATAAATATTCTTCAAAAATTCTAGGGAATGAGAAGGAGAAAAGACTGTAGTCACATGGAAAGGCAGAATTATTTTTCTTGATTTTTTTTTAAAATTCAGGTATATTTATAGGAAGAGGAAAGGAGGTAGAGACTGGTTAAAAAAAAAGTATAGGGGAAGAGACTTCTTTCTAGAAGAGTCAACTTAGTGGCTAAAGTGAAGCATCAGCATTCATGGATTTCCCTGGCCCAGGCTGTGTCTACTATATTGAAAGTCACGGGGTCTGTGGTAAAACAATAATTCAGTTAACCCACCACTTCACTTCTCATTTTCCCTTACAAGAAACTGTTCCCATTCTCTTCAACAGTTTTTTTCTAGTTACCACTTTCCACAACCCTCCTACCCCAATCCCAAACGTGTCTGTCTTCTCCCTTTGAAGCAGTTGCCATTGCCTCCAGTGCTAGTGGGAAGGACCATCCAGCAGCATGAGCTCTTCCAACTTCCCTCCACCTCACAGCATTAGCACTGGTTTCCTTCCTTCCCTCTTGTCTTGATGGAAAAGTATCCCACATTTCCCCCAAGTTTAAAATGGAAGTCTATGATTATATTCCATCTTTAAAAGACATTGCTTTATCAAATTTTCTTTCAGAAGCTCTGAAACTCATTCACCAAGTTCCTTACATTTATAAACAGAATCTCTGGAATATAGGATATTCCCACTACAGATCACTTTCCTGAACTTTTAACCAACATCTAATGATGTCCTTTATCTAGCAAGCATATATTCAATTTTTACTGTATTGGACATCATATTTGGCACTGAGAATTCCCAAGGGCAACAATCTCAGGATATAGATCAGCAAACATACAAATATAAACTAATTATAATATCATTTATTAAGCATAATTATGCAGATTTTTGCAGTAAAGTGAACCTATATGGGATGCCCTCATCATAATTTTTTTTTCGCAAGTGACAAAAATTTTCCTTCTTCTACGTGCATTTAAATTGGGTTTCTGTGGCCTGAAGAAAAGATTGATAAACTCAAGTATATCTAAGTAATAAGTAGCATGGAAAGTTCCCAAGAAAACTTTATGGAAGAAGTAATGTGTGAACTGAGCCTATGAGTAAGAATTAGGCACTAGCCAGAGGAAGGGGACAGAGATGGGTGTGAAGATGCAGTGAGGAACAGCAGGACAGAGAGGACACCATGAACCAAGCTTTGCAGTGAGGCACAGTGTAGTGTGTGTGGAGGGAAATGTCCTTTGGTGTTTTTGAAGGGGGAAGGATGTGGTAGGGAACAGCAGGTGGAAAGACTGGAGAAATAGTAGAAATCAGACAATGCAGATGTCAATAGTCCATGTGAATGGGCTTCATCTTAAGGCAGTGAGGAATCAAGCAGGGTTGTCCAGAGAAACAAAGTCTGTGGCTCTGAGAAGGATAAATGTGGAGGGGGAAAATCTTGAAATATAACTTCTTGAAATATAACTTCTTCGAACTCAAACTCATTTTCTGATTGCTAGCTCTCTCTAAACTCACTCAATTTTTTTCAAAAAAAGGGAGCATTTGTGACTGTCTGCTACTTGAAGATGGTGACCTTTATTCTTCCTCCTCCTCAACATCTCACATCATATTTGTAGAAATTTTTTTTTTAATTGGGAAAGAAGAATAAACCTTGAGATAAAGGAAAAACTAAAAGGGAGAAAAGTGAATTAGGAGGGAGACAGGCCATTTGTCCCCCACTAGTTCCCTTGCACTCAGATCATGCCCCATTTTGAGAAGGAAATTTATAACCACAGCAATAGTTTCAGTGTAGAAGACCTTTTATGTAAGAAGGTTGGAGCCTATAGTTGCTTCATCAAAAGGTTTATGATATATGGAATAATTATCCTAAAAGAATAATATATATATTATTATATTATCCTGAGACACCAAAGTGTGTGTGTGTATACACACATACACACACATATGTATATATCATCAAACTTTATTTTAATCTACATAAATATTACAAATAAAAATGATTTGCTAATCTTTTTATTTGGGGCCCAGATCTATTTAGCTGCACTGATTATAGAATTCTTTGTCTTTTGTTTTTTCTTTAAACCACAGCCTCAATTTGTTACCTTTATGTTTTTTTTTAAAAAAAACTTGTGTAAAAGTTATATTGATCATAAAACAATTGAGTATATAATTCATTTAGTTTGTTTCCAATCTTAGATAGCTGCTTCTTATATACAACATTTGACAGTATTATTTGGGACAACTTTCCTCTGGAGGGAAGTGAGTGTATCTATAAAAGAGCAACATGAGAGAACTTTGTCATCATGGAAATGATCTAACTATAGTAAAGTTGTATTACACTATAGTTTTCTGAGATGTTACCATTGGAGAGTTGGCTAAAGGGTACATTGGGTATCTCTGTATTGTTTCTCATAACTATTTGAGTCTATGACTATCTTAAAATACAAAGTTAAATTTAAAAAAAATTGCTAAAGGTATATCAAATGGCAGGCATTACTATAGATGTCAAAGAAAACCAGAGGTAAACAGAAATTCAAGTGGTGAAGGCAAATTGTATTCAGGATGATTGCAATGGGGAAAATGGTCCCCAGTATAGAACAGGGTTCCATTCTGAATACCATAGGGACAAATGAGGATTTGTAGCCAATAAGAGGAGGAGTCAATGGATGAAAACCTGCTAAGAAGACAAATGGAAGACCTAACAGAATTTCTGTGGAAGGCAGACCAGGATACAGATACCCCAGTGTAGGGAGTGAGGAATTTTATCAGATATTGAGGGTACTAGGGCAATAGTGGCAGAGAATTTTTACTACACTGACTTTGCAGATTTCTTTTTGCTAAAACTACATTTTACAAAGAAGTGCAAAAATAGGTCTAGGAAAAGGTTCAAGAGCCTAACTACAGTTTGGTAAAGCCAAGAACCTTTGTCAGATACAAAAGACACCAAAGTAAATGCAACAGATAAAAATCCTCTGTGCTCACAGAGCATACACTCTGATGGGATAGACACTGTATGGGCAAGCCCATACCGAGTTCAATACACTTGGCCTGGGACTCAGAATCATTCTGAAGTTTCGAATATGGAAGCCTCAGGATGATTCGGATGTGGGTCATTGATGAAGCACATTTTTGTGGCAGATTGGGAAGCTGCTACAAGTTGCCTTGTAGGCAGCAGATGTGGGTGAGTGGGAGCCCATGCAAGAGAGAAGGAACACAAGGGAGGCGGCATGACAATGACTCTAGCTGACTTACTGTGAGTACAGTTTTAAAAGTGAAAGTATTGAGGAGGACACTGAGGATCTGCTGATATCAGATGGAAGGCTATAAGCAGAGAAACCTTATGTCCTACTTGTCCCTTCTTTCTCTCTAGCACTCTATATGCAGTCTGTCTACCTGATATCTCCCCCTCCTAAGTGTCTCTTCAGTCTGTCTTTCTATTTAATACTTATGATACCAGTCAGATTATTATAATCTCTTACCTTGACTTGGTAGCCATTTAGTAACTTCATTTGTTTTCCAAACATTCTCACCATCACCTTCTGTTTGTGACTTATGCGGATTTCTGACTCACTTTTAAAAATAAAAAGCTGATCCTCTTACTCTCCTACTCAACATTCAACTGTATAGATTGGTTTACAAAATATTTTCAGATGTGACTTAACCATACATTTCGAAATTCTATTCTGAGTACTTCCCATAGCTTGCCATGTCCTATGAGTGGCTGACTTTCTTGCTATTTGTTAAATACCTTCCTAGTGTACTTAGACTTTCCTAACCCCTGAATTTTCTACCCTGCACTTGTGCCCAAACTCCAACTCATTTGCCTAACAAAACCTCTTCTCTAGACTCTTTCTTAAAGTTCTTACATTAAAAAATCAAAGAAAGAACTCTCTTGCTTACCACCATAGCAGTTGCTACATATCTGCATTATAGCATTGACATATTGAGTTGTAATTTCTTGCTAAGACTACCTCAGCTACCATTCTTCCTTCTAGGTAATATAACAGTGATTGGGAAATGGTTCAGATGTAGATACCTTCTCTAATTGTCTGAGGGGAATAGTTTTTCTTCTTGTCCGTGTCTCCTTTTTGCTTATGAATTTCCAATCCTTAAGTGTTTGGATATTCCAGCTTCCCTTGGAAAAACAGCAATATCAAAACCCAGCAGGAACTTCCTGGTGAGTGAACACATGTTCCAGGTGTGGGAGGATGGTCCATCCAGAGCCCATAGGAGTTTCTGCCTTCTCCAACTCCATGCCTAGCCCTGTGTGTCTCTTCCATTTGCTGTTTCTGGTGTACAGGGATCTGATTACTCTACTTCAGTCCATTTATACTATTGCAATAAAATACCCCAAACTGGGTAATTTATAAATTACTGAAATTTATCTTTCACAGTTCTGGGGGCTGAGAAGCCCAACATCAAGGTGCCAATATCTGGCTTCTGGTGAGACCCTTCTTGCTGTGTCCTCACATCACAGAGGAGGTAAGAGGAAGTTAGTAAACTAGCCAAATGCTTAATGAAGCCTCTTTCTAAAAAGGGATTTAATCCTACATAAGAGGGAGCAGCCCTCATGGCCTAATCACCTCTTAGAGCAGATCCCTTTCAATACTTTCATACTGGCCTCAGGTGAGTTATGAAAGGGGCACTTTCTAACCGTAGCACTCTCTCACCTGAAGCAAGAAAAAAATAGGACATCATAGAAAACAGTGGCCAGAATTCAAGATATTAGCAATAGAGAACTAAAGACAGTGATCCCTGAGAGATGGGAATTTTTTATTTGTTTGTTTTCTGTGAGAACATTGATCCAACAAACTCAGCTGCGTTACAAGAAAATAAAAATCTACCCACATCGACTCTTTGAGAAGAATACAGAACCAGACAAAATCAAAGAAAAACATTAAAGGTGGTGGAAAAACAAAAACAAAAAAACCTTTATTCTCCTCGAGGTTGCATGGCAGGTCCTTCAGAATATATTGTAGTGCGTGCTGCAGAGGGCTGAGAGAGGATGTTGGGTGCTGAAGAACTAGGGGAGCATGGGGAAGCAGGAGGCTGTGTGTGTGTGTGGAGCAGGGGGTGTCATGGTAAGGAAGGGGAGAGGCTCCTAAGAATTTCTGAGTGTGAGAAAATTTTAAATAATAGAGATTTCAAGTAAGAACTATTATGGACGTGTATTTGTGGTCCCTTAAATGTTTGGGGAATAAAAAGTGATATTAAAAAAATCCAACCCAGCCTCTCCAGTGCCCTGCAATTCCCGGTGACAGGGACTTTCTGCAATGCCATAGAATGTGCCTTTGTGTCATCCAGGCTGGGAACTGATATGCTTGGGGAAAATCATTTCTATCTCATCCCCTCATTTGCTACTTATATTGACCTTGTGCCGAGGACAGCAACAGTAATCCCAACCATGTCCATACTGGAGGCTTTGTTCCAGAGAGATTTGTTTTAATCCAGGTATCACTGTACTATAAACTCTGTCTCTAAGATCACTGGTTTTTACAGATTACTTGTATAAAGGACACTATTTACTGTTGAGCCTGATATCTCTGTAAATTTGGCAGTCATCTATATAGTGTTTTGAGGTTCTTTAACATAGGAACAGTGTATAATGATCTAATTTATCTACATTCTTACTAATACCCAAGTGGGTGCTGTGTTGTCATGCTGATATATTTGAAACATTCAGAGCCATGCAGACCTTTATACTACTTTGCAAACTAGTTATCAGAGTTTCTTGCATTTGCCAGTGTTTTCCTAATGATACATGGATAGCAGCAGATATCAAGGTCCAAAGAAGGACAGTTAGAGTGCCCTGAGACATACTTTATGTTTTTATAACATCTTAATTCACCCATCCCATTTATTTCAGCTCTTGTACTCTATTATTGTGAATATTATTACCATCCATCATATATCATGATCATACACATGCGCATGTTGGTACATATTTTTCTATTGTTCTCTTGAAGACCCTCAGAATAATGCACATTATTTCACACTTAAAACATTTAACTTCACTAAATTAAAAACAGAAGAAGCAGGGGAAGGAACAGGAGGTGACAAATGAAGAGGAGGAGGGAGAGTGGGAAGGCAATGTGTAGCAGGAAGAGGCAAGGCATATGGGAAAACAGGGATTGTCAAGTTCATAGAAAATAGCAAGCCAATATCTGATTGATGGCATGTGTTTGCTACCTCTCTCATGGTGCTTTAATTTAAGGGGTGCTATAATGAGAAAGGCAACAAACTGTCTCACAACAGCAGAGACCCCTTCATCTATAGCAGCCATTAATATACTGACCTAGAAGGGTCCTGCAGAATATTGGAACACAATGTTGGCTTCCTTTCATTTAACTTTTTCCATTCAAATTTGGAAGGAAATTCCAGCTTTTTTGGTCCCAGATTCCCTGAATTTCAGATTCACTCTTTCAGTTACCATGAATAACCACACAAGTTCTGCACTTGACCTTAAATGCAGTTCAAAGAGCCAATATCCAGTGCTTACCCAATTGCTCACTATTCTGGAACTTTTAGTAGAGTAGTAGCCTTTAGTAGCCTTTTGGACTACAGATTATAAAGTTATGTACAATGGAAAGAAGGCGTCTTTGAAATGACACAGACCTGAATTATAATTCCGGCTTTGAAATGTGCTGACCTTGAGAAAACTACTTAACTGTTCCAAGAGTGTATATCCTCAACCAGATAGTAGGAAGGACTGGCTGAAATAGGGATGTACTATCACTAGACCTAGCTTAACAAATCCTACAAATGCAAGTTTCTCATTTGTTTGTATCTCCCTTATCTGATCATCATGTGGAAATCTCACTTGGAAATCAACTAAATTTCTGAGATTCTGACTTGTTTGAACATCTGTGGATTTGGGCAGCCTCTGCCAGACACCAGAGCCAATGGTGGAGGTGCCTGGGCAGAGCACATTCTCAGTGGAAGTGGTGGCTTCATTGATACTATAAATTCATAGCTAACTCAAGGTGATATAGCAGGGGAGAAAGTGAAAGGGTTATTGCTGGAAGAAAATCTGTGTTGCTAATTAAATGTGGAGTGTTATCTGTAGGCTAAACGAACTCATTGGAGGAATGTTTAAGGCCAACTTGGAAATGCGGGCTCAGGGCAGAATTACTGGTTTGTGCTAGTTATGATAGACCTGCTTTCACACAAAGCTAAAACGATATGGGAGGCTCTTCCTGCATAACAAGATTTTTGACCCTGGTAATTTTTTTTTTAATCTGGTGCCTTATCCCAGTATAATTGTATATGACTACTAATGACTTAACATCATAAATGTCTGAAAAAAACACCAAAAGATTTTTAAACCCCTTTTGGTTCCTTATACCAGAAGCATGCTATAACTTTGGTCAGAAAATATTTCCTAAATACCTGGACTGTCTGCAATTGTGTGGTTAATGTCATTAGGAGTCACAAAAATTTTGGAGCAAGAAATTCTAAATACAATCTTAATATGACACATTTCAACACTGTCTGAAAAATAAAATCATAGGATATAATGCTTGAATGATTGGCAATATTTAAGGAAGTTAAGAAAAATGGACAGGTCAGTCTTGAGAAATGAGCAAGCTCATATCATTGGGGATGATTGGAGCTTATTCAAACTTGAAAGACCAGATAATGAAATTGTAGCTGGAAGTGAAAGAGGCAGGAAGAACCTCTGTGAGAGGTCCCGATGGTCATAATTTTCAGTTCCCCAGCCTTCACGCTACTAAACAATACGTGTATTTAAAAATAATTTTTAGTCGTAGATGGACACAATACCTTTATTTTACTTAAATATATATATTTTTATGTGGTGCTGAGGATTGAATCCAGTGCCTCACACATTCTAGGCAAGCACTCTACCAGTGAGCCACATCCCCAGTCCACAATATGTGTTTTGAGCACTAACACCTTGCTTTATACCCTCATCCCAAGAAATGAGCAGTGAAGTGTTCACACTATCTCCAGTCAGTGCTTTATCAGGCATCCACCATGTGAGAAGCGCAAAGGTCTTCTTTGCCATTGTATAGTCTGAAACCTCTTATTTGCTTTCTGTTAATAATAAGATCTGTGAACTACTGGAAACCCTTCTCAGGATTGTATCTCAGAATGCCCTGGTTGGAAATAAAGGCCTTGACAGATTTCGGCTTTCAACCAACAATCATTTATTTATTTTTTGTACTTGACACTACTTTCAAGGTATCGAAGAACAGCCAAAAACAGCACCTTGCAAAGATGGCGAGATATCAATTACTTTTAATTACTCCCCAGATTTCTTCCTTAATTACTTATAATGTTAGCAGGGATTTATTGCAGAGTAATAACAGTGATGCTCTGCGTTTGCAGCATGCCCTCCTCCAAGGAGTTCAAAGCATTTTATAGATATTACTAAACTGTTATTATGGAAATTTAAAATGTTGAAAAACATTCCCATGAATAAAAAAAATTGTGAAATAGCCATATCTGCATTTTTTTAGGTGGCATGTATTCTAAGGACAGTTTACAGTAATGAGCAAATTTGACTAGTCCTTTTAACTTTTCCCCCTCTATTCTTCATGTTTTGTTTATTATACTTGGTTCCCATGTTTGCTTTCTTATGAAAATATTTTCCCAAATATAAAATAAAGTATTATAAAACATAAAATCGTAATAATAATCCCCCAGGAGTATGATACTCTGCCTACCCTAAGATTGAAGTAACTGATCCTAATGCATTTTTTTTTTTAATTTCTTTTTTTAGTTTTTCAGCGGACACAACATCTTTGTTTGTATGTGGTGCTGAGGATCGAACCCGGGCCGCACGCATGCCAGGTGAGCGCGCTACCACTTGAGCCACATCCCCAGCCCCCTAATGCATTTTTTAAGAGTGAAAATTCTTATATAGTAGAAAAATAGCATGAATTTATCATGATAGACTTACATTTTTATATTCATTAATTGGAAAATACACACTTTGAAAATCTATGAATTAATAGATTATTTATTATTTTATTCATTGTTCTAAAAACACTATAAGTGAGTGTAGCTCTAAATTACCCTCATTCTGAAAGTGCAGAATATTATTCCCTTTGTCCACATTCAGTGTGCTTCTACTGTTTCAGACCTTGTAGCACTATTGCTTCTCAGAGATCTGCTTCCTAATATTGGAAACTGATCTAAGTTTTAAACCAGAGTTTTCAGGAATAGTTGCTCCAATACAGAATAATTATGTTGCGCTCCAAAGGAGGGACTGAAGAATATCATTCAGTAGCTGAGAGCTCCTCAATGGTTGGTGAGCTACCCTTCAGGGTTAAAACCACTTATACATTAAAACAATGGAATTTACATGCTTCAGAGGTTTTCTTTCCTCTTATCTTGTCTGTTAGAATTAATAAGTTAGAAGCATTCAGCTCAGAATGGAGGCTTGATTGCATGCCTTTTGCTAAGGATCTGAGACGTGAGGAGACTGCAGTTTGAGACACTTACAGAGTAAGCACCTTTTGGGTCTGAAACTGCCTTGTTTTATTTCCTATTGTTCATATTTAAACACACCCTGTTGCCTACAAAGATATATTAAAAATTGTAAGGTTTTATGTCCAGGCAAAAGATGGTAATGAAATCTAAGTTCTTAGTTTCTATAATTTACTCTATCCAAGTAGCAAATTATGGCAAACAAGATCAAAAAGCATTAGGATTATCTTCCTTTAGGATTTTGTTTAGTGGCCTTCACTTTGAAGTTGTAGATAATCCTAGGAAACACATGGTTTGGAACAAGGCCAAGGAATTTTTTATTAGGAGGCATTTATTCTTAATTCTAGTTTAGATTTTACCTTAAATTGTTTGAGATGCAACTAGAGATACCACACACAACAAAAATAAATTTGAGTAACATCTTTCTTTTAAAGAAAGAGATTATAAGCAGCATTTTGTTTATTGGATTGGATATTAAGGTGGAAATCCTGAACCAGTGATTGCCTCTGAATCACTCACTTGATTATATTAATTATCTCTTATGCCTTGGTTCCCCACTTACAGAATGAGGTTAATTATAGCCACCCTCACTTATCTCATAGGATTTTTTAGAAGTCTGGATGGAATAATAAATATATCAGTATATCTAAAGCAGTGTATTCCAAATTATAACACTGTCTTAATATAGCAATGTACTAGGAGGGAGAAAATTTTAATTAATGAAAACATTTACTATAAAAGAAAGATCCTCAGAACTGGATACAAGAAAATAAGTAAGGAAGGGAATAAGGAGGAAGGAGAGGAGATAATTTTTTCAATGAGAAAAAAATTTAAGATCTCAGCTTTATCATTTAATTGGAGAGAGGCTGTTGTCAGGATTGGGCTTTGAGAATGGCAGGGGTCAAAGCCAGAGATCTGTGTGGCCCATGGGATTCTGAAGGCAGAGAGCAGAGCAGACAGTGCTGGCCTTTGGGTAGATGTGTGTAAAGCTCCAGTCAGTGATTGGTTTCCTCAGTAAACTGACTTCTCTGTCGTTTCTCCTAAATTGTTCAATGAGATGCTCACTCTACTGTAGCCCCTTTATGGAGAGGTTATAGTTATCATTGTCTTTTGTTTCTTATCCTTCAGATCTAAGAAGTCTTCAAATTCAAAACGACTTTTTCCCTATACCGTTGCTCCCAACTTTCTTGCCTTTTCATCTTCATTGCCAGCACTGCAGACCTGGTGTTCCCCATCTTGCACAGGTGTCTGCTCTTTTCTTTTTGATGCTTACAGAATATAAAAAGCCCATTGCTACTTTTAAATAATTACATCCATGAGGTCATGATGTCCTTGAAAATCTGGTGAATCCTCATCTGCTACCAGATGGCCCTTTAGTCTATTCTACTTGAAATTATCCAAAGCTTGTTTAAACTCACCTTTTGAAATTCACCATTTCTTTTTTTATTGATTTAAATTTTTTTCTTTTACACAAATGAAGCATGACTTTTCATTTCTCTGGTTGTACATGATGTAGAGACACACCATTCATGCAATCATACCCATACATGGGGTAATAATGTCCATCTCATTCCTCCACCTTCTCCCTCACCCCCTCCTTTCCCCTCCCTCCTCTTTGGTCAATCCAAACTTCTTTCATTCTTCCCTTGTCCCCCTCCCATTATGGATCAGCATCCACTTGTCAGAGAAAACATTCAACCTTGGGTTTTTGGGGATTGGCTTACTTTGCTTAGCATGATATTCTCCAACTCCATAAATGCCATGATTTCATTCTTCTTGAAGGTTGGGTAATATTCCATTGTGTATATATACCATGGTTTCTTTATTCACTCATCTATTGAAGGGTAACTAGGCTGTTTCCACAGTTTAGCTATTGTGAATTGAGCTGCTACAAACATTGAAATGGCTGCATCACTGTAATGTGCTGATTTTAAGTCCTTTGGGTATAGACCAAGGGTGGTACAACTGGGTCAAATGGTGGTTCCATTCCAAGTTTTCTAAGGAATCTCCATACTGCTTTCTAAAATGGTTGTACCATTTGCAATCCTATCAGCAATGATTCAGTGCACCCTTTTCCCCCACATCATCACCAGCACTTATTGTTTCTTGTATTCTTGATAATTGCCATTCTGACTGGAGTGAGATGAAATTTTAGAGTGGTTTTGATTTGTATTTCTCTAATTGCTAGAGATGTTGAACCTTTTTTTCATAAATTTGTTGATCGATTGTATGTCTTCTTCTGGGAAGGGTCTGCTCATTTTCTTAGCCCATTTATTGATTGGGCTATTTGCTTTTTTGGTGTTAAGTTTTTGAGTTCTTTATATATCCTGCAGATTAGTGCTCAATCTGATGTGTGTGGTAAAAATTTGCTCCCATTCTGTGGGCTCTCTCTTCATTTCATCAATTTGAAACTCACCATTTCTTAACATGTATCCTGTACTTTATTCATACATATTAAGGGAGATGGTATGAAGTATGACTGACTTCATACCATCTCCCTTAATACACTGTGCTTAATTCCAGCTATTTTTCTCCACTTGTAACTTTCTCAACTTTCTATTTCCCACTCAGTCAATTCTTCAACTTTACTCTTAAGTTCTGACATAGCTGTGCTACATATCTCTTCTCAATTCTGTCTTCAGTGACATCTTATTAGTAGTTTGAAATCAACCATCATGAGAATATTTACACAGTAGCAGTTGGCAAAGAATAAACTAATCACAACCAGTTTTTGATCATTGAACTCCTGCAACTGCCTCAAATCTTGGGAGTTCACACAGTCTTACTTTTTGTATCATAGATTTGGCCCTTCTATATGTGCTAAAATGAAAACATTTAAAAGTTGTTTAATTTATAACTTCATTCACAATTTCCTTGTCTTCAGAAGTTCACTAAATCCCAGATTTTCGTTATCCTTCTCTGTCACAAGAAAATTGAGGCATTTAGCCTGCAACATTTCTTGATTTCTCTGGTTGGCAAGAGTTCTGTTGCTTACATATTCAGAAATTATACTTTTCTTTTTACTCTTCCAGAGCCTATTTTTATATTTCACTTATTGTATATACCCAAAAGCTTTTATCTGAATCATTTCTGTGTACACATGTGGATGCTAAACAAATATTGACTTTTTCACATGGCAGTGAAGAACAATAGTAAAGCCTTTTGATTTTGATTTTTGCATTTTGTTCTGAATTTGAACCAAATTTATAGCATAGCTTTACCTAGTAATCTTATTATTTTAACACTGAGTCAATACCTTTGATACTGACTAAAATCTGTAATTGTTCCAGATTCGACTGGGATGCCAGCAGGTGAATAAGAATCCAACATGTTGAATGTGTACTACATGCCAAACACCAAGCTCATAAAATGTATTTTCTCATTTAATCCTCAAATGGACTTCCCGAGGTGGTACCATTAATATTCATTTTTAAATGGGGGAGTTGGTTCTGCCATGGTTATGTGACTATACCCAGTGGCATCACAGGGTGGTGATGCAACTAGTTTTTTAACGTGCAGACTACTGCTACTACCTTTAAATCTTATTCCGATCACCATACACCTTAATTCCGCATAAGGGCAGCATTATTTGCTAGAATTGTATTACAAACTTTGCAAACTTTGCCCATGTCAGGTCAGGAAAACTCTGATAATTAGACTAAGTGTTTTCAAGTCAAGTTCTTTTTTAAAAAAATTTTATTTTTATGTGGTGCTGAGGATCGAACCCAGTGCTTCATGCATGCTAGGCAATCACTCTACCACTGAGCTACAGCCCCAGCCCAAGTCAAGTTCTTTTTAAGTTAGGTTTTATTTTCAGGTTACGCTACCATCCCATTTGGTGAAGGTTTCATTTAGGAGCTTGTAAAAATGATTCCTTTAGTGAGGGCTTATTTTGTGCCTAGGGCAGTTTCAGATGGTCTGGGAATTAAAAAGACTTGGAGAGAAAGATCTGATATCTTTCTTCAAAGACATGTAATTAAAAAAATGGCAACTAGCATATATGGAACAATTTTGTTCATAACCTCTATAGTACTAAATGATAAAATTTAAAAATTAGCAGATATGAATACAGGAAAAAGTATGACCTCAAGGAGGTAGTGGGAGCAAAATTTTGAAGGTTGGTTTTGAAGAAGGCAGACGAGAGGATAGAATAAGGAAGGGATGTACCCCAAGTGGATATATCGAGGCAGAAAATGAACATGAGATATTGGAGATTATCATTTCTGAGACTTTGAAATCTCTGAATACTATTTCAATTCCATCAGCCCTCAATATTATTTGTACAAATCGAAGAACTTCAAGGTCATGACTTATTTTATCCAGACCAAACAGCTGCTTGGATGACAGGGAAAGTCAAACTAAAGGCCATGTTTACATGTTTATTTTGTTACACCTGGAGGCACTCAGCTGCCCCCAGAATCCATCCCTCCTCTCCCTGCTCCTGGGTTGCCTCATGGCTCCTGGCAACTGAAAGCACTAAAGTCTTAGACTGGGAGACTGTGCTGCAGGCTTGGGAAACTTTATTTTAAAATGGTTGCTGCCACTTTTCTTAAAAAAAAAAACAAAACAAAACCTCAATTTATTACCTTGGGGTCTGTGATCTCACACTAGAGAGAGACAGTCATTGTCTCTTCAGTGACTTAGTCATTCTCCTGCGTGATTCAGTGGGCGCCTGACTGCCCTTCTGCTCTTCTCCCATTTGTCTTGTTTTGTAGGCAGGATTCTTAAGTTTTTTCTCAGACTTGGTTAAATGTAGTGCTACTCTACCTCACCACTGCCTTCCTGTTTCTGCTTCTGGCACATTTTGAGTAAACAAGTGTTCTACTATTTTATGGTGAAAAGCTTTGGTTACAGTGACCCTCCCAAGGAGCCCAAACAGGAGTACATGCCAGGACCTGGAAGGAGTTGATTTCTTGTTAGAATACTCCTCAATGGACCTATTTATTCAGAGACCTACATCTTGTCCTTCTTGGATGCCTGTAATTTTTTCAGTTCAGTGGGTTTCCTTCTTATTAGCACCATGAGAGATTGGGAGGAGTCTATAGTAATAACTGTCTGTCCTCTTTCCCCTCATCTCCCTTTCTTTTCTGGAGACTTTCATTTTTTCTGTAACACAGCCACAACCATGGACAGCACTCATTCTTAGGTATCAGTTTCCCTCAATCTTTTCCTTGGGTAAAAACCATTTGCTAGCCTCTCGTTGTTTCCTCCCAGGTTCTCCATAATGAATTTGACTGTGTTACAGTTTGGATGTGAGGTATTCCCCCAAAAGCTCACATGTGAGATAATTCAAGAAGTTTCAGAGGAGAAATGATTGGGTTGTGAGAGTCTTAACCCAATCAGTGATTTAATCCCTGATGGGGTTAATTGAAGTGGTAGGGTGTGACTGGAGGAGGTGGGAATTGGGGTATAGCTATGGGGTATATATTTTGTATCTGGTGAGTGGAGTTTTTCTCTCTCTCTCTGCTTCCTGATCACTGTGATGTGAGCTGCTTCCCTCTGCCACACTCTTCAGCCTCGCCTCCAGCCGGAGAAATGGAGCTGGCCTTCTGTGGACTTAGATCTCTGAAACTGTGAGCCCTCAAATAAACTTTTTCTCCTCTAGTTGTTCTGGTCATATCCTTTAGTCACAGCAGCAAAAAGCTGACTAAAACAGCTCTATTATAAACCAGAGTCAATATCGACTTCAACAAAAATGCATCATAAAAGATAAGTTCATGAAAGTGGGCAGCATGTTATCAAGTTCTTCACAACAGGGGTTTCCCCTGGATGCTAGATAGGCAGTTTCTTCTGTTTGGAGGGGGACTCTCCAACTCCAGTTCACAGCAGCTATATGGTGGGATGCATTTCCTTAATTGTAAAAATGATATGAAATGTGCATCATCCCTGCAAGGCCCAGGGGAAGGAATGCTGTTGCTGCCTTGCCCTTCAAGAAATCTTCAAACCCCTAGAAAACCCTAAAATACCCTAGAAAACCCTATGGTACCACATTGAACTCTGAGAAATTAATCACATGAGTATTTCAACTTTAGAAAGACTTATGCATTTCTGTGTGCCACAAAGGTAATGGGACATATAGCGGTGGTAGAGATAGCTTCATGGAAAACATCATTTTTATCCTCAGAACCCCAATTTTTTTTTTATTTTTTAAAGAGAGAGAGAGAGAGAGAGAGAGAGAGAGAATTTTAATATTTATTTTTCAGTTTTTGGCGGACACAACATCATTGTTTGTCTGTGGTGCTGAGAATCGAACCCGGGCCGCACGCATGCCAGGCGAGCGCGCCACCTCGTGAGCCACATCCCCAGCCCCCAGAACCCCAATTTTAAATTCCCTTTTATACTATTTGAAATCCATGGTGGGTAATTATACTTAAAAGAATTTTTCCTTGACATATAGCCTGGTGGTAAGTTTCACTGGTCAAGGTTCATGCTGTTTTACCCTTATTGCC
Organism: Marmota marmota marmota; assembly: GCF_001458135.2. Taxonomy (NCBI): domain Eukaryota; kingdom Metazoa; phylum Chordata; class Mammalia; order Rodentia; family Sciuridae; genus Marmota; species Marmota marmota. The sequence goes on along the minus strand of NW_025999968.1, from coordinate 24,048,957 downwards.
TTCTTTCTTTCCTGTATTTAAAATGTAGTCTAAAGGTTTACTTTCTCCATCTTTATTATTTCTAAACAACATGAGAAAATAAGCAACAGCAGAAAGACATTTTGGTGACTGTAAAAATACATCTGTGTAGGTATAATTGGGGTTGATGGCCATAGTGTTGTGTTGGCATTTTAAAATATACCTAGGATTCATTTCAATCAGGTATGGTAAGAGACAGAGACAGAGAAATGAGTGTCTTGAGGGAAGAAGGGATTATACCCACAGATTCCTAGAAGCAGGAAGCGTAGAATGCTTGGAAAAGTCACATGCAGAAGCACCAGAGTCATCCAGAGGGAGCAGAAGAAACATGGGTAAGAGACTTCCTGTGGTTTTTGTGGGAAGGAGTGGGAGAAGCAGGATGAATAGCTTTAGAAGTGGCTAGTTTGAGAAATTTTGGTGGGACCTGGATAATAGGTTATTCTCATTACCTGGTACATAGCCCTGGGGTAGGCAGATGACTGCTGAGAGTAGAGCAGTTGGACAAAAGAGGCTGTGGGATATGTTCTGCGGGTTGGGTGCTGTGTATATGAAAGGAATGCTCATCTCTAGAAAAGAGCAAACCTGCCAGTGGGATTCCTGTCCAGTGGCAGCAAGGCCCCAAGATTTCAAAGCATCCATATGAACATATACACTGAATATAATTGTTAAAAGCTTCAAAAATGATTCTTGGAAAAACAACACCAACTGCAAGAGCCCAATTGGTAACACTTGCTAGATTATGTGAGTGCTAGAACACAGCTGTGACTCCCTGTAATCTGTTTCAAGGCCAGGGCCCCTGACATTGCTGTGCAGGAAGGCTTGAATCAGAGAGAAACTCGAGTAAAGATTTTCAGGGGATCCCTATGGCAGGTAGCTGCAATCACCTGAGGTGTTGGGAATAGATTCAGTCTTGATCAATGTGAGCACATTTTTTCCTATGTATGATGACTCACTTTTATTCTCTGTGCAAACCTCTAATGAGTTTACAATTGCCTTTATAGTGATGAAATGTTACATAATATGGATTACAGAATGGAACATGGAATTAGAATTTTCCAGAGAAAAAATCCTATTCTGCAATGTCTTGTAGTCACACAATTTAAACTTTTTAAAAAGAAAGTTTTGCCTCTATTAATTTGTGTTTTTAAAGATATTTTTTTAAGTAGATATTTCAGTACCTTTATGAGTACTTCCCATAGATGTCTTAAAATCAAAAGTAGATGGTTGGCGCTGGCAAGGTAGAGGGAACTGTGACCATCCACAGAGCAGGCCCAGCGGCCTGCTGAGGGGCAGAGCCGCCCCCCACCCCCAGCGCCTGCCAGGTAGGCGGAACGGTGACCACCGGCAGAAAAGGCCCAGTGGCCCACAGCTGAACGAGAGCTTCAAGTCACTCCTGCAAGGTAGGCGGGCCTGCCGACCCACCAGCAGAAGAGGAGCAGCTGCCTGCTGAGAGGCAGAGCCGCCCCCTCCCCCTGAGCGTGCAGAGCAGGCAAGACTGAGACACCGACGAGAGC
>NW_025999968.1:24010916-24044147 GCF_001458135.2 Marmota marmota marmota | reverse complement strand
AGAAACCTAGCAGGGGGCTGGAGCTGGTAGCAGGTAGCTAAGCTGGGCCGGTGCTGCCACAGCCCAAGGTGAAGGGCAGGGACAGAGGGGAGATACCTCCAGGCTGCACCTCGGCAGCCAGCAACAGCAGCCAGGAAAGAACTAATCAGTCGATCAACAACCAACTTTAGATGGTGAGATACAACTTCTGGTCTCCAGCAATGAGGAAGGGAAATCTCTTCTCAAAGAGATTATCACCAAAGTGATAAGACAGAGTAGCTAAAATCATTCATTTTTTTTCCCTTTTGACAAAAATGTGCATATTTATTGTGTACAGTTGATATTTTAAAATATATATACAGATTGAAAAAAAAAAAAAAAAAAAACAAAAAAACAAAAGTAGATGGTTAATAGGAAGGTTAGTGTTATGGTTTGGATGTGAGGTGTCCCCCAAAAGCTCATGTGTGAGACAATGCAAGAAGGTTTAGAGGAGAAATGATCAGGCTATGAGAGCCTTAATGTAATCAGTGAATGACTCTCCTGATGGGATTAACTGAGTAGTGACTGAAGGCAGGTAGGGTGTGGCTGAAGGAGATGGGTTATTGGAGGCATGCCTTTGGTGGATATATTTTGTATCTGGTGAGTCTCTCTCTCTCTCTCTCTCTGCTTTCTTTTCTTTTTTCTTTCTTTTGTGTGTGTGTGTGTGTGTGTGTGTCTTTGGAACTGTGGGTTGAATCCAGGACTTTGTTAATGCAAGGCAGATGCTTTGCCACTGAGCTATATCCCAGCCCTCTCTGCCTTCTGATCATCATGTGAGCTGTTTTCCTCTGCCACACTTGTCTGCCATAATATTCTGTCTCATCTTGAGTCCCTGGGAATGGAGTTAACCTTCTATGGACAGAGATCTCTGAAACTGTGAGTCCCCAAATCAACATTTCCTCCTCTACTATTGTTCTGGTCAGGTCTTTTAGTCACAGCAGCAAAAAAGCTGACTCAAATAGTCTCCTGATTAAAAATTATTTTTTACCTAATGTTGATATTTCTCCATGGTTTTATCAGTCTAAATATTTTTTTGGGGCACAGGCATTACCTGCCTTTTATCTGATCTTCTTTTCAAGAATATTTGTCCAGAAAACAGAACTTTGAAAATAAAAATTGTGCCCCTACTGGAGAAAAATGGTTAGACATCTTGTTCCTTTTGAAAACTTTAGTTCCCTATGCTGAGGGTTCCTTTTCTGTAATATTGTCCATTTTGTTCATAGGTGTCCACCAGGCCCTCTTTCTATATTCCTATAGGAACTGAGATTCAGGAAACAAGGGCAAATGTAAGCCTTCTGCCCACTCCCATTTTGGTAACAAATTGTGCTTTGCCTCTGATTCTAGCATCTCATGCCTTCTATATCAGTATCCACAAAACTTGGCAGCCTAACTTGTTAGATTGCAAGCAGGACATAATCTCAGATCTTTCATAATTCTACATCTCTAGAAAAACGTGCATATGCATGCTAGAATACCTTACAAGAATACATAGGGCAGAATGTGATATCTGAAAACTGGACAAAATCCACCCATATGACTGTAAACGATAGAGTAAAAAAAATGCATTGTATACATTTATATGATGAAATTGTGCATAGTGTATACACAAACCACAACTATGCAGCAACATGAAATAATCATAAAGTGATGTTAAGAAAAAAAAGCAAGGCACAAAATAATGCATCCTGATCAAAACAGAAAAAACATCTCCTTATTTTTAGAGATGAAAACATTGGTAATGATCATATAAAGAAAAAAAAGATATAATAAAAGCTATGGCAGTGGTTTTGCTCTGTGGGGAGAAGGATACATTCAGGAAGAGACAGATGGGGCTTCTATGGGGCCATCAGTGTTCTCTGCCCTGGAGTTGGATTGTGGCTGTTATGTCCATTCACCACACTGTGCACCTGTTTTTCATGTACATTTTGTGTATTTCATGTTGAGTGGTTAGGAATTACATTAGAATGAATTTTTTAACCTATTATATTTTGAATGATAAAACACAACCTATCTGTTTACTGTGAAGAATGTAAACAGAGAAAAAAGGGAGGTTTATATTAAGGATTAATTGAGTCTTTATAATCATGAGTAATCAACTTATTAATGTTTTGTTGAATAAGATACCTTCAAAATGTTACTTTTTTATAAATGTGCCAGAGGATTCAGGTGAAAATTAAAGTTGTTTTGACACTGATTTTTGTGTTCTCAGTAGCATTTCATTCTTGAGAATGAGTATCATGAATACAAACACAGGGAATGCATCTCTTTGAAGTGCTTTACAGAAGACGATGGCGGTGGGGTGGATGATACTAACTTTGCTCAAGAATATACAGCAAGGTCATCTCACAACTGCCCTGTGTCTACTGTTTGAGGAAAAAAAAAAGATCCATTAACAAAGGAGGTATTTGGAATTCTTGATGCTATCTTCGTGTGTTATACTATTGAAAGAACATAAAATATATGGTAATTTGATAAAATGCATATCGTTGTCAAGAAAAATTTCATTTTTCTACTCCCTTATGTTCATGTCTGTGTATTAAATATTAATATTTCTTTGATCTGCTAATGTATGCATCTTTAATGCATCCTCTTTGCTGATCACAGCATCACTTTCTATTTATTTAAATAAAATACAGAAAATGTACTCTTCCCAGTCTTAAATCTTTTTAAAGGAAAAAGTTTTTTCCTGGCTTGTCGATAAGAGTTAAAAGAGAATAATAAAAGTCATAATTATGGGGCTGATTTAGCTGTGTAGTATGTTGAGAAGTTAGAAAATTTAAGTTTTGTTTTAAGAAATTTGAAATTTTCTCATTTTATATCTTGTGAAAATTTCATTACAGATTCCCAGACCACTTACGGAAGGTACTCTAGGGATGAAGAAATGAATATCAAGCCAAGGGAAGGGACTAACACAAGGCCACAGAATTAGCAGCCAGATTCAATTGGAAGAATCCAGGATTCAAATACAAGTCCAGAAATTCTTTCTCAGTGAAATCCCAAGAACCGTGTCCCCAACTAAAAGCCATATATTCCTGAGAAAATTCTTGTAGGACACCTAGTCCCTTTCTTCCTCAGCTTCCAATTCTGTCTACTTACACTTGTCCACTGAAATTGAATTTGTGCTGTCTAACTTCAATCTCAGTCCCTTTCCTTGGCTAGGGTGTATGTAAGGAAGAGAGAAGAATGAGAGATTTATGGAGCCCAGAGGGCTGATTTTTCAGTAGTATAAATGTAGGTAACCAGGACAATAGAAGACTCAGTAGCAGACACTCTTGTTCAACATATTAAAAAATGAATTAATATCTAATATTATATATTAGTGATCTAATACATAGGCAATCCCCTTGCAGTGCCTTCCAATACGTACAGAGCTACTGATGGAAAAGTGGAAGCAAGTCAGCCTCATCTAATAGAAAGTGTTTTTCCACCTCTCCCTGGGATAGGCATTTTGGTCTGAATTTTCCTGGCTTGTACTTATAAGACACTCAATAACTGTTAGCTCAATTAGGATATGGCTGAGTGAATGGCTCATGGTACAGTAGCGGGGATCACTGGACTGGAAGTCAGAGAAATTGAAATCTGGTTCTAGGCTTATTTTGCTAACCAATGGTGTGAGTATAAGTAAATCATTGTTTTGGTTTCTGTTTACTCATTTGTGTAATAAAGAAATACATGAATCTGATGATTTCTGAGTTCTTTTAGCTAGCTCTCTATTTCTCAGGCATTAGGAATAGTGAATATCCCTCTTTATCATCAGCAATTCTGAATAAAAAGGCAATGACTGTATTTTTAATGTAATGGTAGAAATAGGATATATTCTTCCATATTCAAAGGTCGATGACCTGATATTGTTGTCCTCCATGATAATAATAGGTACAAATTATAGAGCCCTTAGTATGTTTCAGTTACTACATTAAGTACTTTTCAAAGACTATCTCCTTCATTCCTTTATGAATTAATTATTATTGTAATAATTCTATTGATCATGGAACTCAGATTTTGAGCAGTTTTAGTCATTTGACTAATGCCCAGCAACTACTCTTGTTTGGTAAGAAATGACGTCATTTCTGTATTACTCCAAAGGCCCTGCTCTCAACCATTGTAGCTGGATGAAACCTGCTAATACAGATCATCAGGGGGAATCAGTGGGTCAAGATAGGAGTGTCTAAATTGGCTGCAACTTTTTAAAAAATTGTTTTATTTCAAAGGAAAATATATAGTTAAATTATTCTTTGTTTTTCATTCTCTCTCTCCGTGTGTGTGTGTGTGTGTGTGTGTCTTTGTAATTTTTTCTTTTTTTTGCAGTGCTGGGATGGAAACTCAGGCCTCATGTACAATAAGCCATGCCCTACCACTAAGCCACATTCTTAGCCATATATTCATATTGTCTTATTTTACAAAATTATAGCAACACATGGTAAAATGGGAAAATTCCTTAAATCCAGCCCTCTACTCCCAAACAATAAAATTCCTTAATTCCTACTCTCCTCCCCAACAATAAAACACACATCTATAGTCAATAGGTTGGGAGGTGTTGATAGGGAATGAAAGGAAACATAAGGGAACCTTCTGAGGAGATAGTAGTATTCTGATTCTTGATCTTGATGCTAACTGTCTGGATATGTACATCTTATGTCAATGAATCAGACTACAGATTTCTGGTCTGTACACTTTTCTGTATACATGTATTATCTTGACAAAAAAGAAAATGCCATGATACACAAGCTTACTGTACAGTTCCTTGTCTCAGATCCTCCCTTTTGGGAAACCATGAGAAAGTCATGGAAAAAATGGGCTGCAAAAATACTTTCTTCATTCCCTGGGTATTGATGATGCTAGACTGCAATTCCCAGAACCCCCTTTGGAAACACCATTTGTTGGGTGTCTCCTGCATACTTGGCAAGCTGTATTCAGTGTGTTTTTCCATGGGATGCCATCCATAATCCTAGAGAGAAACGTAACTCAAATTGTGCTTAATTTTATTTTTTTGAATTTATTTATTTTTGTGTGTGTGTGCTTAATTTTAAATCCCAATTCAACCAAATCTCAGGTTTTCACATTGGATCTTGTCAGGGGATTAACTCTTCACCATTCATCTTGCTTTCATTCATTTCTTCTTTCTAGCTTTTTCTTTGCATACTCTTTTTGTTCCCCATTGTTTACCTTGTTTTCTTGAGGAAGAATTTCACCCTAAAGAAGTTTTATCCCTTACCATGAAACCCTGAGCAGCAAGTTTCATGTTTGTATCCTAGGACTTTCCACTCTCATATATCTTAGACCACCATGTCTGCAGAGAGCTCCTGTCTACAGTTGCTCTTAGACATGGAGGTACTTATTTCTGCCCACCAATATCCCTTTCTTTGGGCATATGGAAGGTTAAAGTCACTGGTGGGTGAGTTCCAGCCATTTTTTAAAAACTGAAAATGATATAATTCACTTTGGGAGCAATGCATATATGATTACTAGAAAGACAAATAGAGATTTTCTAGAACTTTGACTTATCTTTTTGTAGTGACAGTCAGTAATATATGAGATGGCTGCTCTTTTACTCCGGTATCCAGAGAAAGGTGAATGTAGAGTATAGTTCCAGCTGACCTGTGATGGATGTGTTACATGAGTGAGAAATTTGCCTATATGGCTTCCAGCCACTGAGATTTGGGGATGGCTTCATGCTGCATCATAGCCCAGGCATTGCAGGCAGTTGGCCCTGAGTAAAACTGAGTACATTCCCATTGGTATGAAGAGAACTGCTCTCCTAGGTAGTAAATCTAATTATGAGGTTTAGCATTTAGAAATTCCTGTATTTAAAAGCTATCCTGTCCAGTATCAACTTAATGTATGAGCGATGGTCTCTTTTTACCTAAATAGTTGGTTCAGATCTTGTGTTGGGGAGAAAAATATTATTTACGGTCTTTCCCCTTATAACTCCATCAGGTTATTAAAAGAAGACAAGTTGCTCAGAAAGGAAACAGAAGCAGGTAAGGCCAAGACAATGCATGACCGTAAGAAAAATATTAGGGATTTGTCTTTTAATTCTGTTGGAAAGTCATGGAAGGGTTTTGTGGGAGAACCAAATATGCCCACAACATAATCTACCCCTGTCAGTTTTAAGCAGAGATGCGACAAGATAAGCTTTGCACTTTTCAAAGATCAAATTCATTGGTTTATGGAAAATGATTTAGAGAGGTGTGACAATGAATTTGAGGAGACCAGTTATGGGGACATTGTAAATCCTGACAAAGGTTGACAGTTATTTAAAGTAAATGAATTTCTGCAATGGTTACAAATGACGAAATATACATATATTCTCATTATCTTGCTTCAGCTAGGAAATATTTTAGAATATTTAGAGGAATGGGAGTATGAAATAACTTTTAGGCAATCCATCAAGTGTCTCCTCTCTCTGTGTCTCACTCTCTTTCTCAATCTTCCTTTATCTTTTATGCTTTTGATAAAAATTAAATAGAAAGAATTTTGGATTATTTTTCCAAATAATAACACAAATTTAAGTGTTCAAATTCTATACATGTTTCAATAAATCAGATATTTAAGCATTAAGACCACATTGCCCTTGATCTTCTGAGAATGTTCACAGCCCACCTGTATCACATCTGGCTCAAAGACTTCTTTGTAATAAGATACCTCTGTGCAAAGCACTGTTGTGTTACAAGGTAACCACAGTCTTCCCTGGATGACAAGGAACTCCTGCCACACAGTCTCCTGTCATTAGAAAAAGTGGGAAAAAAGTTCTTTAAAGAGGAGACCTCTAACCACAGATGAAGTTGGTTTTTATAGAAGGATCCCTGACTGCTTGCTCAAGCAGGGAACAGGTCTAGAAAATGCCAGTTAAAAGGTACCAAATGGCTTGTGCAGGGGGAGCGCAGCTGCATGTCCCTCTCATCTCTACTTGCTGCATACAGGCCAGCAGTGAAGGGAGAATATTCTTTTCCAAATAGTGCTTCTGTCTAACCAGGAGGTCACATGATCCCTGATAGATGTGTGCTAGGGAGATTCTGTACACAAGGCCAAGATTTTCCTAGAAAGGCAATTCAGTTTTATCCCAACACTTGTGGGGGCAATTGATATGCTCATGTTCTACATCGTAGAGCACAATTATACTGATTTCAGCTCTCAAAGATTTCAAAGGATAATGAATAGATCATCCATTGTGGCCATGAAAAAAATTCTCCATATTTCTTAAACACCTACTTTTGAGCCATGTAAATTTCTGAGGACTCCAATCATTAACTAAAACAAAATGTACATCAAATGTATTTTATTTTTTATGTAAGAAAATTTAGAAATGACCCCAGTGGATATTGAATAGCCTGCATGCACAAAAGTTGAATTTTGTTGTGGGGTAGCTTTTTAAAGAGCAATAATACAGTGGAAACCATATGTTGAAGCTGCTCCTCTTATACAAGAAAAAGAAGATGGAGACAAAACCAGTGGGTCTATGTGATGTTATTCTCTTTGGCAAGCTTGTGGCTCATTCAGAAGTCTTACTGAATTACCAAATTTTAAAAAGAAAGGAGTGAGGATTTGTCCCTGTTTTGCTTCCTCAAGTTATATAACTGGCCAGTAGATGGCGCTCAGAGCTTTATGCTGGTGGAGGTTTGGCAATACAGAATGTACACCACAGATCTTTACTGAGTTTAAGGTAGCTTGCTCATGACTAGTTCGTTCATTCATTTTACAAGTAATTATTGAAAGCCCACTATGTGCTGGAACAGTGTGTTTTTAATACCTTACAGGGTCAAAGACAACTGTAAGGTAAGTAAAAGCTTGACTGAATCTCTTCATACAGTGAGACTATTTTATTTCATGTTGCTGTATAACAAATTCTTTCAGCTTAATGGTTTATGATAACAGTAACTTATAATGTCTTACCATTTTTAAGGTTGGCTAGGTGGCTCCCCTTCTGATTTCACTTGGACTCAGTGATGTAGCTGCATTTAGTTGGAGGGTCTCCTGGGCTAGGAGGCAAAGAGTGTAAGTAACTTCTCTGGCAATGGGTAGAATCTGTTGCCTGGGGCATGTAGGTTTACCTGAATATGGTCTAGACCTGCTTTCTTGCATGGCAATCTCAGAGCAGTACTATAGGTGAGCAAAGCCAGAGCTTTAAAGCCTATTGAGACATACCTGTTGGTGTAAGTTACATTATGTCCCGTCTACCACCTTCTATTGGTCAAAGCAAAAGACTAGCCCAGATTCAACAGGTAGGGGAATAGACTCTTACTTCTGAGGAGAAAGTAATAAATCACATTGCAAAGCGGTCTGCATACTGCTACTGGAGGTCTTGGTAGTCATAATTTTCAATCTATGAAGAACAAGTAGAGAAATAAACAAAGATGGAATTAGCCATGCTTGTATCCTACAGTCTGCTTGCAGAAATATTACTGAAGAATCCTGGGCTTTCAATTTTTAAGAAGGAGGGGACTATATATTTAAGGCAAAATTTCTATTCGGCTAATGAGGTCATTGTTTTGATGCAGAGAACAGGGTTGTATGGATTTGGATTATCTATCACATATCTCTTTATTATTAATGATTTACATTATTCCCAGATGCTTAGTTTTCTTTAGCAGTGGACAAACTCTGTAGCAGTCTGTTAATTCAGAATCATTTCTTCCCCAGAGTAATGACATGAGATATATAAAATGGTTGAGCTCCACTGGCAAGACAGTATGATGTTGCCCCAATATTTGATGTAATCAGATAATTAACCTTTCCTACAATAAAGCTCAATAAGGGCTGGGGTTGTGGCTCAGTGGTAGAGCACTCGCCTCGCATGTGGGGCCCTGGGTTCATTCCTCAGCACCACATAAAAATAAGTAAATAAAGTTAAGATATATATATATAACATGTTGTTTGTTGTTATATATATATATATATATATATATATATATATATATATATAACAACAAAATAAGAAGAAAATACTCATGAAATTATAAAAAAAATAATGCTCAATAAGTCCAAAATGTATTTTAAAAGTTACAGCTTTTTTGGTAAATTGTTTATTATTATTATTTGGTACTGGTAATTCAACCCAGGGGTGCTTAACCACTGAGCCACATCCCCAGCCCCTTTTTATATTTTATTAGAGACAGAGCCTTGCTAAGTTGATTATGGCTTTGCTAAATTGCCGAGGCTGGCTTTGAACTCGTGATCCTCCTGCGCCAGTCTCCCAAGCTGCTGGGATCACAGGTGTGTGCTACCATGCCCAGTTTTAGTTTATTAAATCTTTATAGTGTAGTTTACATAACATTATCTTTAAACACTATAAAAATCTTGAAAAGTGTTAGTTTCTAGTTTACAAATGAAAAATTGAATTCTAGGGAAGATGTATAAATTACCCACAGCCAAATATTAAGTATAGAAGAGAATCTAGACTTCCAAGTGCCTATATTCATTCTCCCCATCTCCCTGAACTCCAGTTTGTTGGAGATTGCTGTGTTAAGAGCCCTAAATACATTTCAAGAGATCTTTTGGATAAATAGAAACTATTAATTGAAATGTAGGTAAAAATTGTTGCATAGGATGTCTAGGAAGACTTCTTTAAAAAGAGACTGATTTGGCTTATATGCGTATCTTTGCCATTGAAACTTTCTGTGGCCTGGAACAATTCGTGATGGCTGGAGCTCCAGCAACCATAATATAAGCAAAGGCCAGACTACCAGGATGGTTAATGCAGACACCTGGAAGAAGCAAAGGCCCTTGGAGAAGTTGTGGAACTGATTACTTAGTTCTTATGTGAGAGGTAAATAAAACCCCCATCTTGTTTAAGTTAGGGTTATTTTCTTAATATAAGTAGCTGTGTTATTCTCAAATTCGAGACCCCCAAAAGACCACCAGAGACCAAGATTGATGTAAGCAGCAAAGAGGTGTTTATTGAGAGCTAGCTGGGTCCTCCTTGTGCACACAGCAACTGGTGATGCTGAGAGGCCCTGAGCCCACGGCTTGCAGCAGTTTTATACACTCTTTGGGGAAGGCAGGGACTTCACATGCATCATAGCATCTCTTAGCCAATCATCACACACTACGGGAAAATCATAAAACAACTCTAAAACATGATTAGCACATTCACTGGCGGGAACAAGTTGGGTAGGGGTGATTAGTCAGTACAAGAGGGGGATTGTTTGAACTGATTGGTTTAAGCCATGAGGGGAGTTTGTGCTAAACTACATGGTGTCCCAACATGTTATCAACCACCATAAACTACTGGGAGGGTCATCTGGCATCCCAGGTATTTTCCCTGTCTCATGATGATTGGTGGCTGCTAGGGGGTTGCTATGGGTCCCCACTTAGCCTGACTGAGTCAGGGACACCTGGTGCAGCAGATCTCTCCTGTTATTTGTAGATAAACAACTCAGTAGGGTGGGTATGTGCCTAGGAGTGTTCTGTAGGTCTTTCCAAGGACAAAGGTCACACCCCCTTCTTTGGACAGGCATTGCTCTGAGGTAGAGGCTGGTTTTTCAGCTGTACCAAATCCCAGCTGTTCAAGATGTCAAAACACACCCCAAATTGCTGTATCCCAAACAATAAACCTTTTTTTCCCCCTTTTTCTCAAAACCGTGTCTTCATTTTTAAATTGGCATTGATTGGCATTGGGGACAGGGACTCAGCTTTCAGTTACATTAATATGTCTGATCTTGATTATCTGCCCTGAAGTGGTTTATCCTCAAGGCTTACTTCTTTTCTATGACGGTCCCTTGCCTTTGCTTGAACTTTGAGGCACTGAAACACCTGTAGTGCTTTGATCTTCAGATCTCATGCCCAACATCAGTGCATCTTCAAATTTCAACTGCATAAAAAGCACATAGGATGTTAATTTAAAAATCAGACTTTCAGATCCTCCATGGAGATTTCCAGGAAGTCATCTTGTGGAAGGACCCAGAAGTTTATGTTTTTAACCAAGACTGAGGGCAATTCTTAGGTATGTGATTTCTAGGTTGGCCTTTGAGAAACTCAGCAAAACATTTCCCCTTAATAAGAGCCTCCTGCTGTGTTGTCTGACCCAGTCTTGCAATGTGCAGTGCAGTGGGAGAAGGTGTATTTTGGTACTGAGGGAAGAAGCATATACCTGGCCTAAACAAGGTAGAGATTATGATTTCCTCTCACATAAGTCCTGCTATGACATGAATACTAAAGATGATTCCTGAAATTTAGTAAGTTAGGTCAAGGTAATATGGGTTATTTTTTACTTTCTGAGGAAAATTTCTTGTATAAAATTTGTACTAATTGGTATGGCTGGCACGAATTGTACCAGATGGATAGGTAAGTCCCTACTTTTGTGGACTTCCTAGTTTCCTGTTCTTAATTATTAAAGATTAATTTTATTTTGCAGAACATTCACAGAGAGTTGCCAATACATTCCCTCTGAGGACATAATTTAAAACTTTAAAAGATTAAACTTTTAATAAAACTTCGAAAATGTTGCCAATATTTTTACAGAAGCTACTAAATGATTTCAATTCAATGCTACCTATTAAAGAGAGCAATTATGAGAAAGTGAAACATAAGCCACATCTGGAAAGACAATATGAGTCAATCTGCAAAGTGGTAACATAAGTCCTCTTCATATGCTCCTGAAACCCAACAAAGTAGACGTGAAAATTTAAAACAATCAACATATTTATTTAAGAGAGGGTCAGACATTTTACAAAATCTGCAGTTTTACCTGAATATCCCTTATGTACTTATGTTCTTTGATGTTATTCTTTCCCTTCACAGTTTTTCTTTTCCCTGGGATATTTTTAAGGCACAATGATTTCTTTCATATCACCATCATCACTATTGCTGCCGGTGCTGTTATTACTCCTGCTGTATTTCTAATTTTTCCTTCAGCTATTTCATATAATGTCAATATAATGTCAATATTGCAGGTGTGCTGTCAATTTCATTTTTATAAAGAAACTTCTCCCTGTGTCCATAAAACTATTTGATCTCATGGCCTGATGCACAGTGACTCTCTTGAGATCACTGTTGTCCATTGCCCTGAGGATTTTCTTTGCTTCTCTTTTGTGCCAGATCCTCTTTTCCTGGCTTTCTTTTCTTTATATTTTAAGTTCATCTTGTGCTCTGGTGGAACACAATTCAGTGACTTGGGAGGTAGACTTTTTGAGGCCATCCATGTTTGAGACTATCTTTATTATAGCATCATCCTTAACTACTAGTTTGGCTGTGTCTGCAATTCTAGGTTGGAAATAAGGTCTCCTTATAATTCTGATCACAATGCTCCCTTATCTTCAGGCTTCCATTTTAGTGTTGAAAAATCTAATGTTATTCTAGTTCTTAATTGTATGTAATATGATCTTTGCCCTTAAACCTTTTAAAATAATGTCTGTTTTCCCCAGTGATCTAAAACACCGTGTCATGTATTTTGATATAAATCTATTTTATCTATTGTGTCAGATCTAAGATCTTTCAGTCTGGTAACTTGAAAGACCTAAGCAACCTCATTCTACTTGGGACCTCATTTTGCTCTGAAACTTAACCTCTGACCTACTGCAGTCCTAAAGTCAGGAAAATACCACAGAAAAGCTCTGTGGAAACAGTTCTTGGAAAAGCTGCAGATGGTGATCACCTAAGATAGGCCAAGATATCCAAATATCTGAAATTCCAGATGGCCCCCACCTAGGTGTGGTGATCAATATCTAAAGTAGAAGCCCTGCAGCTTGGCATGTACCCCCCACCCCTTGCGACATCCTCACGGTTTAAACCAATCAATTCCAGATTCTTTCCCGCCACTTGATACGCTAATAATGTTTTAGAGTTGTTGTTTGATTTTCCCGTGGTGTGTGATGATTTGCTAAGAGATGCTATGATGTATGTGGGGGTCCCTGCCTTCTCCAAAGAATGTATAAAACTGCTGCAAACCCTGGGCTTGGGGACTCTCAGCATCACCAGTTGCTGTGTGTGAGCGCGGAGGACAGAGCTAGCTCGCAATAAACACCTCTTTGCTGCTTACATCGATCTTGGTCTCTGGTGGTCTTTTGGGGGTCCCGAATGTGAGCATAACAAACTCATGTTTTTCAGTCCTCTGAATTTGCCATTATTTATTTATTTGATTATTTTTCTCTCTTTTCCTTTGTGGAATTCCTATTATTTGGTTGTTGATCTTTAGGGATGAATGTCTAATTATATTATGTTTCTGTCGTATTTTGTATCTCTTTGTCTTTCTGCTGTACTTTTTGCCAGGTTTCTCAATTGTATCTTCTAACTCTTACATTGATTATTTAATAACTGGTATTATATCTTCTATTTTCCAAGAGATATTTTATTTGGCTTTTTTTTTCTTTCTTTCATTTTCAATAGTGTGGCACATACTTTTTTTGCAATAGTGTGGCACAAGTATGCCTCTCCTTAAAATGGATTGCTGATAAGAAGTAACTACTCAGGTAGGTGCCCCATTTCTGAATTCCCCTTGCATTGTGCCAGTAGAAATTGAGCAGAAATAGTAATAGTAATGTATGTTTTTTTCATGACCAATGAGTTAGGAACAAAGTATGCATCCTTTAAGATTTCTTTCATTATCTGTCAGATGAATGGATAGACCTGGAAGGATCAAAATGATGGAGATGACAAACGTGGACGGTGCCTGGGACCCTGAGTAACTCCATGGAGCAGAGCCACCTCCTATCCCATTCCTATTGATAATGTTAAGCAGTTGAGATGCCAAGGTGTTTCTACTATAACAATTATTTGAAATCAATATTACATTTAAGTGTTACCTTAAAGCAAATATCATTCTGGTTTATTTCACTGATAAAATATCTTCCTTTATTTCTCTGGGACTATTATTGGTATCTTTTAAATGTATTCTTCTTCTTCCACCATAGCATTATTTTCCTTCTGGTTGCTATTATGAATGGGTATTTAGTCCGTCCACTGTCTGCCACTTATAGATTTGCCTCAAATATCTATATTGATTATTTATATTTAAAAAGAGTACATAAAAAAATTCACTTTGAAAGCTTTGTGTATGTGGTAGGATGTGCATGCACAGGGGGCTTCAGAGTAAGTTGACTGGTATGTTTCCTTTAGAAAATCCTTTAGGAGAAGAATTTTAAAGTTTTTTTCCTGAACTTTCAGTTTTGCTCAGGAGAGGTGTTTTTGGTTTCCCACTTGGATGGCACAGTCCTCAGAGTGGGCAGTGTGAGCCTCAGGTGGCAGAAGAATGCTGGGGAGTTGGGGAGGGGGTCCTCAACATTCTCGGTAATTAACTCTTCTTTTTTTTTCTATGGTACCTCTGCCTGCCCTTCTGTCTGGTACTTCTCCAGCAGAGGAAACCTTGGTTTTACTCTCTTTTCAGAGTTATGTGCCTCATCTTCTGCCAGAGTGAGCGAGGCCTGGTTGGCCAGCTTTATGAAGCTGGGGAGGAGCCAGGGGGTCTAATTGTTTCTTTAAAATGACTTTCAAAGAATCGTGTGGATTTCTTTCTTTTATTAGATCATTGTTTTCCCTGACAGTCCTTCCACGGGTACCTGGTCCACGAATGTGGGTCTCTAGGGGATCTGTCACTTATATCAGGTAGCTCTTCAGCCTCTCCTATGGCTGGCTCAGGATTCAGCATTCCCACATTTGCCAAGCAATTTGCCATTCATCCAGCTGCTGTTGCTTCCAAAGCTTTGTTGGTTTTGCCTTTTTTTCTAATATCCTCTTGTCCATGTGAGTTTATGCCTTTGTTAAAAATACACAGTTTATTGAGCTTTTAGAAGACAGCATAAAATGCTTTCACTTTACCCTCTTTATTTGGAAACTTCAAAAATTTCTAAATTAACATCAATTCAATTTTATAATTTGAAACACACAGGACTTCTGGTGTCTTTTGTCTGTTTATTTTTTCTTTCTTCTGAATTGCTCAGTGGCATCAGGGGACTACTTAGTCTACGGGGCAGATCTTGCTTACAATCTTGTCTCCAAGAAAGAATAGGAGAACTGACTGATTCACCAGTGGGACTCATTTTTCTACCGTGGTTGTTTCTGTAGCTGCTGTACAGTGCCACTTTGGTAAATTAGTTTGTCAGAGTTCACCACTGCATTTATGCCTTTTCTAGTCCAGATTCTTGCACAGGTAAATGTGAAGGTAAATCTCATTTCTTCAGTCATGGATGGTTCCCATTTTCTCTTAGAATTGCATCTTTTTAGTTCATACTTGCATATTCAGCTATCGTTTCTGGAGTCCAACCTAGTTGACTAAAAAGAATATCCAATTTAAGCCACACATTGCATCAGAACCAAGCCTCAACCACATAACCACTTGGGCCCTACCTGTTAAGCCTGGGTCCTTTGTGCAGATCCCTTGGCTCTTTATAATCAGAGCTTCTTAGAGGACCCCAGAGTCCTTTCCTGACAGAAGTCATTATAGTGACAGAACTGGACACAGCCTGAGAACTTCAGTCTCTCACTTATAGGAGAGGCAGATTCCCCCCCCCCCCCCCTCAACTAGTAGCACTTGTATGCAATTTGGAAGGTGAAACAGAAGCAGAAATTCATTACTGCTCCTCTTGGCAGTAGTGGTCAGATATGTGGGCTTCACTTGATATGAGATTTTGCAGAGGCCACTAAGTACTGTCCTTGTTATAATCGACCTCTGTGCTGGAAGCAGCTCTGACTGCCATCAGTGTTTGCAAACTTCTGAATCTCTGATGTAATGGTGATCCCCGAGAGCTAGAGGCTGTATTTCCTGACCTCTGTTACTCCCGTGGGTCTGGCAGTTTCATGTACATATAACTTCTTATTAATTATCTTTCTACTTAAAATACTAGAGTGATCAAATCCTGACTGCTCATTATGTATCTTCCACTCAGACATAAACTCATCCACTATTGGAGTATTTGGAGAACATCTTTGTCAAGTTCCACACACATATTCTATTACACATTTTTCTCAGGACGTTGAGTGCCAGTTTGCCTACACTCAGAATATGGTAACTTTGGAATGGGTTACTACCCTTTTTGGGGTATAGTGTGGGTTCAAGTTAAGTTTTATTGCACAAGCCATCCTGTGGTGGAAAATCCAAAAGTCAAATGTCAATTATTTGAGGACTGCCTTTATTCTCCTAAGGGATCATGAAATAACATAAAAAAAAATCAACTTCTATGGGTAAATGAGTGAAAGAAAACATTTTGAATTTTATCCAGAAGTCAAAGGTGCATTAGTAGGCACTGTTAAAATGCTATTGCAGCCAGGGCTGTAACTCAGTGGATCCTAGCCTAATTTAAGTTTATTATTGTCCATACTGTCATCCTATGAAAAATTAGAAAAAAAATTGTTGGCCTCCTTTCTCCCAAAGGAGCTTGATGATTGGATTTATATATTTGCTATGGAAAAAATTCTCTTACATTAAATATGTTAACAATGTTCTTGTGACTCAGTCATTATTTTCAATTCTGCTTATTTTTGTCTCACTGAAAGTTTAGACTAAAAATCTCTGAAAGAAAATACTTCATCCTAAGAGTATAATCTTGTTACATAAGTTTCCTTGAAATATGCATAAATTTTTAAGTTCACTGTTACGGTTTGGATCTTAGATGTTTCCCAAATATGTGTTGAAGGCTTGGTCCCAGCTGGTGGTGCTATTGAAGGTGGTGGACACTTTGGGAGGTGGGGCCTCTTATAAGAAGTAGGTCACTGGGGACTTGTCATTGAATGATGTGTCTTGTCCCATGCCCCTCCCTCTCTCTTTCTGTTTTTTTTTTTTTCTCTCTCTAATCATCTTTCTCTGCTTTTTTTGGCCTTGTTGAAGCGAGAAGCATGCTCCTTTGTACACTCTACACCATAATGTTTGGCTTCACCTCAGGCCCAAAGTGATGGGACTGAAACTTTTGAAAATGTGAGTCAAAATAAATCTTTCCTCCCTTAAGTTGTTTATCTCAGATATTTTGTCATAGCAATGGAAAGCTAACTTCTATATTAACTATATAACAGAAAATATCCGTCAAGCTCAAATAATTAAAACTTTCAGGATATTCTTTTTGAAGCACTTTGAAGTATATAAAGTCTTTTTTTATTTCCTTTATTTTAATGAAACCTGTTGGTAGACTACAAAGTGACCCTCTGATTAACTCAGAGATTTTTCCCTAAATTGTTAAAAGGTAATAACATAAAGGCTCAGGCAAAGGCTACTTATTGTTTGAAAAGAGCAGAGAAAGAGATATCTCTTGGAAACCCCAAATATTTTTTTTTTTAAACAAAGAGAGACAGGTCAGTAAAATAAAAGAGAAATTACTATCACTGGATCCATGTCCTAATGTCTATGCTAGAAAAAATAAGAACTTGGTCAAGCTTCTGAATCTCAGTATTTGTATCTATTAAATGGATATAAGTTGTAACCAACCTGGACATTAAATAACAAAACCTTAAAGGAAGATGCCTCCTTGAGTTCTCTTTCTTGTTTCCTCCAGGATCCCTGGCTGAGTAGAAAAGAGAACTCAGGGAAGCATCTTCTTTTAAGGCTTTGTTATTTACTGTCCAGGTTGGTTACAACTTTCTATTTCCTCTGGGATCCCTGGGAAACTCTGGAAAGTCCTGCAAGCAGAACAGCAGTCTCCTTCCTTTTATGTTTGCTGGACTACTCGCTGAGCCTCTGTTCATTCAGGTACTGAGCTCCCTGTTGTGCTGATCTTGTGACACCCAGAGGCTTGAATTGTGCTGCTATCAGCTTCCTCTACCTTGCCAACACTATTAAGCTTCTTCTCTTCTCCTAGCCAAGAAGTATCCTTCACCTGATGTTTTTAACTCTAACATCTACATCCCTGGTGATGCTGACTTCATCTAATAATTGTACACCCGCCCCTCCCCTTTCATCCCCCACAGGACAGAACTCCTTAGAGGCTAAGGCCTGGTCAAGCCTACCCAGACCTTTAGCTAGAACTGCAGGTTGCCTTGTAGCCCTCCCTGCTGCTCTATCTGGACCACCCTTCACTCACAGTAGATTTTCCTCTGATGTTTTAGAGATTCTCTCTATTGTAATACAGCTTTGAGGAAAAGTTCCAGGCCTCAGATAAGATCACAACCCCAAAGGAAAACAAATTCAAATTACCCCTAATCCAATGCAGGAATGCAGCTGAACCTCACTTAGGTGTCTGCTCCTAAGGGTGCTCCTCCCAGAACACAGAGCAGACCACAAGGGGGCAGTGTTGCCTAGCCTCACATTCCCTGCAACAGTCATGGGAAAGGCAGCCCCAATTTCACTGAGTTCAAGTTTAGATAAATTGTGAAGCTAAAATAAAATGTTAAAATAGCTGCAACTGTTGTTTCTAAGTCTTTCCAGTGCCAAGTATTTATATATTATTTCATTTAATGTTCATGTGTTCCACATAACATTTGTGGATTCCTCTGCTTGGTGAAATTTCTATGACATTGCTTCCTTGACTCTGCCTGAGGCTCCTGAAATTGTACATGGTGCTTCTGTTTGCACAAATTTATTTATTATTTTTAATACAAATTTTTGTAGGAAATTTATTCCATTTTCACCAAGTCTTTCAGAGGATTTACAGGAAGTTATCAAGTTGGGCCCCTCCACCCTCCAACACACTTCTTGTTTCCATCCCCTTTCCTCCCTGAAAGAACCAAATTCTTCCCTTTCAGTCCAGTAAAAATCTAGTGAGTGTCTGTTGCTTGAAGTTTTTCTCACCTGAGTTACTTATTCTCAAACAACAGGAGAGAGATATTTGAAAGTGCAACCTTGGTGGCATACTTTGTGTGAACTCTTTGTCAATGGAATGTTTATAATTTAGGAACTTTGAGCATATGCAAAAAGGCTCTTATACTAATCAGAATTTCATAGGGTTGTTCTCTAGCAGTTACATGTGGAGTGGGGTTAATTACGAACCAGTGCCTGAAAAAAGTTTAGCACACCGAGAAGATATCAGAAATATCTCAAATGAATATTAATGTTTTGAAATTCTATGTAATTGAAATCAATTTAAATGTAAAAATAATTTGAAGAATGCTAATGCAATGGCAGAGTCCCACAGATAAATATGTCAAAACACATTAGAATTTCTCTGAGGCTATGGCAGAAACCTGCATTGCAATCAGGCTGTGGAATAGGTATACTCAACTGCATTTTTTCTCTTTTAAGCCTTCCTTTTCTAGTTTTCTTATTTGCATCTTTAGTCAGAAGATTTTTTTGTTTTAGTTTTGTTGATTTTCCTTGGAAATAATAATTCCCTCCATTTTTATTTTGATTTCATTTAACATTTACTGACATATGCCCAGGTTTTTGTTTGGAAGTCATAAAGAAGCTTCAGTTTTAAAGGGATTCAATAATTTAAAAAATACATTTGTGGAACAAATTTCCCTTATATAAGGTAACCAAAGTATAAGCAGAGAGTAGAAGTGTGGTTGAGAGGGGCTGGGGAATGGAGGAAACGTGGAGATGCTCTTCAATGGGTCTAGAATTTCAGTATTGCAAGGCAAATGAGCCCTAGAGATCTGCTGTGTCACACAGTGCCTACAGATGGTAAACTGCATTATGCACTTAAAATATTGTCAGAGGGTCGATATCATTAGTATCATTACCACAAAATAAAAAGAAAAACAAAGGGGCATGAGGAAACTTTTGGAAGTGATGATTACGTTTGTCACCCTGATCATGGTGATAGTTTCATGGATCCAAACTCATTAAATTATGTATACTAATATGTAATTTTTAAATAGATATTGTGCCTCAATAAAGCTGTTAAAAATAAGTACAAAAAAAAAGGTCCGCACATTCTTTTATTAAACTACTATGAAAGTCACATGGAAAGGACAGAGGAAGCATGACTGTTCCCATTTTACAGTTGAAGAACCAAGGCTCAGAGACATGCAGTGAATTGACACAGGCCCCTGAATAGCTCTTTTCAGGGGTCTTGTGCCTAATCATTTTCAAGGTGATTTCACAGACATTATTTCATTTAGATACAGTGCTACATTCTCTCTCTGCGGAGTATCATCAAGCTCTGCCAATTCCTCCTTATGTGCTCTTCCACCTGTCCAGCTCTCTTTATTCCTCAGAGCTCAGAGAATGTCAAGCCTTGTCTAACTTCCCACGGGAATGGGCCTACCCCATTTTAAACCTGGCCCAGTAGCACTTATTTGTACCAATCTCATTACCTTTGCTAATGCCTCCTTCACTGAACTGTTTCCTGTATCTAATTTACTGATTCTTTATTGTGACATAGCTGGGAAATTGTAGTCTCTCCATAAGCACCACAGTATGTTTTCAAATAGTTACCAAAAAAAAAAAAATTGTCAAAATAAACATTTGCCTTTTCTTTCCATCACCTGACATCACAAAACCTGTTCTTCTGCCTGAACTTTAGCTACCTGTCACTATTACCCCTCAGCCCAAGACAAAGCAGTGGTACTGTGAATGCTTTGTAGTTTATAAACCAAGAATAAAAGCAAAACAAAGAGAACTTCTAATAGTTTTGCTTTTATTAATGTCTTCTCTTGAGATCATCTAAGAAGTTTTCTCAGCTATTCTGATGCAGTTCATCTCTCCCTTCCTCATTTCTTTGTGTTTAGAGCTTGTCTGTATTTCTGTTCTCTGATTTTTCATGGGCACTTAGAGGGCAGGTAAAAAGTGATAATCTGCCTTCCAAGCTGATTATGCAAACTACATAAGATGACTGTAGGATGCTATAGTATAATTTTTGCATTTTAAAATATCTCCCAAATGCCTAGAACAGAACTAGACAAATGGTAGGAACAACAACAAAAATCTTGTTGAATTGAATTGATTCACATAACTTATTTCTGGGAAAGTCTGGCTTTCAAGATTACATTACACTCCACTGATACCTTCTTTTATGTTCCTCCACATGATCATATCACAAAGCAGCTTTCATTCATTGTTTAGAATATATACAGCTGTTTATTGACTTTGATTTTATTTCCTGATCAAATTGGAACCCTTTAGACTATAAATTGGGTTGTAAATCTGGTACTATTGGACTTCCTATTACAAAAATTACATTATCCCATTGTCCTCATGTTCTAAATAGGTTATATATTTCAGTTATTTCTAGAGCTATCTTCTGAGAGATTGTGACTATATATAACCTGAGGAATTTGCTTTGTAATTTCTAATAAAAATCAAGAAAATGAATTGACATTTCAAGGTTTTAATTGGGTTTTATTGTAATAGGGTTTAATTTTAAACATCTTTATGGAAATAAAACATTGCATTATTTTAGATATTTTTATAATGTTTCTATGGCCAATGGGAGGGCACTGATTTTTATGTAATCCTCTGTTTCAGTCTTCCTGAGTTCATGTATTCACTGCCTTCTACTATGTGTAACTCATAATACGTTCTCATTAAATAATGTGGAATAAGTAATATAAACATGAAAGGTTTCATGAGTGTGTACATTTTCACTTTATTCTGATTGATTCACTGATTGACAAGTTTGAAATAAATCTGCAGGAAAAAGAATATTCCAACAATTTCCAAGTGAGGTTCATGGAACACTGGCTTTATAAAATTTGATAGGTGTTACTAAAATTAAAACAAAAAATAAGCATAAAGATCTATAGAAAACAAAACATATTAAACAAAATTAAGCAAGCTTTTTTTTTTTGAAAGAATAGGATTTCTAATGACTTTAAATGTTAATCTAACTCTGTACTCCTCAATATAACACAGATTTACCTAATTCTAGTATTATTAGAGCTTTTGACTTTAGGTAAAAGAAACACAATTTACAATGGTTTGGTTTAAAGATAGAACTGATCTGCTTATATAATGAAACATCCAGGAGTAGATTAGCTTCAGGCATGCATGGCAACATACAGGTGTACAAACGGGGCATCAAAGACAACATTTCAGTAAGAATAAATTCAAGAGATCAATTGTACAATAAGGAGACTAGTTAATAACAGTGTATTATGAACTTGAAAAATCACTAGGGATGTAGATGTTAATTGTTCTATCCCCCAAAATGAGACATAGGTAATACCTCTATTGAGGGACTCAATTTAGTCATTTCACAATGTATACATATTTCAAAGCATCATGTTGTACACAATAAATATATATAAGTTTTGTCAATTAAAAAATAAATAAGTAAACATGAGCCATCAGAGATCGGTCTTGACATATGCTTTCTTTTGGATGAATTTATTACCAAGGATGGCCATGATAACTTCAGTCCTATGGTCTCCTGGTGTTTCCTGGGACAACAGTTCTGTCCTGATAGTTTCAGGAAAATTGCACTTAGGGATAAACTTTTTCAAAGAAGAATCTTTTCTGGTTTCCTTCCAAATATATTGGTAGCTGCTAGAACAGTCTCTATTTGTACGTGGTGCTCAGTAAATTGAATCTCACTTATTTTGCTTGAGCCACATCCCTGAAACAACTGTTGTAAGCAGGGGGATAGAATGACCCAGATAGATCATGTTTCCAGTTCTAGAGTTGAGGAGAAAAGGGATTAGATTCACTTGGTCATGAACTGAAAGCGGAGAAAAGAACGAAAGGAAGGAAAAAATACAATGAAGAAATGTGCGCTAATCTCTTAATAGCTTTTTCCTTCCTTATCTTAGCAATGGTCTTCTGAATATCTAGCTCAGCAGATAATAATCTAGTATCAGGCCTACAATGTGATTTCACCTCACTTATAAGCTAATAAGTCATCTGGTTATTATTTTGTGGATGCCGGAATAAGACACGAGACTCTTTTTGTCAGAGACAAATGACTTTAATACTCATGACACAGCAGGTAACGGGGACAGCTGTGCATGGGCATCAATTCCCCTTGCCCTGCCCCAGTCCTGTGTGATGTGGGACAGACGGATGCTTCCCATGCAGTGGGCTTGTATCACACCTGAGGAACAATAATGTGGGAAATCACTACTTTTATAGTAAGTGGGAAGCAAACCTGCCCTTTGTGAGGGGGTGTGGGGAGGATGTTACCTCATATCTCAAGGCTGCTCAATGCGCCATAGTTCTGATAAATAACCTGTGTAAGGAACAGTGACAGTCTTTCATCCCCAAAACACCTAGCAAGATGTATAGGAGCAAGAGAGATACATGGAGGGCTGTCTCCTAACACTTAGCCTTGGAAATATTGCTTTAATACCACTCATCCAGCGGAGAAGGTGAACACAGAATGTTGAAGGTTGGCAGGGCTTCGTAGCATTTCTGAAGCCATGTCACATAAGTAGCTGCTTCCTTATACGAGATGCATCATATTCAAATTTAGGCAAAGTGTGCATGTGACTTAGGGACAATGCATTCATGGAGAAAAGAGAATAATCTCTTCACCTTTTATGATTACAGAACATAATTTCTTTGGTATGAGAAAGAGAATAAATGAGATTATCTTGGCTTGCAGGGAAAACACTTAGCTATTCTTTCTTTTAATACATTCGATATCCAATTATTAAGAAATTGCTCAATGTTCCCTGTGAAGAGTTTATGAAAATGAAGAGCCCAAAAGGTCTTCTGTGGGCCTTGTTCTCAACCAGGCCTCTGTGGTGGTTTGGCAGTTTATCAAAAGCCACATTAATCCTCATAAATAGTGCTTGATTGTCAAAAGACAGCCCCCTTGTTCCAGCCTTGCAGATTGTGCCACGCTTATTATTTTTCTTGACTTCTTGTACACAGGCCGTATGATTACCAAGTGATCGTGTGTAAACAAGAGGCTGTTTTGTACCGATAAATGGATTCCCACTGTTGCACAAGCCCCGAGGAAGCTGCATTAAAAACAAGCTGAGATGCAGAATAGAGTACAGCATTTATTTTAACAGCAGGCACTTATCATTGGTGACATTACCTGATATAGCTGATAATCTAAGGCATTATGACTTTTGAGCAAAATTTGGTTCATAAAGACATACAAGGAGATAAACCATGGCTGCTAATAGAAATTGCCAGCAATGCTTTGAATAGAATAATCTTATCTTCATTCATCATCCAGCTAGCTCTCTCCTCCCACTGAAATGAGACAAGGTAAATTCACAACTCCCATTAATGCTAATAGCAGCTTCAGAAGTAAATCCCTTGTTCCTCCACAGGTGAAGACAGCTGCCCTCTCTTGTTTCAACATGCTGCAGACTTGTGTCAGTCTGAGCTAATTGGTGGGAATTTGGAGTACAAGCGATTTGAAATTAATCTTTTAGAATGGTGGCCCATAGAGTGATGATCGCAATTGTTGGCTAAAAAGCAAAGACATTTTTCCTTAGAGTGTTGATTTCAGTAGATAGATGCTAAGTTGTCACTGTGCCAGGTCATCTGCTGGAATTCTTTCTACTTCTGGAATTATCCTGTCCAGACGTGCCTATGTAAATGGAAAAGAAAAGCTATGGATAAGGCCTTCTGGCACAAGATTCATTCTCTTATGATAGAGAAAAAAAGTAAATTTAGCCATTTCTCTACTTTGGGGAAACTGGGCAAATATCTTAATATTTCTGCATTTTTATTTGATCATCAATAACATTAATTTTTTCCAATATTTCACTTAACAGTGTTTTCCATGATGGTTAAATGAGATAATGTGGCTACAACAGAAAGGAATGAAAATAAAGAACTTAGAGAGGCTCCAACTGGATTTTACTGAGAGAGGATTGCTAGGAAGAAGCTGATGTCTGCCAAGTTCAGGTTGCCCCCTCAAAGAAGGAAATGGCTCTGCATAATAAAGGAGAGAAAGAGATTTAACATTCCCAAGGGGGAACTGAAGGCTGGGGGAGGGGAAAGAGATGCCAAACCCAGGGTGGTAGAGGAATGGTAAGAGATGGATCCTCAGTGGATAAAGACCTGAGGGAAGGAAAATAGCCAAAGGAAGTTATCATGTGATTCACAGGTAGAATCTGACATATGACTGCTAATTTGCCCCTGTGACATATTGAATAAAATCTACATTGGTCACTTATGCATTTACACAAGTCAATTTTCTGGAAAGCACAGTTTTGCTGCTGGATATTGTAACCAGTTTGGGTTTAGATATATAATTCTGGTTGTTATAGGATGCTAGAAGTAAAAGTTGGAGACAGTGAGAAAGAAAAGAGGGAATTCCTAGTGTGATGAAAGATCAAAAAGTAGACTTTCAAAGAAAATGAGTACTTGGAGGAAGGAAGTGAAAGAAACAAGCAGAGTAAAGGAAGAGGGTAAAGACGTCAAAGAGATTTTGTGTGTGTGGAGAGGAACTTTTAGGAGAAAGCTATGCTTTGAACGCTATGTTATCCATCACTCCTGAGGGGGCTAGAATTAGTGGTTGTCCCTCATCTCAAAGTCTGGTGAGGAGGAGGCTCCTCAGGTCCACTCGGAGCACCTGACCTGTTTTCTCTGAAGATGGGCTGTACTTTGCCTCCACTCCTGAGAAGTCAACCTGGTTGAAAACTTGAGAGCTGCTGCTTTTGTTACAACACCCCATTGACACAAGGGCAAGAAATGTGCTAGAGTTTTCAATGTCTCAGTTCTGGAAACAAAGCATTGACTTGAAACTGTTTCAAAAACTGCCCAAGGGAAGCCCCAAGGACTGTGAGCAGATTCCCACAATGAAGATGCATGATTTCAGTGGATTTCTAGAGAAATAGGGATTTTGAGAGCAGCTTCCAGTAAAGAAGAGTCACCACTGAGGTCATGGGGAACTCCAGTCAGAGAGGTTGGGGGCTGGCAGGACTACAGAGGACCCTAAAAAGTTCCCAGGAAATGGTATCAACTTTCTACATCTGCCCAGGCCCATGGTGCAGAAAGCCAATTTAGGGCAGCAACATACAACTGCCAATTAAGAACTTTCTAATGTTATTCCCTTTCCTGTTTTCCTTGCTCATCCTGCCACCTCCACCCCAGCTAGTAGGATGCACTACAATAGTTTGCAAGTGTAGAGGAGATGTGTGGAGGGAGAGAGCAGAAGCTGCCCACACCCTTTTCCAGAAGGCAGACAGCCCATTGTGTGCAAACTTTAATGAAGGAACATTGAACAGCCCTCACACTGAACTGGGATGAATATAACAGAGATTGCATTTTGTGATTTAAAGTGACTGTGGGATTGTGTATGATCCTAGAAGAAGCAGAAAAATTATAGGACAATAGTGGTCCTCACAGCCTGATTCCTGGGGCTGCAGCAGAAATGTCATCTGGAAACACACTAGAAATGCAAATTCTCTGGCTCCACCCAGAACTCTCATAGTAGAAAGTCGGAAGGGGAGGCTCCAGGTAATTCTGTGAGCACTCAAGTTTGAGAACCAAACTTTGAGC
Source organism: Marmota marmota marmota (assembly GCF_001458135.2). Lineage (NCBI taxonomy): Eukaryota > Metazoa > Chordata > Mammalia > Rodentia > Sciuridae > Marmota > Marmota marmota. Next base: position 24,017,932 of record NW_025999968.1, on the reverse strand, counting down.
TAGAAAAGTGAGGAAAGTACCAGCTTTACAGAGGTTTCCTATTTATCCTGCCAAAGTCAAGATATGGGAAAAGGGTGGTGAAATGCAATGTAACTTCCATGGTATAACCAATTGGGGGTAATAGGAAGAATTAAAACATTAATTTTCATGATAATTTTAGGCTCTCAAACCTGTTTTCCTGACCAGGACATCTGCTTGAACTTTCTGGGTGGCAAATATACAGATTGGGGAGGTTGGATTACTGCATCAACTTAGCAGAATGTGCAGCTGTGCCGAAACTGGGGTCACAAAACAGAAGAGAAGCCTCTGTGCCCACAGAAGCTGTCACCTGCTGGTTCCCTTGAACCCATGTGTGACATTTAGGCAGCAGCAAGTTAACCACAGCTATATCCTACTTTGGCAGAGACATTCTGCATCTTAATATCTCCATATTGTACAGGGAGCAAAACTTAAGAAAAAACAATTTTAAGAATAGAATTTAAATACTTTCTTGAATTAAAAAAAATAAGAACTAGCTGTTGGTATGTCAAAAAATATGAATAAGCAAGGAACAGATTTTCAAGCCTGAACATTGTGCCAAACCATGTCATTTGCTAAATAAAAATACATGGTGCCGCACAGAGGTGTTACCAGGTGACATGAATTACAATGAATAATAATGTTTGTAGAAATGTCAGAACCAAAAACAAATAATCCTAACCACCTGAAAAATGAGGTCTGGTGTAATATCAAAATAATTTAGAATTAAATGTAAATTAAAAGAAAAGTTACTCAGGACAAAGGCAAATTTATTCAAAATTGCTAGTGTTTTAAAGAATACTTAAATATGAATGGCAAGCAGCAAACAATCACCATATGACAAAGTTTTTCATCATATGTTGCATTATAAAATACTTACTTTGGAAATTTGGTATCCAGCATCATGATTATTAATTTGTCTTGATTTTTTCAAAAACCTGAATTTTAAGAATTTTTTTAATTCTTAAAATGGAATTATCTTTCAGAGAGTCAATTTTTTTAAAAAAAAATTGGCCCATTAGATCTATCTATGATTTGTGTGTGCTGTGGGAGGGGGCTGAGAGGCACGGGAGGGAGTGAAAAAAAAGCAATATTGAATATGAGTGGGTTTGTGGTTGGGATATCAGTAATTAAAATCAACTTTTTAATTGGGATATCAGTAATTAAAATCAACTTCTCAGTGAAATATGTGGGTTTTAGAAATCATTCTATTTTTATCCATTGTGCTCTCTCTTTCTCTCTCTCTTTTTCTCTAGCTAGGAAATAAGCTCCACTTAAAATTTCCTGGATCTTTAGTATGGTGCAATAAACACAGTAAAGGCTTGATAAATGTTTATGTAATGGCTGGATAAACTAGAAAAATATTCTTTTCACCAATGTTATTATCTGCCTCAGCAGACAGATTATTGAAATAACTTGAGACTAAAATAGAAATGGCCAAATGTCTCAAACAATTTCACTAGGAATAGTCAGCGTAAAGACCACCAGGAAGCCACCAGTTGTTATTACTGCCCTCAGCTACTTCTTTCCTTGTTTGTACAAGGCCTTTTACTTTCTATAGCAAATATTTATGAAAATTAGTAAAATTCTTACCTAATAAAGTTCTAAAGTAAAACAGAATTTCTGTAAGACAATTATCAAAAAGTTATTCTTCGGGCTGTATAACAATCCTCTATCAGTTGTGTATCCAGTCATATGAATTGGATTTGAATTCACCCTGCGATACCTGGACTTGGTGTTCATTCATAGCACAATTCAGCTAACCTCTTAAATTTAGTTGACTTAACAGCTATAGGTCCTCAATTAGGAAAGGATCGATAATAAAATCTCATGGGAGTGTGAAGGAAATAGTATGACTAAAAATCTGGTGGAGCTCTTTGGCTTCTACAGTGGCAAGACTCCATAACTGTATGGCAGCTCCTTCTCTCTGGGCCGGTGGATTGGGAGGTTGACCCAGCAACAGTCTGAATAGCAAAACATGCTTTTTCTTAGTGCCCATTTTCCTGCAAAAGCATATTTTTGATTGGACTGCAGTTGAAAGCATAATTAAATGGTACAGAGACTCTCAGAACTTTAAACCATTCTCTTTTCCCTTTTTAATTTGACAACACAAACAAGTTTAATGTTTCATTTTGCTGGCTCCAGATGTCCATTGTGAATGTAAATGATGAGCCAGTAGAGCTGGAGCTTCCACAGAACCAATATTCGGAGTAAAAATGAATCGTTGCACATCCTGCAGGTGCCTCTGCTATGGGAATCTTTTCGCTCTGAGGACATTTAATAGATAGACAGCTGGTCAAAGAAAGCCTTTAGGCTATTTCAAAGTTTCTATACAAAACAAAATGCTTCATAAAGTTTGCTTGCAAGTGGAGTTTTATAAAATATGATTATATATACTCTTTCATTTTTTATTTCAATAATTCCAGGCTTTTTTTTCCCAAGGTTGAAAACACTATTTTTAAGAATCAGATAAACTCCAGTATTTGGAGTTCTGGTGAAAAGAAGAACTTTCCCTTTGGCATTTAACTTAGAGGTTGTATTCAAGTTAACAACAACAAAAACACAACAATTCTTATATATTGTCAGTAATTACTGCTTGCAAATTGATTATTTTTAAATTATCAAGATCTGTGACAGCCACACATTTGTGCCAAAGCCTTTGAAAAGACATCTAATGAGAGCCATACATAGAGCCAGCATTGGTGTCTGGCTGGGAGAGAGTGGTTCATATGCATGCTTAGTGTTTGAACTACAACTCACCATCTAATTTTCTCAATCAAGGGTCTGAGATTTGGGAGAATCTATTGCTGAGTCTAAATTGTCTACTGAAGTACTTAGGACTGCAGAATCTGGAATCAGAGAATGTATCTTGAGAGTGTTCCTTCTCTTCCTTTCCTCAGAAGCCCTGAACAATTATGCTGCCTGTGTCTACCCACTTTTCCCTGTGATGACTTGACTGAATTTCTCTTTCCTCAAGTTCCCTGCATTCTAAAATAATTCTCAACCTTCCAATCCTCTGTTAAAACACTGATTCTTTCAGCACAGCTGACCACAGCAAGAGGAAAGCAGACAGATGGAGTTAATTCACGCTAAGATGAGAAAGTCTGCAAGTCTCCATAGGGTATTTACTTCATAAAAGAGATTGCTTGTGAAGCTAACTTTATCTTTAATTTGCAAAATCTAGGAAATGAAGTGAAGAATTGCAATTATAGGGAGGAGATTTGGACTTTCGTGTTTTTTTGGTCAATATTTGGGTCAGAAAATTGATCAGAAAAAAGATATGCAAAGTCACCTTAGGCTGACCAGAACAAAAATAGAATGAACTGTGATTGAATAATTAATACATCTAAGGAAGAAAAAGTCTCAGTATAAAATTGGTCTCTCTTGCAATTATTGAAAAAAAGCACAGAGACCTACTTTGGAAATTTCTATCCTAACATAGTTCAGATGAGAGAGTCTTAGATAATAGAATTCTTAGCAATCTTTCTCCACTGACAATAAGATCCTGTATTAAGGTATCCATTTTATATTAGACATTATCTAATAAATCCACTGTTCTGTTTCCAACTTCTAAGACCAACTTCTGGGTCATTATTTCATTCCCAGTTAGTTCTGTCTACAGAGAAGGAATATGCTGGTCACATAGGCTAGAAGACCAATGACTCCTGAGAGTTCTTTTTAAAAGATTTTAACAATCAGGGTAGAATCAGAGAAACAGAATCATTTGCATTTATTAGAGAAGTTATACTTTATGCCATTGTGAAACTAGCTTCTGCACAGCTGTTGTCTTTACATCTTCTCTAGAGCTTTCAGTGCATAGGTCAGGTAGTCAAGAACAAAAGAGAATCGTGAAGTCAGGAGAGCAAGGAAAACTGGAACTCAGTGGCACAAGCTGGAGCCCACCAAGATGACTGGGGACCTGGGTCATCACTGCCTCCAACTTTGATGGCATAGGTGACATGCAGAAGAAATTGATGCTCCTTGTAACAGAGCAATGCCCACAGATGGGTTAGGAAACAGAGAACATGAAAGGCAATTGAGGGGAAGTGGAGCAGCTTTGGGTCTAGCTGTTGCCCCATGCTAATCAGTGTCAGGCCCTGCATCCCTCCTGAGTCCAAAAGCAATATGGTTACTCCCTTGAATCTATCTTTTAAAATTAATGCAAAAAGATTTTTCTGGATCATGTAGAAGGGAATTATGGGAAATGTGGTTCCAGCTTAGCTGAATTGCTTAGTTTGAATCCATTGCACAGAATAAAAACACACTGGCATCCATTATGTTGTAATCCAACTTTGTTTTTATATATCCTCTTTGTAAACTTGTTAATAAGGATCTGGCCCTGAGGGATGGATCTTCTCTTGATGTCCACACAAAATAAGGGGGCTGGCAGAGGTCCAGAGTCTGGGGAGAAGTTTATTCTACAGAGCTAATGAGTGGCATCCTGTGAGGCCTCTTATCAGGCAGCCTACTCCATCTCCCAAGGCAATGCTCAGACAATCTCTCATCGTTCTTGCAGCATTGGCTTGGTAAGTCTCCTTTTCTTTTTGAATTTCTATACCTGGGATATCTCTAATTCCCACTTCAGAGATTACCATTGGCAGTGATTTTTCTTTTGTGTCCAGATAACAGAAGGTGAGAATAACAGGTTTTTTTCTCTTTCCTTTTTTTTTTGTGTGTGTGTCTACCTTATCCTTCTGCTCTCTTAATTATCAAAAGAGTTTTTCCAACATCTACTCTTATACTTCTTTTTCTAACAAACCTCTCTAGCAACCAAAATATTCAAATATTGTATATACAGATATATAGCTATAAATATATAGTAATGAAGTGCACAATGACTTTTTTTTTTTTGTCAATGACAGGCTGTCTATACAACTGTGGTATTTTTCAGTATAGCTATATTGAAAATACCTACTGCTTGGTGGTATTGTGGCAATGTTGATGCTATAGTGCAACACATTACTCACAGTTTATGGGTGATACTAGTGGAAACAAAACTACTGAGCTGCCAGTTGAATAAAAGTATAACATAATTATGTATAGTGCATAACACTTGATAATGACAATAAATGATCTTGTTACCAGTTTGTGTTTACTGTACATTTTATCATTATTTTAGAGTATATGTCCTCTTATAAAAGAACATGCTCTGTTATCCTAGTAGCAGCCTCATATATCTTGTGTTTACTGGGTCTCTTGATTGCATCAAGATGCTGCGCTGAGTTATTGACCTATACCATCTAGGTTTGTGTGAGTATGTGCTATGATGTTCACACAGCAATGAAATTGCCTAATGATGCATTTCTTAGAATGCATCCTGTCATTAAGCAATGCATGATTGTACTTTGCTAGATATGTTGACATAGATTACTTACTAGTTTCTCATAGCATCCTCTCAGTCTCATCTGAGGAAATTGGTTTTACCTTCTAACCTTCTAAGCATTGAGACTTGGTGCTAATGAAATTAAATTCAGATTTTACCTTGATGCAGTAGGTTAAGCTTGATTTTACTTACAGGTGTAAATTACATTCCAGTCAGGAATAGGATCAGGTTGGTGAGGGAAAAAAGTATTGATGAACCTGTATAAAACATCATCACACTTTGAAAAACTTCTTTTCCAAAAGTAGATTATTTAGGGAAAAATATGAATAACAACTTATTAAGCTAGAAATTCTCTCACATTCTTTAGCCTTCTTCCCTTAGTGGTTTTCAGAAAGCTATTAAAGTTGATAAAATGTTAGAAGGGGAATACTTACAGAGCAACTTACTTTTAAAAGGGTAAGTTGTAATGATAAGGGAGGTATATTCCCCCTCACATACAATTCTTTTTATTCAATTGTCCAAAAGTTAAGAAGCTACAATATCTTGTCAAATGGAGTCTATTTCAGTATTACATTCCGCCTCAAATATTCTAACCTCAGACTGTCAGTGATATCAAATGAAGGACATACACTAGGAAGGTGATTTAAAGTACCAGTGAGAACCAGGTGTCAGAGTGCTCCTACATGACAAGGTCAGGGAAGCATAGTGCAGAAGTTTGACACTAATGCTGGAGAAAGGACTACAGATCTCACAGGCATGTGACAGGGTCTGTAAAGAGAAGGAAGGGCAAGCGACTAGGTGGAAGAATGAATGCAAGGGGTTAAAGACAGCCTTCAGTCTGAACTGCCACTTTGCTTTGGCCAGGAGAAGCTAAAAACTTCCTGTTTAACTCAGGAACTTCTCCAGGGAGGTTAGACTGGAGTCTGTGAGTGGAGTTTAAGTGAGGGGATTTCTGGGTGAAAGAAATAGGGACTAGGGGCTGAAAAAGAAGATGGCGGTGAGGGGAGTGCATTGCCCCTGTGTGCTGCTTCACTGTGTGGGAGTATGACAAGTCAGGACGGCTAAAGGCTATCTTGTTAGGAATTTCCAGCAATAGTGGGGTGCTCCGGAACCTGGAGGAAGGATTTCCATCGCACGAGGATCGGCTACGGGGACTCAAACGCGAGAGGTTTGTCGCACGGAGGGTAACACTGCTTATTCAGCAAATTGCCCCGCGGCTAGAGTCTGCAGCGTGCGCTGGGAAAGGAGGAGATAGCGGCGCAGGGATACAGCGCTGCAGTTTCTGCCAGCTGTGCAAGCACCGTACTCAGGGCTGAATTCTGGGTTCGAGATGGGGGAAGGAAGCGGTCCATCTCGGTTCTCCACACCGGTCAGACCACAGAGGAGGCCAGCGGCCACCATGTTGGAAAGCTGACGTCACCAGCCCTGTTTTCGACTGACCGCAGCTCATTCAGCCATAGAACAGGTAATTTCAGGCTGCCATTCGCCTGCGGCTTGCAGACAGATTGCTAGGGTTCGTGCCTGGGTGCTTCTTAGAACCTGCTCTTATCGGAGCGAACACTGAGCGCGGGGCGGCCGAGTTCCGGCTCCCGGAACCGCCCTGGCCCAGGGCTGGGGAGCCTGCGGAGGCTGCTTCTTGGACCCTGCTCCTATCAGAGCATACACCAAGCACTAA
>NW_025999968.1:23965244-24006897 GCF_001458135.2 Marmota marmota marmota | reverse complement strand
GAGCACAACAGACACTAGTATGGCAATATGTAAATCAATGGATGTGTAACTGATGTGATTCTGCAATCTGTGTATGGGGTGAAGGTGGGAGTTCATAACCCACTTGAATCAAAGTGTGGAATATGATATGTCAAGAAATTTGTAATGTTTTGAACAACCAACAATAAAAAATTTAAAAAAAAAAGAAATAGGGACTAGGCTTGAAAAGACAGCTTTAAGTAGAAAGCTGCTCATACAGATTCAGACTTCTGAAAAGAGGGTTAGAATGATACAGTGTGAATCAGTGAACACAACAAAATCCAGTACAGGTGCTCCTCCCCTCTCCCCACCCAAACATTTTGTGTAGCACTAGCTGTCTCTTTAAGAACCATCCTCCTCCCCCTTTCCACCTAGCCTCAGGTTTCTGGGAGTTGGCAGCAAGACAGTCAAATCACTGAGAGTGGGATTTGGGGGAGAGGAAATAATTGAAAAGCTTGCTTGCTTATTAGGCAATAAATTATGTCCTGGGATTGATGCCAGGGTGGTTTGGAAGGGCCACTACATATTGACCTCTGAAAAAAATGGATTTATTATTGAACAGTCTTTGTATGAAATCTTAACTAATGAGGGGCATGTCAAAGCACCGCGGTTAGGCAGCTCCTGTTCGCAGTTGCGACAAGGTTGGAGGGTGGATTCTGCTGACATCTGTCTGGCAGAGACACTGCTGTTTGGAACCTCCTGCTAATCAGAAGCTTGTCCAGACCATTCCTCACTATGCTAGATCATTCTCTACTGAATTGTGATGCAGATTAGGGGGAAGAGATGTCCAAATGTAAAAGGCACTGTCAAATTTGGTGGCAGTTCTCTACCCTGTGAGTGTTCCTAAAGCCAAATATGAATTTTTTGCATCAAATATTGTGCCGTAATCAGAGGGTTATTGGTTGAATAGAAAGGCAAATGTGCTTCTGTGCCTGGTTGAATGGCACACATCAAGATTATTTACCTTTGTTAAAAAGAAAAAAAGAAACAAAAGATTAAATTGTAGCCATATGTTTTAGATGAAATGTTTAATTAGTGTCTACAGGTAGATGAGTTAGAAAACCCCAAGCAAGTAATTATATTTAAAAAAGATATCTATTGTGAATGCATTTATTCATTAAACTGTTTTTTATTTGTTCTTTTTAGAGATACATGTCAGTGGAGTGTATTTTGACATATTATACATATATTGAGTATAATTTCTCATTTTTGTGGTTGTACATGATGTGGATTTATAGTGGTCCTGTATTCATATATGAACATAGGAAAGTTATGTCAGATTCATTATACTATTTTTCCTTAATAACAAATGGGGAATGAAGGGAAGAGAAGAGAGATGGGAATAGGAAAAATAGTATAATGAATCAGACATAACTTATGTTCATTTTAATAACAAACACCAAAGAGCAATTTAGAATGTGTAATCTCATTTAAACTTTTAAACAGCACTGTGACATAGACATCATGATCCTTTATTTTTCATAAGAGGAAAAGCAGAACTATCTCACTAACACAATGGTTCTCAATAGGGTTGGCTTTGTGCTCCAGAAGACATTTAGTAAGGTTGCATATCTGGGTGTGACAGCTGGGGAGGGGTGCTACTGGCATCTGGTGGGTAGAGGTCAGCCATGCTGCTAAATGTCCTACAATGCATGGACAACATTCACAACAATGAATCACCGGACCAAACTGTTAATACTGCCAAAGATGAGAATCCTTGGTAAGGTATCTGTACTATGTGATAGAATCAGGGCTAGAATGGTAGAACCTGGATTAGATTCCAGATGATTTGCCCCTTGATACTGTTCTCATTGAAATAGGTCCCTCTTCTTTACCACAGAGGATGCCTTTAGAATGGAAAATTCTTTGCAACAGCAAACCCCTTTTTGCTTCTCATTATTGATTATATTAGCTAGAGCTGGGTGATCTACAATTTGCTATATCTGGAGAATGCTAGGGGGTTGGCTTATAAATCCTTGAAAAGCTGTTGCTGTTTCTTGTGGTGGGCATAGGTTGCTATTGGCTAGTAGGGCCTGAAGGAAGGAGAATTAGATGTGGGCAGTGAGGACAAGTTAGAAGAACAGGTACCTGCATTTCTGCCTTATGTTGTCCAATTAGGATGACATCAGAGAGCAACAGCTGTTGCTTCTCTCCCACTTTCCATATCTCCTGCAAATTCAGCTGTAGGTCAAATCTCACCAGCACCATAGAGGTAAGGTGATTCTGGGAAACAAAATTTCACTCTTAACAAGTTCACATTGCACAAAACAACTTTAATATCATGGTGTTTATTTATTAATATGTCTGTAAGATATTGTATGACAGAAAGCAAGTACCTCTGAGGCAAAGGATTCTGTTTTATTCAAACATAGTTCCACTACTGAGAACATTGGCTGCACATGGTGTGTGCCTAGTACCACTTGTTGGAAAACAAAGGAAAGGAAGACACAAAGAAAGGTGGGAAGAAAGAATCACATGGGGGCAAAAAAGCTTTGTTTCTCTAAATCCGTTAATTTAGGACCTATGGAAACTGCCTTAACTCTTCACAGGCATTGGAGAGCAGTTCAGTGCACAGAAAACACATTAGATTGCATCTTAATAGCTTGAGGGAATTTCTTCTGCTTTCAGATGGTTCTGTTTTTACACAGAGACGGATGGTTAATTCAGTGGAATTCACTTTGATATTAATGAGGACTTTCTACGTACCAAGCACCGGGTTGGGTCTGTAGATGTTTGAAAGCATCTTTTAAGTCAGGGTTCTTGCATCTGCGGGAGCTTGCTATTGGTGTGATTTGTTTCCAGGTGAAAATTTCCAACAATCTGTGGTCTCAGAAATTTTTTATAAATAGAAGATTATTTCTTCAGGGCATTTTTAAAAGTTCTCAGTTTAAAATGCAAACACATTATTCTCAATTATCCAAGAGAATTTTAAGGCAATTCGTTTATCATATTCCTCTAGAAGGGAAGGAATCTCAGAGAAAATAGAGCAAATGAAAGAAAGGTAAGTTTAAAAAGGGGAAAGTGGAAGGAAGGAGGTCAGAAAGGGTTGCTGCCCTGGTAGCAGTTCATGGTGGAAGAATGGAGTGGTCTTTGTTTGCATAGAAGGGCTGACACCATGACTAGCAGGATGCCCCAAGTGGATTTTACCTTTGGCTTCTTTCTGGTCTATCCCAACCACATTGGGGGAAAAAATACAGTTCAGCACATTTCTTTATACAAAGCTGTACAATTTCTATAGTGATGTATTTAGTGTTCCTTCATTCAGAAGAATGGAGTAGAAAGTGTGTTCTGTGGACTCCTGGAGAGGTCCCTGAAATATTTGCAAGGGGTTTTGAAGATCAAAGCTTTCTTTCTAATAATACTGAGAGCCTTGTTTGCCTTTTTTACTGTCATTCTCATACTAAGACAGAGTGGAAATTTCCAGAGGCTACATGACATGCAATGATGTCATCAGACAGATAGTGTAATATACTTGTGCATCCCAATGTCCTAAAACCTCAGCTTTAGACCACATGCCTGTGGTCTGGGGAACCAGTTACTCAAGAGGCTTTGAGGCAGGATGATCCTTCAGCCTGTGTTTGAGACTTTTGTCTAAAAAAAAAAAATCCAAAACTTCTGTTTTAATTTTGGATAACTATAGCCCTTTGAAATAAAAGCTCTTTGAATCTTCAATAATTATTTTAAGAATGTGAGGTGACTCAGGACAAAAAGATCTGAAAACTACTAATTTGGGGCAGCTGCTTCTAAAAATGTTTAGAATTTCTTATAAAATAAGGGTCTTTGAGACCTTTTGTTTTCCTTTTTTTTTGCCTCATTTTTCTTATTTCAGAACTCATAGGCTTAGGTCTCTCAGGAAAGTGAAGGGAAAAATCTTTATTTCATATCCTTCAAAGACTTTTAAAACTAAAATCAAATAAAAGGAAATGGATTTTCCTATGGCAGAAACAGCTTTAAAAAAATTAATCTTTTGCATCTTTAATCAGTTTGTACCATAGAGTAGGATGAAGAATTAGATAGGTAATAGACATTTATGTCCATTTAAAAGGCAGTGACAGGATCCCAATCCTCCAACCCATCAGGAAAAGAATAATTCTCCTGCCTCTTATTAAGAGTTGTGCAAATTTGACAAACTGTGAAGGCCCATGTGGTTGGTTTGCGAACCTCCCCCAAAGAAACCTCAGTGGCCAAGAAAAGGGCTCAAATTCACCAATTTTAAGATGCTGAATGTATATGGTATAAACAGCTCTCCCTGAGCAATCTAGATATCTAAACTCTGAGTTACCTTCCTGTTGATAATGAAAAGATGTGGACACACTGAACAGTCATCTTGCACAAAGACTTGTTTCAAGAATTCACACAATTGATTTTTCATGAATTATAGTAATAATTAAGACTTTTTACTTAACATTTTTTGAATAATTTAGATAATAGGTCACTATTCCCCTTGGGAGTAAGTGGGACAGTTTCACAGATGAGGGGGTAATAATTTATTGAGATCACTTTAGAAAGGGGTGTAATCCACAATAAATGCAGCATAATTATAGAGATAATTGCTGTCCACCCCCCCAGCAGCAGACTTATTTAGAGTCTCTTTATTTTATCTTCTTGGAACATGACATAGCCTCCTCTATGACGCTGTAGTTTTGAATTTAATTTTTGAATAACTCCACACAGTTTTCCACATAAAAAACTGAAAATATATGGTCATATTATTTTATATTTGAAATGAGCATTTATTGCAAAGTAACATGTGAAATAGGAAAAGATTCCTGTGTACGGTTTGTCTTTTCCCCCCTCTTTCCTTTTGTTTTTAGGATATCGAATTAAAAGAATAAGGTAATCATATTCCTAAATTCTTTGCACAATATTATCATCAATTTTTATAAAATCTACATTTTGTTTGTTTTTGTTGCTGCCCTCTTCATTTCCGATTCTTTTCCCCATTTCTCACATGCCATATTTATGAGTTTGAGACTGATATGTTTAAATCCTTGTTATATAGTCTTGCTTTATGTAGGAATTACTTTTAATTTACTTTAATGGTATTATGTTTTAAAGCTTATTTTATATCTTCTCTTTTTTACTCAACACTGTCTTAAGAAATCCGTTCCAATAAAACATGTTTATTGCTTCTAACTGCTGCAAAGAATTACATAGAGTACATCTGACCCCAAAGAGTCATTTGCTTCCTTAGAGATAAATGTCAAACAGTAAACCCCATTGGTAATTTTTTTTTTGTCCTTTAGTTCAGTTTTCATTATCTGGACGCAGAGATTTTTCTATTTTTATCTTCTGACTTTCTCTAGCATTCGAAAGAGTGTCTGCCACATAGTAGGGCTTTGAGAAATTATTGTGGAATCAACCAATAAACTCATCTTCTTCGAGTTCATGTGATGGAATATACAGATAAATTAAAACAGCTTAAGTGTTTTCTCCCTTAGGGAATTCTTCCCTAACTTGCTAAACTAGGCTGGTTATATACAGATATTCTTCAATTTACAGTAGCACTACTTGGAAATGCATTTAATGCATCTAACTTGCCAAACACCATAGCTTAGCAACACAGTACCCTGTAGAGTATGGGTTGTTCATCCTTATGATTATATAGTGAGTGACAGCTGTGGCTGCTCCTGGCCAACATTAGGAAGATAGTATCAGATCTCTTGTTGAAGAGATCAAATCTAAAATTCAAAGTTCAGTTTCTACTGAATGTATTTTGCTTTTGCTCCATTGTAGATTTGAAAAACCATACAATGAACCACGGTGCATCAAGAACAGTCTAAACTCACTGAGTCCAAGACTTCCCTGTAGAAGTACTAATCAGAGCTGAAAGTGAAGCCAGAATTAGATAGGCAGAGAGGCAAGAGTCAGATCCAGAGAATGGAGGCATTGAAAAGTTAATTCCCTCAGAAGCTTTCCTCCACCCTTATCAAGAACCTGCCTGCTCCTACCTGTTGCTAAAATAAACTGTACCAAGAATTGCCCCTCCATACAGGGAGTTATAAAGTTGTTAATTAATGTGTCCTGGGCTTCTCCCTCCTGCCCTTCCCCTGTCCTTCCACTTCTCACATTTTGACCATCTCACCCAGCATCTCCTGGGCCTGGTCAGGTAGCAGGAAGGAGAGAGATAAGGGGAAGAGAGCACAAGAAGAAAGAAAGCCTAGGACATATAAAAAGGCAGGACACCCTCACTTCTTGGGATACCAGGGTACCAGCTATGGCCCCCTTCTCTCTTCTGGGAGAAGTCTATGTTATCCTTTTCAACAAACCCTGCTTTATAGGCTTGCCTTGACATGCTTCTCTAATGTTATACTTCAACATGTGAGGGAGCAGAACTTGTCGCCAATAACCAGCGGTATCAAAAGTATAGTTATTGCACTTTCTCGATTCACTTTCCTGCTTTGCTCATTTGTTGCTAACATAGATACTTCACTGTACCTTTATTCTGTCTTTTGGCAGTTTCTGTGAGGTTCTCAGTGGCATGAGATTCTCAGAGATGGGAGGCAGTCATGGCAATAGGGAAGGTTTTGGCACTGGATGGCAGAGTCCTGAAATCTCCATTAAGTTATCAGTGGGCTCAATTGCAGCACAAGTTCCAAGCCTGCCCCCAAACACATTAAAACTGTAGCCTTAAGACCAAGCCTGCCCCAAAACACACTCTAAAACTGTAGCCTTAAGACCAGTCCTCCAGTCCATCTCCCACTGACCACCCCCCAGCACACTGCCAGCTTCCCCTGAACCATTTCTATATAGAAGTTTCAGGACAGTCTCTGAGGCTGATAAACACCGAGTTCCTGATTTAGCATATTGTCATCATATGTAAGTTTTGAGTCTTATTTTCCTCTGAAGACTGGGCAGAAGGGAGGTGAATGAGAGAAAGAGAGAAAAGACCAAGATAAAAGGTGAACAAAATGTTCACAAAAATGACTTTATTGATGTTTTCAAATATGAAAATAGTCTAAATACTGAAAAAGTTACATTGGAAAGAACTTTAGAATTATTGTCAAGGCCTCGCTTACTATAGGAAAATGTCTGGATTTATGCAGTGGGGGAATCTGGTTCAATTTATGGCCAGATAATAATCAATGTAGTTAAGTACTCAACATGGCTGAATGTAATCTTCACTTTTCCCAGTGAAGTGTAATTTATTAAAAATAAATTCAAGGTCTATATTGCTAAGTATCACTCAATAGTACAGGGTTAATTATAAAACTTCAAAACAAGCTAGCTGTCTTCATAGATGCAGTAGTAGCAGACAAAATCTCATGGCAGAAAAAATATGCTCAAGAAGTTGACGATTTCTGGTAGTGAGGAGTACATGGAAAATGTAGTTTAAACATTCATTTTCTAGTTTAAACACTAATTGGTTAGTAGTTTGATCACAGACGTTGATACTGTTGACCTCATTAACTTGACTGTATCTTGACATGTTAAAAATGCAGGGAAAAACTAAGTGTATAGCACAGAAATCAGAGTTGAAAAATATTCTGTTGTCTTCAAAGCTCAATTAGGAATGAAATGTCAGTTTTGTACTGTGAGCTTTTTAGGAAGTAGTTTTGTAGCAACCTGACATCCACTTTTAAGTAGGAATCATGTAGTATCTGACAGTTTTCCACATTTTAAAAAAATACTATCAGATCTGTTTTTTTATTATTATTATTATTTGGTTTTGCTTTTTTGTTTTATTTTTTAGGTTTTTTTCTTTCTTTTTTTGGCTAGGCTTTGGAGGCAGGTAGAAATGTACTATAGGTTGCTAAAGTTTGGAAAGTGTGTGTGTGTGTGTGTGTGTGTGTGTGTGTGTGTGTACTATTAAGATATATCTCATATAAATTTTAATGGCACTTTCTCATTTCTTTTCTTTCTAAGTTTTTGGACTGAGATCCATATTTAGGACTATTTTGTTGGTTTTCTTTCTTTGTTTTTGTTTTGTTTAAACTGCATTTTATTGCTCTTTGTGGAAGTTCAAGGAAGAAAAATGTCATAAGCTTTGTGATCTCTGAGAAGGATACAGGATTGTTATGGTTTGTGAATTCAGAATAAATTTCTTGAGCCTAGCATTGTTCTGGGAAGGTTGTTCTGGGTTGGTATGGCTCTGTGTGTGTGTGTGTGTGTGTGTGTGTGCGTATGTGGGGGGTGTGGCTGGCTGGTGGCATTTTGTTTGGGTGACTGGCCTGTAAAGTGCTGACCTGCTACACAGACCTCCTCCATGGCTACGCAGAAGATTCCTCCAGGCCCCTTGCTCACCTACCTGCTAGCAGCCTCACACACCTTCCAAATCCTAAAGCCTGTTACCTCCTAACATTCACCCCATGTCAAACCTGTATGGCTGTTACAAAACTACCATTACCTCTTATCTTTACAACACCCATCCTTTCTGCTGCACTTCAAGTTCTTTTAAACTTGATTTTACCTATTTAAAAAGAGGGACAATCAGTATTTTTCCTTAATCTGATAATCGAGAGAGAAAAGTTATTATTTATGAGTGTTACTTTTTAGGCGGGTTAGTTTTCTAAACTTCCATTTTCCATCATGAATATGGAGAAGATAATTTTAAATTTATGATCCAATTTTAGATCAGATATTTAAGTAACAAGGACTTAAAGAATTCTTTATTGAAAAGGGCTTTAACGCAGCTCACTGGAAAGTTTTGATTTACATCTTTAGATATATTTTTAGATTAAAAATCTCAAAACTCTTTAGAGGAAGATGAATTTTAAATATTGTGTAGTCTAATGGTTTTCAAAAAATTGGTAAGAAAGTAGGCAAGAAAATAATATTTCAAATCAATTCCCATCAGTGGAGTAAAGTTAGAGTGGCCACGGAATGAGTGCTGTCCTCACCCTCTCCTTCCTTCTTCTCCCTAACCACTGTCTTCTGAAATATAATTTTAAACCCAGTAGGTATGTATGTCCAAATGTATTTCTGTCTTGACTCTTAAATAAATATCTCCTATTCTCTAACATTCCTTGCCATGCACTGTGAAATCTGTTCCCGAGGAGCTGAGATTGAACATGCTCTGGATGAGCAGGCTAATTTCTCCAGGCTCCTACCAAAGCCACTTCACTTCATCCTTTGCTCTACCTACGCCTGCGGGCACTGACCACGTCCAACAGAGAGTACTAAGAGCTCTTCAACCGACCCTCTTTTTCATTTCTTTATCCACCATCAATATTCTAACCAGTCTTTTAAATTTTGACCTCTCCCAAATTAAAACAAATTTGTCTAGGGATAATCTAAACTTGTAGCATAAGTAGTAAATTTAAACTCCCCTATTTCCTTAACAGCAAACGAAACTGCTGCACAGGAGCCATAAGACAATGCAGTACTGAGGGACTCTTTCCTGGTGCTGCCACTAAACATTCTGGGGAGGTATTGTTCTTCCTTCCACTAGATTCCATCACAAACTGATATTCAATTTTCTGAACATTCTTGGAAAGACATAAATAGGTGAGATAAACAGTAATTGCAGTTCTTGTATGGACTGAACTGCATCCTCCCAAAATTCATATATTGAAGTCTTGACCCTCAGTTCACTTCTGAATGTGGCTCTATTTGGAGATAAGCATTATAAGAGTAATTTCAGTTAAATGAGGTCATATAGGAGGACTCTAACCCAATCTGACTGGTGTCTGTATAAGAATTGGGAAAGACATTGAGGAGGGGAACATAGACAGGAAGGGTCCTGGGAGCACATGCAAGATGACTGCAGGAGGAAACAAACCTGCTGGCACCTGAACTTCCAGGGTCTGTAACCATGAGAAAAAGAATTTCTGATGTTTAAGCTGCCCAGTCTGTGGTGCTTTGTAATGGTAGCTCTAGCAGATTAACACAGGTTCTAAATAAGTGTTGTATTTCTTTGTTATTGTAAAAACAAAGTCACTCAGTGAGGCGAAAAGAGAACCTATAGAATGGGAGCAAATCTTTACCACATGCACATCAGAGCACTAATCTCTAGGATATTTAAAGAACTCAAAAAACTTAATACCAAAACAAACAAACAACAACAAACACCAAATAACCCAATCAATAAATGGGCTAAGGAACTGAACAGATACTTCTCAAAAGATGATATACAATTGATCAACAAATATATGAAAAAATGTTCAACATCTCTAGCTATTAGAGAAATGTAAATCAAAACTACTCTAAGATTTCATCTCACTTCAGTCAGAATGGCAGCTATTAAGAATACAAACAATAATAAGTGTTGGCAAGGATGTGGGGAAAAAGTCACACTCTTACATTGCTGGTGGGATTGCAAATTGGTGCAACCAATTGAGAAAGCAGTATGGAGATTCCTTGTAAAACTTGGAATCGAATCACCATTTGACCCAGCTATCCCACTCTTCAGTCTGTACTCAAAAGACTTAAAAGCATCATACTACAGTGACATAGCCACATAAATGTTTATAGCAGCACAATTCACAACAGCTATATTGTGGAACCAACCTAGATGTCCTTCAATAGATGAATGGATAAAGAAACTGTGGTATATATACACAGTGGAATATTATTTAGCATTAAAAAAGAATAAAATCATAGCATTTGCAGGTAAATGGATGGAGTTGGAGAATACCATGCTAAGTGAAGTAAGCCAATTTCAAAAAAACAAAGGCCAAATGTTTTCTCTGATATGTGGATGCTAATCCATAATGGAGGTCGGGGAGGGAGCATGGGAGGAATGGAGCAACACCAGATAGGGCAAAGGGGAGGAAGGATAAGGGGTGGAGAATGGGGATAGGAAAGATGGTGAAATGAGATGGATATCATTACCCTAGGTACATGTATGAAGACATGAATGGTGTGACTCTACTTTGTGTACAACCAGAGAAATGAAAAATCATGCTCTATATGTGTACTATGAATTGAAATGCATTCTGCTGTCATGTATAACAAATTAGAATAAATAAATAAACTTATAAAAATATAGTCACTCATTTTGGAAAAGACCTATATGTGTATGCACACACACAGACATAATCCTAAAATTTATCTCAGAAAATAATTACTTGTTAATGTTGAGGAATAATATTCATCACAACCGTCACCTGCTTAATGCCCATAAAGTAGGGGTGGCAAAAACCTTGATGTTTTCCGAGGCATGCCTTTCTTCATCTATTTACATAATGCTGTTAAGCAATTTTCTGTTTCTCACTGAGCCCAAAATCACATTAGGATCTTTTTCTTTAAAAAAAATGTAATAAGATATTAAACATTATAAAGACAGGTAGATTCTTTTTATTTCCTGGGTTAAGATATTGAAGCAACTCCTAGAAAGGATGCTTAATTCCCTAGTCTATATCAGGTTTATAAAATATTAGCATTCAAAGAGATCTTGATGCTTCATAGTACAAACCTTTAATTTTTTGGTAGCATATAGGTTATAAATATTTAGAAGTATTTTCATATTATAGGTATTTATTGGAACATTTTAATCTTGCCTTGTTCTCAAGTTCTCCTAAGCCTTAATCATCTCTCCTTTAATCCATAATAACATGTATTTATGGAGAATTTAGATGTCTTGTGCTTTGTACTCCATAATCTCTATTTTTACCTTCACCTTGGAATGAGTCAGAAGGCATACATCACTGAATTTTTGCTCATTTTTGCAAACAGAGTATGAATGCTAGCAGAACACCTCTATACATGTTGCATAAAGACTTTGACCATCAAAACACATAATTTTATGGTCACTTTTATTACTTTCAATGTGTTTTCAATGATCTTATTCTAGTAATATTATATCATTGTAGAAATGACATGCACACTTAGCAACACAGAACATTCTATGAACATCTGAATATGTTGTTTTGAGTTGACATAACACATGATAAACACTGACCACAAAAGGGATATTCAGTTTCTGAAGGGAGTCTGTCATTTTTTAATTCACTAAAAGAATAGTGTTGAACTGTCATGAAGTTAATAACTTTTATAAATGGCAAACAACTTATCCATGTCATAAAGACACATGATAACTTTTAAAATATCTTACGATTGCCTTATCTGTTTTTTTTTTTTCCTCAAGGAAATCTAGCAAGGCTTTAGAGAATTATTTTTTTGTTTTGTTTCAAAAGTTCTTTAAGATCATTTAGCTGATATTCCCTTATGTATGAAATACATTCATTACCTAGCTAACTGATGAATTGATCTAATTTTATCAGCAAAATTAAATTTTGTCTTTTATCAGGTAGGTGTTTTAAAGATTCCTGTGTGAAAAACCTCAGCTAATAAGTATTCTACATAATAGTTTGTTTTATTAAATGGTTATTTGCAAGCTAATTCCTGCTTGGAGAGCCATATATGTTTTTCCTGTCTTAGAGAAAATCATTTTACTTGGAATGTTTGAGAAAGACACATGGGATCACCAAGTAGGAACATGCAGTCTTAAATATATAACCACCAAAGCAAGAAAAACAAAAACATAAAAACAAAAAATACTAGAATCTGATGAAAAATTTTAAAGGTCTAATATCACTCTCCCTCCTCATTTAAATTTTTTTTTTTTTTGTTCAGAAGAAGAATCAAGACTAGATACCAGAAACCAGGTATCAGTCATTTTTGCATAAATTTAGACTGTGTTGTTTTAGAGGTCTGGCCTGATTATGCTCAGAGAGTTTGGGATCAGATAATTTCAGGGCAAATAATCTAGTAATGACTTGCCTTGGTTCAGATGCGTGTGATTCAAAGGTATAGAACTTGGAGTGTTAATCCCTTACCTGTTATCTGGGTGATTAAGACTGGGTCACAAAAGATAGCACATATAGTCAGGAGCTGGGCATTTCATCCTCTTTCTGAATAAGTGTTGACACTTGGAAAGTCCTGAAATGCAATCTTGAGTCCTGTCCAAATTCTAGTTACCTGTATTTCAATTAAAAAAGGAAAAACCAATGGATTACAAACAATAGAGTAAAGGGAAAAGAAAGTGAGGCAATAGATTGTGGGTTGGAAAATTATTGCATTTACTTGTAGCACAAGACTAGCCAATAATGCTTGAAATATGAAGAGTTAAAAATAAAAAATATTGCTGAAACTTGGATTGCTTTAATTACTAGTTGTGTGGGAATAGGGCTCACTGGGAGATGGGTTCTGGAATTCAAGGGATGGTGGTAGCTAGAAAATGTCTGTGGCACCTTTGGAGTCACTTAACAGCTCTGAAGTTTTCTCATTTGTAAGTTTGAATTAATAGTAAGCGCTAACTCTGAGTGAATGGTTATTAGGTGCCATAAACTGATGTATCTGCATAAAACCACACATATTATTTACTACTTTGTACATCCTTCCCCAAAATAAAATTTGTGCCCTTTAAAATGTGATGCTCTCTAATGCTATTTGATTGTTTTTGTCAACATTTTAGAGACTGAATGAGATATTTGTTATAAGCTCTCCCTGTTCTTCCTAACTGAGCAAACTCAAGCAATGCAGAGGAGGGAGCAGTTGCCCAAAGTAACACAAGGAGTTAGACGAAGAGCCAAGCTGCACACCCAAATGCCTCGCTCCAGACCTTGGCCTCTGAAACCTGGCACCATGCACCTCCTGCTGCACTTAAGACGATAAGTAAACTGAGGCTTCTTGAACATTATTATACTGGGAGCATCTTGTATGAATCAACTCCACAACAGAAAGTGCTTTATAGTCCCAAACCAGAAACTACTTTGGATCTCAAAATTTTGAACTCTGTTCACTGAACTCTTTTATGTTCCCAGTGACATGTTTATGCCCTGAAGGATCAAATGGCACCACTTCAATCCCCTTCATCTCCAGAAAGGTCTTTTTTTTTTTTTTTTCATAATGGATTGAAGCTCTTCTTTATTTTTGAACTTTAGGAGTCTTTCAAACACCTTCTCTGATTAAAAAAAAAAGCATGTTTTTCCATCTGTATTTCAGACAAGAAAAACTTCCCATACATAGAATCACTTTCTAAAAATACCTCTCGAAGATTTTATATTGATTGTAAAAGATCTGTTTGTTAGTAGCAATTAGTAGTCGTGATGCCTTTGAGGATGGTAAAGAAGGTATAGTTTTAATTTATTTGCAAAGATATTCACTTTTCTAATTTCCTTCATGCTTTTCAGACTACAGGTATTTGAGTCCAGGTTTACGGTTT
Source organism: Marmota marmota marmota (assembly GCF_001458135.2). Taxonomy (NCBI): domain Eukaryota; kingdom Metazoa; phylum Chordata; class Mammalia; order Rodentia; family Sciuridae; genus Marmota; species Marmota marmota. Next base: position 23,992,772 of record NW_025999968.1, on the reverse strand, counting down.
ATCTGCCTTCAAGCCACTGGATACAAATTCTTTGTGCATTGCTCATAATAAATTCAGAAAATATTGGTGTAAATGTCATGCTGCATGTGAAGTGACAAGAATTTCAGTATTTTTTGGCATGAGGTGAAGCATTAATTAAGGGACATACATACAAATGAGTTGAGGGAAAACATTTTGCTGTCAGGTAGTTTGGAAAATGACCATAATGAACATTGTTGGCATTTTTGTGACCTATAAATGCTATATGAAGCTTTACCCCAAAACCTACTGAGGTCAGCAGCAGCAAAGATTAACTAATGGGTACTTAAAGTACTGGCAACATGAATCATATTGAAGCTTCAAAAGAATAAATCACTAGTTACTGATGCAGAATGGATTATATGACTACTGTGAGAGTGTAATGTCATTTGTAAAATACTGAATAAAATAGACCCATTTGCTGCACATTATTATTTTTGATATGCATTCTTTCCTAATTAGTAGAACAAATGTTAATGACAAAAGACCTGAATGTTCACATGAGAGCACAATATCTATTCTACATAGAACTGAAGTGGAGTTACAGCATGTTAAAAACTATTTAATATTTTATACGTCTCCCCCCAAATAAAATTAGTGCCCTTTACAATGTGATGCTATCTAATGCTCTTTGACTGTTCTTACCAACATTTTAGAGACAGGATTTGAATGAAATATTTATAGGCTAACCTTCTAAGGACAAATGATGGAGTGGGATGACTTCTTTGGTTTGAATAGTGCCTCCTCAGTTAATCTTTGCCTCATAGTTGGGTATAAGCTGTTCTTTAATTCCCGGTGGGCCTTTGGTTTGAGTAAATTCTCAAATATAGAGACTGGAGAAATTTTAGTGCCAGTTCCATATTCCATGGGTCTTCTCCTTCCTCTAATATCGCCTTTGATAATTTTTTTCAGGGTCAATAATATGGTACTTGGGTTTTTATTTCTACATACATCCAAATTTGGCAGATTAACTTCCACATAGAGATTCAACAGTTCTTGATATTTTAGAGCCAGTCTTGATTTTTACCATTGATACAAATAGTAAAAGACTCTATAAGATGTACACATCTCAAATCAAAACATTGTGGTTCTGTTGACTGTGGTGACCCAGTTTTCTGGAACTGTAGTTCCTTTTCCTAATTTCCATTCCTCTGGGGGCCACAATTTTATTTTCTGTGTCTATCACTGGTTATCAAGGCCTTGTATCCATTTTTTTTTCCAGTGGTTGGGATCATAGTATTAAACACTTCTTTGCTGGAAATAACGGAATTTCTAGCATCTTTTGATGAGAGTAGTTCCCTTGCCTTATCTTTTCTGTAAACCCTGAGAGTTGACCTACAATAGATGTATGTGTTCCATCCAACTGGGAAATATTGGCCAGAAATGATCACATTAATTTCCTCTTTTTGCATCCACAACTGAACTATATTTCCCAGATCTTCATGTCTAGGTGACACATTGAGATTTGTTCCAGCTGATGGAATTTAAACAAAAGTAACGTGCCATTTTCAGCTTGAGACAATTAAGAGCAGATAAATATTCTTTAGGGCTGGAGTAGTGGATTTCTTCTACAAAGGAAGATTGTGGCAGAGATAATGGTATATTTCCCCCAACCCATTCCTTTTTCTTCTGGGACATTCTGAATGACTGAGTTTCTAAGCCAACTTGAGACAGATTAGGCTATGTGACTGGATCTTGTGAACAGAATGAAGGCAGAAGCATTACATATAGCTTCTATGGCTAGTCCATAAATATCATCCACGACAATCATTTACTGTCTTCCTCTTTCAGGGCATCCTTGAAATTTATAGGTTTAAGATGGTGGCATCATAAAATGGAAAGAGCCACATTTGTGAAGCAGAGCTTCCCAATCCTAGCACCATTTTATTAGATAAGAACATAAACAACCAGTAGCTTTTATTGAGTTAGAGACTGAAAATTGGAGTTGTTTTTCCCTCTAGATGTAAGCCTTCCCTGACTAGTAGAGCCACTGTTACAAGTTTTATTTTTTTCATGAAGACACTGTTCTTGAACTTACCTTTAATTTTTAAAATCCATCTATATTTTCTATTTGTTTGATCTATGTTCTAATCAGTATCATAGTCCATTTTTATGTTGATTTTAACTTTGTTTCACTTATTTATACTTTTTGTTTTTTTGTAGAAAAAGTATTTGAAACTACAAATTTTACTCAGTTGCTATAAGTTAGACCTAAACTTTAGGAGTTGGGGCCCAATTGGAGGAAGTATGTTACTGGGGGCATAATCTTGAAAGATATATTTTGTCCCTGCGCCCTGCTCTCTTTCTACCCCTTGTCCATCATGAGGTGAGCTGCTTTTCTACATCACATGTTCCCTGCCATGTTGTTCTACCAGGAATCAATGGAGTCAGAAATGACCATGGACCAAAATCTCTGTAGCCAGTTGTTTATCTCAGGTATTTTGTCATTATGACAAAAGCTGACTAACACAGCAGTATATTTTTCTCTGGTTCTCCGAGTACAACTGTGGCCACATTCCATAAATCCTGACATAAGATTTTATTCTGTCCTGTTCTTTGTCATTGTTTTCCAAAAGTCTGCTGATGAAATTTTTATTTCCTCATTGATACGAGAGGTTGTAGAGAATGGTTTTATGTTTTTATGTGATTAAGCACACTGGTTTTAAATAGTATTCCTTTGTGTATAGCTGAGGTTTCTTGTATACGTCTCTTTTCTAAACTTCTCTTATTTACTGTATGGTATTGCTGAGGGTATTAAATGAGAAATCACAGACAAAATAAAACCACACTTAATCATAATTACTCGGTGAACATTAATGAATGATATTAAATTGTTTTTGTTGTGATATTATGATAAACTCTCAAAATAGTAACTGTGCCTAAGGAGGGAGAACAGTCCATTTGGCAGTTGAACCTGCTTCTCTGAATAATAGTACAAGTCATGAGAGATCATAGCATCTCTTATTCCAATTTAAGAACAACAGGATCACTCTCATGTATATGACACAATTTGTAGGGTATTTTGGTTGTTCATTGGAGTCTAACAAACTACCTTAAAAGTGGCTTGAAACAACATTTATTTTGTGCATAAACATGCAATTTGGGAAAGGCCTGTTTAGGGTAGGTCATCTCTGTTTCACTCAGTGTCAACTGGGGCATCTCACAGTCTGAGAGCTGGAATCATTAGAAGACTGGTTCATCTATATATTAAGGGAATAATGCCAGATGTTGGTTGCAATCTTAGATGGAATTGTTGGACAGAACCTCTGCAAGTGACCTTTCTGTGTTGCTTGGGATTCCCCATATCATGGTGGCTGAATTTCAAGGTTAAGATATATAGAGAGACAGCCAGACATGTGGAAGAGGTGTTGACTTTTCTAACCTAGCTGTGGAGGTTACATACTGACTCTTCCTCTTTACTCTTTTTTTTTTTTAAAGAGAGAGAGAACTATTTATTATTTATTTATTTTTTTTTTTGGCGGACACAACATCTTTGTTTGTTATGTGGTGCTGAGGATCGAACCCGGGCCGCACGCATGCCAGGCGAGCGCACTACCGCTTGAGCCACATCCCCAGCCACTCCTCTTTACTCTTTTTGTTAAAAGTACATAACCATTGAGGCTCATAGGGGATGAGAAATTGACCCCATGTTTTGATGAAGGAGTGTCAGTGTAACATTGTAAATCACATGGGATGAGATATATTGGGATGAGATGTATTGGAATGGCCACTTTGGAAACTGTATCTTTCACTTTTTAAAAAAAAATCTGATTGTGATTTTTCACTTCTATCCCCTACTCTGATATGGAGTGAAAATTCTTCTCAGCTTCTGATTTGAGGAATGGCTGAAATCTTTATGATTGTTATTATTTGTTTTGTTCTGAATCTTCTTAGGTTAGTGGAAATAGAAGTATATAGTATATATAGAGAAGCTATATATTATACTCACATAATTTAGACCACAGTGGGCTTTTTCTCAATGCCAAAACACAGATCTCATTAGGAAATACCACCAAATCAACTTCAGTTGGCTTAATTTTGGTGAAACATTTACAACAGACCTCCTGTGGATAGTTCCTTTCCCATTTTAATTTTGCCATGTACCACTGTTTGTTTATGGCTCTAACTTTTAAAGATGGTAGAATTTTGGTCTTGTACTAGAAATGTCATGAAGATTGCAGTAGTGATCTATGCTTAGAGCAGCCAAATCTAAATCAACCTTTGAAATATTACTTGGGTTGGCAAGATGCAGCCTGGACCAAGGACATTACTATAAGCCAAAAACTTTTGGAACAGTAGATAAAGCTCTGACATTCATACCAGCTGTGACTTTGATTAAGTCACTCTTCCTGCATCTTTGGATATCTGCCTTAAATTTCTGGCCAGACCTGCCTACTCCCTCTACAAAACAGGAGAGATAATGGAAGCTGAAAAGTAAGCTATTGCTTACTGAATTTATTAAAAACTGAGTAGCACCATGTGATGAGTCGGCAGAGCCTGAACCAGTAATAGATCCTAGAGCATGCCCAACCCTATAAAAAAGCCCAATAAAGAATCCCAAGGAAGGACAGCAGAATAAAATAGACATTATTATTGCTGTATGTATATAGGTGATTGCATGACCAATGTGATTCTGCAACCAGTACACTCAGAAAAATGAGAAATTATACCCCATCTGATTCAAATGTATGATATGTCAAGATCATTATACTGTCATGTGTAACTAATTAAAACAAATTAAAAAAATAACAACAACAAAAACAAAACAAAACAAAAAAGAATCCCAAGGCTAGAACCATATTTGCTAATAATAATACTTAATAATTATTGGATGTTTAGTGACCACACACCATGCTAAGTTCCTGACATTTATTATTCCATGTAGTTTTTTCAAACAAGTAAATAAATGGGTATTATTATTATTATTGTCCTCATTTTAGAGGTTTGTAAACTAAGGCTCAAAGAGCTAAATAATTTTCTCTAATTTTAACGGCTAAGTGAAAGAGCAAGAATTTGAACTGGAGCCTTTCTGACTAAAAACTATGCTTGCAAACATTTTACTACACTGCAGATACAATGGAGATTTACTTCAATCCTACTAAATTTATGATGAAGTAGTTATGCCCGAGGTTATGTTACCTCTTAAGGTCACAAAGCAGATTGGTTACTTAGAGCTTTAGGTGCTCTGTTAAAATAGGGTGCATTCTCTACACATGATAGCATTGCATAGACTTTTAATTCCACTCAGAGGCCCCACATCCCAAATATTTAACAAGCCATAATCTAGATAATTAAATATTAGATATATATTTCTGAATTTTTGTTTGGTTGATACTGGAGTTCTTGTAAAATTGTGACTTGGTAAAAATTCTCTATACAGATAATTTAACATCTTTCCTTGCTTATTTCATAGATTTTTTTTCAAGATCAATGAACTACTCTCTATAAAGTACACAATATGAAACACTGAACAGTATTTTGATAAACTACAAGAAGCTTCATCACTGTTGTATTTGTGACTCAGATTGTTTTTCCGTTATCAGCTGCCCACAGCGTAGAAGTCCAACAACCACAAGACATTCCCTCCCAACTACCCAAAGGGGTTCTTTCCCCTCTGGTTAGGCAGTGAGTGGCACCAAGTGCTGTGGTTGCTGGATTTCTACACTGTGGTTAGCAGAAAGTAAAGAAATGATCATAGTCACAAATCCAGCAATAGAACTAACTTTACCGGCATGTTTAATTGCTTCCTTTAACACACTACCCCAAAGTGCTGTCTTGCTTTTCCCTGAGGTCCCACCACATGCACCTTGCTCAGAGCAAGAAACTTACAGGGATAAAGCCTAACACAGTGCCATCTGGCGGTTTTCATCTAATCATGAACGAGAAAGGCAAACCTTTCCCATCACACTCTAGCCTGAGTCTTTTTTCCTTGACTGGAAAGCCCATTTGTGGAGAGCAGGCTGTGCTTTGTTCCAAATTACTCCATGTTGTGTGGAAGAGCAGTTTTTAGGCTCTGAGTTACACCATTTAGAAAACAGCAGTTTGCCATTAGTATCAGTACTAATGCAGAGTGACTTGGTAACTGTCCGGGCAAGTAGGTAACCACCAGATGTTGGCTACACAGAACTTTTCAAAAAGAATAACCTCCCGCAGCACAGCATAGTCATACGGTGCAGACTGATAAATAAATTAATTGTGCTAATAAAAAAACCCGGCCATCTGTGAATTGACTGAATTAAATTAGAAACACATGGATGCATGGGCATATCAGATTCTTAACAGGGAAATCAGGACCAGATTATCAAATATACTAGGCCAATGGATAGTGTTATCCCCTCTCCTGAAACATATGAATAGGGAGCACCAAAGACAATGGCATGGAGGCACACTGACAGGTCATCTTATTAGACTACCTGGGGAATGCTGCCCAAGAGACAGGTGATGAACTCCTGACTATGCCCCAGGGGCTTCATCTCAGCTTGATATCACTGGATGATGTGGCTCAATTCAGAACTGCCTTGCCTTGCCTTGCCTTGAACAGCTCTGCATACCCTGCACAGCTCCCAATCTTGAATAACTTCAATGCCTCAACAAATGCTTGGCAGGGTTCCTACCACAGCTGACCATCTGCAGTAACTTTTGCATAGGAATCAACCCTCTGCCTTGGCTTTCATTTCTGCCTCTGGAACTCTGTGGAAACTGTTAACCCTTTCTTAGCCATTTTTTATAACCTATATATCACTGTGCAAGGTAGGTTGTGTGACTTGAGTGGTGTAGATATCAGTGATTAATATTGGGATGGAATAAAAGACCCTGTTATTGCTATGATCTCAGTACCCCATGAACCATGAGTACTCTGTGACTTAAAGCCAATGAACTTTATGTAGCTTGTGAATTTATTGTTATTTAGTAAATTCCAACATTGTGGTAAGACACAAACCTGTCCTGTCTGTGTTAATGGCAGGGCTTGCTTACTACATAGCTTTATGAGTTGTCGTAGACAAAAAATTCTGTATGTTATAAAAAATTTCAAAATGTTGTTGGCTGTTTCATAATGAAGAAATTCCCTGAGATTTTTTTAGACTTGAAATAATTATAAGCACTCGATCTGGGGGTATGTTTAGAGCAGGGAAGAGAGAAGACATTGTTTAACTTTATTAGATGATTTCCATATGCATTGCATCTTTTCTTAAATGAATTTCCTAGGCATGTATCAATTCTGGCATGTCTTTTTCTTGTATTTCAGCTAATTTATTTATTACAAGTCCAGCATACTCTCACTTTTCTGAGAAAACAGCATTAAAGCTTATTAGTAGCATTAACGGGAGTAATTTAGTGGTTGCTACATAACCTCTACTTTCTCTAAGACACCAAACTCCAGTTTTTGAAAGTGTCCAAACCCCTTCGCAGGTGGGTTGGCTGATGATGTGGGCATCATCTTCAATGTTCCTACCTCAATCCGGTACACTTGCCCCTAATCTTCAGAATGAGAGCCAAGTTAAATCATCTACTTTGTTCTCATCATTTGACAATTCTGAAATCCATACATGCTTGCCAAATACCTATTTGATTTTAGAAAAGGAAAGAAAAGAATTATGACCTTTTCTTGAAGTCATCTTTTCTTTCTTTCTGTACAACATCTACTTTTCTTAGTCACATATTTTCTTTTTTCTATTATACTACATGATTGTCCTTGTCTTTGGATTTTTTTTTCTTATTTGAGGGTGATTTCTTGTTTTATTTGTCTATTTCTTCAGATCCCTTTGGCATTTTCTCTCTCATGATCTAGCATAACCAATTCTGGACTTTCTTGATTATATCTATATGTAATTGCATTATATACAGTTTTAAGTTTTCATTTCAGTTCTGAATTAGATAATGTGAAATGAATCTTAGACACTTAAATGCAACAGTAGGATAGGTTATTCATTCTTGATTTATAGTCTTCTGTGACTTAAAATATTTCTCAGAGGCATGGCTTATCAACCATCTCATGTCCAAAAGGCTGGTAAGGTACTTCTTACAGCCAGTTAGTATCTTAAACGTTATACAAATTGTTGTTTAGATGCATGGCAGTTTTACTGATCTACATCTGAGCCAAAAAACCCAAAAAGTCAAGAAGGTATATTATTTTTAATAGCTGGTCTCTACTTGTTTGCTAAAATATAAGCATTTATGAAAATCTCAAAATGATGATGTGCTAATTTTATGAGGAAATCAAATAGGAGAAGAGTCAGGCATGATATTATTAAAAGGTCAGTAGGAAAATAAACATCTCAAACCTCAGTTGCAGAAGGGTCCAGGCCTATGGAGTTAAGAGGTGGGGTATGAGGAGAGAAGGATGTGTCTTACTTCCCTTTGATCCAGAGGTCTTTCAGCTTTAGCTTTCCTATTATTCCCATATTCTATATACTTTTCCTTTTGGAGTTCAAGGACTTGAAACTGAAATATTCCTACTCTGTGGGAAGTGTGCTCCTGCCATTCCAAGTTGAGATTCATAATACTTTTTCTCACAGGAGCATGATAGCAGGGCATTTAAGTTTCACAAAATTCTCTATACAGAACTCAACTTCAACTGGTTTAGCTACCCAGTTGTCTCCAGGAAGAAAGCAAACTGAGTCCTAAATAAATAACTCTTAACCTGAATTCTGGGAACGTGGTCCACGCGGAAGCTACAGTGTGCCTTTATGCTTAGAAATATCAAAGAAATCCTTATTGGCTTCTGTCCAAGCCCTCCTAAAAATCCCAAACATTCAGAAATCAGTAGGAAGCCAGAAGGCACAAGCTATTGAACTTTTGAACTCTGAAACAGCATCTATTTTCTTAGTTCTGTTTGTTGACTCTACTTTGATCTCATCTTATTAGAAAGATAATACCCTAACATTTTAGCATATTTAAAATAAACTGCTTCAACAATCCTCCAGGGAGCTCAGCTTAACTTTAGCCTTTTCCCAATCTTTAAAGCTCTTTACTGTGGTGTGTACTCACCTTCATGGAAATTGTCTGTTAAATAATTCTGCCTAACAGGGAGTTTACTTTTCTGAACACACTCTAGGCAGGGATGTTTATATTTCATTTGATCATTTGAAGATGAACCCTGCTTCTAATGTTTTGACTGTTGTTGAAAACTTACTAATAAACTGAAGGACCAGAAGGAACTGAGACCCTGTCCGTGTTTATGGTAATGGCGGTAATAGTGGGGGTGAAGGGGGCCTAGGCGGTCCATTTGGCCAAAGCCTTACATTCAAAAAGGGTCTCAAGTTTAGACATACTATAATCCCCAAATGAGAAAATAACATGTTGTAACATAAAGGATTGATAGATAATCATCTTACATTTCAAATGTTTTGTTCCCAAACTATATCAATGAGTTGATATGTATTTTAAAATAGATAAATCATGGTTGTTAGTAAATTAGTTGATATTTATTTAAAAATACCAATTCTACAATTACCTTGTAAATATGTTGCATTTTAATTTTTTGCTTTAATGTAAGCATTAACAATTGAACCATGGTAATGGATAATATTAATAACACTTTTAAACTCATTTCCCCTTTTTCTTCCTCTAAATATCTCCAGGTTTTCTTTTGGCTCCATCCATCTCTCACCTGCTCATTCACCTTCTATCCCAGAATGGCCCTGGTTGTCCTGAATCAGTCAGAATATTTTACTCTTTTGGTCCAATCACTGATTCAGGGATGCACATAAATTCTGTGTTCCAGCTTAATTGAGTTCCAGGGCTCTTTCTTGGAGAGCTGTTAGATTCCTTCTTGAATAGATCTGAAAGATGAGATGGGTACCTTGTACCATGAGAAGGACAAATCTTAAGGGAACTCTAGGGATTGCGGCCCCATGAATTAGGTCCCTCCATAATATAATCATGGATCTGCCAAATCAGAGTCGATGTACCTGAGGAGCTTCCATGTTAAGGATGACCATTCCTGTACTTTTGAAAGCAGATGTGAACTAAACATTCTGCTACAGGTCATGTAGTCTTATTTTTTCTATAAACCTGATAAAGAATTTCTTAAACTTTTTAAATTCAGAGATCCTCAGAGTGTGACAGTGGTAATAGCTTTCTCAGGCTTGGAGTGACCTCACTTCATCTAATGACTGCTGCTTCCTATGCAGCCACACTTTCTCATGTCAGAGGCTGGAGTATAAAGGAGTTGTCCCCAGATTTCAGGAATGGTTTAATGGATTTAAGAGGTTGTGGTATTGAAGAACCAGCATACCTGCCCTCTGCCTTACAATCTTAATTTGATTCCAAAAAGAAACAACAACAAATGGGGTGAAACTCAAAAAGATGTTAACTGAATAGTATATGGCCAAAATGCAAAAACACGCCAAGTAAAAATCCATTGTACACATCCTTCCTTTTGGGAAGTCTCTCACAAGTACAAGTTCACTCAAACCTCTGGTTCTCCCAGGAGACTGATTTTGTCCTCAGGGACATTTGGCAGTGTCTGCATTTTTGTTGTCAAAACAGGGCACAAGATGCTATTAGCTATTGACAGAGCCTAGGGAGGCCACTAAATATCCTACAGGACCACACCCCCCGCTTCAGCAAAGAATTATATAGCCCAACATATTAATAGTGATAAGTTTGAAATATCCTGTTCTACCATAAAAGGTAGCAAAGAAACTGATATAGCTGTTGCCTTTTTAGACACTCAATTGGTCTTTTATTTTCTCCCTTTTATGTATGCTAAATGAGCATACATAAAAGGTATTTGCTGTTTTTGCAGATCTTCCTAAAGTTTTGAGTTATCTTTGTTATTGGGGAAGCTTGATGATTTTGAAAATTAGAATTTTTAATTGTCTAATTAGATAACTTAAAGGGAATATGCCCTAAGCAACAGGGATTGTATTTTCTTTAGCTCTTTCCCCCATTCTCTCTCTTTTTAAAGTAAGTTTCTAAGTAATTAAATGTATCCATGGCTCTATTTTTGTTTTTGTTTTTAAAGATTCAAGGTATAAGATTATTCCTGCTCTGCAGGAGCTTGTAATATAATAGTGGAAATGTGGAAAGCATACAAATTACTTTAGTACAAAGAAATACTTATAATAGTACCACCAGGTTGCTCTGCAAGGACCCAGGCAGGAGGACAAAGTGATGAGTCATTTATAGTTTACCTGTTCCTGGGGTAAACATTCTTGGACAAATATGGCTTCTCTAAATGGCCACTCTCAGCTTATCACTTTCCTCTGGTGGCATCTCTAGGACAACAGACCTCTGGTGTTTTTTTTCAGGAGCTGCCAGGCAGTTGCCTGGGGTAAGCCTTCTGGGTTTAATAATTCACCTTCCCCTGTGCAAAGACAGCAAAGAGAAAATGCAGTTCAGCAAGACTGAGGGGGCATGAAATTGTGTTAAGCAACACTCATGACAATGACTGGATTTGCTATTTTAAAATAAGTGACTAAATGTGGGTTTTTTGTTTTTTTTTGAAATTGTAATTTTCCTGTGCTGTTAAGTGTAAAGGTGACCGCTCTGAGGTGGGATCACAGCGGTTTGTACTCGACAGCTAATCAGGTTGATTCATTCGGTGAGGTGGGCAGTAAGCTCAGTTATAAAACAGAATTGAGTTCTTACCTCACTGAGATAAAACACCACATATGTTTTTTTCTTTCTGCTTTTTGAAGGAAAAGAAATAATCATGCAATACAGTACATACGGTGTTCTCAGGAGAACATTCTAAAGACACAAGGTTTAATAATATATGTAGCAGAAAACATATCATCCATGGAACAAAACCAGTTTCTTGACTGAGTTTCTAGAAGCCTTTCAGTAAATGATTTAAGCTGCTATCACCAATGGGAACTGAAGTTTTTGGTAGGGACATCTTGGGTTTATTCTTAGCTCAATCCCAGGGCTAGTGGAATGTAAAATGCACATTTACCTATTGTTAATTGCTTCAGAGTGGACCAGAGGTGTTAGTGGTAGCTCAGCATTACCAATTTTCCCCACAGGATGGCATCCATCAGTTAAAAACAAAATTTACAGTAGTAGCAGAACTCACAAAAATAGAGATGGATTCAATTTTCTGTTAGGCTTTACAATGTTTAGGGTTGATTTTGATACACACTTTAACTTGATCATAGTGAGTGAGGGTGGCGTGGGTGTGTGCCAGGAGCTGGCGCAGACACAGAGATGGAATTTGGGGTATGTGCATAGAGAGAAATGGACTCATGCTGAGGATAGAGTTGCTAAGAAATAAAGCTTAGCATTTAAGAGCCCCTGGTCACTGGAGGACATTTACTGAATTAATTTTTTCTCCTCCATCAGAAGATTAGCAACTATCAGGAGATCAAATCAGTACAAGCAGAGCCTCATGGCAAATTAGGAGTGAGCCCAGGATAGTTTGGAGATTTGGTTTGGTGAAAACAGAGTTCTAATATTTCTAATATGTTACAGCCTGAGAACAAAAGCAGCATTTTATCTACTTGACCATAGAAATTAGAAAGGCCAATCCTTAATGGCGGGATGGGGGTGAATGGGAGTGGGGAGTCTCAAAGAGAAGGAGTAATTTTTCCAAGACAGGATTAAAACAAGGACAATGGTCATTCTAGTTTTCTATTTAGAGAGGACCTTGCCAATAGAAAAATGCATGAAGGAGTTTGATTGATTCAAAGCTGTGTATGGCTAGCAAATATATCTTCAAAATTAGATTTATATTGGGGAGTTAGTAAAAATAGCAAAATTTTCTAAAGCTGATTTATTCACTCTTAACATAGGGGAATGTTAATTACCCATATTAAAGGATGTAGGTATTATTAAAAACACTTGAGGAGCTGGGATTGTGGCTCAGCAGGAGAGCGCTCGCCTAGCACAGGCGGGACAAGGTTCGATCCTCAGTACCACATAAAAATAAAGGCACTGTGTTGTGTCCATCTACACCTAAAAAATGAACATAAAAAAAAAAAAGATTAAAAACACTTGAGACAGTTTAGAAGGTGAGTAGAGACTGGGTTAGGGGCACTAGCTCCCCCTCAGGCCACTCTTCACATTGCCAAGGAATCTGAATCTCTGACCTTTCCTCAGACTCCCTTCCCCGGTGGGATGTTTCCTTGAACTCTCTGAGGTGTCATGTGGTGAGTACCTGCTATACTCTCTGGACAATATTTCCCCTTGTCTACCTTGTACAGTTCCTTCTGTAGGTCTTCCATCCCTTCATCTATTCCATATTTCAGGCCTTTGATAGCTGAACCTGCCAAACACTTCTCCATTTCTCCATCACCTTGGGAAGGACACTGAAGTACTCTGGGGGGAATTATTTCCTCACTAGAGAAAGTGAAGTCACAGTTATTTTTTCTACCACCAACTGCCAAGTCACTTTATTTGGAAAGTGTCTGGGAATTCTGTTTTTGCATGTTGGCAATCATGCTTTGATATATGTTCATTTGCATTTGAAGGATATAGTAAAAAAGCTTATAATAGAAGGCAAAGACATTGCTTTCTCCTGCTCATGTAGCTCTTACATAGGTATTTTTTTAAAGAAATGCAAAACAGAAGATGCTAATTAAAATATCTTATTCTTTAAAGAAGCCAGGCGCTCATCCCAGTTATGGGTAAAGCAGATTTCATCTGGCTTCTTCAAGAAGGCTCTTTTGGGGGTAACTTGTTTAAATCACTGATTACATTAGTAACCCACGTGTGGAAATGCTGAGTCACTCTGGGCCTGGGACTCTACATTTTGACTTCTTCCTCTCCAAATCCATCAATTTTGAATGTGCAATTTGTTTTAGTCAACTTCTGCCTCCCTCTTTATTGGCCACCAAAAGATGTAACAAGAACAAGTTGTAGAGGAGGAACATTTATTTGGGGCTCATGGTTAAAAAGGTCTCAGTCCATAGATGGCTGATTCTGCTGCTTTGTGCCCAAGTGAGGCAGAACATTGCTGTGGAAGAATGTGGCAGAGAAAAGCCGCTCAAGTATAACAACCAGGAAGGAGAAAAAGAATAAACTTGGCTCACTAGGGACAAAATAGATATGCCCCACAGGCATACTCTTAGTGACCCCCCCCCCTTTTCAGCCACACCCTACCTGCCTATGGTTACCTCTCAATTAATTCCTATAAGTGGATCAATGCACTGATTAGGGTAAGGCTTCCATAATTCATTCATTTAACTTCTAAACTTTCTTGCATTGTCCCACACAGGAGTTTTGGGGGGACATTGCACTAGTAAATCATAATAAAGGACAATTGAATCCTAAACCAATACCAGAGGTCAGTTGAATCCTAAATCAACACCAGAACTCTTTCTTTTTCTGCAAGCACATGGAGTCTTGAAGGGTTCAATGGAATACCTATGACAGCATTTAAATTCAACTATCCTATTTGGTTGAAAACTGTACTAATCCTTTTATGTAGGTTATGTGTATTTGTGCATGTCAGCACTGGCCAAAGGAATCTTTCAACATGAGTTTTAAATCACTTTGGAGTCCAGTGTTGAAGAATGTTAAGAAACAATATAATTATGCACTGTAAAAGCAGAGAAACCCCAAATCCTTTCAGCTGACAACATTTTTGTATTTAAAAAAGAGCATTTGGTGCCTGTGTTTTGAAAGCAGGCACCTGTCACATCTGGGCATGCCCAGGATATCTCTTCAGTGTGATTATTTGCAAAGAGTAAAATCTCTTCAGGCCATGATGGCGATGCCTTCATCTTCCTGAGTCCTGAGTTCTTTGATGACATTCTATTAGGCAAAGAAAAGAAAAAAAAAATCAGTCTTTTCCCTGTGATATTATCTGTATGTAAAACCTCAGCCATGAAAGGACTTTGACATCTTTGTTAGTCAACAAACAGAGCAGTTAGAGTTCTTTTGACAAGAAGGTATGGAGGATTGTGTTTTGGCAAGCTCTTTCTCTTTTTCTCTGCCACTTCTCCAGCTTGACAAGCGGATTGCAGGATTGCAGAGGCCAGTGAAAACATCCCTGCCTTTCAGGTTGAGAGCATTTGTTAAGCATCTGTGAGGGTGGCTTTCTCGCTGGTGGGTGTCAAGTCATACGTTGTGAAGGAAGCAGCAGTCTTGGAATGCTCAGCCATCACTTTCCTGTGAGAGCCAGCGCTGATGAGTAAGTGGCCCAATTAGAAACTGAAGAAAACATTCCACTGTGGGGGACTCCAGCTTATTTCCCTGACTGTAGTGTTACTCATTCTACTGACAGGGGCAGCAGGAGAGGGGCAGGAGAGGTTGCAGTGGCTGAGAGGAAATGGAGACAGAGTCATATTTCCCCAAGAGGCAAGAAATCACTCTTTCTTTTACTGTCAGCAAGTTGTTGATCTTGAAAATCAGAAACCTCATTATAGTCCCTTTTCCAGCTTTGGTAATAATTAAATAATTTTGAAAGCTATTACTCAAATATAACCTCTCATAATATTGCAGTTTACACAAATTATTCCAGAACCTACCTCCAGCCTTTGCAATTTAATTGTTCTGTCAGGGCTTACAAACTTAGAACCCCAGGCACTTGACCCTCTGCAGAAGTTACTGTGGGCTAATTCTTGGTGCTCTCAGGAGGCAGTTTACCCAGGCTTGCCAACGTGTTCTACTATAACTAGACACCATGGTGCCCACCTTTCTGCAGAGCCTTTGCCTTGTCATTTGGAAAAAGCACTGTCAACCTTATGTTCTTTCCATGCCTCTGGTACTTACTCATTGATTCTGTTTTCTTTTCTTTCCTTTTTTTGGAACAAGGGTTTAAACCCAGGGACGCTTAACCACTGAGCCACATCCCCAGCCTTTTTTATTTTATTTTTTTATAATTCTGAGACAGGGTCTCACTAAGTTGCATAATGCCTTGCTAAGTTGCTGAGACAAGCTTTGAACTTGCAGTGCTCCTGCCTCAGCCTCCCAAGTTGCAGAAATCACAGGTGTGCATCACCTTGCTCGGTGTATTCATTGATTCTTTTTCCCCATAGTGGAGAGACTGTCTTTCTTGCCTTTCTTTGTCACTAGAGACACAATCAGCAGATTTATCTGTGTTTCCCATAGCCTTTCAATTTCTTGAATACAGATTGTCATTATTACCCTTGGGAAAGAGACTGTTCTTCTATGACTCCTCTTGGCATTGCCCATTCTGCTTTTGATTCAATAGCAGATATTGACAGAAAATAACACAGCATTGTAGATCATGAAAACCCCAAATTAGAAGATCAGATTCTTCTAGTATAGACATATTTCATCAGTTGTCTTTCACAAGATTTGGAGTTTCAGGGTAGGGGAAGATGAACCACACAACTTGACCTCATGTCCCAGTCTGTTGGTCATTGCCTTGTAGGATTTGTCCTGATGATTCACACTGGATAAAAGAGACCATGGTGACAAATTCACAATTCCTCAGTTTGCAAGGTTCAAATCAAGACCTGCTTAAATAACACAATCAATCCATGAATCTGTTAGCTTCCATGGCATAACAGACCACCCTGAGATTAGTGTCTTAAACATTTATTTATTTATTTTACAATTTGCAGGTCAACATTTTGGGCTGGTTCTTCATGTCCTTGTTCTTTCATTGTACCTGCCCTGTGGCCCCTTGACCATGAACCAGGCCTGTCTTCAGTGGTGTCTACTTTTATTTGAGTTGCTGGACATTATTGGAGGAAAGACACCACTGGGCATGCTAGGCACTATTGAAAGAATGACTACACTGGGGACTGGACATAAAGTCCTTTACTTTGTTATAGAATTCTTTAATGAGTCCAGCCCTCTCCTATTCTTGTCACATTCCCACTAGTATCCTTTGGAAAACTCTTATATTACCTCTCACAGAAAGCCAAGAATATCAGGTATTCCAGAACAACTAGATCTCAGTGTCTGAGAACCTCCAGGTGCCCTGAGACTGAAGAAAAGAGGCAGATACAGAATTATAGATTTAAATTTATTGGGGGAATTTCTGACAGAAGTGTGGTCCTGGGGAGCAATAGGACTAAGTGGATCCATTCAATATGGGTCAGAAAGAGGAGAGTAAATGATAATTAGAACATAGGTAACTTCATCCAAGCTGGAATATGTCTGGCTCATCTTAACTAATATCAAGGAGTCAGGAGCATTCCTGGTGCTGAGGACTGGTTGTAAAACTCTGTTTATTTAGAGTATGCTGGGGAAATGAGTAGGACAAAGCCCCAGGATTACCTTGGGTCAGTCATGGTGGTTATGACTGAAGAAGGCTGCCATCATTTCAAGGTGACATCAGGCAAAAGTTTTTAACATCTTTCTCTTCACTCATAAAATGATCTTTCTGAGCACATGTTCTTCCACAGTTTTTCTTATTTTATTCAAGAAAGGTCTCTCTCTCTCTCTCTCTCTCTCTCTCTCTCTTTAACAACAAGCAAACAACATTGCTGAGTGTTTACGGGCACAAATAATGAAGCCAGACATCCTGCATTCAGACTTGTCTGTCTCTCACAGGCTGTATAATTTCTTTCTGTCTCAGCTCCCTCATCTATTATAGAGACATAGTTGGGTAGAGTGGTTGTGAGAATTTAATGAGACATTACCCTCTAATGTGATGTGCCTAGTACAATGCCTGGCATTGTGTGAATTCCATCTCTTACGTTTTAGCATATGTGCTTGTTAGTTGTAATGATATTCTTCTATGTAGTCAATCTGTTTCTCCCTACTGGGTCCAGTGTGTCCTATATATTTACTTCTTCATTTCATTCTCATTCTGGGACTTCAAGTACCAGTCATCACAGAGTGACGATGCAAGATCAGGCTCTTTAATTTTTTGAAAATAGTTTATTTCATGAATTTTGTTATCTTTGAGCATTTGTTTTCCCTTCTTTCCTTCACAGCCAGATATTTTAATAGAGCTATGTATCCAAACAAGTATAAGCTTATAATCTATCAATCAGTTTTATCCCAAATGGGCAATTCTAAATCTTAGTGGCCCTACTTTTGACTACACTCTCATATGTGGTGCTACACTTCTTGTGGCAGAAGGGAAGAATAAGGCTTTGATCAACCACACAATTAGATTTAAATTTTTTATTTGGATCCAACAAGCATAATTTCAGCTCATATTCCATTGGCCAAACCAAGTCAAAAGACCAGGTGGAGGTCATTGGAATGGGAAGTACAACTTCACCTTTAGAAAGTTGGTAACACACAGCACTAGGGAGTGGCATGATGTACCACATTTAGTAGCATATCCATGTTTCTTTTTCATGTATCTACCATGTCAACCCATTAAATCTGGTCTACCCTACACCTAAGTGATCAATTCATTACCAGGCTGTGGGACTTGTTCACAAGCATACTTGGATTTGAATCCTGGCTATAGCATTTACTCTAATTCCATCCTCAGCAAGCCTCAGTTTTCCTATCTGAAAATAGGGGTCATATCTTAGTTCACATATATCCTGTTGTGGAATATTGAAGTATTACATTTAAAATACATAAATGTTAACTGACC
Organism: Marmota marmota marmota; assembly: GCF_001458135.2. Classification (NCBI taxonomy): domain Eukaryota; kingdom Metazoa; phylum Chordata; class Mammalia; order Rodentia; family Sciuridae; genus Marmota; species Marmota marmota. The sequence goes on along the minus strand of NW_025999968.1, from coordinate 23,974,333 downwards.
AACATTATTACCACCACCACTATCCTGTAGCAGGAACCAATACGAGCATTTCTGCAAGCTTCAACTACTGTCCCCATTTAAGGTAAGGGGAAATAAAAACTGAGAGTCATCCTTTAAGGAGGCAAGGAGAGTCTACCTTTGTTTGGAGAGACTTTTGAAGCATACAGATATGAAAACAGAGATGTTGGATATTAGAAAAATGTAAGAAAACATAAAACAAGGTTTTCTTTCTTGCGGGCAGAGGGTATCACTGTTGATATTAATATATTTACTGATTTTAAAAGACTGCTTCTTTATTGTCAACATTTGAACTAAAGTGTCCATGATGTGGGGGAGAAGAAAGGAAAAGAAAAGCCCTGTTTATTATATTATGTATTCATTCATGAATTTTTTCATATACTCATTCATCCACTTACCAGGTATTTATAGTTTTTTCTTTATGCCAGGCACTGTGATAGGTTCTGAGGTTACAATAATGTAAAACCCCAGGTATAGTCAGTCTCTGCTTTCTCAAATCCTTCAGTTTTCTCTTATCCATGCCTGGAGGGGAAGCAAATCAGAAAGCTGGCCAGAGTACTTGAAAGTGTTTGAAGAGAAACTTACAGCAGTGAGACCAGGACAGCAGTGTAGAAGGAGAGATGCCTGGTGGCAGTTGGAAATGAATTATGGAACTCATCAGATATTACTGGGGATTTTCAGAGCAAAAAATAACAATAACAAAAGCAGCAAGTTAGAAGGAACACAGGACAGGTTAAAGACAGGGAATATTCTCATTTGTACATGAAAGGAAAGGGCAGTGCAGAAAACTAGAAGTTAATTGTCTACCTGTTTACTTGTTCCTTTCCTCTTCATCCCTAACCCCAGTCAGGAGACTTGAGACAATGTCTTTCACTTCTTCTGTTGCAGTATCCTAATGGGAAGCACATTATATAGACAAAGTCTGTGTTTAAAAATTAACAAGGATAAGAGTTTAAAAGCACCTGAGAGAAAGCTTGTTTGTAGATACTGCATATCTTTAGGTATCTAAGGGCTTTGGGAGCTTTGAGAAGAATGCATAGTGAATGTGAGAATTTGAAAATGTGACAAGAACCAGAATATTGCAATGAGAGGGATGAACAGGTTATGGGGTCTTTGATATGCACAGGATTGTTTTAGGCCAAGTGCTTTTCTATAATAATCTTTCTGACACAACAGGTATCATTTTTTTTTTTTGAATTTATCCTGTGGAAGTCACTATGTTATCCTTAGGGTTCCAGTTGGAGGTCCAGTTCCTTGGTGTCCCAAATAATTAAAAAGACACATAGAAGCAACAGGCAAAGTACAGATTTATTGAAGGTGAAGGTGGAAGTAGCACTCTAAAATAGAACAGAGTGGGCAGAGCAAGAGAGAGGCTCAAGGCCATGATGTCTGGAAATTAGTCTCTTACATGCAAAGGTGTGAGTTGTTCTCTTTTCTATATGGTCCTGTTTGAAAACCTCGCCCCATTTGCTCCCGTTGATTACCTTATGATACTGACTAGAATATTGTCCAATTTTCTGCCATTGGTTACTGTAGAAAACATAATTAGAATACTAACCACCTTACCCTCACAGGTCATTTCAAAATACCGAAACTGTGGCAGGAATTGTCATGGTGATAAGTCTACAGTAGTGGGACTTGTCATGGTAATGGGATGTATCATAAACAGCGATTCCTAAACAGGACATGATTCATCTCCCTGTCTTTTCCTCCAGTGGCACACTTCTTGTACTTTGCATCTGCCATCTTGGTGTCCCTGAATTCCTACCTAATAATACCCTAAATATTTTACCTGAATTAATTCATTTAATCCTCCAGCATCACAGCCTGGGTTTTATTCTATTTTTATTCCCATTTTTTAGACAGGAAAAGTGAGGTTGGGAAGTTATATAGCTCGTCACATATCACACAGCATGCACACAAGCTGTGATCAGGCTGAAGATCTACCACAGTATATTGCCTCCTTACACAACCCAGTGTGATCCATGGTGGATGCAAGTTGTGATATCCCATTGTAAAGAAAAAAAGTCACACATACTTTAAAAAAGAGTCCAAGGAAGCAGATTCCTCCACCTATCCTGGAAATCAGTTTTGTAATTAATAGAGTGCTATTGTTTTAGTCAGCTTTTTGTGGCTGTATGAAAATTCCTGACAAGAACAATACAGAGGAGAATTTTATTTGGCTCACAGTTTCTGAGGTTCAGTCCATGGTCAGCTGACTGCATAGCTCTGGGCAGAACATCATGGTGGAAAGTCAAGTCAGAGGAAAGCAGCTCAGGAAACAGCAGGCTGGAAGTAGAGAGAGAGCTCCACTCACCAGAGACAAAATATACACCTCCAGTGACCTACTTCCTTTAGTTACATCCTGCCTGCCTACAGATACCACCCGGTTAATCCATATCAGTGAGTCCAGCCATTGATTAGGTTACACTTTTCATTGCCTAGCCATTTTGCTTCTGCATGTTCTTGCATTTTTTTACACATATACTTTTGGGGGATACCTCATACTTAAACTACAACAAACAACTCTGGTCTGAATGTTTATATCCCCTCTAAATTCATATACTAAAATCCCCCCATTCCCCATCAAGGGGATGGTATTAGGAGTTAGGGATTTGGGGAGGTGATTAGATCATGTGAGCAGCTCTCTCATGAATGCGATTAATGCTCTTGAAAAAGAGGTCCCAAGAAGCTGCCCTGTCTTTCCATCAAGTGAGGACACAGTGAGGGCAGGTGGCTGAGGAAGTGAACCCTCATCAGATGACTCTTCTGGTGTCTTGATCTTGGACTTTTCAGTCTCCAGAATTGTAACCAACAATTTTTTTTGTTGCTTATAAGCTACTAGTTTATGGTATTGTAGGAAAACAGCCCAAACAGACTAAGTCAATAAGGTAAAAACAGACTTTATTTCCCTGAGCTTGACAAGAAAGCACTAAAATATAAACTGATATTACATTCAAATGGACTAGAATTTGTAGTGCCCTCGATGGGTCCCAAAAATTGATGAAAATACTTGAGCTCTTTTTCTTTGGGGGAGAGGGAGTGGGAATAATGGAGTAGGATGTTCAGTGTCCTCTGATTTCAAACAGAAACTAACTTATGCTTCTTGTGAGGTTGCTCCAGGGAGAGGTGGCTCTGTCTCTTTGCAGCAGATCATCCCAAATGGCTCCCTGTACATGTGCTGGGGAGCTGCATCTGGGTTTCATGTGCACTGTTAGAATGATGGAGGATGTCTTTATTTCTATTTTTACTTAAGTATTTTTTCCTACGAAGTATGAGACACACATTATGTTTCATTTCAGAATTTGTGGATTTGGACACTTACATCCATTCAGCTGCTATCTCCAAAACACAAGCCCTGAGATAGTGAGGCACAATGTAGTATTATTAGGTACCAATTATTTGCACAACTATTTGCAATTGTTGTCTCTGAAGGTGGTCTCTTTGTCTCTCAAGGAAATGACAAAATTCTTGATGAGATTTCAATTCAGCGGCTCGGTGGTAACTTGGAGTCCAACACTCACTCACTGGCAGAGAGGTTTAAATCTAAGACTCATATTGGAGAATCCCCTGAGGTAGATCTGATGCTTTGTTTAACAAAGCAAACTATGAGCCCAAATTATTCATTACCATATTCATAAGTAATCTATTTAGTAAGACAGTATGGTGATAATAATAAAAGCAAATATTGAATGAAGTGCTTTCCATGTCAACCTTTCCAGCACACACTGTATGTCAGCTCTTTGTTAGTCTGAAATAAACAGCTTAAAATTAATGAGCATATACTCTTTATTGCTAGGTAAGAAACTAAATAATTGGAAATGTGTAGCAAGACTGCCCAGGAAAGCTTTCCTGTGGGAAAATACTGGATAAAGGAAAAAGACATTTAAATTCATTATAAATAAATTTGAACATTTGAAATTTATTAAATGTGATTCTCATACTTGCATTTGTATATAATTAAATAAAATACCAATAATATTTTTGAGTTCTAATTTTTCTAATTCTTTCTCATTTCTTTCCTTTCTCTATTTTTTGTATGTCTCTTTTCACTCTTTATTTTTTTGGAGTCTTTCTTATTTTATATTATAACTAGAGGCAGTCTGAAGGCAAGTTGTAAGTAAAAATCCAGTTACACTTGTTTTTATATGCTCTTGACTTTATATTCTGTGTTTCAGAGTCTTTGAGTGATTGCTAAGCATACACAACTGCCATTAAGAGGTATGCACAGCTGGGCGCGTGGCACATGCCTGTAATCTCAGCAGCTCAGGAGGCTGATACAGGAGGATGACAAATTGCAAGCCAGCCTCAGCAATTGCAATGTTCTATGCAACTTAGTGAGACCCTGTCTCTTAAAAGAAAAAAAAGAAAGAAAGAAAAAAACCCCCCAAAACAAAATAAGGCTGGGGATGTGGCTCAGTGGTTTAGTGCCCCTGAGTTCAATCCCTGTTACACCCCTGAAAAAATGAGCTATGCACAAAGAAGTATAAACCTGTTTCATCCCTGTTTCCTGATTATGTGCAGTTTAAGCAAGGTAAGAAGTTAGGTTTTCCACCCTGATATTTAACACAGAGAAAAGCCATTCTCTGCCTTTTCCTCATCTCAGGAACAGTTGAACTTGTTTCTCCTTGGTAGGAGAACTATCAGAAACATTTAACTCACTCTTTTTTCTTGTGATCTTCATTTTATAAAATTGGGAGGAAAGGATGTTCTGATAAGAAGAATCGTAAGAACTGTAGTCATAAGAACTTATGAAAACATGAATTGTTCTTTGTTTTAAAAAATAAAAAGGGGAAAGGGGTTCCATGGGCCCCCAGTTGAACAAAGGTCAGGGAACCCCTGTTTGGAAAAAATAAAAAGTCTGGAAGGTAAATTTAGATCTGTTGGAGAAGGAAAGTTTTCCTCTTAGCTCCTCACAGAAAGGGGTTGGGGAGAGAAAGGGAAAAGGAGGGAGAAAAAGGTGGGATATGAATGATTGTGCTCAAGGCAAAGCAAAATTATTCTTCTTTAGGGTATTAATGGATTGGTTCTATAGATTGCAGAAAAGCAGATAAAATAGTTTGTGTTTTAATTTTTTGTTCTATTATAATTTATTATATATTTTAGTTTTAATTAGGAAATACTTGGTCATTATATAAAATTTGGTCATTATAGAATAGATATTGAAGAAAGTAAAAGTTTCTATAATCCTATTCCTATTGACTATTGTCAACTACTTGAGGGCAGTCTTTAATTTTTTTCATATATATATATATATATATACATATGGACATATATATATACACACACACATATTTGTATGTGGATAATATATATATATATATATGTATATATATATATATAATTTTATATAAAATTTTATATACAATGTGTGTATTGGGGATTTAGCCAAGGCACTTAAACACTGAGCCACTTCACCAGCTTTTTTATTTTGAGACAGGGTCTTGCTAAGTTGCTTAGGGCCTCACTAAGTTGCTGAGGCTGACTTTGAACTTGCAATCCTCCTGCCTCAGCCATCTAAGTGACTGAAATTGCAGGTTACACCACTGTGCCCTGCTATTTTTATTAATATATCTTAATGAAATTAAATGTTATAATACTAATTTATAATTTGCAGTTTTACTTATATTCTATTTGAGATTTTTTTTGTACAGATCAACTTTATTCTTTTTAATGGTTATAAATGTGTAACTTTGCTTAACTGATTCTCTGCTGTTGGAAATTTCTTTCCTCTATAATGAATTTTTCTCATGAATATCTTATTCATATATATTCACTGGTTTGTGGGAATATCCCAGTTTTATAAAATTTCCTAATGAATTTGATGTATCAAATGACATGAAATATCATTTAGGTAGATTTTACAAAACTACTCTTCAAAATGGTGATGCCCACTTTTACTTCTAAGTACAATATATAGAATTCTCATACAATGTATGAGAATATTGATTTTCCCATTTCAATGACTGACAGATTTCTAGAACTCTTATTCTGCTTTGATTTTTGTTTTGTGATAATGAGTTGAAGATAATTTATTAGAGTATTTTTTTTAATCTCTTCTAGTTGCCTCTTTGCATTTTGACACATTTTTTTATTACTATGTCTCACTTGTAGGAGCTCTAGTCCTGTCTTCCTTTATATATAAAAAATATGTTTATATACATACATATGTATCAAATATTTATTATATATTTAAGTAGTTTTGTACATTTAATCTATCTTTCAAATTTATTTAATTATCTTCATTTATTCCAAAATGGACAAATATTTTTCCATATTGAAATATATTTTGTGGTTTCTATTTTATCTTTTGCATTAAGATTTTTTTTATTAACCTTTAATCATATTTTATGTGTTATCTATTTTCAACTCTAGACATTACTTACCTTAAAAAAGAATCATATTTGAACATTCACATTACAAAATAAATAGGCTAAGTGATTTAGGAAGAAATTCATTTAGTATCAAACTCTAATAGTGTGTCTTAAGTATAATTTACAAAAGTCCAAGTTATGCTCTTAAGAATTGCTTCTATTGAATAATTCTAATTTAAGGTATGAAAAACACTTACAGCTTCCAGTTCCACTATTTGTTTTTATCCTTCTTTCTTGACATTGACACTTTTTCTTCCAAGAAATAGGGCTATTTTACATATTTAAAAATGTGTTTTCTTTAAAGTTTCAAGAAGAAGGTGGAAATGAAAGACAAGTGAGGTTGGAAGGTGGGAGAATAAAATGTATTCATAAAAAGCTTGGTGCTGAAACCAACCAGGCAGCCAATCACACTGCCAGCATCTGTCACTCCCTGTATCCACAAAACAGTACTATTGTATACACGTACTCAAGAATGAAAGGCTTACTTTTTAAAAGCAATTCTATAAATTCACTGCAAATAAACAAGAGCAAATTGTCTTGCTGCCAATTACCATCAAAAAGCATCTATTTGCTATTGAAAGAGCTTGTTTAGGTCATTTTATTCCCTTTCCTATGGCTGGTATAAAAAGTTGGACACATTAAACATGCATTGTGTTTAGGAACTTGTAAAAAAATGCTTGTCTTTACAGCACTCTATTTCAATTCTCTTGATTGTTCAGCATAATTAAAATAAAGCCCTCAAACACAAATAGCTTGTCAAACACTTCTGGAAGTTTCTCCTGACTCAGGTCTTCAGTGGCAAAAACACATTATAAACACTATAGGCGCTCTTCATTTAATGGACTATCTGCTCCAGAAAAGTTAAGTTTAAATAAATGGAGTCATGCTTTTCCCTTGACTTTGTATTTCTATTGAGGAAATATGTAGGACACGAATGAAAGAGTAATAATGATAATGATGATGAGCACAGTGATAGTGGTGTTAATGGTGGCATTGATGATAATTATAATGATATTACATTTGTAGAGTTCTGATATAGTAATATCACATGATAATTACCATTTATCAAGTATAGTCAGCCCTCTGTCTCCTTGCATTCCACATCTGTGGATTCAAACAACTGATGGAAGATATCTTTAAAAAAGATTTCATCTGTACTGAACATGTATAAACTTTTTTTTTCTTGTCACTATTTCTTAAACAATAGAGTATAAAAACTATTTGCATTTATATTTCATTAAGTAGTATAGTAGTACAAGTAATATAGAGATTATTTAAAGTACACAGGGGATATGTATAAGTTGTATGAAAACACCATGTCATTTTATATAGGCACTTGTGCATCTGTGGAATTTAGTATCCACAGGGACCCGGGAACCAATTCCCCACAGATGACTATGTTTTCTGACTATGTTGTGTAAGATATGACCAAATTCTTTATGGTATAAAGCAACCATTTATTGTGTTTTTATGTATTCTGTTGGTCACAATTCTGGAAAGAGAATAGTAAGATGGCTTATCTCTGTTCTTCCATGTCTATGAACCTGTGAAATGGAAGTCTCCAAAGCTGAGAGATGGCATAATCTGAAGGCTTGTTCACTCACGTATCTGGTGGTTAATGCTAGCTATCAATTGAGGTCTTAGCTGGGATGTTCAGCTAGAAAACTATTTTAGTCCACTTAGGCTGCCATAACAAAATGCCTTAGACTGGGTAATTTATAAACCACAGAAACTTATACTCACAGGTATGGAAGCAGGAAAGTCTTCAATCAAGCCATCACTAGTAGATTCATTGTCTGGTGAGGGCTTGTTCTGTGACTCATAGGTAGAGTTTATTGCTTCATGCTCATATGGTGTAAAGAGAAAAATATCTTAGTTCTGCCTCTTTTATAGGGGTACTAATTCCATTCATGAGGGTTTTGACTTGTTTATAACCCTGGACCACTCAAGGACCCCACCTCTTACCACTGACACATTGGGGATTGGATTTCAGGTACAAATTTAGGAGGGGGGTACATTCAGCTTTTAATAATATCAGCACATGGCCTCCTATGTGTCCTGGTGTTTCTCACAACATGATTGCTGTGTTCAAAAGTTGAGAGTTTCAAGACAGTAAGAGGCAGGCAGAAGCCATACTATCTTTTATGATCTAGCTTCAGGAGTCAAGATTGTCACTTCTATTACATTTTTTTTATGTTGTGTCAGTTTCAAAGATTTATTCATAAGAAGTAAAATAAACCCTATCCCTTACTAGAGAGAAGACACTATAAGAAGACAGTTTGGTATTAGATACATTCTAGACATCTTTAGAAAATATAGTATTTTATGAGGAGAAACTATTTTTTGTTTGATATTATACATAAGACATGTTATTTGGACTTTAAACACATGACTCTGGTCTTATTTCCAGTCATAAATGGGAAATCTGAAGATCAGAGAGGTTAACAAGTTAGGCCAAGTCATTCATATATTTATATATATATGTATATATTTATTATTTATATATATTATACATATATATTATCTGTAATTATATACTTATATATAATTACATACTTATAATATAATTATATTATATATAATTATATATTATTATATATTGTACATATATATTTATTATTAAATATATATATTTATACATATATATATAAAAGTCACAATTTTTTTTTTTTTTTTTTTTTTAATTTTTTTTATTGT
>NW_025999968.1:23915976-23961452 GCF_001458135.2 Marmota marmota marmota | reverse complement strand
GCCGCGGGGCGATTTGCTGAATAAGCAGTTACCCTCCGTGCGACAAACCTCTCGCGTTTGAGTCCCCGTAGCCGATCCTCGTGCGATGGAAATCCTTCCTCCAGGTTCCGGAGCACCCCACTATTGCTGGAAATTCCTAACAAGATATCCTTTAGCCGTCCTGACTTGTCATACTCCCACACAGTGAAGCAGCACACGGGGGTAATGCACTCCCCTCGCCGCCATCTTCCCCCTTTAAAAAGTCACAATTTAATTCAGAACATTCTATTCTAAAGATGGTATGCCATTTCTATATTGAAAGTCATCATATTTTGTCAAATTTTAAAAACAATTTTTTTAAAAAGAGGATTTTTATTAGGAGGCTTAAATATCAAGAATTGCTTGGACAGCAATAAATGTGGCAAGGATGTGGAGAAAAAGGTACATTCAGACATTGCTGGTGGGACTCCAAATTGGTGCAACCACTAAAGCGGTATAGATATTCCTAAGAAAACTTGGAATGGAACCACCATTTGACCCCACTATCCTCAGTTTATACCCAAAGGACTTAAAATCAACATACTATAGTGGCCCCACCCATCAATGTTTATAGCAGCTCAATTCAAACACTAAACTATGGAATCAACCTTGGTGCCCTTCAACAAATGAATGAACAAAAAAACTGTGGTATATAGATACAATGGAATATTACTCAGCCTTAAAGAAAATGAAATTATGGCATTTGATGGTAAATAGATGGAGGTGAAGAATATCATTCTAAGCTAAATAAGCCAATCCCAAATAACCAAAGGCTGAATGTTTGCTCTGTTATGTAGATGCTAATTCACAATAAGGGGGGCAGAGCTAGGGAAGAATAGAGAAACTTTGGATTAGACAGAGGGGAGTGAAGGGAGGGGTATGCAGGAGTGGACATTATTACCCTATGTGAATGTATGATTACATGACCAGTGTAATTCTACAGCATGTACAACTAGAAGAATGAGAAGTTGTACTCCATTTATGTATGATGCATCAAAATGCATCCTACTGTCATGTGTAACTAATTAGAACAGATGAAAAAAAAAAAAAGAATTGCTTGAAAACTTTGGTTACTAGTTCACAGAAAGATACATCCCAGGAAGATACACTAGAAAATGAGAAAGAACAGAAACCAGTCTGTAGAGTTTTAGGAGCAGAATTCATAGGTAAATAGATTACCTTTGCATCCACAGTAGCTGTGATGGTTCAACAGCATTTCTAGATGATTTTCTTGTTCTTGAGTCATCACTTTCTCTCCTTATACACAGTGTTTACCTCTAAACTGTTATCCACAGTCTCTGGCTCCTGGTATCTGGTCTAGTCTATTGTCTGAATTTCTGCTTGTTCCTCACATACAAACTCCCTTTGAGAGGCTGTGATTCAGTCTACTACCCAACACTCTCCAAGTCTGCTCTCACAGGTAAGCTTTTAGGGTTAGCCTCTATTCCTAGTTCAGTCAGTGTTGGCCAGTGTTTCAGATCACATGAAATCATGACCATCGGTTCAAAACAGACCAGCCCTTAGATATGTTTTTCACATGGCGTTTTTGGTGGGCATTTTAGTCAGCTTTTCCATTGCCATGAGCAAAAGGAGAAAAAGTTTATTTTGGGGCTCATGGTTTCAGAGGTCTTAGTACATAGACAGCTGGCTCCATTCCTTGGGGCTCCAGGTGAGACAGAACACCATGGCAGAAGAGTGTAGAGGAGGAAAGCAGCTCAAGGCATCACTCCAGGAAGCAGAGAGGGTGCTCAGCTCAATGAGGGCAAAATATATACCCCAATGACTCACCTCTTCCTGCCACATCCTACCTGCCCGCGGTTACCACCCAATTAATCTCTAGCAGGGGAATAATGTACTGATTATGTTAAAATTCTCATAACCCGATATTTCATCTCTAAACTGTCTTGCATTGTTTCACACATGAGCTTTTGGAGAACATCTCATGTCTAAACCGTAATATTCCACCCCTGGCTCCCAAAAGCTCATGCCCATCTCACAATGCAAAATACGTTTAGTCCATTTCCAAGAGTACCCATAGTCTCAACAGTTTCAGGATTTCCCAAAAGTCCAAGTCCAATGTCTCCTCTAAGACTCAAGGCAAACTCTCAGAATGAGCCCCCAAACCAAAAGCAAGTTGCATAAATCCAATATAAAAAAGCATTTCCATTCAGAAAAATAGGGGCATAGAAAGAAGGGATGGAACTGAACCAAGACCAAAATCTGGCCGGTCAAATATATCCTGTAGTTTCATGTCCAGCATCTCAGGCATATGATATCTTAATGTTCTCTCCAAAAGGCTTGTGAAGCTCTGCCCCTGTGGCTTTGCTGGTTGCAGTCCACACGACCTCTATGTTGGCTTGTCTCTGCTTGATTCTGCAGTTTTCCTGGGCAGATGTCCCATGATACTGGCATTTCTTAATCTTGGGGGTCCCCACTGCAGCTTCATTTTTCTCTTCCATGCATCACCCTCTCAGGGGCAGCCCGCAGGGACTCTGACCCTGCTGTACTTTGCCTGGCCTCCCAGGCCTTTCATTGAAATCTTGGTGGAAGTTTCAACATTTCTGCAGAAGACCAAGGTCTGCCACAGTCTTAAGCAGTAGCCAAGCCTCCTGAGACCATGGATGCAGCAGCCTGTGAGTGCTTAGTCAGCTGAGCATGGTAAAAATACTTCCTAGGCCCCCATGTGCAAACAGGTTGCTCCCATGGTCTCTTATCAAGGGAATTTTTACTTTTACGTTCCTAAGCCTGAGATGGGTGTGGTCATGTCAATTCCTGAGATGTCTTTAAGCCATCTTTCCCATTTTCTCTGTTTAAAGTATTTAGCATAGTGACTGTAATGTCATTAACAACCACACATTCCCAGTTTTATGCTGTTTTCTGACTAAACTGCAAGTTTTTCAAATTTTTCTGCTCCTGATCATCAAAATAAACTTGGCTTAAAGTTGCCAGCAATACCCATGCCACCCCTGAAGGCTATGCAGGTCTTGCAATCTCCTCTCCTGGTTTAATTAGTCCATCACCTTTAAATTCAGTCTCACAGAAAGTCTCAGGACACTGGCAAAATATAGACAGCTTCTTAGCCAGAACATAATATGAATGGCCTCTAGTCCAATTTCCAATAGTGTTCTCCTTCTCTTCTGAAATCTCACAAGTCCAGTCTTCACTGTCCACAGTACTATAGTCGTTCTGGTCTTCTGAGCTGCCACCAGAATTGCCCATTAAGCTCCACTTACAACAATCTAAAATTTTTCCAGCTTGCACCACTAAACTTTCCAAAATCCTTCCCACAAATTTCAAAAAGTTCCAAAGTCTTCTGAACCATATGATTATTGCCAAAACTTGGTCCTTGTCTTCAATGCTGATCAAATAAAGAGGACATGGCTTTGAGAAAAAGGAAAAGGAAGGTTTATGGCTTTGCTAGGAAAGGAGAAACACAGGGGACTCCTGTCCCAGAGGCTGTGATTCTGCCCATCAACAGGAACAGGGGGCTTTTAAAGAGCTGACTCAAAGGCTACATTTCATGTGTTCTTTGTCTGGAGTTGTAATGTACTTGTATCTTGGCAGGTAGTCATTTCTGAGATCCTCTGGTACCACCCCCAAAGTCTAGATCCCTTCATTCATATGGTGGGTATGTACTCAGTCAGGGACAGATGACTCTGCCTAGGATGGGGAAGAAAGGCAATCCTGTTTCCCCTGAGATCAGGGAGAGAGAGAGACCAGGGAGGAGTAGGGATAGAGGAAGGGGAAGAAACATGTCCATTTCAAAAACAAGTTACAGTGGCAGAGCAGCAAGGGTTGTATTCAAAGCATAAAATGGACAGTTACATGATCATGTAAAACCCCCACTTCTCAGTACCAATTTCTGTTTCAGTAAGCTCTTTGGCTGCTGTGACCAAAAGATCTGACAAGAACTATTTTAAAGGAGGAAAAGTTTATTTTGGGGCTCACAATTTCAGAGGTCTCAGTCCACAGATGACTGACTTCATTGCTCTGGGATGGAGGGTAGGCAGAACATCATGTCGGAAAATTGTGGTGAAGGAAAGCAGCTCAACATCATACCAGGAAGCAGAGACAGAGACTTTGCTTAACAAGGACAAAATATATATCACAAAGGCACTCTCCCAATAACCCATTCCCCCCTGGCCACACCCTACCTGCCTATAGTTACTACATGGTTAATCTCTATCAGGAGATTAATACACTGGTTATGTTAAGATTCTCACAACCTAATCATTTCACCTTTAAACTTTATCACACTGTTTCACACATGAGCTTTGGGAATACCTTATATCTAAACCATAACAGTGGGGGCAACTATCAGACATGATGGGCTATTTAATACTAAAACCTTAAATGTAGGAATTTAAGCTTTTGTACATTTATATTCTCACCTCCAAGGAACCCAAATATTCTCTGCACTTTCTTGCTATGAAGTTAGTCAGTGGAATGGCTATAATACATGCATACAACAAATTACTCATTATTTGTGATCATCACTATGAGAAACCACTAAAAATTTGAACCAGAATCTGTCCTGGTTGGGACTATGATTGCTAAAACTCTATGCCAAAGATACTGAAAAAGCTATTGACAAAATTGCTTATTTGAGGGTATTTGAAGAAAACAATAGGAAGTAGTAGCTGAACTATCAAGCTTGGGGATAAACATTCTTTTATATTTCAGTGTAACTTTACAAGCATGAAAGAGAGAAAAACTACCCTCAAGAATTCTTCAAGATCTCACTGAAGGTGTGATTAGATTCCTAATAGGAAAGCTGATAAGTTAAAATGTTCAGGTATTTCAAGAAGAGGATAAGGCAGTCATTGAAACTTTCAACTCTATTTTATTTCTCAGATTCTCTGTGGAATACATAATCTTTGGAAGAGTTAATATAATTTTGAGTAATGGTGAATATATAAACTAATGCCAGATAAATGCAGAAGCTGGAAATATTGGGAAGGGGTTAGTAAGCAATAAATTGATTCTGTTGTTATTTTCAATTGATTAGGCCTGAAACCTAGCTTCTTATGAATATTTCTCAAAAAGTTACAAGAAGAAAATAGAATAAAATCAATATTCAATTCACTTGTCACAAATAACTTTATTGCCTTTGGTTACTAATACCATTTATCTCAAAGAGGTGAGCAGACATCCCTGAAAGCTCCCATTTGCCAGTGACAGAAGAGAGCCATAAAGCCGAATTTTCTATTTGTGAATAGATTCCAAAATGCTGAAATAGACTATAATAAAATGTGCTTTGTTCCTAGAAAACTATGCAGCTTGTATGGCTTTTTACACACTTCATTTTTTTACTCCTTCTCTCTTTGGAGATTTTTCTCAAACTTAATTCTCAGCTAGCTCATACAGAACGGATCTCAGTAAATTATACACTGTAGCTTGTTAGTGAGTGTAGAAAACTAGGATTCATATGTGATGTTTTATTTTCCATTCTGTATCTGCCATTAAATCTTCTTAAGTCTACTTTTAAAATGTGCCTCAAGCCACACCCTTTATATCTATCTGTATTGTCACCTTTCTAATACAAGCCAACATCACTTCTTGCCTGAACCACTGCAGTAAATTCCAAATTCATCTTCCCATTTTCTCTCCTGACTTCTCCAATTAATTTTTTTTTTGCAGAGCATTCAGAAAATTATTTTTAAAACAGCAATGGAATCCCATGCTATTTCATAGCTTACACACTTTAAGTGGCTTTGCATTGTAGTAAGAATAAAATTCAAACTCATAACTTTTGGCCTCAGGGACCCAGTTGAAACATCTTCCCCACCAAGATTCTGGGTAATAGAGTCTTGTGTCTTCAGATAGGGATACCTGGGAACAGAGTGATTTCTAGGCATTTACACACTCAACTGTCTCCCTGCGAATTATTGCTCCTGGTGCTTTCAGGTGACAACTAGCAACTCAGTGTTGTCAGCAGTGCTCACTCCCTGCCCCTTTAAGCCCCGAGGTGATAATGCTCTCTATCTACTGCTGGGTCTGGAGTTACTACATCTTCCTTCACCCCATATCTGCTACATGTACCCTGTCTACTCCTTAAATAGACCTTTATCAAACTTTTTATAAATCAGTCATATTGCATGTGAAATTCCTTTCTTGCTTAGAACCCACTGATGAAGTGTTTGATAATTGTGATGTCTCACTCAGAAGTCCAGAATGCTGAGAAAAAAGCAGAGAGTAAAGGCCAGGATCATGAGTTTTCAAATGGAAATAAGGACTCTAGTAGAGAACTGGAATCTCAGGCATTTTGTTACAGCAAGGAAAAAAATATGAGACCACTTAAGTTTTGCAGAAGGCTGAATGTAAAGGTGATGGATTAGTTAAATAGGCAGAGGATATTTCAGAGCAGAATAGCATTCAGGCAGTGAATGGGCACCACTAGATGCTTTTAGCCAGATTTATAAAAAGAAGCAGAGTCCAAAGTCTGAGAAAGATTTGAAAAATTTGTAGGTTGGCCAGAAAAGAAAGACATTTAAAGGTGTGGTCAAGGATAGTGTAGGTATTAGCAACACAGTTAAAAAGACACTAAATATTTTGCACTGGGACCATATGAAAGATGCCTTAGGGGTATTTCAGGAATTGTAAGCCCCTCTTACCCCCTCCCCCTGCCAATCACTGGCTTAATGATACAAAAGTGTAAATTCTTTGCAAGAACTTTTCCTTCAGAAGAGAACCTTGGGCACCCTACCCAAACAGGGATGCCTAGAGAATTATATCCCCAGGATTTGTTTTCCCATGTTCAGCTGTGTTCAACCATCCAAACACTCAGAGGCTGCTGCAGCTAGGGTTCAAGAAGGCACTGACATTGCTTGCAACAGCAGTAAACCTTTGCATTGTTCACATTATGCTGGTTTTGCAGGCATGCAGAATTTGTGAGTTACATGACCATGGAGGTTTCCACTGAGATTTCAAAGGGAAGTTTAGGAGGACAGGTAGTGTGTGGTTGGGTTTAAGAGTTCCTGCAGGCATCCCACGAAAGGGTGATATGCAGTGAAGCTATGAGAATGAATCCAGAGATGGCAGTGGAGATCCCAGGAAATAGGAGATTACAGGAACATGGAACTAGTATTAAGGGAAGTTGCAGGCGAACAGAACCAGACCAAGGAGAATGACTACATAGTTTTTATTGTGAGAAGAACATGAGTCATTGAGTGCAAGGGTCAGAACATTATGGCTTGTATATTAAATGTCCCTGAAAGTCTCATATGTTAAAGATTTGTTCACCAGCCTGTGGTTCTATTGGGAGGTAGTGGAACCTTTATGACAGAACCTACTTTGAGGGAGTTAGGTCACGGGAGATGTAACTTTGAAGAGTATTTGGGGATTCCAACCCCTTCCTATCTTTCTGTTTTGCTTCCTGGCTACCATGAAGTGATTAGGTTTGCTGTACCACATTGTCTGTGCCATGATGTTCTGCCCAGCCACAGGTCCAAAGGCAATACAGCCAGCCAAACGTGGAATGAAACCTATGAGCCAAATCAAACCTTTCCTCTTGTAAGTTGATTATCTCAGGTATTTTAATATAGCAAGAGAAAGCTGATTAACACAACCCATAAAGATTATAGAATTTAATGTCCTGGCTCAAGCACACAAGAATAATTTAATCAATTAAGTTGTCTAACTATAGGTTACTCATTGGTGGTCTGTCATCAATATAGATGGGAATGCTACAACCTGCCCGGTATACTGGATGAAAGATTGAAAAAATCAGGGGAGATATCAATATTTAATTCATTTAATACTGAAGACTTCTCACTTAGTCCTTTAATCATACTTGTCTATATAGCTAGAGAGACTTTTTCAACAAGGCATTTAAAAAGTGCCTTAGTGAACTATCATTAATGTCCTTGAAAAGCACTGTGGTGTCTATATTCTGTAGGTTGGTTATCATGGGGATGCTCATTAACTCAGTCTCATTATAGGTAAATCCCAACTTTGGGTTTTGTAGGTTTCCCTATTAGTTAAGCATCAATACTCTGAATGGAAGATTAAAAAAAACAGCACAAAATTCCACTTTCCATACCCTTATGTCTTTGTTGTACTCTCATTTGATACAAGATTGTGAATCTAAAGCCTTAAAAATAAAACATTACTTATTCTTTATTGATTTTAAACAATGTAGTCAGATTTTTAGTATCTTTTTTAATTATAATAATAGAAAATTTTGTTTGCTATTTCCTTTTTAGCCTTTACCCTCTTTCCTAAAAACAAGCTTGAAGAATATGTGTATATATATATACATATAAATATATATGTATATATATTTACACATGTACATATATGTATGAACGCATATATATATGTATTTACACATGTACATACATGTATGAATGTGTGTATATATATATACATATATATGTGTATGTATATATATATATATATATATATATATATATATATATAATTTTAATTGAAATTGAAATAGGGGAGTGGATAAACATGCAGGAAAGATTAAATTTGTTTTTGAGAGTCTCTGAGGAGGAGCAAGTTTGGAAATCTACTTGTCAAACTGATAGTTTATTACTTTTAGAATGGTGCTTTCCTTTCCTGAAAAAAAAAAAGATGATGAGTTATTACTATCAGAGGTACTATGTCCTCCAAAAACTCATAAATTATTATCTGTAATAATTTAATATTTAGTGCCTCAGTAATTACTTTAATCAATCCCTTAAGTACCTTAGGATATGTGTTTTGGGGGTCTGATAATTGGATGGAATCCAGTTTTTAATGCAGTTTTGATGTGAAACTATTCTGGTTTTACCACCCTATCACAAATCTAGTTACTGGCCAGTGTTGGAAATTAAAGGAAAGTTGCTATTACAAGGTTTTATTTTGAGTTTTTTTATTTTGAGTTTTTAAAATTTTTTATTTTGCTATAGATCTAGTAAAATAAATGTGAATTTTAAGTTTATTTTTCAGGATTTCTGTTTTAAGGAAAACATTTTAAACTATAATATTATGAATAAAACTTACCAAATTTATCAGTGGTGGTTTTCTTAGATATTAGCACTACCGTTCACTAGTTGCTTGGAATCAAGTTTTTAGAGGTAAATATAACAGCCACAACAACAGAAATATGACTAACATTTGTTGAGAATTATGTACTAGGGTGTATGTGACTTCTGATTGATGATCTTATTGAATCCTTAGATAAAATTACTATCAACATATTTTGTATGATTTCATAAATAAGGAAGCTAGGTTTAGAGTTTAACTAAGCTTTCCATGGTAAAAGTGGCCAGGACAGAAGTGAAGCCTTGACAGTGAGCTCCACATTCTAGGTTATGCTAAACTCACAATTTATGGTGCTTTGAAAGAACTATAATATGGTACTATATGGGACAGCAGAACTAGGAGAAAATTTGAGGTCAATATTCTGAAAGAAGTTTAAAATTAAAAACAAAAGACAAATTTAGAATCATTTAGTCTAACCATTTTACTGATAAAGGACATGGTCTCTTAGGTTCTCCCCTTACAAACTATGAAAAATTTGGGTTTCTTGATTTCTCAGTTTTTTTCATCTGTAAAATATTGGTAGTAACAGAACCTTACCTGAAATCTCACTCTAGTATTCAATGTCATTCATAATATATGTACTATCTCTTTCCTTTTCTAAGATTTGTATTTAATAACAAGAGAATTCATGAATTATGAAGATTAGGAGGGATGGTTAAATAAATAATTATCTCCATGTTTGACTTCATATTCTAATTCTCAGTGATATTAGAATAAAGAATAAGGAAGCATTGGTCAGGAGCATGCATAAAAAAATAAAAAACCAAGTTCAAATCAGCATCAGGAATGGCAGTGATATTTTCTTTTGGTTTCTTAAGACTTATTTGTAGATAGGTTTACTATCTCTATTGGAATGCACCACTTTAAAAATAACAGAAAACTCAATCAACATTTATCTCTCCAAACTAAACAATTATTTTCTTTTTTTACCAAGAAATGCTGAATGTGTACTTATTGGCCTTGGTTTCCTTGTTTATTTTTGACAAGGTTGTTTCTTCTATTGGCCTCTCATGATCTCTGGATATTTACTATAGATCCAAAAATCATGACTTCCATCAAGGCAGGAGAAGGATGAAGGGAATGGTTTCAGTCTTCTCTGTCCCTTTTATCAGGAAATGCAAAACTTTCTGAGAAAACTCCAGCAAACTTTTATCAGTATCTTATTTGCTAATACCAGTCCACTGTGTTGTCCAGCTGGCTTTCTAAATGTAGAGTTGTAAAGAGATTTTAACTACTCAAAAGCATTATTTTGATTTATGATGATTATATGTAAGCCACACTTATATAGCAGCTCAAATATAGATTAATGGAAGTAGAGAAGGAAACTGGCTTTACAGAGTAACTATTAAGTCCTATTCTGTATATTAAGAATGTTATGTTTATTAGTTTATTTATTCCTTAAAACATCTTTTGGAAAAAATAGAAAAATAAGCTGAGATTTTGCAAAGTAAAGTCTTTTGCAAAGATCTACATTAGATTTTTTGAAACTTAGTCTGATGGACTTGAAAGTCTGTGTTTGTAATTAGAACGTAAAAAAGTGAAGGCAAATGCTAAGAAGTAGAATAGCTGAGTTTTATAGTGGTTCCGTTCCTAGTCTTTTGAGGAATCCCATACTGCTTTCCAAAATGGTTGTACTAAATTGAAGTCCCACCAAAAGTGTTTGCAAGTCCATTTCCCTCCATATCCTCATCAGCATTTATTAATTATTTGTATTCTTGTTGAGTGACATCCCAACTAGAGTGAGATAAAAATCTCAGTGTGAAGCATTATTGTGAAGCATGTTTTCCATATATTTGTTGGCTATGTGCATTTCTTCTTTTAAGAAATCTCTGTTAGTTCAATTGCCCAATTATTGATTAGATGACTTGTTTGTTGGTGTTAAGTTTTTGATTTCTTTATATATTGTGGATACTAATCCCTTGTCAGAAGAGTAGCTGGCAAAGGTTTTCTCACCCTCTTTATGTTCTCTCTTCATGCTCTTAATTTTTTTAATTTGCTTTGCAGAAGAGCAATTTGAAGTCATCCCATTTATGAATTCTTGGTTTAATTTCTTGCCTTTGAGAGTTTTATGAGGGATGTTGGTGCATATGTCAATATGTTGTAGTACTGCCCCTATGTTTTTATATAGAAGTTGCAATGTTTCTGGTCTAATCCCTAGGTCTTTGATCCACTTTGAGTTTGTTTTTGTGCAGGGTAACAGGGATCTAGTTTCATTCTCCTGTATATGGATATCCAGTTTTCTTAGCAATATTTGTTCAAAAAGATTTCTTTTCTCCAATGTCTGTTTTTCCCACCTTTTTCAAGGATTAGATGATAGGTTCTATGTGGATTTGTCTCTGTGTCTCCTCTCTATTCCATGAGTCTTCAAGTCTGTAGTTATTTCAACACTATGTGTTTTTTTGTTACTATAGTTTTGTAGTATAATTTGAGATCAAATATTATGATATTACCATTATCACTGTT
The DNA here is from genome assembly GCF_001458135.2 of Marmota marmota marmota. Lineage (NCBI taxonomy): Eukaryota > Metazoa > Chordata > Mammalia > Rodentia > Sciuridae > Marmota > Marmota marmota. The sequence goes on along the minus strand of NW_025999968.1, from coordinate 23,949,938 downwards.
ATTGCTCAGTATTGATTTGTCTGTTCTGGATCTTTTATTCTCCCATATGAACTGCATACCAATGTTTGTAGGAGCATGATTCATAATAGTCAAGTTATGGAACTAGCTCAGTTGCCTGTCATCATATAGGGTTTTAAAAGATATTTAAAGGATTTTGCCTAGAAGCAACTTGTTCTACCCTTCAGTCTATAGTGTTATATAGTCTTTATTTAAAGCTTTTTCCATGCAAATAAAATAATAGTAAAACAAACAAGTAAACAAATCAACAATAAAAAATCTAACATCTATAGACTAGTGTTTCTTCACAGAGTATATTCCAGAACTAGCAAATATACAGAAGTAAGAAAATGTCAAGTTTAATGATGACATAGAGATGACAGTGGCATATACTTGTAGGGAGGTTTAAAATGATCAATGTGTGTATAGGGTGGAGAAGGGCTGAGAATATGCTTTCCTTGTATAAGATGACTTTGATTTAAAGATCCTATGAAGGCTTAAACCCCTTCAAAGGTAGTCATCGGGGGTTTTAGAGAGATTTTCAACATAGTCCACTGAACAGAAGAAAAATATTTGCCCTACAGTTATCAGATACACAGGAGAAAAAGCATATATGGTTGCTGACAGCAACTACCAAATAAAAACACATTTAAAATAAAAGTTTGAAATTTCATTGCCAACACAACTATGATGAGTTTACCAAATAAATTCTATGCCTTAGATATGCAGTCTGACCAGCTGAGTCACCTGATTCCTCAAGGTGTCTGTCAGTCCATCTGTTATTTATTTCATCCATTCTTATGGGTAAACCTGTCCTCACTAATGATCAGGAAAAGTGACTTTATGCAACATTAATCTCAAAGAAGGGTTAATTATATTTTTAAAAAATCTTTTTGATTCTTTTTAGTTTATGACCATTCCTTTCTGTTGTTTGAAGGTATAAATATTTGACATTACACTGTATTTTGTAATATATTTATTTTTGCTATATGAAAATATATATATATATATAAAATGAGAATGAGTGTTTTAAAATTTTAATTGTAGAGATCTTTCACCTCTTTGGTTAGGTTAATTCCAAAGTTTTTATTTTTATTTTGAGATTATTGTGAATGAGATAGTTTTCCTGATTTATTTTTGAGCAGAATGACTGTTGGAATATAGAAAAGCTATGGATTTATGAATGTTGTTCTTGTATTCTTGTACTTTGCTGAACTCATTTATCATCTCTAGAAACTTCTGCTAGAGGTTTTGTGTCTTCTAGATATAGAACCTTGTCATCAGCAATCAGAGATAATTTGACGACTTCTTTTCCTATTTGTATCCCTTTTTCCCCCCTCTAGCCTTATTTCTCTGGCTAGAGTTTGAAGTACTATATTCAATAAAAATTGTGAGAGTAGACATTCTTGTCTTGTTCCTGATTTTAGAGAAAATTCTCTCAGTTTTTCTCCATTAAGTATGCTGTAAGCTTTGAGTTAGCCTTTGTAATGTTGAGGTAATATTCTATCCCTAGTTTCTTCAGCATTCTTTAACATGAATGAGTACTGCATTTTGTCTGTCAAAGCTGAATTCTGCATCTATTGAGATGATTATGTGCTTCTTGTCCTTAGTTTTATTTATATAGTGAATTGTATGTATAGATTTGTGTAGGTTGACCCAACCTTGTACCCCTGGGATGAAATTCAATTGCTTATGGCATATTATCTTCTTAATGCCTTAAGTTTTGCTAATATTTTGTTAAGAATTTTTGCATCTATATTTAACAGGAATATTGGTCTGTAGTCTTCTTTCCTTGTTGTGTCTTTGCCTGGTTTTGGTATCAGGATGATATTGGATTCATAAAGTGAATTTATCAGTGTTCTCTTCATTTCTGTTTCATGGAATAATTTAAGGGGGATTTGCAGTAGTTCTTCTTTAAAAGTCTGGTAGAACTTGACTGAGAATCCATCTGGTTCTGGGCTTTTCTTTGTTGGAAGGTTTTACATTGCTGTTTCAATTTCATTACTTTATATTGGTCTGTTTAGGTTTTTTGTGTGTTCTGCATTCCATTTGGGAAAGTTGTATGTGTCCAGAAATTTTGGCAATGTCTTCTATGTTTTCCAGGATATTGTATAAATTTTTCAAAATAGTTTCAAATAATCTTTTGAATTTCAGAAGTGTCTATGACGATATCTCCTTTTTCATCTCTAATTTTATTTATCTGAAGGTTTTATCAATCTTATTTATCTTTTCAAAGAAACAACTCTTTATTTCCTTCATTCTCTGTAATTTTTTTTGTTAAATTCTAAATTTCATTAATTTTGCCTCTGACCTGTATTTTTTCCTATCTTCTACTGATTTTGGAATTTGTTTTTTCTTTTTCCTTTTCTAAGGCTTTGAACATTAGATTTTTCTTTTGGAATCTTTTTTCTTTCTTCTTCTTTTTTAAATGTAGGAACTCAATGCTATAAATTTTCCTCTCAGAACTGCCTTTATACTGCCCCAGAGATTTTGATATGTTGTATCTCTGTTTCTGTTTTTTTTTCTAAGAATTTCTTGATTTTGGCTCTCATTCCTTCTATGATCTGTCCTCATTTAAAAGATTATTGTTCAATCTCCATGTGTTTATGTGGTTTTAATCATTTTTCTTGCTGTTGATTTCTTATTTTATTTCATTATGACTTCATAGAATGCACAGGATTTTATTTGGTTTGATTTTTTTTTTGTATTTGCTAAGACTTACATTGTGACTTAGAATATGGTCTGTCTTGGAAATGCTTCCATGAACTGCTAAGAAGAAAGTAAATTCAGCTGTTTGCCGGTGAAATAATCTGTAGATGCCTATTAGGTCTTTTGATTTATAGTATTATTTTGGTTGGAAATATTTTTTAATTGGAAAAATATTCTTTATTTAAATAAATAAACAAGTTAAGATGCCAATGACAAAAGTTGTTTCCTAAAACTTGACAGTTAAGATTTCCCTAAAGTTAAAAAAAAAACCACTTAAAATTAAATTTTCTATTTGCTAGCTCTTCAACTTACAAGTTCTCCATCAGTTTTTCTGACTTTTTCTCCAGAATTTATAGTTGTTGGGATCATTATTATCCATAGCCTCTTTTTTCAGTTCTCTTGGTTCACTTTCACAAACCTGTAGTTTTGGAGTAAAAGTCTGAAGAATGAATGAAGGAGAATGATGCATGTTATCTTCATTCCACATATCAGTGTCAGGAATCTGATGGGCAGCATTAGAAAACCTTTCATTTGGGTTCAAACTTGGAGAACTAACCTTTGGAAGATTAAATGGCTCATCATTACTGCAGTTCTTTCCGTACAGTTAGCCTCATGCTCCTTGAGCCATTCAATTGGGACCACATGACAAGCATTGTATTTGCAGTTAGCCATCTTTTTAGCTATCTTTGGATTTTTCTTTTTGCATGATGCTAGGTGGTACTGTAACCTGCTGGCTGGCATCCTGTGGTTCAGGACATAAGGACATGTTTTTAAGTCTTCTGGCACTATGAGGCCTTATTCTCAAAGTAGCATCTCTCAAGAATCCTAAGGGAAGTGTCACTTCCAGTCAACAATGAGAATCGATATGCCTTTCAAGCCTTCTGATTAGCTCCTCTCCTCCCACTGTAGGTTCTATGGTTTCTCAGTAGTTTGGAAGGTCTTAATGTCACAGTGAAGTCTTAGAGAAGTGATTCTCAATCTTGCTGTACATGAGAATCACTGAGTAGTTTTAAAGTGACAGATCCTTTGGTGCCACTCCAGAACTATTGGATCAGAATCTCAAGAGTAGAGACTGGCTGAGCGTAGCTTTTAAAAAGGGTTCCAGGGAGAACAAAGATGGTGGGCCAGAGGGAGGCAGCATTCTGTGTCGCTTCATGATCCAGATCTCACCTAGTTGGAATACTACATCTCAGAGAGTTTTAGAGGACCCCTACACAGTTTATTTCCACAGAGATCACCAGCACTGTGACCCCGTGCAAGGCTCTGAGCCTCAGCATTCCAGCAGAACTCCAGACTCCTGGCTCCCAACACCCAAAGCCCAAAATTCTAGCCAATGCAGGGCTCATGAAGGCCTTAGCAGAATCATCTATCAGCACCTCTGCAGAACTCCCAGACTTGGCTCCGCTCCTACACAGGTCACTCAGCTGCTACCTACCCTTAGCACAATGCCATCGCCTTACTTCCCCCACCTCACCAGACACCCTGGCACTGGAAGCAGACTGTCTCCATTTTGGCTCACCTCCCTTGTCATATTTGATGAGGGAAGCTCCCAGATGGGTCTCCAGCTGGCCAGGTACTAGGTTTCCAACTCTACCCTCTCCCCAGCAGTGGTAACCCAACACAGTAGCTTCCCAACACAAAACAGCTCTCAGTTGAACAGGTGTGCAGTGTGACCAGGGTGCCGCCCATGGGAGCCCCCGTGTGAGAGCTCCCTCAATTAGGAACTGATAAGGGAGAGGGAGATGGGGCTAAAGTTTGGAAACTAACAGAGAGACCAGGAACTGGGAAATCTTCAGGCAAGAGAGGGTGATAATACTAGGCGCTCAAGTCACACAAGCGGTCCCCAAAAAGAGACCAGTGAGGTGCAGTCTCCCTGCAGGGACTGGCAGTTGTCACTTCCTGCTTCCAGGCACCCTGAACCAGGACCAGCCTTCCCACCCTGGTTATCTCCACCATTCTGAGGGCAGAGACACCAGCTTAAAACAGACAACCCCACCTATTGGATGAGAAGAGAAGCAGGAAAGATATGGATCTCTAAAACTAGCAACAATCCTGGTTTCTTCCTTATTTTTTTTCTCTTTTTCTTCTACCCCTTTATCTGCCAGCACTCACATCCCAACATATGTGAAACCAAGAACTTTGGATGAAATAGGATTTTGAGGACTGAGTCATCTGAATAATATAATATAGTGGTGCTGTACATGACCTTTTTTTGGTCTCTTTTTTCTTCTTTTATTTTTCTTTGCCCCTCCAGATTTTACTATTTTAACAGCTTGTAGTTTTCTAAATACATATGTGTGTTTGTTTTAGGTACTCTACTCCCTTCCCACATACTTGTCTATCCTAAATTACATCATATCTTCTCTTGCTACTAACCCTCTTCATTAGATTTATCTTTCACACTTCCTAAGATATATTAACTCTATATCCTCACATCCTACCTCCTCAGTATATCATCCTATGCCCCACCCCCAATTCATTGTCCACCAACAGAAACTGTAAACCTTTTACAAAACTATTGATTATATGATAGATAATAATTAAATCCAACATTTCTGTACATTGAGACTAAACTGTAAATACCTTAATAACAACGAATTGTTCATAAGTGGTATATTGTTGATATTGGGATCTGTTAACATTGTCCTTCCCCACAAAGGAGAGGTTTTGGGACCCTCCAAGAGCACTATAAAACTATAGGGTAGAAACAATAATATGCTGGACCCACAGAGCTGGAAAGGAAGACACACAAGCAATATGAAAAGATAAGGGAATAAAGTGCCCCAAACATATCAAGACACCACATTATTAGAATCACTGGCAGCCACAGCAGAAAAAATGACAGAGAAGGAGTTTAGGATGTACATGGTTAAAATATTCTGTGAACTCAAGAAAGATATGAGAGAGCAAATACAGGCACAGTGAAAGATCACTTTGACAAGGAACTACATAAAGAAATACAGGAAGCAAAAGATCACCTCAACAGGGAGATAGAGGTTCTAAACAATCAATCAATCAAACAAACAAACAAACAAACCTCCTGGAAATGAAAGAAACAATAAACCAAATTAAAAGCTCAAATGAATGAAAGCATTACCAACAGAATAGACCACTTGGAAGATAGGACATTAGATAATAAAGGCAAAATGTATAAAAATCTTGAAAACAATGTAGACCACACAGTGATAATGATAAGAAACCATGAGCAGAATATTCAAGAAATATGGGATAGCATAAAAAGACCAAATTTAAGAGTTATTGGGATAGAGGGAGGCATAGAGGTCCAAACCAAAGGAATGAACAATCTATTCAATGAAATAATATCAGGTAACTTTCCAAACATGAAGAATGAATTGAAAATACAAATTCAAAAAGCTTACAGGGTGCTAAGTGTACAAAATCACAGCATATCCACACCAAGGCACATTATAATAAAATGCCCAACATACAGAATAAGGAGAGAATTTTAAAAGCCACAAGAGAAAGAAATCAGATTACATATAGGGGAAAACCAATGAGGAAAATGTCAGATTTCTCAACACAGACCCTGAAAGCTAGAAGATTCTGGAACAACATACATCAAGCTCTGAAAGAAAATGGATGCCAAGCAAGAATCTCATATCCAGCAAAATTAAGCTTTAGTTTTGATGGTAAAATAAAAACCTTTCATGATAAACAAAAGTTAAAAGAATTTATAGTTAGAAAACCGGCACTACAAAACATCTTTGGAAAAATATTCCATGAAGAGGAAACAAAAAACAACAATGAAAACCAGCAGAGAGAGGTGGTACCCTAAAAGAAAAACTAATCAAAGAAAAAAATCAAGTTAAATAACAAAAATAAACAAATATGGCTGGGAATACAAACCATGTCTTAATCCTGAATGTTAATGGCTTAAACTCACCAATCAAAAGACATAGGATAGCGGGTTGGATTAAATAAAGACCCAACAATATGCTGCCTTCAGGAGACTCATCTGATAGGAAAAGACATACACAGACTGAAGGTGAAAGGTTGGGAAAAATCATACCACTCACATGGACTGCGGAAACAAGCAAGGGTTTCCATCCTCATATCAAATAAAGTAGACTTCAAGCCAAAGTTAATCAAAAGAGATAAAGATGGACATTACATACTGCTCAAGGGAACCAACACCAACAATATATATGAATCATAAATACATATGTCCCAAACAATGGGGCAGCTCTGTTCATCAAACAAATTCTTCTCAAGTTCAAGAGTCAAATTGACTGCAGCACAATAATCTTGGATGACTTTAACACACCTCTCTCACCACTGGATAGATCTTCCAAACAAAAGTTGAAAGAAAATATAGATCTCAATAATACAATTAATAACTTTGACTTAACTGACATACATTGAATATTTCAACCTGCATCAAATGCACTTTCTTCTCCACAACACATGGATCTTTCTCTAAAATACCTCATATAATATGCCACAAAGCAACTCTTAGCAAATACAAAAAAGTAGAGATACCATCATGCATTTTATCATAACATAATGAAATAAAATTGGAAATCAATGACAAAATAAAAAATAAAGATCACTCCAACACCTGGAGACTAAACAATATGCTACTGAATGAACAATGGGTTGTAGAAGACATCAAGAAGGAGATTTAAAAATTCTTCGAGGTAGATGAAAACATAGACACAACATATCGAAATCTCTGGGAAACTATGAAAGCAGTACTAAGAGGAAAGTTCATTGAATGGAGTTCATTCCTTAAAAGAAGAAAAAGTCAACAAATAAATGTCCTAACATTACATTTCAAAGCCCTAGAAAAATAAGAACAAATCAACAGCAAAAGCAGTAGAAGGCAAGAAATAATTAAAATTAGAGCTGAAATCAATAAAATTGAAACAAAAGAAACAATTGAAAAATTTGACAAAACAAAAAGTTGGTTCTTTGAAAAAATAAATAAAACTGACAGACCCTTAGCTACACTAACAATGAAAAGGAGAAAGAAAAATCTAATGACCAGCATATGTGATAAAAAGGTAATATCACAACGGACACTACAGAAATACAGAGGATAATTAGAAATTATTTTGCAAACTAATACTCCAATAAAATAAAAGATATTGGAGGCATTGAAAAATTTCGTAAGTCATATGATTTTCCTAGATTGAATCTGGATGATATATACAATTTAAACAGACCAATATCAAGTGATGAAGTAGAAGACATCATCAGAAGCCTACCAACCAAGAAAAGCCCAGGACCAGAGGGATACACAACCAAGTTCTACAAGACCTTTAAAGAAGAATACCAATAATCTTCAATTTATTTCAGGAAATAGAAACAGAGGCAGCACTTCCAAACTCATTCTATGAGGCCCTGATCATAAAACTAGGCAAAGACACACAAAGAAAGAAAACTTCAGACCAATATCTCTAATGAACAAAGTTGCAAAAATTCTCAATACAATTATGGCAAATTGATTACAAAAACATATCAAAAAGATTGTGTACCACAATCAAGTGGGATTCACCCCAGCGATGCAAGGTTGGTTCAACATATGGAAATCAATAAATGTAATTCATCACATCAATAGACTCAAAATAATAATCATATGATCATCTCAATAGGTGCTGTTGAGAGCCACAGCCGAAGGGGCCCCAGCAAACTTCCAGCTGCCAGCAAACTTCCAGCTGCCGGCTGATCATTGGCTCACAGCGGCCCCGGCAACATCTAGCTGATTGGCTCCTCTGCGGTGATGCTCATTGGGCTGTTTCCCTGCCCTTTCAGACCACGGAGCTGCTCATTGGGGGACTTTTTTGGCTCCGCCCATGTGACCCAGCCAATCGGCCTCAAGAGCAGGAGGATTGTGGGAGGTGGGGAGAAGCTTGTGTGGGAGAGAGAGGCTTGTGGAAAGCCGGTGGTGGCAGTTGAGGCTCTGAGGATTTTTCCTGAGAGGCTGTTTTGTTTGGCGTGTGTGGTTCTAAAAATAAAGTTAGTTTCTTTTGACAAGTGGCTCCTGATTGTGCCCAGCCAGACTGTGGCAAGGTGCAGAAAAAACATTTGACAAAATACAGCACCCTTTCATGTTCAAAACATTAGAAAAACTAGGGATAACAGGAACATATCTCAACATCGTAAAGGCTATATCTATGCTAAGCCCCAGGCCAACATCATTCTAAATCAAGAAAAAATGAAGCCATTTCCTCTAAAAACTGGAACAAGACAGGGATGCTCTCTTTCTCTACTTCTATTTAATTTAGTTCTTGAAACACTGGCCAGGGCAATTAGACAGACGAAAGAAATTAAAGGGATACGTATAGGAAAAGAAGAACTTTAAATTAGCACTATTTGCTGATAATTTTATTCTATACCTAGAAGACCCAAAAAAGCTCCACCAGAAAACTTCTAGAACTAGTAAATAAATTCAGCAGAGTAGCAGGATATAGAATCAACACCCATAAATCAAAGGCATTTCTGTATAACAGTGACAAATCCTCTGAGAGGGAAATGAGGAAAACTACCCCATTTACAATAGCCTCAAAAATAAAAATTAAAAAAAAATACTTGGGAATCAAAGAAAGAGATGAAAGATCTATACAATAAAAACTACAGAACCCTAAAGAAGGAAATTAAAGAAGACCTTAGAAGATAGAAATATCTACCTTGCTCTTGGATAGGCAGAATTAATATTATCAAAATGACCATACTACCAAAAGCACTATACAGATTTAATGCAATTCTGATTAAAATCTTAATGGCATGCCTCATAGAAATAGAAAAACCAATCATAAAACTCATCTGTAAAAATAAGAGACCCAGAATAGCTAAAGCAGTCCTTAGCAGGAAGAGTGAAACAGGTGGCATCACTATACCAGACCTTAAACTATACTAGAGAGCAATAGTAACAAGAAAAGCATGGTATTGGCACCAAAACAAACTGGAAGATCAATGGTACAGAATAGAGGACACAAAGACCAACCACAAAACTAAAATTATCTTATATTAGACAAAGGAGCCAAAAATATGCATTGGAGAAAAGATAGCATCTTCAACAAATGGAGCTGGGAAAACTGGAAATCCATATGCAACAAAATGAAATTAAACTCCTATCTGTCACCATGCACAAAACTCAAGGTGGATCAAGGACCTAGGAATTAAACCAGAGACTCTGCATCTAATAGAAGAAAAAGTAGGCCCTGATCATCATCATGTGGGATTAAACCCCAACTTCCTTAATAAGACTCCTATAACACAAAAATTAAAACCAAGAATCAATAAATGGATGGATTCAAACTAAAAATTTCTTCTTAGCAAAAGAAACAATCTGTGAGGTGAATAGAGAGCCTACATCTTGGGAACAAATTTTCACCCCTCACACATAAGATAGAGCACTAATCTCTAGGATATATAAAGAACTCAAAAATCTACATACCAAAAAAAAAATAGCCCAATCAATAAATAGGCCAAGGACATGAACAGAACCTTCTCAGAAGAGTATATACAATCAACAAACATATGAAAAAGTTTTCATAGTCCCTAGCGATTAGAGAAATGCAAATCAAAACTACTCTAAGATATCATCTCACTCCAGTCAGAATGTCAGCTATTATGAAGACAAACAGCAATAAGTTTTGGTGAGGATGTGGGGAAAAAGGTACACTCATACATTGCTGGTGGGACTGCAAATTGGCGTAGCCAATTTGGAAAGCAGTATGGAGATTTCTTGGAAAAATGGGAATGGAATCACCATTTGACCCAGCTATCCCTCTCCTTGGTCTATACACAAAGGACCTAAAAAATAGCACACTATAGGGATACAGCCAAATCAATGTTTATAGCAGCACAATTCATAATAGCTAAACTACGGAACCAACCTAGATTCCCTTCAGTAGATGAAAGGATCAAAAAAATGTGGCATATATACACAATAGAATATTACTCAGCAATAAAAGAAAATAAAATCATGGCATTTTCAGGTATATGGATGGTATTGGGGAACATAATGCTAAGTGAAGTTAGCCAATCCCAAAAAACCAAATGCTGAATGGTTTTTCTGATATAAGGTGACTGACTCATAGTGAGGTAGGGAGGGGGATCATGGGAGATATAGATGAACTCTATATAGGGCAGAGGGGTGGGAGGGGAAGGGAGGGGGCACGGGGTTAGCAAGGATGGTGGGATGTAATGGACATCTTTATCCAAAGTACATGTATGAAGACATGAATTGATGTGAACATACTTTATATACAACCAGAGATATGAAAAATTGTGCTCTATATGTGTAATAGAAATTGTAATGCATTCAGCTTTCATTTATTTAAAAAATCCATAAAAATAAAATTAAAAGAAAATTAAAAAGGGTTCCATTCCTCAGGGGATTCTAGTTTGCACTCAGGGTTACTAGGCCTTTATGTGCGTACTTATATACCTTTAGAAGGGCTCCTCCAACTCACAGGAGGGACTGTCGAATAATCTTTTCAATAAATTTTCTCCAAACACTAGCATTTGGCATAATTAGTCCATCTTTAAACCTGGCCTTTTTCTTTATAAAGCACCAAACAGAACTGCACAAAAAATAATATGAGACACTCACCCTATCTTTATTGATTTTATATGGATGACCTGTCTATTGGTTGTAAGGGTGTGTTAATATCACCCAATATTATTGGATTAGGGTCTATCTGTGACTTAATGTCAAGAAGTATTTTTTTATTGTTTTTTTTTATTAGCTACACATGACATTACAATGATCTTGGCAATTCATATATTTGAATCAATTGGGGTATAATTTCTCATTTTTCTGATTGTACAGATTGCAGAATCACATTGGTCATACAGTCGCCTATATACATACAGCAATCATAATTTCTATTCTATTCTCTGCCAAGAAGTATTTTTTTAAATGTAATTGTCATTTAGGGCATAGGTACATAGTAAAATTATATCTTCTTGTTGGATTATTCCCTTTACCAGTATGTAGTTAGCTTTCTTTGTTTGTTCTGATTAAATTTTGCTTGAACTCTGCTCTTACTAATGTGAGAATAGCTATCCTGGTTATTTTTAAACTCCTTTGCATGGAACATTTTTTCCATCATTTTCATTTTTAGCCTATTTGTATCTTTGCCTATGAGATGAATCTCTTGCAAACAGTATCTAGTTGGATTTTGTGTTTTAATCCATCCCACCAATCTATGTCTTTTATTTGGGGAGTTAAGACCATCTGCATTGTTTTATTATGGATAGATGTTTATTATTGTAGTAGGTCTCAGCTTCCTGTCTCCCATAGGATGGTATAGTCTGGGAAATGCTGACAAATGATGTACTCCAATAATGGGGCGGGTACAGAGTTCTAAATTGGAATTTAATTGGGATTCAGTTGTTGCGACCTTTGGGACTCTATTGGAGAGTATTTGAGATTTGATCCCATTTTCTTTTGCTGGGGAGATGCTGATCTCTACTGCATGTCTAGGTCTCAGGGACTTTTTGTAAATTCCACTGTCAGAGTGTGCAGTCTAACCCTCCACAGGTATCACATTCGCCACTATGTATGTAAATCACTCAGGATAAGACCTGGAGTTCAAATACTCCTGTCTGCCTGTTATTGGCATCTTCCCAATAGATCTTATGAAACACCAGAAATAAAGGGAGCACTCTCTCCTTCCTGTATCCGGATTGCCCAGGCACAATTTTTTCTGTATTGTTTCAGTCACACTGGTCCAGCCATACCCTGGATTCTATGCTAGGCCACTGCTGGCCAGACTGGCAACTTCCTTTATGAGTTTCTGTTCTCCTGTCTTTGTTTGCTGCTGCAAGGCAAAAAAGTGGTTCATACTGCTGGCAACCCTGATTCCTGCCAGCCATTCCACCCATGGGCACAGTGATTTTGGTCATCTTTCATTCAAAAACTTCCTGCACTGACATTGGGTTTATTAAGATCAGCCTTCCTTTCTATTTTGCAGGTTCCCCCAGGACATTTTGTTGTTGTTGTTGCACATTTTTTTTCTCTCTCTTCCTGTACTTCCTCTCCCCTAAGCAGCCATGACTACTACCACCACCAGCCAAGCTGGCACATCTCTGACTTATTATTTCTTATTTTATGGTTGAAATTTCTGACTCTCTCTGTTTGTGTGGTTTCTTTAACTGTTCAATATTGAATTTCAGTGAATTCCCTTAGTTACTGACCTTGCTGAAGAGCAGGCTTCACACTTTTCAAATCTTGAACTAAGAAACGGCTGGGAAGTACACCCTTCCTCTAATCTGCCATCTTCTTACAAACCTATGGTATTTATTTAATTTTTTAAAAAAATGTTTTTGTCACTCACAGTACTTAAAATGTAAAAAAAAAAAAAACCCATTAGATTTTATCTTCGAACCTTCCCTCACACTTTATTGCTTATATACAGTAACAGAGGGAAACATTTAGTGGAGCCAGCTACTTCTAAATTAGAATTCTACAAAAATTAAAACAAATTTTATCTCAAAAAAGAGAATGTGTTTGTACCTCTTTTATCTGGCTTATCATGGTACTCTTGACAGAGACTCTTGTTAAGGGGCATTGGATCAAAACCCTGAGATGACTGAACGGTAACAACATTCACATTGGTAACAGGATAATTCCTTAAAGAGAATTTGGCTTGCTGTCTGAGAGACATCTTTATGAACCTGCTCCATGTGTAGCAATTTTTCTTCAGGGAATCAAGCTGTGGTTCCAATTCAACAGTGTGATTTTTGAATAAATTTTCGGTTATCCTTTCTTGTGCTCCCATATTTTGTAGATAATTGAAAATAACCTACAACTATATAGAAAATACATATAGGGTAATCAAAAGAAAAAATGGCTATAAAGAAAATTAAATTGCTTTCTCCTTGAGATATGGAGAAACTGAATTTATGAAACTTTAATATTTAGCATCAAGTTCATTGGAAAACAGTAAAGACAGGCTAACACTGATTAAAATACTTGCTCCTTATTGTTTGAAGCCCAGTGAATTTATCTTGGTATTCAAGACTTCCAAGTCCCAGTTTCAGTCTTAAATCCTGCTTCTTCTCTATGCATGCTATGCAAGACCAAAGTAGACTATACATTATTTTTGTGGACATTCATTAGGTTTTCAATTCTTTTTGTTCTTAGAAATCCTATTCATTATTCTAGGATGCTTCTTCTTTTATAAAGTAGTGATTGATTTCTCCAAATAAAAATAACCTATTCTTTTACTGAACACCTTAATATATTGTGCTTATTTTATAATACATGTCAAGTACTATGTTTGTTGCAGATATGTCTATATTTTCTAATTGAAGGTCTTTGAGATCCAGGGAAATAGCTTGTGCTTTTGGAAGCAGATTAGCTAAGGAGTAGTAAATTGATCCCTTGTGGAGATGGTGGAATCAGGTGTGATATGCTATAGCTAGAGAACAGGAGTTCCAATAGAAGAATCATTGGTTTTTAAGAAATGTCAAATAAAACCAATCCAACTTAAAAGGAGAACAAATTTTAATAGCAAATAGTATTAAAATATACAATTGAGATATTATTTCAATAAGTGAAAATAAATTAATTTTTTATAACATTTACATTAATTTTTAATTACTAGAGGAACAAAGAAATTTTTTATCTTCATTTTGCAAAATTATTCATCAGATTTTCCAAACCCTCTCAAAATCTTTTAGAATTCATATTATTCCTTTTAAATTTAAAAATTGTGCCAGGATTAGTAGCCTATAATCCCAGCCACTGGGGATGCTGAAGCAGGAGGATCCCAAGTTTGAAGCTAACCTCAGCAACTTAGGGAGATCCCATCTCAAAATAAAAAGTAAGAGGGTTAGGGATATAGCTAAGTGGTAGAATATTCCTGGGTTCAATTGCCAGTATCACCACCCAAACAACCAACCAAACTCCCCAAATATGAAAACAAGAAACAAAAAAGAGAAAATAAAACAAAACAAACCCATAAAAACAACAAGAAATTTTTTAAATTATTTTGTTACCCTAGTTAACTTCTCACTTTCAACTATTAAATGTCTTCACCTGGCCATTTCTGAATTTGTTGAAGATTATTCTTGTGATTTAGGGAAATTTTTTGTTTGCATCACTTTCATCAATTTTTGCATTTTTTACATATAAAGTACTTTGTATCACATCTGCATTGTAGATTGACACTCAATGAAAAGCAAAATGATGAAAGTAAAAAATGATGGCACTAAAAAGTGGTGGTAGATAATGTTAAGTAGAAGATGGCTTAAGTAGAAATTGACCTTGTAAGTGATCTGTTTATTGTGTATAAAGTATATGTTGTTCTTTCCACTAGAACTCTGGACAGTAACACATAGATGAGAATCCTCTTCTTTATTTGTTTGGATGGACCTGCTTTTTTGGCACATCCCCCACCCCACCACCATGTTCTACTTAGTCACTGCACATGATTGTGCAGTTTATGTCTGCAGAAGGTACCATTTGAAGGCAACTGGGAAAATGCTTCTTGCTCCATGCAGCATGAGCTGCATCTCCTTGAAGAGAGACCCTTTTCTTTGCATAGGTCCATGTTTCCCTGTGGCATATCTGTAAAGATCCCACACAGACTAAAACTGGCCCTTGTTCCATCATTCTCTTACACACTCTGTATAATACCCTGGATCTGGACCATCTCCCAGAGGCCCATGTGTTATAGGCTTGGTCTCCAGATTGACACTATTGGGAGATGGTGGAAACTTTAAGAGTTAAATACTAGTGGGAGTTTTTATGTCACTGGGGCATGCCCTCAAAGGGGATTGTGGGATCCCAGTGTCCTCCCCTCTCTTTCATGTTCTGTCTTTGAGATAAATGGCTTTTCTCATCATATGTGTTTGCTGTAATCTTATTCCTCCTCACTAAGGATTAAAACAAAATGTGTCCACCCAATCATGGATTAGAATGTCCAAAAACTGGGACCCCAAATAAACCTCTGCTCTTTTAAAAAAATTTAATTTTACCATTTATTATTATGATTTTACATGACAAGTAAAGCATATTTTGATATATTATACATACATTGAAATATTATACATACATAGAATAAGCATAACTTGTTCCAATTAGGATCCCATCATTGTGGTTCTACAAGATGTGGAGTTACATTGGTTGTATACTTGCATGTGAGGATAGGAAAGATGTCTGATTCATTTAACTGTCTTTCCTATTACTGTTCCCCATGCCTTCCTTTTATTCCCCTTTGTCTAGTCCAATCAACTTCTATTCTTCCCCTTCCTTGTTGTGGGTTAGCATCCACATATCAGAGAGAACATTCTGCCTATGTTTTTTTTGGACTGGCTTACTTCACCTAGCATGATATTCTTCAGTTCCATCCATTTACTAGCAAATACCATAATTTAATTCAAAACTCAACTCAAAGTGAATCAAGGACTTAGGAATTGACCAGAGATTCTGTGCCTACTAGAAGGAAAAAGTAGGCCCAACTTTACACTATGTTGGGTTAGGAACTGACTTTCTCAATAGGACTCGTAAAGCACAAGAAATAAATCAAGAATCATCAATAAGTGGGATGGTATCAAACTAAAAGTCTTCTTTTTAGCAAAGGAAACAATCAGGAATGTGAATAGAGAGCCTACAGAATGGGAAAAAATCTTTACTGCCAGCACCTGAGACAGAGCATTACTCTCCAGGATATACAAAGAACTCAAAAAACTTAATACCAAAAACAATACAAAACAAAAGCAACAAATAACCCAATCAATAAATGGGCTAAGGAACTGATTAGGCACTTCACAGAAGAAGAAATACAAATAGTCAAAAAAATGTATGAAAAACTGTTTAATATTTTCAGCAATTAGAGAAATGCAAATCAAAACTACATTGAGATTTCATATTACCCCAGTCAGAATGGCAATTATCAAGAATACAAGCAACAACAAATGTTGATGAGGATGTGGGGAAAGAGGTTCACTTTCACATTGCCAGTGGTACTGCAAATTGGTGCAATCACTCTGGAAAGCAGTATGGAGATTCCTTAGGATACTTGGAATGGAACCACCATTTGACCCTGATATCCCACTCCTAGGTTTCTACATAAAGGACTTAAAATCAGCATACTGGAGTTAAGCAAACACTTTAATGTTTATAGCAGCTCAGTTCACAATAGTCAAGCTATGGAACTAAGCTAGGTGCCCTACAACAGACGAATGGATAAAGAAAATGTGGTATATATAAACAATGGAGTATTACTCAACATTTGCTCTTTATAAATTGATTTACCTCAGGTATTATAATAATGAAGCCACCTAACACTCTTTCTCAGTCAGGCATGTCATGCACTGTAAGCAAACTAACTCATCAGGGCCTTTAGATTTGCTGTGAGCTCCTCCATTTGAGTTCTGACCAAAATATTTATATGATTCACACTCTCACTTTCTTCAGGTCTCTGTTCAAGGATTACCTTTTCAGAAGTCAAGACCCTTTATATCTCTTTGAAGTTTGTGTGCAGACTATTTTCTGGACAATGATCTACAAAATTAAGCCATATAGAAAAGAATGTTATTTTTCAATATTAAGGAAATTAAGTCTTAAAGTTAAAAATAGTATAATAAGCATAAATATATCTTTCTCTCCAATGTTCTAATATTTGCCATTTTGCCACATTTGCTTTAAAATCTCTGTCAATATATAATTTTTAAAATTTATTCTTACTTTGCTGAAACATTCGAAAGTAAGATGCAAACATCACATTATTTCAGCCTAAATATTTCATCATTTTTCTCATAATAGGAACATCCTTTCACAGGGACATAATATCAATTTGCATTTCTAAGACATTAAATATCATGTTAATAATAGTATCTAATATACAGTTCTATTCAAATTTCTCTGATTGTCTCACATGCATCCTTTTGTAGTTGGGCAAATGTGATATTTACTTACTTATTTGAAGATCAAATATTAGTATATTGCCTAGGCTGGTCTGGAACTCATGGGTTCAAATGATTCTCCTGCCTTAGCCTCTGGAATAGTTGGTATTATAGGCAAAAGCTCCCACACCTGGTGACTTATTTACTTTTTTAGTATCTGGTCAAGAATCATACTTTGCATACTTAGTTGTTGTGTCTCCATAGTTAATATATAGCCATTAAAAAATCTTTCATGGCTTGATAAGTTTGATAAATCCAGGCCAATTGATTTGTAAAATGTTCTGCAATTTGGGTTTCTTTTTTCTCATCAGTATCAGGTTAAATATTATTTTACAGAAATACTATGTAGCCTTAGTGGGTTTTCTTTTTTTTTTTAAAGAGAGAGAGAGAGAGAGAGAATCTTTTTTTTTGGTAGCTATATTTATTTATCTATTTATCTATCTATTTATTTATTTATTTTTATTGGTTGTTCAAAACATTACAAAGCTCTTGACATATCATATTTCATACATTAGATTCAAGTGGGTTATGAACTCCCATTTTTACCCCAAATACAGATTGCAGAATCACATCGGTTACACATCCACATTTTTACATAATGCCATATTAGTGACTGTTGTATTCTGCTGCCTTTCCTATCCCCTACTATCCCCCCTCCACACCCCTCCCATCTTCCCTCTCTACCTCATCTGCTGTTGTTCAATTCTCTCCGTTGTTTTCCCCCCCTTTTCCCATCACAACCTCTTATATGTAATTTTGTATAACATTGAGGGTCTCCTTCCATTTCCATGCAATTTCCCTTCTCTCTCCCTTTCCCTCCCACCTCATGTCTCTGTTTAATGTTAATCTTTTCCTCCTGCTCTTCCTCCCTGCTCTGTTCTTAGTTGCTCTCATTATATCAAAGAAGACATTTGGCATTTGTTTTTCNAAATGAAAAGACAAAAGAAAAAAAAGAAAAGAAAAAATGAAAAAAAAATTTAAAAAATAAAAAAAATTAAAATTAAAATTAAAAAAATAATAAAAAAAATTTAAAAAATTTAAAAAACAACAACAAAAAAATGAAAATGAAAAAAAACCCAAATTTTAAAAAAATTAATAAATGCAGTCTTAGAGTTTGATTAACTTCTCTTCCAGTAGGTGGAGCTGTGACCACCGGGCCAAGCTTCTCCTCTCAATACACGGGAACCAATCACTGTGCAGGAGCTCCTCCTCCCAGACTGGGCGGGTCTCCAATCCTGAGTGCCTAGGGCCTTCTCTTGTGTCTAGTCACTTCCCCACTTTTCCTCAAGCCAGGCTCCGCTCACCGGTGATGCTCACCACAATACTGGCTACATGCCAGGTCTGCTGCTCCCGGGAGCCCTGTTTTCATGAATGACTGGGCACACTCTCCCTGTTTGCTCTTCCCTCAGACCCTAAGTTTGTGGAACTTGGGGCTGAGAACCCTCAGCAAATTTTGCTTGCCCTCTGGTAGCCACGCCCCCAGTAGTTGGTGCAAGAGACCTCAGTTGTCAGTACTGGTGGGAGCAGTAGCTGGGAGTTCCGCGCTGCGTGTCCTGCACCACTCCTGATTCCCTCGGTCTGGCTATCGCGCTCACGGGAGAGCTGGGAGGGGCCCTTAAGGTTTCCCTGCTGTGTGGAGAGGGAAGGCTAGGAGGTTACACACCTGTCGCCGCTGGTTTCAATGAAGTTATCTCCTCCGCCGCACTCTGGTGATGTCAGTTCTCTGCCATGGTGGTATCCCATGCAAATGGCGACAGTTCGTTTCCCTTTGCCGGGTGACCAATGCAATGGGTGGGTCCTGACTGGCTCTCCCAAGCCCTGTTTCAATCCTGTGGCCACTGCCTATGAAGGCTTGGTTGGCATTTACCTCCATAGGTTCAGAAGGGCCGACCAGTTGTTTCGGTGGGATCGTTTAGTGCTGAGTCACCGCGGTTTGTCTGCGAGAAGCAGGCGAAGGGGAGCTTGAATTCAGCCGATCCGGGCTCGGTGTGTGTTCTGAGAGGCCCAGACTGTTCGCCCCAGATCCACGTCAGCTCAACATTGCCTAGTGATCCTGAGCAAAGAGCATTTAGATGGTTTACGACTCCCTATGCCCGCGCAGCTGAAGAGGTCAGAGACTTGATGTCTCCGCGCCCGCCGCCATGTTGGATCCTCGAGAATCTTTTTTGTAAATATTATTTTTTAGTTCTCGGCGGACACAACATCTTTGTTGGTATGTGGTGCTGAGGATCGCACCCGGGCCGCACGCATGCCAGGCGAGAGCGCTACTGCTTGAGCCACATCCCCAGCACACCTTAGTGGGTTTTATGGTTTCCTATTGCATCCTATCAGAAGGTACATATCCTATTCTGTTCCATGACTAATGATGCTCACTTCAATTTCTTGGTTAAGATGCTGCCACTATTATAAAAGTATCTTTTTTTCTTCAGAATCCATAAATAATCTGTTGGGTGACACTTGCAGAATGTGGGAATCCTTCCACTCCAGATATTTTTAGCTGGTATTCTTTTGTTAAGAAGAGCTTTTCCTCCCCTACTTTCTGTATATTTTATTGACCTTTAAAAATTCCATTATGTAATAATTTATTATGTTCTTTTCTTAAATGCTCAAATGTCCCAAATTTGGTCAGCTGGATATTTCAAGCTA
This sequence comes from Marmota marmota marmota, assembly GCF_001458135.2. Classification (NCBI taxonomy): domain Eukaryota; kingdom Metazoa; phylum Chordata; class Mammalia; order Rodentia; family Sciuridae; genus Marmota; species Marmota marmota. The sequence goes on along the minus strand of NW_025999968.1, from coordinate 23,929,700 downwards.
GTCCCTATGCTTTTTTAAAAACAAATTTTCATGTCCCTTATAATCATTGAGTACTTTCTTGCTTTTTGACAGTGTAAGAACCTTTAAACTCCCATGTGATTTTCCTTGCATAAGCCATTTCTTCAAGAAACTCTATTTCCTTTATGGGGAGAATGGTATTTAGAATCCAAGATGTTGGCACTAGATGAGCACATTAATGTTAGGGTAGGCGTGAACAATTTTCTCTTCTATTACATCCAGTCTACTTTCATTTCTCTTGTTCCCACTTGTTTAGTTTTGGATTTTATACAATTAAAGCACTTCTTTTCTTTGCATTTTCATCTAAGTATTGAATTTCAAATGCTGCTATCTAGATTTTCATGTGCTTCTTAAAGACTGGCACAAGGGAGAGAATCCCTCTGTTTTCATCTGACAGCATAAAGTCCTAGGATTCCATATTCATTCAATTCTTTCTCAGTTACCTTTGTCTTTCTTCAGATATACTGAAGTCCTAAAATAATTAGGAATAATCAGTGGACCTTCATATCTGTAAGATAAAGCAAATTCCTACCTGTTTGCTTTGCCATCTGTTCCATTCTGCACTGGAGAAATACATATTCAATCCCCCCAAACAGCATGCATTTCTCAAATACCCATGGTACCTGGCTCAAATTCCTTCTTGCTGATTCTGATTATGTCATTACAACTATTTGGATTCAAACACCCAGCAATTAAAAGAACTTAGAGATGCTAATGCATATGTAGACCTTAACCATATTGTCTTTAAAGAGTGTGAGAGGTTTTACAAGACATTCTTTCATTGAAGGGACTATTATTATTTTAATGGAACATGTTATGTATGCATATTATTTTAAAAGGTTTCTTTCTTTTTTTTGAGCTGTCAGGCCTGCATTTACAAATAGGAGATTAATTATAGTACATTTTAATTGTTCCAAGTTTAACAATGGTAAAAAGCAACAATATAAATCCCAGTCTTTTTTTTTTCTTCTTGTATCCATGTTTGTTTTTGAGGATTAAGAGTGTCTATGACTTGTTCTAGAATGATAATTTCAATTGGCTCAAGTCCATTAACTGCAGGGAAAAACACCTGGCAAGGTGGTTTGTAGCAGCCCTTTCTTGTTAACCTTTCAGCCTTTACAATAACTATCAGCAGGCACCGAGTCAGGGCTTCTAATAAATTGGCATTAAAGCTGCTGACAGCTAATAACTTTTTATCAGTTTCCAGAACTAAATTAAAGAAAATGTTCTGATTAATTAGAATCAAAGAATTTTCAAATTCTGTAACCTTAGAATTGAATAGTTTTTAAAAAAATATAAAATAAGATACAGATCAATGTGGTCTTTCAGAATGTATTTTCCCCCCAAACAAAATAGACTTACAAAATAGATTATTTCAGCTATTTTAATCTAATTTAATTTTCAGCTACTGTGCTTTTTAAATTTTTCAGTAAAAGGGAAAGAGCTAAGACATTGAAAACTTAGTATATAAATTATAGAAGTAAAATTTTAACTAGAGTTTTTCAACGTGTAAAATAATTTCACTAGTGAATTACAGAAGTCCTTTAGTCCCTTTTAATTGTGGGAGATTAGACCTCAGTCCCACAGGGCAAATATTTTAAAGGGTTTTAAAAAGATTCATAGACTTGCTTCATTGTGCCTTGCCTACAAGAAAACCAATCTGCTTGTGGACTACACCTGTCAAGAACCTCTTCATTTCGGCCTGTGATGCCTTTTATAATACAGCAAGAAGGCTCTTGCCAGATTACCTTGATCTTGTTCTTCCCAGCCTCCAGAATTGTGAGAAATAAACTTCTGTTCATTAAAGGTTAATATTGAATGTGATATTTACAAATTCAAGTATGTTTCTAATATCCTCATTTCTACCCATCAAATCCTATATACTAAAGGTATCACATTTTTAACTTGCTCAAGTAATCTTTTTATTAATAAAATGATTTTTCTTCTCAAGTTATCCTGAAAAACCAGCTTCTACCTCACAGCAAAGCCTGCCCAAGGAAGGGACATGGCCTTTGTCCTTGGAAAAACCCACAGAGCACTCCTAGGCACATTCCCACCCTGCTAAGTTGTTTATCTACAAATAACAGGAGAGATCTGCTGCACCAGGTGTCCCTCACTCAGTCAGGTTAGGTGGGGATCCATAGCAGCCCCCTAGCAGCCACCAATCAGCATGAGACAGGGAAATACCTGGGATGCCAGATGACCCTCCCAGTAGTTTATGGTGGTTGATAACATGTTGGGAAACCATGTAGTTCAGCACATACACCCCTCTTGGCTTAAACCAATCAGTTCAAATGAATACCCCTTTTGTACTGACCAATCACCCCTACCCAATTTGTTCCTGCCAGTGAATGTGCTAATCATGTTTTAGAGTTGTTATTTGATTTTCCCGCAGTGTGTGATGATTTGCTAAAAGAGGCTATGATGTATGTGAAGTCCCTGCCCTCTCCAAAGAATGTATAAAAATGCTGCAAACCCTGGGCTCGGTGCCTCTCAGCGTCACCAGTTACTGTGTGTGTGCGAGGAGGACCTAGCTAGCTTGTAATAAACACCTCTTTGCTGCTTACATCGATCTTGGGTCTCTGGTGGTCTTTTGGGAGTCCCGAATTTGAGCATAACAATCCCTTATTTTGACATTAGATAAGAAGAAAAGAACAGTGCTGGGCTGGGGTTGTGGCTCAGTGGTAGAGCACTTGCCTACCATGTGTGAGGCACTGGGTTCGATTCTTAGCACCACATATAAGTAAATGAATAAAATAATGGTTTATCAACAACAACAACAAAAAAGTAAACAAAACAACAACAACAAACCCAATGCTATCTCTGAAATGAGGATGTGAGTTTGGGAAACAAGGTAATAGAATTTGTAGTCTATCTTTTAATGCTTCAAAGCCCCAGGGTCAGGGGAAGTTCAATGCACAGGTAGGCAGAAAACCTAAGTAGAGGGGTTGTAGCTGTGGTCAGCATTTTGTTCTCTATTGGGAAGGTGATGTTCCAGAGCTGCTCTGGCCAACATACCACAGCCTAGCATGATTAAGACAGAAGGTGGTTGGTCTGGTAGAGACAGATTCTCATTTATATGTACTTATTTCCTTCAGTACCAAAGTACATGGGCACTAGTTTAAGGTCTTGATGTGGTCAGAACTGTACAGGAATGAGGAAAAGATGGAGAATATGGTAGAGATTCAATGGGATCTGCAGAAACAGTGATTGGAGAGGAAGCTGTGTCGGTCTGATGGGGTAAGTGTTTGAATTAAAAGAACTTTTAAGATCACAGGGGTATGGCTACAGAACAAATAGGTGAGCCCTGGGTGAATGCTCACCAGCTAACATGCCCCAAGATTAGGTTGAGACTATAAACTCTCCCTCTCCCATAATCCAAGAACCAGTACACATACTCAGTTTACAGTATGCCAGGGCAAGGTAATTCCAATCCATAGGCCAGACAGGGCCTGCCTCCTATTTTTGTATATCCTGTATGCTAAGAATAGTTGTTTATGTTTTTAAATGGTTGAAAATGAATCACAATGCTTTGTAACACTTGAATATTATATGAAAACTGAACTTCATATTAAGTATCTATAAATAAAGTTTTATTGGAATACAGTGGCATCCATTGATTTACATCTTGTCTAAGGTTGCTTCCTGCTATAACAGCAGTGCTGAGCAATTGTAATAGAGACAATCTGGCCAAGAAAGCTTACATTATACTGTCCCTCAATAAATAAAATTTGCTTGATATTCTCTCCTGCAATGTACCAACTTAGAAAGTAGCCTGGGGACAAAGAAGAATCAGAACTGAGGTGTCATCTGAAAAAGACTGAGTTTCCTTCAAAGATGATTGTATTTTTGAGTCCACTAAATTGAACTAGATTAGAGAAAAATTCAGGTTCACAAGAAATTGCAGTTGATGCCACTTCAGTCATGTGTTCCTTATTGGATCATTGGGGGTACCCTTAGTTATGAGATGCTTCACATGGAAGGTGGTCTCTTGGCCCTCAATAAACTTGGTACACAACTTCACAAGAATGATCCTTTATAGCAAGTAGCAAGACTTTATCCCAATCTAAGATTTTGAAATCTTAGGCAAAATTGTGAAATCAATCAATCTATCTATCCATCTATCATGAATAAATGTATATGTGGTCTATATGCGCATGCATGTGTGTGAATGTATTCTTTCCCCCCCTATTTCAAAGTCTGTTGGTGATCCTATGTTTACTAAGGCACCAACCTAACCCAATCTCTTCTTCTAATGTCTTGTAACTCTGGGCTATCCTCTTCTACAAGACAGTAGAAAACCTCATGTGCTTACAGTGAAACATATCCATAAGTTTCATATATATTTCATATATATATATATATATATATATATATATATATATATATATAAGATATAAGGATATATCTTATACTTATGGATATGTTAAGTGTCCCAGATATTTTGAAAACAATGTTTTATTAATTATCAAGGGATAAATTCCTAATAGAAGAACTTAAGTGGCCCTGTGTATTTGAAATTTAAGATACAATTTCTTTCTGACACAGGAGTCAATTTGTAAGGAATCATATGTATGTATGTGACATTTTCCTTTTTTTAAAAAATTTGTGTTATTTACTTAAATTTTAATACTGAGAAAATGGAAATACATGAGAATTGATGTTAACTGAAGACACTTCTAGTTTTATGCACCATGTGAGAAAGAATACAGAAGTAATTATCCATTTCTTAAACTTAATCTTGTACTTAAATATCACTGTTGACTAAGGGGTATCATTTCCCTTATTAGTTGCATAACAATCAGATTATTAATAAACACTACCCCCTTATTTTTGTTGGTACTTTCAGTGTTGTGTAGAGTTTTTAATTTTACTTAATCCTTAAAAATAACTCTGTAAATAGGTTTTACAGTCTCAATTTTAAAGATGAGGATAGTGACACTAATCAATTGAATCATTTTCCCCTCAAAATTATATAGCTTGCCAGTGACAAAAGCCAATAAGTTCAAGTATATGTAACTTCATACCTACACTTAAGGACATTAAAAATCCTAATCACCACTGGTTCTTACTTCTATTTTTGAAATATATTTTTTGAAAATGACAGGTTTTTTTTTCTTTAATAATTGTTGAGTTTTCTATATATACATCCTTAAAGACATTAGCAACCTCTTGCTTTGTTTCTCTAACTCTCAAGATTACGTGACCAGGTTCAGCAATGCCAGCATTCTTGGTACAGGAGGTATGGCAAGGTAGCCACTGATTGTGCAGAGTTAACCTTGAAGTTATGTGATGTTAAATCAGTTTGACTTAGGGATGTTTTTTTACCCCAAGGTCCCTTTTATTCTGTCATACAATTTGCTGTCAAACTAAATGATGCATTTAAATAGAATGACCAAAGATAATGACTATAACCGGGGAGAGACCAGTACAATTGCTCTCGTAATGTCATTCTGATCTGAATGACCCTGTTATGTTGAAGTCATGATATAAAGGATGTCTAGTTATGGTAACCTATCACTGTTTCCCAGCCAAATAATGGAAGTTCACAGTTAGCTAGTGTTTAAAAATATTGTCTGATGGATATTTGTTATTGAACAGGTGCTGGAATGATTGCAACACTTATTAGAAATAGAGTGTAAGAACAATGTACTCAAGTTGATCATCAAACTGAATAATATTAAAATCTGTTTCATAGTAGAGCTATGTAATATGGCAAAAAGGATATTTAGAGAGCAAAAGTGAGGCCAGTAAATTGACTTGACTGTACTGAAAAATTAGTAGAATAATTTCTTCCCTTCTCAAAAGTATGAAAATCATAGACACTAATATTATCTGGCTTCATTACCTCCTGTATTGTTACTTTTATCTTTCAAATTTTGGTCATATGAACTTAGCACCCATATATATTTGACTTAAATTTTCTCTCAGAAAATTGGACTACACTCTACAATTCCTTTCTGTCACTATTTTTCATGCTTCATTACTCAGATTTTCTTGTTTCATACCATAGAAGAAAAAACCAGAAAGTTTTATTTCTAAAAAATTTTATCAGTGATATTCTATGTATTTTCTTAATTATTTCTAAGCCAAACTCTCATAACCTTCCTCATAACTTTTCTTTTTCCTCATGTTTAATACATAACATGATTTTAAGATTTTAGTTTATGGAACTCATCCCATGGAGTCTATGGAGACTACATTTTGATTTTGAGATTCTTGGCATCTGTTATACCTATCCAGCTGCCAGAACCAGAAATGGGGCGGGGGAGTGAATTTTGTCCCTTCCTGCTTTATGCATTTGCTCTTAGGCTACTGTTCTTTCTGCCTTCTAAATAGCAGTACAGCCCATCCAATTCTCTTTGCTGCCACCATCATTAGCCTTGCTCTGGCCCCTATCACCTCTCATTAAAATCATTACAACTGCGCTTTCAACGTTTCTTCCTTCCATATTAAAATCCAGTGCACTCCCATTCTTAGATGTTAATTTAGTTCTGTCTCTGAATAAAAGTGTTTAATTGCTTTAATTTACTTTTAGTGTAAAATATAAACTCCTTAGTATAACTTATAATACCATCCTGATCTGATCACCATCTCTCCTATTGTTTCTTGCCACTCCCAGACTCATGCTTCAGTCATGCTATCTGTTGTTATACAGTATTTCTTCAGTTTTCTATGATGCTTCTTGGCTCTGGGTGTACATAGAGTATTCTTTCTTCTTGGAATCTCTTCCCACCCTCTTTGCCCTGATCATGTGTATGTGACATTGAGGTCTTGGTTCTTCTGGAATGCCTTTCTCTTCACCTGCTGGTGTGGGCAGAGCATCATAGCACACGTTACAAACCTGAAGGACTAAGAAGGGGTGGTACCAACACCTACCAGCACTACTCTCACATTTTCTTTCATACTATTTTCCAGAATTGGTTCAATAGCCACCTTTAGCTATAATGCAATATACCATCTTAGACAGTAGCCAAGAGAAAAAGAAGGTAATATTAAGGTAACATTAAGATCAATCCAGACAGATCACGATTCAATGAACAAATTGCTATTGAGAACAAAATGGGGATCCTATTCTCAAAAAAAGAAGAGAGAATGGCATTAGGGGAGGAGATGCACTGTATTTCTGAGGCTTTTGCTGACAGATGGACACTCAGGTAGTTGCCTAACTATCCTGCTCCTTAATGCAGTCTGTTGGACCCCCTGCCCCATGAACATTTTGGCTCTTTCCCGGGTAGAAGCAAAGGCCTTCAGGGCTCCCTGTGAAGGTTAATGTGGAGGCATCTTGTATTTGTTGCCTCTTAAGGGAGCCTCTTGCTACTTTGCATGCTGCTTGTTTCTGGAGCTGAAGAAACACTGCTTAAAAGGATTAATTTGGCTGGTGCTCCAGAGAATTTGGAAAGTAAACAACTGTTTCTTTTTTGTCAATATGGCAATTAAGAACAGGGAGATTAAAGAAAGGAAAGTAAATGCAGCTTTTATTTCTACAGTAGACTGATAGGCCAGTGAGTCACTGAATAGGTAATGAGTACCAGAATAGTGTTGGATTAGCAAACCCAGTACAGGGATAAAAGGCTCTCCTTCCTCTGCTTCTTCATACCCCAACATACTCACATTCGGCATAGACAGAAGTTTGCCAATTCAGAACTGGGGATTTGTTTTCATTTGACTGTGGCATAAAAATGTTTTTATTCTAGAGACAGAAATCTGCATGAAAATTTTCTTCCATCAAAAGCAGATTTTCTGCAGCCAGAAGCGTTACTTTTGATTTTAATATAGATGAAAAAAATATAAATATAGAGACCTGTTATTAGAGTAAATGGCTTAATGGGAGTTTTAGTAGCTAATATGAAATCATCTTCTCCCTCAGTGAACACAACCAACTTTCCCATCAGCAATCTAGTCAGATCTCTTACTCTTTCTGGCACTGTTTCCTCATTCTTTCAAGAGTAGTGATATGTCTCCTTTCCATCAGGTTGTTGGCTCTGTCTTATACTTCAATGAGCTCACCCCCAAACACGCCACTTTTGTATGCTGATTACCTCTGTCTGACAGCATTGAGGAACAGAAAATGCAGGGATTTTCTCTGAAGTTCCCTTATATGCTAAAGATACATTTTCCCAAAAGGACCAGCTTCCCCCTCCCTGGGAATCCCATTGATCAGGGAAGATAGCTCAGGAGGGTAGAAACCATGCAGACAGACTTTGTCACAGAATACTTCTTATTCTCCTGATGGGCTCCTCTGACACAAATTTTATTACCGGAAGACTCTTTATCTGCATAAATAGACAATCTTATTCACCACACATTTCCTCTCCTCAGTCTCCCATAACTTGTCACCATCTCCACCCAGAAGTCCCAAGTCCCTACTGCTAGCTGGAAAAATTTTAGTAATCCAACTCTTGTTCAAGAATTTGCTTGTGGGACTCCCATACGTATGTAATGCAAATGCTTTTTCTACTATTAATCTGTCTATTGTGAGTATATTTCATAATCTTAATTATTGAACATTAAGGAAAACAGGAAGTTTTCTCTCCTCTCCATGCCCAACTTAGTGCCTGACATGTGATAAGACACTCAGTGATCACTTAGATTGCATATACTGCTAGAATCAAATGATTTCTATATATGCAAAGCATTGTTAATTACTACACAAATGTAAGTATTATCATTGTTAAAAAATATTCAATATATTGAGTATAAATATGCAATTGGTTTGAAGCATTATAAGGATTCCATTTAGTGATTCAGGAATCAGGCAGCATTCAGTCTAGAAAATAGAAGGAGCTCTGCCAGGTGTGGCAGAGGACTGTCTTTTGTAAGGCAGATTTAGCAGAAATGAGGAAACACACTGTGCCAAAAGCTGATTAGTTATTATCAGGCTAAGTTCTTTGCACAGGTTAAAGCACAGGGAGATCCTTACTAAGCCACTTCAGGTTCACTGGGCCTCTTTTGATTGATTGCTGTAACTTACCTATCTTTTCTGTTTTGTTTGATTTTGAAAACTGGCCTGTTTGGGGACTTGGCTATCATCTTTCTCTTGATTTTTCTGTTGAGACCTTATAAGCCAACAACTTAAGTCTTGGTTTGGTGATGTGAAATGTAGCATGAGTGGTTCCACTTTAGGCTTGCTTCATTTTCATTAACATTGTTATTGTCTTCTATGATATGAATAGGGGCTTTTGAAAACTGTCAACAATTAGAACTGCATGACAAAAACATTTGATTTGCAGTGCTGTTAGCCTTCCATTTAGCAGTCTATTGAGATTGACATTATAGACTTTTTGAAACCATTTTGAAACCATTGCAGTTCCTTTTTCTCCAGCTGAGAATTCCAGAACATCCACTTACAAAAACCTATTGAATGATTCATACCAATTATATTACATAATTAAACTTATAGGAAAAGTGGGTTGGGTGGAATTGGTAGTGGGAAAACACAAAGAGGAAAAAGATTTATTTTTTCTGGAGACTTTTTTTAAATTTTTTTTTTAGTTGTAGGTGGACAAAATACCTTTATTTTACTTATTTATTTTTATGTGGTGCTGAGGATTGAACCCAGAGCCTCACACATGCTAGACAAGTGCTCTACCACTGAGCCACAACTCCAGCCCAAGACTTTGTATCTTAAAAAATCCTTTTGAAATATCATGAGAAGAAGGAAAACCTTAAAATGTGTTGTTTTAGTAGTTAATGCTGCTTCTGTCAGTTTGCTCTTTAGAGCAGCAACAGTTAAATTCAATTGATGACAGGTAGGAAGGTGGGAAGATGCTGTAATAAAGACTCTAACTTCTATGAAGTGGTCTTATATTGACCAAATGATTAATTTTCCAAACAATTAGTCAGTAGTCAGTTAATTAACTAATATCCACCAAAAAGTTAAAGTCAACATTGCATTAACTATAAACAGGGGTAAAAGCCACCATTCAGAAAATGACTTGTATAAGAAATGAAAATTGGTAACATTTTGAAATATTATTCTGTTTTTTTTTTTTCTTCTTGGTCTTTGAAATCTGTAGCTTTCATGATTAAAGTAGAACTTGAGTGTGAGATTGGTTGCCCTAGGGTAAAAAGAACAAAAAAGAACTCTGGAAGAAAGCCAACTTCTTGACTTTATAGCTCCCAAGTAAGCTTTTGTGATATTCTATTGAAAATATTTGTCTAAAAACTGAAGAATGTTTGAAAAGCAAAAACTACGCATTGTTGAGACATAAGAGGTTTTTAAAGGAATAACAGAAGTGGGCTTCAATACTCACACTGAAAACATGGAATTTACATGAAAAACCATAGGGCTGGAGAAAATGAACAGAGCCATTTCCTTTACTCTAAAGGAGGTTAAAGTACAACTAGTTGAATTCGGGGAGATAATTGGATTTGATGTGATTGGGGCTTAGTTGCTGGTAGAATCCTGGAAAGGGGCAATTGCTACATACCCTGAGCAGTTATAAGCCATTCTTGTAGACTTGTGAGCACTAGTTTGTATTTTTGTTTTTATTATGTGAATTTAAAGAAACAGCTGTAATAAAAAATAAAAATCATCCATAATCTCATCAACCAGATAATATGTATTTCAAAGTTTATTCTGCTTATTATTTATATCTATGCATATTGATGATTATTTGTGTGTATCCATATCGGTACTTGTACTTCTATCTGTAGCTTTATTTGCATTTGTATCTATACCTTAGCTGTATCTTTATCTGATTTTAAAAGTAGTCTATACTGGAACATTCAGGGAATAAAGTGATAGTGGAAAGCAAAAATAAAAATACAAACAGTCGACATTTATAGAAAAATTTGGCCACACAATATTCCTTTGAATCCTAAAATATAAGCAGGGACAAATCCCCAACAGATGCAACACCTCCATTCCAACAACTTTATCAGAAGCAGCAAAAAGGAGCAATGAGGTGACTAGTGTTCTTGGGTACAGTCATGTGTAAAATAGCTATTAGGAACATGAAGTGGGTCAATTACAGAACAGCAGCTGCAAGTGGAGAGGGCTTACTTGTGCCAAAGTGGTTAGTGGAAGGGCCCATATTAAGGTCTGAGGAGGTGGAGCTATCTAGCCCCTGTGACCTTTTGAAAAACGATCAACCAGAATCTGTCCAGAGCCATCCATGGGTTGTGTGTGGAATATATCGCTCACCACAGCCTAATGAATAGGAGAATCTGGTGTCTGGGAACTTCCAATGGACATTTCCTCTGGCTGACTGCCCAGACACATTGTAAACCCTACTCAGGCTCTGTCTGGTCCCATACAGCACCAGAGATGGGGTGACCTGCTGTAGCCCCACAAGCACCTCTGAGATGGGTGTTACCTGCCTACCAAGATACCAATAAACTTGCTGGCTGCAAGACATCACAAAGCAAGACTCCACCCCTGGAACCTTATTCCTGCCCTTGATATGCCCCCTTAAAAAAAACTACGGAGCCATTTTCTAATTGTCTAGCCATAACTCCTGTGTGGACTGGATCTTTCAGGTGCTCCATTCTTTAAGTCTAATTCTGACTTTGTTGTTTGTTCTTCACTAATTATTCTAGATTTTAATTTCTTAGGTAACGTACACCCTCCTTGGCAGGAAGAAGAACCCCCCTAAGGCTGGTCACCTTCCTATAAGAATCTCCTTCCAGGGCAGAGCACCAAACTGCCAGGAGAAGATTCAAAATTGGCCTGGATATGGACAATAGCAGGGAGGAAAGAGGATGTCAGAGTGGGAAAAGGAAACAGAACCAAAAAGTTTCAGAAGACAAGCCACCAGGTTTTTGAATATTATACACAAACACTAGAAGCAACAGCTCTGTAAAGCTGGCAAACACCTTTTGAACCAGGATCCCTTCTAAAAATTCAGGAAAACAATTTTACATAAAAATGAGCAACAAAAAGGTGTCAGAGTTAAATCTCATTCAAAGTTTCAAAGATGCAAAGAAAATAAGGAGGAGAATAATATCCGTACAAAAGACATAAGCATGAAGAATTATATGCCTGTAAAAGAGATCAAAATTATAATCCACTGTTTCCAAACAAGTTTAAAAACATTCAAATGTGACATAAGGTATAAATGCATGACATACATCAGAATTCAAATAAAGCCAGAAATTATGTGAGAGAACTTAAGATAGAATTAGTTATAAAGAATGATCATATAAGGATAAAGTAAGCATAGCTAATACTACCTTAAGAAAATAAGACTAAAATTAAAATTTAAAATCCAACTTAAAAAAAGGGAACACTGAAGATAGGCAGAGAAGACACACCACATAAATGATAATTTCTGGAGAAAAAAAAGCAAAGTAAGAAAAAAGAATAAATACTCAAAAGCATAATTAAAGAAAACTTGTATGAAGTTAAAAAAATCATGTGAAACTTCTTATTGAAAGAGTGCATCATCAAAATTTAACCTGTGTCTCTGAACTTCTACTCATGAGCTTCTCATAGGAGCAGGACCTTCTCATAGGAACAGTCCAATCCTCTTTGGACTGTTCCTGTCCATGAACCTGCTCATCATCCTGGTGGTCCACTCTGACACCCACCTCCATATCCCCCTGTACTTCTTCCTCTACAACCTGTCCTTGGCTGACATTGGTTTCATTTCCACCATGGTCCCAAACATGATTGTAAACATTCAAACTGACAATGAATTCATTTCCTATGTGGGGGGAGGGGAGAAAGAGTGCATCATAAACTAACATACTATGGAATGAGCACCCAGTAAGACTAACACCAAGCCTTACTTCAGGGAAACTCCTGAGAAGGGGAAAAAGTATCCTTTGGGCATCTGAATAAAAAAATAAAAGCATATAACTTACACCATCATACAACAAGGACAATGTTTTATTCCAGAAAAGAAATAAACAGCTATATATAGATATGTTTAATACCTCAAGGACAGAAAATGTAAAATAAGAACCTTATATTGAGAAGAATTATGACTAAAACAGACTCAAACTGATACACACTTGAACTCAGAAACTGAGAGAATATTGTGCTTGTGAGCACGTCCAAGAGGAATCTGTTGGAGAGCAAGTTTCAGATGACCAAAACACGAGTGATATTAAAATGTGGAATGATGATAAAAATACATACTTCTAAAACTAGAAATAAAGGAGAGTCATCATAAAAGGAGATTATAATACAAACTTAACAGTGGGAAATGGAGAAGGGAATAGGGTATGTAAAAAATTTAAAAACTATTTTATTCTTAGTTCTCTTTTTAATTTCTTCAGTACCAGAAATTGAACCCTGGGGTGTTTAACCACTGAGCAACATTCCCAGCCTGTTTTTTTTTTTTTTTTTAAATTTTGAGACAGGGTCTCACTAAGTTGGGGAGACTGGCCTGAATTTGCAATCCTCTTTCCCCTGCCCCCTGAGCCATTGGGATTACAGGAGTGTGCCACTATGCCAGGCTGAAATTATTTCTAACACTTATTACTGGTGGTGGTATTATTAATATTACTATTCTTGTTATAGTCTGTATATAATTTGGGATAAAACAAGGACATCTCCTCTGTCCTTGAAAACAAAGATTTTGGTATGAGAGAAAAGAGATATAAATTTAATGTAGAAGAGGTTAAGTAAAACTAATTTATTTGAGACTCATATATGTATACTACATGCATGTGTATAAGTATGTGTATGTATGTATGTATATATATATATATATATATATATATATATATATATATATATATATATATAATCTCTA
>NW_025999968.1:23895754-23915935 GCF_001458135.2 Marmota marmota marmota | reverse complement strand
ACACACACACACACACACACACACACATATTATCACAGAGTGAAGTCCTGGGTAAATTATTTCACTTAGAATATAAAGGAAACCGGTAGCTTCTCTCACAACTCCTTGCTGAATTAGCCTTTCTCTCTCTACATAAATAAAATATGTAATATAAGTGTTATTTATAAAACTGGAATAACACTATAATCTTTTTTGCATATTTTAAAAAAGTTAGTATGAACATTTTTCTTTCTTTTATTATACATTTACCATACATCACTACATTAGTGAGGACTACATAATCTGGTATATAGGCATATAACATCAGGGCCATAATTTAAATAATGGGCTATTTTTATTGAACACTTACTTTTGTGTCTTAGGTACTTATTCTTCATTATGAATATGTTTTCAACAAACCCTTTTGTACTAGAATGTTTGCTATAGCCATAGCTATTTTCTTAGGAAAGCAGAATTATTAGTCAAATATACTCACTGATTTTGTTATTGTCAAATTGTCCCCCCAAATTTTCAAGTTTATATGTCCACTAATAGACTAATAGGGTATAGACTCCCATACCACATCTGGCTCCCCCTACATCCTTTTTATGTTTGCATTTTGTGAAAGTTTGTATTAGTAAACTGGGTAAACTATATTATGTTTTAGGGGAAACATTTTTCTATTTGAATATAATTTTGAGAACAAATGTTTTATTTTACAAACATTTCATTCATCTGTAACTTTAAATAATCTGTTTAAAGGAGGACCTCCCCCCCCCCGCCCATTTTTGATTCTTCAGATACCAATTACAGGTAATAAGTTATTACCTATACTTCTAACTAACTGGCTATGAATTGGGAGCTCCCATGACTTCCTACTTAGACCGAATTAATTTGATGTAACAGCTCAGAGAACCTAAGGAGATACTTATACTTATCAGCTTATTATATTGTTAAAGGTTATGTTAAAGGATATAGATAAATGGCTGGATGGAAGCAATATACAGGAAGTATGGGGGAAAGTGTACCAAGTATCTGTGTCCTTTCTGGACATGCCACATTCCAAGTTCAACTAGCTAGAAGCTCTCTGAATGTGTCCTTTGGGGTTTTATGGAGGCTTCATTAGGTAGGCAAGATAGATTATATCATTAGCCATTGATAATCAACTCAAACTTTAGTCCCTTTCTCTCCATGGAGGTCAGGAGATGGGAGTGAAAGATCTAACCCTCTCATCATAAGGGTGGTTCCTGGCAACCAGCACCCATACTGAGGTATCCAGGAACCCACAAAGAGTCACCATATTAAAACAAAAAGTGCTCCTAGCTCCCAGGAAATACCAATGAATTCAGAAGCTTTGTTTCAGTATTCCAGTCACTCAGGAAATTACAAAAATCTCAGGAATTCTGTGTTAGAAACTAGGGTCAAACACCAAATACTAGCACAAAAATCTTAGAACAAAAGGTTCTTCTATTGCCTCTGTATACCAGGGTTTTTTGTCATTCATGTTAGGGACTAGGTATGCGTTTGTGTCTCATAATATCACATGTTTAGTGTCTCTTTTTATGTCTGTAATGTTTGGTTTTGTATTACTCCAAATAAAGCCTTCAGTGATCCCTTTTCACTATTTACAATACTTTTTACTCTTAAATCTTAGTGAAACATAAATAAAATATATGAAGTCAAATAAAATACAGTGTTTTATTTGGCTTCATTTATTTGCAAAAATAAATTTATCAGTCACTAAGGACAATAAACAATTTCAAATTCATCTAGAAATGGGACAGATACTGAATTTAACAAAGTGTTTAAGGTTAACCACAAAGCATTTACTATGATGAATGTTGGTTCAATTAGCCTCTTCATCGGCTTCTGCTCTTAAGAGCTAAAAGCTAAGGGAAACTTCAGCTTGGGTTTAAAAATTTTCTTGAAATTACTGTACACATTTGAGAATGAACACCAAATTCTCCCCTTGAAACCATCTTTGACATGTACTTAACGTGGATTCATAACCTGCTGTGGGTTAGGAGATTTCTATAATGCAGGCCCTGATAATGAGGGCTTGTTGTGGCTAGGATTGGGCAACTATCCCCTTTCCTAACAGTGACTGCTCTGACTCCTAGGTACCCAAGTGGTGAATTTAGACTGGCTTCATAGAAGCATAAGGGAATCCTTGAAGAAACTAATCATGTGCACGCAGCATCTTTTAAAAGGACAAAGTACAAATTTTTAACAGTGGCTGAGCTCCAATAGTCTCTTGTTAATATTTTTAGGATATTTCCCAGTAGATTTCCAATTTTGCCTAATATATTTTTTAAAAGTAGGTCTTGCTATTTCAATCTGTCACCCTGGGGCAAAAGAACATGATGTCTCTCTCCAATGCAGAATTTTGAACTTAAGACAACTTTCTTTCTCTGTAAGGGAGATGTGTAGTTCTTCATATTGTTTTTTTTTTTCTTTGTACTTTCACTTATTTCATCTGATCCATCTAATTCATTAAAAGATACTTCAAAAATATCTCAGGATATATACAGTCAGTAAGTTAGAACTGAAGATTTTTTCAGGACCTACAGTTTATATAAAGCAGAATGAACTAAGGCCAGAGAAGTTATTACTTTCTACATTCACAAGTTCACAGCTGATTGATTTATTTAAAAACATTTATTTTGGTATCAGGAGTTGAACCCAGGAGCATTTAAAACTGAGTCACTTCTTCAACCCTTTAAAAAAAATGTTCTTTTATTTATCTATCTATTTTTTCTGAGAGAGAAAGAGAGAGAGAGAGAGAGAGAGAGAGAGAGAGAGAGAGAGAAGAGAATTTTAATATTTATTTTTTGGTTTTCGGCGAACACAACATCTTTGTTTGTATGTGGTGCTGAGGATGGAACCCGGGCCGCACGCATGACAGGCGAGCGCGCTACCGCTTGAGCTAAATCCCCAGCCCCAATATCTATCTATTTTTTGATACAGGGTCTCTCTTAAGTCATTAGGTCCTCATTAAGTTGCTGAGGTTGGTCTCAGATTTGTAATCCTCCTGCCTCAGTCTTCCCAGTTACTGGGATTACAGGTGGGTACACTGGTGAGCCCAGAGCTGATATTTTTTATAACTTTACTCAGGATGTGGAATAGTTTACCTTATACTTCATGTAAAAAAAAAAAAAGAAAATAATTCCCTGGCTTATTAATGACTTCCAAGATAATAAGTTATCAGTACGAATCCTCTAAAATTACATGCAGAAAATAGAGTTGCTGATTTGTATAATTAGTTTTCTAGCAGCATGGAAAGGATACCAAACAATGGATACATGATTTAGGATTGTTGCATTGGTATTTGTTCCATAATATACCCATACACTAGTAATACTCTATATACTTAGAAATACTAGGAAAAACAGATGGAATCAGTTTGTAAGAGGACTTTAATTAAAATACTAAGGAACCCTTGATTACCCAAACTGATTTTATCATATTAAAATACCCTTCTTCTTGACCTCTTCACAACCTTGCTGTACTGATGAATCTTCTTGGAAAAATGGATTTCTTTTTTCTTGGTGGCATGTGCTACTCTCCTAATATGCTGTTGGACCTTTATCTCTCTCTTATTTGTTCTCTCCTATCTCACTTAAAAATTAAACATTTCAAATCTTTTTCCTTGATTTTTAAAATTTCTATTTTCATAACATTTCTAAAATATTTTCACAACTTCAATAATCGTCTCTGTATTTATGATTTCAAGTACTATATTTTCAGCTTCAATCTTCTCTCAATTACAGACACTGCATTTCCAACTACCTGTCACTCGGATGCTTGTTGGTAGATCATGTTCAGTATTCCCAAGCCTGAATTTATTCCCTCCTCAGTGTCCTAAACTATCGTGATCACATTATTCTCCCTTTCTGTTAATGTCACATGTTTCTCCAAGTTATTTCTCTTCAGCTGCTCAGGATCAAAGCTTCAGAATAAATTTCCCTGGTAGTTATCATTCTCTTATTCCTGACATTCAGAGTTTTGTGATCTAAATGTTTCCATCCCCTGTCTCCCAAGATCATTTGTTGAAACTGAATCCCTAAGGTAATGGCATCAGAGGTGTGACCTTTGGGAGATGGCTAGGTCACGAGGGTGGAATCTTTACCAATGGGATTGTGGAGGTCTGAAGGAACTTGCTTGCCTCTTCCCTTCCAACATGTGAGGACACATGGAATGTTCTATTTAAGAGGAATGGGCCCTCACCCAACATCAAATTTTCTGGTACCTTGTTCTTGAGCTTTCCAGCCTCCAGAACTGAGCAGCAAATTTCTGTAGTTATAAATGATCAGCCTAAAGTATGTTGATGTAACAGCCCTAACAGAGTAGGACAGTTGTCAAATCTTGCAGATTCTACTTCTGAAATGTTCATCTGTCCTCAATTTTGCACCTCTTCCTGCAATCCTAATTCATCTCTTCATTAGCTCTTTATAGACTCCAGAAAGAGTGAAGTATTGTTCTCCCTGATTGTGAACATTTTTGTAAATTACCCTACAAACATATGTTAATTTACTTAAAATATAGCTTTAACTCATGTCCTCAAAAGCTGCCAACAGTCCCTGCTGACTAAAAGTAGAATTTCCTAAAGCATAATAGTTTCCCTGGAAATGGCTGCAATCTACCTTGCCATTGTCCTTTCTTTCACTTTTCCACACATAGTCTGCACAAAGGCTCTCGAATTTAATGTGCAACCAAATCAAACATAGATCAGGTACTGTTCTCTGAATTTTCTGTGCCTTTGATTCTGTGCTGTTCACTGTCTGTAACGCTTTGATGTTGCACCATCCTCTACTATAATTCCATTCTTCTTTTTTAAGCATCATGTCAAAAGCCAAACTACCCATGAGATCTTATTTGCATAAATTTTATATGTCCTTCTTCCAAATTTCCAAACATCTCTCTCTCTTTCTCTCTGTGTGTGTCTCATGATACTTCATCTATATTACTTTGCATGATAGTTTCCAAAATAGGATGCAAAATTTGAAAACTGAAGTTGCTGCTTTATTTCACTCCATATCTCCTACAGATCTTGTGTACTGTACTACTTTACATGGAATATGTACTCCATAAATTTTACTTAAATTATTCCACATAGTTGAGCCACATTAACAGAAAGAACCACAGGTAAACAGACTCGAGTTCATAATTAATATTTATATATTTTTTTAGTTCATGATGATATTTCCCATAAATTGGAAGTTTAGATTCTTTTTAGCTATGGCCTTTTCAGAGATGTTTATGTAAATTACAAATATCAAACTATGCTCTATTGTTATATCATCAGATCTCAAGTCAGCTTGTTTGAAATTCAAAAGAAAAATGCTAAGTACTAATGAATATAAAGAAAGTTTAACATTTTTTTTTCCCAGAAAAATCTAAATTAGTACAAACAAGTGGGAGGAGGTATTCCTGCAACTAAGCTGGATTCTTTTACCAAGTTGTCCTACATAGTGTTTGAGAAGTGCTTTGTATTCTCAGTAGAGTAAAATTGCTACACTTTGCCTTAGTTTGTTGACATCCAAGCAGAGGAAGGATAGTGTTCATTGTTAAGAAATGAAAATTGCTGGAACTGCAGACTGAAATGAAAAATGCCACCGGGGTACTCATTTCTTGTGATATTAACATGTGCCAGGAAATGTGTAACAGATGAAGAATGGAAAATCATCATTTTTTTTCTTTTTCTGTGATAAGTAAAAAATCTAGTAGTGAAATAGAAGAAAATAATGATCATGAATAAAACAAGATGACAAGTGCATAATTAGGGAAATTATAGAGTTTAAAAGCACAAAGTAGGTTTTGTTCAGTAGGAATGGGGAAGAGAGGATTTTTCATATTGAACAGTATTTCTCAATCTTGTTTTCCTTTTTTCATTATCACTCTTCTCACACATACACACCAAAGATTCTTTATGTATACCCTTTTATTTCTAAAAGCTAACCTCCATGGGCAAGAAATCTTAATATTACAGATACATGAATGTCTCATTATTTGCTGTGACCTATTGGAGAGCTACAAGTAGTTACAATATCTAAACTTTTTTCAACCTCTAAGAACTAATTTTCATCCTCTTGGGACAACATGAGGTTGCCATTGAGAGTGCCTGACACAGTGGTAGTGGCATGCCTAGATCTTGTCAACCAATTATATTCCCCTTGGGTCAATTCTGGCAGTCTTTTCATGTCCTACTGTTTTCAAATTATTGTCCCTTCTTTGTTCTCAGCTAGCTGTTTTAATCTGATTATGGCTTAAATATTGCAACTGACTGGCTTTTGGAATAACCCATTTGTAGTGAGTTGGCACATATACTTCTGAGTTAACAGAAAACTAAAAGTAACAACAACTTACACAAGATAGTTAATTGCTCACTCTGGAATTACAACACTGCAAAGTGTTGTCTTGAAGGACACAGGCTCTGCCTTCAATTCACAATGCTCTGTCAAATTAGGATGGGTCCCTTGTTAAAGTTGGTTTCCACAATCTAGGTAGCAGGAGGAGGAAACAGTGATGAAGTAAGGGGAGAGTCATGTGACAGCTGCCTCTTAGGGTAAGTATCCAGAAAGCAGCCACACATTACTCTGATTTATAACACACTGCTCAGGACTGAGTCACACTGCCACATGTGGCTCGATGGCAATATCATCTATTCTGGTGGCCATATTCCCAGTTAAAAATGGAAGAGTGAGATGTTGACTGTTGGAGGATGATTTGGCTTAGATATGAGGTATCCCCCAAAAGCTCATGTGTGGGAAAATTCAAGAAAGTTCAGAAGTTAAATTATTGGGTTGTGACAGCCTCAACCTAATCAGTGCATTAATCCATGTATGTGCAGTAATGATGGTAACTGCAGACAGGTAGGGCGTGACTTGTGGAGGTGGGGTCACTGGGGCTGTGCCTTGGTCCAGGAGAGTGAAGCTCTTTGTTCTGCTTCCTTGTTGCCCTGTCCTGAGCTATTTTCCTCCCAACCCTCTTCCATGGTGGTGTTCTGCCTCATCTTAGTCCCAGAGATGTGGAATCAGCCATCTAGGGACTGAGAACTCTGAAAACATGAGCTGAACAAACTTTTCCTCCTCTAATTGTTCTTGTCAGGTCTTTTGGTCACAGTGATGAAAAAGCGGACTAGAACAGGGGACTACTATAGCTTTTGTTATTCCTTCTTAGGAATTTTTGCTTAATTTTTTTATTTTTTGGTATTGGTAGACCAGTCTGTAAGACTTACTGAAATAAAAATAAAACTCATTAAAAATGACACATGGATTAAGATTTAACAAAGTACAAACTCCTTTTGTACTTTTTTTTATCATATAGTTCTTTTCTAGGAATGATTTTATATGTTGTTACAATTAGTAGATGCAATTGTTTCTTCTTAGCATGATAAGTATTTTGTATATTGTTATAGAATCTTCACAATTTTAATGGCTTTAAATATGCTATAATGAATATATATATTTATATTTGTTTGGAATAATTTCCTTTATCTGTTCACCAAAAGGGGATAGTTTAGTCAAAAGGGTATGATAATTTTGTATGTCTTGAAATGCACTGAAAAATAATATTGCAAATGAAAACTCATTTATTACCATGTATAAGTTATGTATCTGCTTGATTACCAAATTCCTTCTTTATAGGATAAAAATACACATAACTCTTATTTCATTGTGTTCTTTTGATAATTACTAGAGTTAAACATTTCTATGAAGATTTTTTAACTTACTAATTTCAACTTCAACTGTTCATTATACTTTTTTTTCATTTTACTATTATTTTCTACCACTTTTAATGAGCTCTGTATGCACTATAATAGAATCTTTGGTACATAAAATTTTCACATATTTGAATCTATTTCTAATTAGTATAATGAAATCATCATCTTTTTTTATAATAATGTAGTCTGACAATCTTTTTACCTACCTTATTTATACATATGGAGTTATATATTGCATGATACATATTGTTTCTCCAAATTTTAATCAGTTATTGAATAATTTAAAAATCTCTTCCCTTTACACTTATTATGTAGTATTTATGATACATAGATGTATATGTATGCATGTAGGTGTAACAAAAAATTTTTATTTTTATCATGGATTCCTCTCGTTTTCTTTTTGCAATGATCTCCACTGATTCAATGATGCTTACAAATATTTGACAATAGTGAATAATGCTAGATCTTATTTTACCTGATGCCATAGTTTGGACCTCAGCTGACCCTCTAAGACCAAGATATAAAAGGGTTTGTTCCAAGCTCATTACACTATTAGGAAGTAGCAGAACCTTTAAGAGGTGAGGCCTATTTGGAGATAGTTAGGTCATTAGAGGAGTGCCCTCGAGGAGGATATTGGGACCATGGCTCAGTTTCTCTCTTTGATTCCTCACTACCATAAAGTAAGCAGCTTCTCTGCCACTTGGTACAGCTAGGATAGACTATGTTGCCACAGGCCCAAAGGCTACGGAGCCAAGTAATCAGGGACTAAAATATATGAAGCCATGAGTCAAAATATTTCCTATTCTTAAGTGGATTTATCTCTGTCACTGTTTTATCACAGTGACAGAAAGCCAACACACCTGCCATAATCTTTCTTTAAAAAAAAATCTTTTGAGAGATCCACAAATATTTAAGATTATTTATTTTTGAATAGAATATCATTAGAAATCTTTAAAAAGGAAAAAAATGGGCTCATAATACTTGATGTGGGGAATGAATTTTTAAGAATAGTATAATAGGGAAGTAGAGCAGCCCCCTTAAACAACCGTTCTCCCTTTGAAGTAATAGCAAAACCACTACAGAAAACTCCTAAGAGGATTTCTGTTCTCAAATGTTAAAGGCTCACACTTAAATATCTGTCCATTATTCTAAGACTAGGTTATCTGATCACCAACCATCTATTTTGGAAATTAACTTATATGATGGAAGAGGTGGTCCAAACTCATTACCCAAAGCTGCTTCACCTTGTTTATATTGGCATATAACCAGCAAACACCCTCTGGTAATTTTTCATCCTCTTTTCTAGAGACTAAGAGAAGATAAAGGAGTGAGAAAAGGGAAATAAGATTTTTTTTAAGACAGAATCTAACACAGAAAGATGCATGGCAAAAAGAGGGGAAAATAATTAGGAAAGAATGTCTCAGATTTGTCATGGTTGTTCTCTTGATTACTTCTCATGCTTAAATGTATAGAAGCATTTCATACATGCTCCTTTGAGTTATGCTAATCTTTCTAACATCTCATAGCTGATACCAAACCATAATAGTATTGCCTGGCTTAAGAATTATAGATGTATTATTTACTTTTAAGTCACTTTATATGTAAGTGTGCCTTCTGAGCTATAAGAGCATAATTAAAACAAGAAGTTAGGGCCAATTTTTGTGAATTTATTTATGTTAGGCAATCATAGTTTGAGATGAGTTTTTAAGTTGAAAGTTGCAGTTTTATTCACTAAATCGGCCAGGCTTGGAGTTTATATCAAATTATTCTTGAGCTTCACAATTCCATGTGTATATACCGAGGCTCAATATAAAAAATAATCCTTATTTGAAACTATTCATAATTTTTTCTGGTCTAATATTTGAATGCAAATTTAGAGGGGAGGATATCTTTTTCTGAAAACTTGATTCCAAAACCAATTGGTGGGGGGCAACAAAAGTTCTGAATTATAAAAGATGCTGCAAAAATCAGCTGACGAATCCCACCACTTTCTTCCCTTGTCAAAATATATTCCTCAGGAAAATAAAAACATAAAAGAGAAGTCCAGATACATATCAAATGTCTAGAAAAGCAAATGTTAGAGCAGATGTTGCTTAGTCAAAGAAATATTTATTTTTATACATTTCTCTGATTAGTTTTCTCTTTAATAGCACGAAAATGAACACATACACACACACACACACACACACGTACACGCACACACAATCAATCTCCAGGGTGTTCTAACTATTTTCTGTGATTGTGTGGTTTAATCCATTAGAAAACTAGCAGTACATATCCCTGCTCACACTCTACTGGAGGAATCACAGTTTCACAGTTTGGTTCCCAGCACTGCCTTGCAGGGCTGCTATCATAATGAGTTTTTGGCTCTGGACATGCAGGCAGAAGTCTCGTACTTTGGCTTCTCAATGGGGTAGGAGAGAAACACTAGAGGAAACAGCAATTAGATCAATATATAATAATGCAACAGCTATAGAATTGTTCCCTGTACTCATATCTATGTTACTGAAGTAGTGTGTTTCTTTCTTGTGCCCAAGTAATTTGTTTTCCAAGAAGAGTAGTACACATTTGTACAAGCTGAGACGTAGGAAGCAAGCTGAGAAATGGAGGTATTGAGAATTATTTATTCAGAGCATTATTTAGTTGAGGTCTTTTTTTTTTTTTTGTTTTTAACAAGAAGAAAAGAAATGACTAAATCCAAGAATTTAATCAGCCATGAAACTTCGGATGCAAAAGATTTTTATGGGTAAGCTTTTTAAAAAAATCTGTTACTAAGAAATATTATAAAAATAAACTAGTTTAAAGGACATAATCTCATCATATGAAGAGTTATAGGACATATTCAATTTATATTTTATGTACTTTGTAAAAAAATGCAAGGTCGTAAGCAACCACAAGCATCTAAAGGTCTTATTGCAAGTATTGCTCCAGTGCTCTGGAGACTTATGACATCAGGCACCTCACTGGCATTTATTCCTACCAGAGATAATGTGATTGTTATGATTTGGATCTGGAATGTTCCCCCAAAAGCTGATGTAACTGTAAGCAGGTGGAGTGTGGCTGAATGAAGTAAATCACTGGGGACATGGTCTTGGACTATATCCGTCCCTGGCTATTTCCTCTCTGTCTTTCTGCTCCTGTGGTATCATGTTCTGCCTCCACTCAGGCCCAGAGCAATGGAGTAGGCTCACCATGGACAAAACCTCTGAAACCATGACTCCCAAATAAATGTTTCCTCCTCTAAGTTGTTCTTGTAAGGTATTGTGGTTACAGTGATGAAAACCTGTCTGGGCATGAATTTAGCTAAACTTGAGGACATATGGATGTTCCCTCACTTCCTTCTTTGTCCCTGGGTAAGTTTCTTAACCTTTCTGTCTCTCCCTTTTGTAAGATATTTTAAAAGTGATCATATTACACTCTGTATACATACATTAAATTATCATGTGGTCTTACATTTGTGCAGATAAAAATTAAAAAAAAAAGATAAAAAAGATGATACGAATACTTACTCAGCAAGATAATTGTTAAGATCTATGATAACATACATAAAATTTTATTACAATGGCTATAAAAACATGGGGGTTCAACCACTAATAGTTATCATTATTCTCTCTTCTCCAATCTGTCCTATGTTTTTTCCTATACAACGTATGGCAAATATTTCTTACTTATATTTATGGGTTTTTTTCCAGTCCTGCTTCCATAACCATGGAAGCACAGTTAATTGATTATGGCACTATATTCTACTATGATTGGACAATATTTTAATCTAATTATCTTAGATATTTGCTGAAGTTGATTCTGTGTTATGTAGTTTTCTTTCCCTGTTTTTTGGTAGATATTATAATATCTACTATGCATTGCATACAAAAAAGGAAATTAACTGAATTGTTTCTCCATTTTGACATTTTAATTTTATTAAAGTTGAATTTTTATAGGACTCTGATAATAAAGTAAATAAGAATTGATTTGTGCCATTATATTTTTAAAATTTTGTTTGCTTTTGTGTTAGCTGGGGATCAAACCTGTGGTCTTGTTTAAGCTAAGCAGGAGTTCTACCACTGAGCTATATTCCCAGCCCAACCACCAATGTTTTGAAAATTATTTTGTTTATACACCAGGGTGAAATCAGTTTCTGTTGTGAACAGGTCATAGTTCTAAACTATTAGGTTAATTTGCAAGTGCTTGATCTCCACTAGTTTCAGAAAGAAATACAGAATCCAAAGAGCAATGGATTGTGATGGTGTCAGACTTCACATGTACTTATAGAAGCTATAACCTTTAGAGAATGGGGAGAGTTAGAGCTGCCTCAAGTATCAGACTTATATTGCTCAAAAGTGGGTCAACAATTGGTATAAACCTGAAGCAAAAGTTCTCCAAAGACTGTGTCTTTAAGAAAGGAAAGGGAACTAGGGGTACCCCTCAGTGGTACAGCACTTGCCTAGCATGCTTACGACTCTAGGTTGGATCTCCACCATCAGAAAACTAAACAAGGCCAGGAGTGGTGGTACATGTCTATAATCCCAGAAACTCAGGAGGCTGAGGCAGGGGGATCTCAACTTCAAAGCCAGACTCAGCAGCTTGGCAAGGCCCTGAGCAACTTAGTGAGACTCTGTCTCAAAAAAAAAAAAAGGCTTAGGGGTAGAGCCCCCCTGGTTTCAATCCTTGATACCCCCAAACAAAAGAGCATGAATAAATACATAAAAGAAAGGAGGGGGGAGTTTTCATAGAGAATTTAATTATTGCCTTCAATTTTTTTATTATTTGAGACATGAGAATCCAAATATTAAGTGAATAGTAGACAAATCTCTCTTTGGGAAAGAAAAGAAAAATGTTTAAATTCAGGCAATATATATATATATTTTTTTGCATGCCAGGCAGAATCCTGGTATTCCTTGAAATTCTCCATTCCCTGTAGTATGTAACTTGTGTAGTCTATTCCCCTTTAGTGTGAACAGAATGTTGTTACTGTCACTCCTGTGACAAGGTTGTTATATGACAAAAGTGGAAGGATCTTACTGATGGGATTAAGACTGCAGATCAAGTGACCTTGAGTTAATCAGAAATGAACATTCTTCAGGTGAGTCATTACTTGAGTCTGATGAGCCATTAGGAGAATCTGAGTCCTTCCTGATAATTAGAGAGACTTGGAGCAGCAGTGATGTTCTCTTGGCCCCGAAGAAGCAAAATGCCATCAAAGTAGACAGGGCAAAGCAGAACAGCCATCAATAGAACAGGGACCTCAGGTTTACAGCTGCAAAGAACTGAATTCTACCAGCAAACAATAAGCATGGAGGAAGAGCCGGAATCTCAGATGAGAACATACACCAGCCAACACACTGATTTCACTGTCAGGCCTGAGAAGACGACTCAGACACCCAGTGTCCAGACTCCTGGGACTGTGAGAGAATACATCTGTTTATGGTAAACCTCTACATCTATAGTGGTCTGTTTTATAGTAACAGAAAACGAGAACATGTGGCTAAAAAAAAATTGAACTCATTTTCTTTTTTCTATAAGGAAAAATATTACCTCTCCTTAAAGTTAACCATTTCACACAAGAGTGTTTTGATTCCACTGTGTCTTTAACCTCTTTCTATGATCTTGACTCCAGTGAGTAGTTAACCAGGCCAGGTATCCCCTTCTGTAAGACAGTCCTGTGTCTATTTCTTGTCCTCCTTTACATGTCTCCTTAGCTTTATCTCAAAGAGTTGTTATCTATAATTGCTTTCTTGAATTCATCTTCTCTACTTCACTGCAGACTAGCTTGCTCCTACTAATCCACAGGAACATTATTGACATGTTTGCCCACAACATTCTTTGAGTCCAACAAACATATTTTTTTTGCTATCACTTTTGATTCCTCAGTAACATTAACACCTTCTCTTTGCAAACAACAATTTCTTTTAGCTTTCATCACATTTTATTCTCATTTTCCTGTTTCTTCCCTGACTGTTCTATTTTTATGAAATTTTGGTTATTCAAGGCTCTATCTTCGTCCCTTTTTTTTCCTTGTAAATACTCTCCTAGAACAATGTCATCACCCTCTTTATTTCAGTTGCCATGTATATATGCTGAAAATCAATCTAAAATCCAGATCTTTCTTCTTTGTTTCAAATCTGTATATCTAGTGGCTTTTAGAATGTCTCCATTTGGGGGGCCAACAGGCACCTTTAATTCCATATATCTAAAGATTAATTTATTCTTTCTTTCCAGATTTAGTCTTTTCCTACACTCCCCATTTTAGTAAATTTCACCATTATTTCCCTACTTAGCCAATCAAAGGAGTCTGATATCACCTTATATTAACTTTCTGTTAGACTTTCCCCTTTCCTTTATCAGTCACATTTAATTATTCACCAAAATTTCCTCCTAGTATTATCTTATTTTTTATCCACAGTTAATTACCTTAATTAACTGCCCATATTTCTCTATATTTTATATTGTCCTCAAAGCTTATCTCTCTTTTCAACCTAGTATTTGTTTCTGTGCATAACACCTGGAGTGATTTTATACTACATGCATCTTATTATGTCACTTTACTATTTGAAAATGCAATGACTCCTTTTCTTCTGAGTTAAATATCAAACTCTAATAGACACACAGAGCTTTCCCCATCTGCCTTTTCCCCATTGCCCTCCTCTTCTCACCTTTACCCTCCTGTTTTACCATGGTTCATCACTCCAGTCATAAATAACCAGGATTCTTGCCTCCATGTCTCCTCCCTGCTTTCTCTTCTGCCTAGTAAATGCTTCCATTTATGCTTGTTTCTTTTGGTTGACAGTTATTTGTTTCTATCAGTTGATATGTCTTCTCTGATCCATCAAACTTGGCTTAGGTGCTCTCCTTCATCCATCATAGCACTGTGGCTTGAATTCCTAAACCAAGTGGAGTTGAATGGCTTTTCTAGAAACTTTTATAGACAATAACTTCCTTCAGGGTGTGACTGCTTCCTTTCCAATGGTGATGCCTCTAGTTCTAAACACTGCTTGACAGTGCATAAATATTTTAGGAAAAAGTTATTATTATTACTTTTAAGTATTCTAATTACTGTACAATTTTACTTTTTCCTATAAACTGGTCATTTCGATGATAAAATCCTCATATATAAAATGATAATGTAGGGCCAGGGATATAGCTCAGTTAGTAGAGTGCTTGCTTCATATACACAAGGCCCTGGGTTCAATCCCTAGCAACACACGCACACACACACACACACACACACACACACTCACCCAATGATAATGTAGATTACTATATATCTAGTACTGCCTCAGAACTGAAGTTATATAACTAAATTTAGTCTGGACTTTTTTGAGGAATATTGATCTCTTATATATTCTGCTTGTGTATCAGCTCAGTTCCTATTTTTTTGGTCTTATTTGTTAAAGCAAAATCAGAGAAACAAGTTTAATACCATGTATATTTTTGGTTGATTTGTACATTTATAATTAACAAGTACAAATCAGTGATTTGAATAACTTAACCAATAAATGTAAAAATAACATCTATCATGATATTGCCTTATTTTTAATTTATTTATGTGCTTTACAATAAATCAATTCATAGCATCTTTAAAAAACTACATGCATGCTTTCTAAAGAAGTAGACAATTGAAACATTTATGTAGATGGTCAAAGCAAAGCAAGTGGCCACATGAGGAAAATTTTTTAAATCTGAATTGAAATAGAAAAAAATTATATATTTTACTTTGTAATTTTTCATAGTTTTAGAGAAAACAGTCTATTTTCTTAGTTAACTAAACTTGAAACTGTAGCAGCAGTTTTGAGTTTCCTTTCCCACATCTCCTGCTAATTTCTCTACTAAATTGCCCATCTCTGTAGTTTCTATCTCAATAGTTTGTAATTCTTCAATACCTATCTGATTCCTCATTGTTTATTTCTGTCCAAGTCAGTCCTTCATAATAACTTCTCATAAGTCTTCTCACACCATTCATATTAGAGATTATTTATGCCATTTATGTACTGTAATACATTGAAAGATTTTTCCATGATCAAATCAATAAAAAAAATCCTCTGCTTGCTAAAATGCCACTATAATATCCACCCCAACACTTCATTGGCAACATCTCAATTTTTTCCTTATGTGGACCCAAAGAAGTCAAACCCAAACAAATTCTCTGCATTTCAAATTTTGTATTTCTATTATATTTTCTTCAAGATCCTGGTTTCCTAATTCATCCTTACAAAATCTTACACAAGCATCAGGGTTCCATCCATAAAGCATCTACTTCAGGAAGCAGTTCTCAATGTTTGAAATCTGACGAAGTCACTCCTCTGAGCCACGTTAACATTCTCTACTGTCTTTCATCAACTATAACCTGATTATTAATATATATGTTTGTGGGCTTATATTATTAACAACACTATCCCCATCTCCAAGCACTATTTGATGATCATTTTGTGAGTACAGTTTCTTATTTATAATTCCATCCTCAACCATGCCTAATTTTGTATCTTATAATTGGATTCACTATTTTTTTTTGTAGAAATGGAATTGGATTTTCATTTATTGACATACATTAAAAGAAAACAGTTCATTTATAAAATGGATTAAAAAGTTGAAATACACAGAAGTTAAAAAGCTATTTAGTTGTGACTAAATATACTAAGAAGATTTGCTGTTCAACTATTTAATTTACTGGAGTTGCTATAGTCAGATATATTTTTTCCTTTTCTTTTAACCTTTTTCTTCCTTTTGTTTTTGCTGTACATATCTTCATGGAGACTGAGCAATGACTATTTCTCTTTCCTGATGTCAAAGAATTTTTCCTCTATTAGATTTTCCCTAGGGTTAGGCAGAGTAATTTAGAATGAACTAAACTTGACTTGAATCCTAACCCATTTCTGAAAATGTCAAAGTTTTAAATTGTGTACCTCTGTACAGGATTTGTAAAAACTTGACTTACTTCCAGATTCTGCTTTGAGCAACAAAACATACCATGTTTAAAATTGAGTTCATTTGAAGAACACAAACTAATGTCTGAAAGAAATGCCACTCAGAATATCATTTCCTCTCAGAAATATCTCAATATACTCAATATGCCTATCTACAAAGCAGCAAACTTCTAAGCTGTGCAAGTGAATGAAATTGATATTAGCTGTGCCTTCTTTTTGGGAAGAGGGTGCCATATGAATGGAGAGTAAATGCTATGTGACGTTCATCTTTACATGCTTGTGGGGTATTTTCAGCAGTTGTTCTTTCAGAAAGTAATTTCATTTATGGATTTCTTTTTTGGGAGATGTTTTTATAAAATAGTAACCAGGATACATTTAATCTTTACATTTTTAGGAGGAAACTGCTCAATTTGGGGCATGTACATTCCTGTTGAAATGTTCCTGCTGAAAGCTGCATGCAGATCTTTTGAGAGGTCACCAGCTTTAGACTATTTTTAAATTTTCATGACAGCTTTTACACTCTCCTGAGCATGCAGGATCTAAGTTTCTACTGAAGCATGTAATTACCAGACATGACTTAACACCTGCCATGTGGTGCCACGTAATGGCAAATGGAAGCAATGTCAAAATGGAAGATTGGCAAGCTGGAGATGGTCAAGTGAGATAACTCAGAGATTCACATATTATGGCAAAAAAGAATTTTATGTACAAGAAATGAAAACGTTTCTCTTCAAGGTGCTCTGCACCAGAGAAACTAAAGGGCTGTTTTTTGTTTGGAATGAAGATGTGGCTTCCTTGATGATTTGAACATCCTACTCTTTCAAAATTGTTTCTCACCTAATTTGTCATTTTATTTGCTGTTTCCACTGTGTGGTTGGCTCCTTTGCATTAGGGCATCTTCTGTAGCGAGCAATTCACAAAGTGAGCAGCTGTGAATAGTTGAAAATGAACCTGCAGTTGAGCTTTGGGATGTACGGTGATCCCTGCAGAGATTATTAAAGCTGAGGATTCCTGGGTTTAGCCCTCACAGATTCAGACTCAGTAGGTCAGGAATGAAGCCTAGCAATCCACATTTTTCTGAAACACTGAGTCCTTGGACTTGACTGGACTGGAAAGACACTGCTCTAACTTCAAAAAAGCTATCTTTTAGCTTCGTTCTACTCCAAGTGTAAACTGTTGGCCAGCAGGATCTTAGTGTCTTCTGGGAGCAAGATAGAATGCAAAATCACAATACCAACCTATCTATTGAGTCAGAATTTGCATTTTGACAAGATCCTAGGATGATTAATATAGCAAACACATTGGATTTAGTTACGGCCTCATAGTTCATTAGATTCACTGTCACTGTGAAGACAGAAGGGAGAGTAGGGCACGGGTGAGGAAAGTTTGGGTGGAAGTGTGTGCATTAGTTGGGAAGATGGTGAAAGACTTGAGGCACTTTGGTGACCTCATTAGGGCAAGCAGGACCATATTTTATAATGATTCCAGGGGCACTTCAGCTCAGTTTTAAAAAATGTTAAACTGTTTTGCTTCTCATTTGTTTAAAAATGTTCTTATATAACCGGGTATATTGGTGCACACCTGTAATCCCAGCAGCTTGGGAGGCTGAGGCAGGAGAATCACAAGTTCAAAGCCAAACTCAGTAATTTATCAAGGCACTTGGAAACTCAGTGAGACCCTGTCACTAAATAAAGTACAAAATAGGGCTGGCGTTGTGGCTCAGTGGTTGAGTGCCCTTGAGTTCAATCTCAGTGCCCCCCACAAAGACTCTCATGTAATAATAATTCATTCACACTTTAGATTTTTCATAAAGTCATTTTGATAAACTATTGTTTTGGTTGATTCATTATGTATTAAAGTTTGATGGTTAGAACAGATAGAAAGTTGAGAGCTCACTTTCTGAGCTCACCTTGTTATGAAAATGTGTGCAGATTGGCACAGTTATAGGTGTTGAATAATTCAAGGAAAAAATATCTGATATTCCTCAGGTAGTCATGATCTTTAAGCCTGGCTACAGATGCATTTTGCCTGAGCCAAATAATCTCAATTAGCACTGAAATTTCAAGGAAAACATACCAACTATATTCTCTGAATGAGTCCTAAATCTAGTCAAATGAGTTCAGCTATTTTAAGCATCTATAAAGTAGAATAAATTTTATGATAATAAATTAAATCACATAATCTAATGAATATATTACTTGTCACTTAGCAAGATAACTGTTACAAGCTAAATACTAAAAGCTGTGTATTTAATTGATAAAAGCCATTGATTGCATTAGAAATACATAAAGTTATCCTGTAATGTCACTATCACCCAGAGTTCTGTCTCATTAATTCCAAAGAGACACTGCAAGTTTTATGGTAATTTTGACAAATTAAATTTCTTAGTGTTTTAATTTGGATTTTGTAATCTTTCTTGCAAAATAGTTACTTAACCTCACAAATTCTAGTTTTGTAATAATTAATTAATATTTAATTCTCATATAACCAATAAGATTATAATCTCTAAATAAAGTTTCATTTCATTTTAATTAAAAAATGTTGGAGTAGTATCAGTGAGAATTTTTCCCATAGGATATTGAACTTGGTCATTCTTCCTAAGTGAGTAAGCACATAATCTCCTTTCATGGTCAACAAAAAAATCTAGGTTTTATTCTTGCCAAAAACTGCTTTGAATTTCTTCTTCTTTTTTTTCCCCTAAAGCATAATCCAAGTCACATACTTTCTCCTCTAGGGATACTAAATAGGAAAATCATTTGGTGTATGACATTATAATTGATGAGTAAAAAATTAAAATATGTCAAAACTAAGGGGTTGCATTGTACCTATCTAAACAGTATTCTTGTCTCACAATTAGAAGTGGAAAGAATCATTCATATTTATCTAGTTATGATATATCACTCTTTCCTAAATTTCCATAATGAGAAGAATCACTCTGGGTACTTATTAAAAATACCACTTCCCATGGCTTTCTCTGTAAGTTCTGGTTAGGAGGAATCTAGGCATTTGTACTTTTAAGAACTTAAATAATTTAAATCAGCAGAGATGGATGGGAAACATTGTTATAATATTAAGATCCAGAAAATGAAAATTCAGACTCATTTGTGACTAAATCAGAATAGATCAGTGCTCTTAACAATGGCTGTATGTTAGAAATCCTCATTTAAAAATTCTAATGGCCATGGCACACCTAGAGCAATTAAATCATAATCTCTGAAGTGGGACCCAAGTGTCAGAATAATTGGGGAACTACATCAAGGAAGATTGCAACAGCCATACCAAGTGTTTCAGAGAATTGGAACAGATTTGAAAGTGAAAGACCAAGAAGATAAACATATGAGAGAGAAAAAAAAGCACAATTTTCGAAGTAATGAAGTTATAATAAGGTTATTGCACATTCAGTGAAAGGACATAGTTAATAAATTTGTTGAATTCGAATCAAAGGCAGTAGAGAATGGAGTTGTACTTCAGTGGCAGAACATTTGCCAGTCATGCAGGAGGCCCTAAATACAATTCCCAGCACCACGCCACAAAAAAAAAAAAAAAAAAAAAAAAAAAAAA
>NW_025999968.1:23739371-23895731 GCF_001458135.2 Marmota marmota marmota | reverse complement strand
TGTATATATAGTCAGTTAATCCTTCTAATAATCCTACGTGACAGATAAGGTACCATTATTTTTTTTATGCTGTGGAAATTAAGGCATAGGAAGGTTAAGTTACTTTTTCCAGGAAATGCAGTTAATTGTAGAGCTAGAACAGGGATGCAGGTGATCTGGCTCCAAGGTCCAGGCAATTATCCACTATTATGCTGAAGGATATGAAGATGGATAAAATCCACTCACACTATAGTTGATTTTAGCAGACTTAGAACATACTTGCTTTTTCTGATTCACACTCTCTGTGGGGAAAATATAAAAAAAATATGTTAAAGAAATAATTATCTGTACCAGAAATGAAAGTGGAAATAAAAGGAAGGCAAATCCAGAAGCAACAACAACAAAATATATATAGATAGATATAATCTATACAGACATAATTTATATCTTTAGATATCTATCTAGATGTATAGTTATGAAGATGAGGAACAGTTTATTTAAGGAGTTTAAGATTTTGTATTTCAGTTGTGCCTAAAAGAGTATGGAAAGAGTAAAGGTAAATAAACCACCAGGGACATATCTCATGATTACAGAACAAGATGTAGCATCAGGGAGTGCTGTTTCAGAACTGAAAAGTGCATATGCTAAGGAATGACCATACCTGGTGGGCTAGTAGCTTTCATTAGGCCAGTGAAATAATATGCTTTGGAAACACCTATTGTAGTTTCAGTTAATTAATCTGTAACGATAAGTTTTAGTTAGAAAAAAATCCAGCCTTTATTTAATTTTTCATTTAACCATGAAGTATTTATCTACAACACGGTAGGCATTTAGGCAACTAACGATTTGACTGTGAACAAATAAGAAAAATGTTCTTATTGCCATGGTGCTTTTGTTCTATTGAGGGGAGTGATAACACGTAAGTAAAAACAAGTTAGATACTGATATGACATTTTATAGGAAAATAAAGCAGTATACTTGGGATGGAGGGTCATCATGGTAATAGTGGGATACTGAAGGTCTGTGGAAATGTGGTTGTGAAGGTGATTTGCTCATGTAGAATGGTCAGGGAAAGTTTCCTCTGATAAGTTAATTGAACAAAAATGAAAAAAAAAAAGAAATGAAACAAGAGAGAAAAGGGTAATAAGAGTACTTGGACACCTGATTGTGTGAAATGAAACACATGCACCCTTGTCATGCATGGACAGGCTCTTCAAGTATCTTGCACCTGAAGAGATCCATGTCAACAGGAAAGAAGTCACCTAAACATGAATGTAGTCACAAGGCCAACCTCCCCTAAAGCTGGCAAATAGACTACATGTGTTTCTTGCTGGTGTAACTCTTATGTGCTACAAATATGTGTTAACCAGGACATTGATCTGTCTGTATCTATGTGTGTGTGTGTGTGTGTGTGTGTGTAAAATTTCAGGCTTTGCTTGTCTCATAAGAGAAGGTACTGAAGATTTGAAACACTAAAATCAGCTCTTTTTTGTATTTTTTGTTGATTCTTTTTAATTATACATGACAATAGAGTCTATTTTGATACAATTATTGATATGCAGAATATATCATGTTCTAATTAGTGCCCAAATCTTGGGGATATACATGATGGTGGGATTCACTGTGGTGTATTCATATATGTACAAAGGAAAGTTATGTTAGATTCCACTGCCTTTCCTATTCCTATCTCCCTCTCCTACCTGCCCCCCTTTGTGTAATTCTCTGAATTTTTTTCTCCCCACTCCTCTTTATTGTGGGTCAAATGGTGGTTCCATTCTTAGTTTTTTTGAGGAATCTCTGTACTTCTTTCCAGAGTGCTTGCACTAATTTACAGTCTCACCAACAATGTATGAGTATACACTTTCTCCACATCCTCACCAGCATTTATTGTTACTCGTATTCTTGATAATTGCCATTCTGATTGGAATAAGTTAAAACCACAGTGTAGTTTTAATTTTCATTTCTTTAATTGCCAATGATGTTGAACATTTGTTTCATATATTTGTTGACTGTTCATATTCTTTTGAAAGTATATGTTTAGTTCCTTTGCTCATTTATTGATTGGGTTATTAGTTTTTAGGTGTTAAGTTTTTTGACTTCTTTGTATATCCAGGAAATTAACACTCTATCTGGGGTGTGGGTGGCAAAGATTTTCTCCCATTCTGTAGGCTCTCTCTTCAGGCTCTTGATTGTTTCCTTTGCTATAAAAAGCTTTTTAGTTTGATGCCATCCCATTTATTAATTTTTGATTTTCTTTCTTGTGCTTTTGGAGTCTTGTTAAGGAAGTCACTTCCCAAGCCAACATGTTGAAGAGTTGGGCCTATGAAAAAAGCCAAGCAGGAGGCATCACAAGACCAGACCTTAAATCATACTACAAAGCTATAGTAACAAAAACAGCACAATGTTGGTACCAAAGCAGGCATTGAGACCAATGGAATAGAATAGAAGACACAGAGTCTAACCCACATAAATACATTTATCTCATAGTAGAGAAAGGCACCAAAAACATACATTGGAGAAAAAATAGCCTCTTCAACAAATGGTACTGAGGAAACTGGAAGTCAATGTGTAGTAGAATGAAATTTAACCTCTATCTCTCACCTTGCACAAATTCAACTCAAAGACCTAGGTAGTAGACCAAAATCAGCTTATTTACATCAACAAACACATTTAATTGCTGCTAATGCTAATGTCCAAGGGGGGAAAAAAGGTGTGTGTGTGTATGTGTTTGTGATTACATGAACATATCACATTATTTATGACTCTGATCTGTATTCTTACTGAAAATTGGAATGGGAAATTAAAATATTTCTTATTAAAACATGCATAGGCAGAAAGTATTGAAAGGCTGATTCAGTCAATTCAATACATCGATATGGCATATGATGAAGTATTAATACAAATAGTTTTCTTTAGTTTTGTCTGATCTGCTTGTCTCGAACCAGGATAAAATTTGCACATGCCAGTAAAGGAAGACACCATTGCACAAGACAGACTGTGAAAGCTGATAACTTTGGATACACTGCTTAAATTACTTTGGGGTGGACTTTAGCTTCATACCGTGAAAGCAAATTAGGACTAAGTGTGAGTGCATTTCCTTGAGTACACTGTAAAGATAAGTCTGTAGTCTTTTTTCTAAACAATTCTATGACATGTGGGAAATGCAGAAAATGAGAGACATTGAAAAGTCTGATGGTACTTCTTGCTTGAGGGGTAAGCACAAGATTAAACCAGGGAACACTATCATGAATGGGAGGAAATGGCTAAAAGCAGCTACTACAAGAAAAGGTGAAGATGCAGTTCATGGGAGGGTATCAAGGAACCAATGCAATTATACCATTCATAAAATATTACTCTTAGCTCTCTCTCATATCTCAAAATGACTAATGACTAAGTTTGGGAGAAGCTCTTTAAACATTTTTGTGCAAAGAAGTGATTTGGATGCTTGCTGATTTGAGTTCTCTCTAAAACTCTGCTTCATAATTTGCATTAAAGAAATGGTGTAATTCTGTTGAGTCAGTTAACTAACTGGAAACTATTTGGAGCTACAGTTTGGCTCATTTTGTAGTCTTTATTTACTACTCCCTCCAGCCCCAAATTTCCTCAGAGAAATCCTACAATGGATTTTAAAGGTAAAATACTACTCAAATCTAAACTTACTACAAATGATGAAAATCATAAAGATTAAATTCTCTGACTACAATGGAATTAAGTTAGAAATGAATAAAAATTTTAAATAACTAAGAAGCCCCCAAATATTTGGAAGTTAAAATTTCCAATGTCAACAACATGTGCGATGGCTTGTTCACCATTGGTACCCACGTGCCAGGAGTTCTAAGGAATTCTAGGAGTGTTCCATAACCAGGAGAGGCTGTGGCAGGAGATCCATCATCATAACTAAAACAAGTGCTAGCTCCCACTTCTGGCTGAGTTTGAGTAACGCTGCCACAGTTTTCTTCCTCCATAAACAACTAGAAAACCAAACATAATATACGAAAAAGGTATTTTTAGACATGGGACAGATGGCAGCACAGTACTGTGAATAAAAAAAAAAAAAGCAAGAAGTAGAAACATAAGCAAGCAAGATGAAATATTTGTCTTTGTGCCTGAAGGTACTTTCTGGAAAGTGCTCATTGTGTGTCTGTCGTGGGATGGTTTAGGAGGTCAGTCAGGAGAGAAATTGTTAGACCCAAGTAGAATATAGTATGCTTGCTGAGTTGCGTTGTATATCTTGTGATGAATCTTGTTCATCAAAAAATATTGGGACATAATGGAGCTAAGAAATAAAAAGAGGATTTTTTTTAAAAAATATTTCATAGGTGGTTATTTTACATTCTGTATCTTACATTTACAAATTTGATGTCACTGGGGAAAATCTAAAGGTATTGTTTGCTGTATTTGCTTATTTAACTTTTAAATTATTATTTAATTTATTTTTATTATTGTATTATTGTAGTTATACAAAATTTTGCTTTTGTTTCTACTGATTTACTCATGATGGTCTTCATTATATGTTTGATGTGTTTTGATTTTGAACTGTACCTCACATGTAGAAATTTAAAGTCTAAATTGAAGGTGTATTTCCAATGAGGTTTTCTACTTTTTTTTTTTCCTGCTGGGCAGAGTGTAAAAAGACCCTGTGATTATTTAATTGTTTTTAGTTTGACATTTTTATAATTGGGTGATGGTAAACTCCAGAGGAGATTTTATCATTAATATTTTTATTGTCATCATCACTGCCCTAATCATCAATATCAACATTTCTTACTCAGAGCCCTGGAAAGCATCTATAAATTACCACTTTTTTCATTGCTCCTGGATGGAATTTTCTAATCTTTCAATACATGGAGTCAAGTTCCAGAGCTCCATTTTATATACTCTCAAGATCTAGACCTCTAATTCCCACATGGTTCCTAATCTTCACATTCCCCAGACAACTTTGTCATAATTTGGGAGTGTCCATCTACCTGACTCCCTTATTTATATCTCAGATGCTTCTGAACATAAATGTGAAATACCTGTGTAAGTTATTAGGTATCCTAATAATTGCTTTTGTAAAAAATATTTTTATGCCATACATACATATTTCACATAATCTCAGATGGTACATGCTCTGTAGACAATTTCTAGACTCCTTGTGGCCATGCTTTTAGGTCTTCTTTTGTTTGATAATTTGACGTATAAGTGAGGTGTTTTGATTAAAATCAAATTCAGAATTAAATTTCAGTACAATAATTACAATTTCAAAATGGCATTGTATTAATTATATTAGTTCCTTAATGTGTAAATGGGATCTTGTGTGTATGCTGGGATGGGAGAAATATGAATAATGATGAGAGGTTTTCTACCTCTGGAAGTGGCATTGTTAGCAATAAGCAAAATATACCTTGGTTGCCTTGCTAATTATGTGGTGTTACTTCCTGCTGTAGATAAATTTATGGTTTGAAAGAATAGTAATCAAGGAGAAGTATTGTGGTTTCTTTATCCATTTTCCTCTATTGATGTCTATTTGAATGTTTTGCTTTACCACTGCATATTTGGGATTATATAGAAACGAAGTAAGATTTATATAAACATACAAAGTCAAAAGCGAAATATTCTAACTAAATCAAATAGGTCTAATAAAATATTTAGGAGTGTGTATTACATATTTGAATCAATTGCAGGTATTTTCTGAATTAAGCTCTCTCTCAATGGCTTTATCAATATAAAGACTAACTGCCATTAATTAGAGCAGCATTTCAAAATGTCTTAAATTTTAAAAAGGGGGTTTAATGATTAATGAATTAGAAATTTCTTGGGTTAGAGAGTGTGAAACAGGTTTCTTTATAGAATAACTTTTCAAAAACTTTAAAATGCAAATAAATGACTGTAAATCTTTCAAAAAATGTGTACCAAAAAGCATTTTGTTCTCTTATTTCAACATGTAATGTTTTTCTCTTGGTGCTTTTTTGGCTCCCTTTGTATCACTTTTGTTTCTATTTAAATGTGAAATAAATTCTCTCTATATATACATGCCATGAATATTTATTTTTCTTCACTGAACACTTAAAAATTTGAATAATTGGTGGTTAAAATGGAAATTATGTACACAGTGTAAAGGGAGACCAAGTTAATTTTTCTATATAATTTTGTGTTTTTTTAAGCTGGTGCAATATAGTTATGCATAAAAGTAGAATTCATTATGATATATTCATATATGCATATAACATAGTATGGTCATTTCGTTCTGAAGTTTCTCCTCTTTTCTTTCCCCTTCCTTTACTTCACTATTTACTCTTCTAGTTTCCTGAAATATTCCTTTGTTCTTTCTCTTTCTCTCTCTCTCTCTATACATATGTATGTATATATACATACATACATACATATATAATACATATTTGTAATACATACATGTATAATACATATATATGTATATATTAGTTGTAGATGGACACAATACCCTTTATTTTATTTGTTTGTTTGTTTATTTATATACTTATTTATTTATTTATGTGGTTCTAAGGATTGAACCCAGGGCCTCACATGTGCTAGGCAAGTGCTCTATCACTGAGATACAAGCCCAGCCCCTTTTCTTTTCTTTTTCATTCCCTGTTTTCCCCTAACTTCCACATATGAGAGAGAACATTTAACCTTGACTTTCTGAGTCTGGATTATTTCAATCTATTTACCAGCAAATGACATAATTTCATTCTTCTTTATGGTTGGGTAAAACTTCATTGTGTGTGTGTATATGTAACATTTTCTTTATCCAGTCATCTATTGAGAGGCACCTAGTTTGGTTCTAGAACTTGGCTATTGTGAATTGTGCTGCTATAAACATGGGTATGAATGTATCACTATAGTATGCTGATTTTAATTCTTTTGGATAAATACCAAGGCATGAGAAATTTGGGACAAATGGTGGATTCACTCAGACTTTTGAGGAATCTCTATACTGCTTCTCAAAGTGGTTGTACTAATTTGCAGTCCCAGTAACAATGCATGACTCTACCTTTTCCACCGTATCCTTGCCAACATTTACTGTTATTTGTATTCTTGATGATTGCCATTCAAACTAGAGTGAGATGAAATCCCAGTGATTTGTATTTCTCTAATTGCTAAGAATGTTGAAAATTTTTTATATATTCATTGGCCATTTGCATTTCTTCTTTTGAGAAATGTCTGTTTATTTCAATTGCCTATTTATTTATTTATGGTACCCAGGATTGAACTCAGGGGAACTTAACCAGTGAGCCACATCCCCAGCCAGTTTTTATTTTGAGAAAGGATCTTGATGTTGAGGGTCCCACTAAGTTGCTGAGGCTAGTTTTGAACTTGCCATCCTCCTGCCTCAGCCTCCTGAGTCACTAGGATTACAGATGTGTACCACCACGCCTGGCTGATAAGTTTGAGTTCTGTATATATTCTGGATATTAACTCCTGATGAACGAGTGAATGACAAAGATTTTCTCTCATTCCATAGGCTCTTTTTCAGGCTTTAAATAGTTTCCTTTATTGTACAGACACTTTTAAATTTGAGATCATTCTACTCATTGATTCTTGGTTTTATTTCTTGCACTTTAGGTGTCTTATTAAGGAAGTTGGTGCCTGCACCAACGTTGGAGTGTTGAATCTATGTTTTTCTCTAGAAGTTGCAGTGTTTCTGGTCTTTGATTCACCCTGAAAAGATTTTTGTACCCGGTGAGAGATAAGTATCAGGTTTCATTCTTCTATAAGGATATCAAGTTTTCTAGCATCATTTGTTTAAAAGGTTGTCTTTTCTTCAGTGCATGTTTTTGGCACCTTTGTCAAGGATCAGGTGACTGCATCTATGTGGATTTGTCTCTGTGTCTTTTATTGTATTACATGGGTCTTCATGTCTGTTTCTTTGCCAGTACAATGCCATTTTTGTTACAATAGCTCTATAATATAATTTAGATCAGATATTTTGATGCCACCAGCAGAACTCTTATCAATCCGTATTGCTTTGGCTATTCTGAGTCTTTTATCCTTCCATGTGAATTTTAGAATTATTTTTTTCAGTTCCATAAAATATCAATATGCCATTGATATTTTAATAGGTAATGCATTGAATCTGTATAAAGTTTTTCATAACATGGATATTTTGACAAAATTAATTCTGACTATCCATGAACATGGGGGGGTTTTCTATCTTCTAATGCATTCTTCAATCTTTTTTCACTGTTCTACAATTTTCACTGTAGAAGATTTTCACGTCCTTGGTTAGATTTATTCCCAAGTATTTTAATTCATTTGAGACTATTATAAATGCTATTGTTTTCCTGATGTCTTTTTAGGATGTCTCTAAGTTGTCAGGAGAGCTAGTAGTATAAGCAGAATTTGTCATAATGTTCCTACTCTTTACTTTTTCTCCAAAATATCCCCAAACAAATTTATGTATGGCAGATACCAGGGCCAAAATGCTCATTGGAAAATCACAAATTGATTAGAAATAATATTGCCTCAAGCTTCTATGTGATTATGAATAACCTTTTCCTTCATGGGTTGGACTGACAGTGAAAACTGAAGTTCAAGATGTTAATTACTTACATTAATACCATAACTTCTTCAATTACACTGTGTCATTTATTATCTGTGTAAGAACATAAAAAAGCCTTAATAAAATTCAGTAATTAAAATTAAATGAGACTTTAATACTCATCACAAAAATCTTTGAAAAACTGTATCTTTTATGCTGACTCTTATGTAGTCACCAGATAGTGG
Organism: Marmota marmota marmota; assembly: GCF_001458135.2. Lineage (NCBI taxonomy): Eukaryota > Metazoa > Chordata > Mammalia > Rodentia > Sciuridae > Marmota > Marmota marmota. Next base: position 23,887,025 of record NW_025999968.1, on the reverse strand, counting down.
TCTTTATGAATATCTTGCTTCTTAGATAGTATTATATGTACTACTATTTGGAAAAGTTGACCAACTTTCTTCTGTTGAGAAAGTTTATCTAGTATCTTTTAAAAGTGAGTATGTTTTGTATTCTTCGCATCACATACTGTAAATAATAAATACGTTTAGTGTTTAGTTTTTAAAAAATCAACTTGAGTAATGACTGACGAGTAATGAATAAGCTGAGACACCTTCTCCTCCTGCCTTTGTGTTTGGGTTGAAGAAGGACATAGACTTTTTTCTTCATGCTCTTGTAGCTCTCTCCTTGCTCAGAGTTCTATTGAGGCTCTACTCATCTTTCTAAATCACTCTCTTTGGATATTCTTAGCTGTTCTCCAGGATGGCCTCTATAGTTTGTTTGCCTCCCTTATTTTCTAGGAAACTGTAGATTACATAAATGGAAAGCATTGCAGCTTTAATGGAAAGGAAAATAATCTGAGGACATTAGTCTCTACTGAATCAGTAATATCCTCAATCTTGGGAGAATACCAGTAAATCAGCGATATTCAGACCTTCAACCCCAGTGATGTTAATGCCCTACTGTAAGCATCCTGTCCTATTGATAGCAGCTGTAGCTATAACTTTCAGTTTGCTCTTTTTTTCTGCTCCATATATATTCCAGAACACATATGTCATGTCAAATATGTCTATGTGGTTTTACATTAAATTTGTGAATTTTATCTAATGAGTAGCTTTTGTAAAGTTACAAAGTTAGTACTCCAAAGGAGTCAATAATCTTGAAGTCCACTTGAAAATATTTTAACATATATATTTAAGAAAAATTATATAATTATGAATTATAATCATAACTCAAATCTTTCCTAACATCTTTTCTAGTATCCAAATGCATAGAAATAGAGAAGTGGAGTATTATTTTTTAAAATCCTATTTTTATCTAGTATATTAGTTAAAAATTCAAATTAATAACCACAAAAATGCTTTAAAAACTATATGTACATCTTGGTCAAAATAGTTTTAAAATTAAATTTGGTTGTTTTTAGTTGCTGTTTTTCTAATACAGTGCTGTCCCTCCAATTCTTTCAGTAGTTTACTGTAAAGGGAATTTGCCTCCCATTGACTTTACATTAATAGCTAACAAAATTATCTTCCAATTTTCTGTTACAATTGTGAAATAAATGTATAAAAGTACAAAAGCAAATCATTTCTCACAGTAATATATCGTGAGAATGAATATTTTGAAAATTTAAACTATTTCTAAATCTGATTATAAAGAATGTATATTAACACTCTTAATATATTAACATGCATTGTTGGTAGAAAATCATTATAAAATTAAATTGTTCAGGACAAGTGTCTTAAATCAATTTTATTTAACTAAACTTCCATACATAGACTGAAATCATACCAGTTGTAACTGAAGGGAGGATGGCAAACTACAGCATCAGCACCAACTCCAGGAAGGTCAAGAGACCAACCTTGGATTAATAAGAGGAGGCCTTCATAACTTAAGAGACTTGAGAAAACACGCAAGTTGCCTGACGATCCTAACTGTGATGAAAATCATCCACTGAAGTGGGTATTATTGTAAATCTTTGTCTACATGACAGATTTACATCTCCTTACCTCCATAAAATTCACCGTTAATGGCACAACACCTATTAAGCTGAGATATTTCTAGGTGTAGTACGTCATGGTATTTTCCTGTACAGTTTACATTATTCTTGGCATTTCACTGCCTGTCTCATGAGATGGCCAAGAAGGAAAATATAGTAACTTGCACTCTCTTCTCAAGGACAAAATGCCATGTCTCACCACAGGATACATTCAGAAAGTGAAAAACGAATATTGAGAATAATGAGGTTGAGAAATGTGACATCGGAGAAATCTGGAGACTTAGGGGAAAATATTTTGTTTCATGGAATATGATTTTAACATATTATCAAATCCCCAGTTTTTAGGCTTTTTCCAAAAGGGAAAAAGTGGTATTTATAGAAGCTCATACTTAAAGCTGAGTATGTACAGGAGAGAAAATATGATCTTTGATATAAACCTGGTCTTATAGTTTGCACTTCCACTTGTGCTTGTATAGGGAAACCCTGGGGCCTCAAAAACATTTGGGTAAAACTATTATAGCATTTTCTGAAAACACAAGCTGAGCGGGCTTTGTATAACAGAGGCAATTAAAATGTCCAGGCAATCCCTGGAGATATGTCAGCACACTGAAAAGCTGGGATACTGAATAACTTAATTCTTATTCACATGCAGACATATAGAGGAAAATAATTTCAACTTTTTTCATACACAGTTTCTATATTCTCTGTTAAAAGAATCAAGTCAATAGCATGAGTTAAACTTTTGACTCATAATGACATTTTTGGCCATGTTATAGGATAAAGCATTCTATAAACTAAAGTTAATGCATTTTATGTGGGCTAAAAAGAAATTTAAACAGATTGTTGTACTCCTGAACTGAGAGATTGGCAATATTTTTTTCATTCAAAGTTCTGTATATATTTGAGAGAGATGTCTCACAACTAAGTCAAGGACACATTGTCACTGAACGGTAGAACTAGAACTTAAGAAATAGATGTTCTCCTTGTACTCCAGTTAATCTTGTCTTGAACCCAGATAAGATACAGTCACGTTTGCTGTCCTGGAGCTAGCTTAGGGTAACATTATGTAATACAAGACATTATTCTTTAGCTTTTATCTTCATCAAGAAAAGCAGAGAATATGAACTACCAAAGTTTTAAGTAAATTTTTAGAAAGAGAAGTTGTCTTTCTTTTGTAAGTAGTGTATATTGCTGCTTCATCCATTTCCTTTACCTGCAGCAACATTCCTTTCATTCTATATTAGCAATAAAGGGCTGTGTGGAAAAACTTCATGTGCAACAATACGGTTATTACACAACGCTTTGGATAGATGGTGTTTATTAGTGTTACAAACTATTGGAAATAGCCATATAGATATTATGGAAAGGCTCTCTTATAATGGATAGTAATAGTTTCACATAAGAGCTCAGAAAAGATTTGCTATTTGGTATGCTCCTTTTGCAGGTCTTTTTTCCCCCCCAGTGTGGAACCTAAATGGCCTGAAAAATTAATATACTAAAATTCTCAACATACATCCTTTGCTTATAGGTTTTTGTGTAAAATGATTTTTTTGAGACTGTGCTGTACATTTTTACTATCACTACAGAGCAAAACAGGAAATTCCCTATAATCTAGACAATTACAAAACAGTGTGTGCTTCCTTTGACTTATAGGAAAAGAATAAAAGAATTTAGGCTAAAATTCACTGCCTAGGAGACAATTACCCAGACACCATTTAAGTCATATTAAACCCAATCTTCAGAGGTCCTTTGGCTCTGGAGTTAGAACATTACTCTGTACTGAAGATTTATATATTCCCCAGATCCATATGCTGAATCCCCAACTCCCAACATAACTGTATTTGGAGATAAGATCTTAATGAAGGTAATTAAGACTAAATAGAGTCATATGAGTGAGACCTGCTTCAATTGGATTAGTGTTCTTATAAGAAGTTTTCAGAGTGCTTACTCTCTTCATCATGTTAGGAGAAGGGTGGACATCTGCAAACCAGGAAGACTGACCCTACAAGAAAATGACCATACTAATCTTGATGTTGAACTTTCCAGGCTGTAGAACTGTGAAAAATAAATTTCTCTTGTTTAAAGCAAGCTCCTAGTCTATGATATTATGTTATAGTAACCAGAGCTAACTAATATAATTACCATTTCAAACAAAAGCATGATTGTGAAACATTTTTTGAAAATTATCATATGCTTAAAGCTTTAAAAAGCTTGTGGTTATTTTTTTCCCTCCATCTCTTTGGTTTTTAACTTATCCACTCCCTAAAATATTGAGATGAAAATATCCATGGGAAATTCACACACACACACACACACACACACACACACACACACACAGTTATAAAATAAAACTGCATTGCAATCTTTTTACCAGCCGAATCCCTTTATTGACCAACTATAAAAAATCAGAAGTTTAAGTAGAGTTCTGCTATTTAAGGACCTACCACGTCATGTGAGTTGTGTTGTCCTCACTCATATTTGTTCAGTTCTACGTTTGGACTAAGTACCCCATCACAGAAGTGTTCAAGAACAGTTACTGCTTCTCTGGGAGTTCTTCAGAGTGAGAAATCCTGAGTTTCTCCAAGATGAGAAATTGTGTTTTCAAAGCAGAAAACGCTAATTTAAGTGGAAATATGCTGGAAAATGTCATTTCCTTTGCAACCCAAACAAACTAAGGGAAAGAGAAATATCACTTGGAATTCAGAGCTTGTTGTGAAATTTTGAGAGTTCTAGAAATTTGGCAAAACCTAAAATAATGCTTGGCATTCATGGGATGTGTATTTTAGGACTCCAAATTAAACTTGTAGATAGATATATATTGAAAATGTGTTAATTTGGTGCTGTTTCTGTTTCTTGCTACAATTACTGTTCTATTAGCTAAATATTTGTCCCACACATAACCTATTTAAATTGTTGTGTCATGTAGATGACATATTTGTATTTACTATATATTTTAAAATCATGGTTGTATGCCCATGAAATGGAACACACCCAAGTGCCACATAGGAAATTGATCATAGAAAAATCAGATTTACTTTTGTGGTGGATCAGAAACATACCACTATGTTATTTATTATCCCAATTAAAGAGAAAGTGCTAGGTGTTATGAAGTTAAAATGCAGGAAGGCTGCTGAAAATTTTTTCCATTCTGTCGATGATATGTATGATTAGAGGTTATATAGGTTTAAGATTTGTCACTATTATATTTAGTTATACATCTCTTGTCTATCATTTGGACCACTGGATACTGATGGTAATTCAATTTTTATGTAAGGTATTGAAAAGTCAAGCCCCAGCTCATGTAGAATGGGATATCAACATGTATGGCAGCGTTTATAGAAATGTGGTAATAGAAATCATTTGAAGCCTAAGTAGTATATTTAAAACATTTTTATTACTGGAGATTTGAACTAGAAACCTATAGAATAATCTTAAACTACTACAAGTCCTAAAGATGACTTACTTATATTTTTGCTAAATAAAATAATGTCCATACAAGTCTGAGGATGTAGCAGAGTGACAGAACACTTTGCCCAACATTTATGAGGCCCAAGGTTGCTCCCCAGCACAATGCACATGAAAGTCAGAAGTACCACCACCAAAACAAAACAGAAAAACTTCTTTATTATAGTATTGCACAAAGGTTAGTTTCATTTCTTTCTCTTTCATAAAATATCAGAAGTAAAACTTGGATTTGCTTTGGTGAGATTGGGATATTGCTCACTTTTATTTGTTGGTTATAAAGAAGGGAGCATTATGGAAAGAAGGTAGGCTAGTTCTAGTACTTCTTATCCAGGAGAAAGAACATTTGATTTCTGAGTCTTTTGGAGAATAATAGCTTTGTATTGAAACAATTCCTAGCATGCAGTATAAATAAATGTTTGTTAAATGAACAAGTTGATATCACCAAAGGATAACAGGTGCCAATACCTGTGTACCGTTAACCAAGTAAGCCAGAAGTAGAACATGTACAATAGTCAGCTCTGGCTGCCATAGCAAAGTACCATAAACTGGATGGCTTAAACAACAGAAATGTATTTATCACAGTTTTGGGTTTTGTGGAGTCTAAAATTTCTTCTCAGCTTGTAGATAGCTGTCTTCTCTGTGTTCACATGGAAGCTGTCCCTCTGTGTGAACATGGAAGACTGATCTCTGCTGTGTCTTCCTCCTCTTATAAGAATACTAGACCTTTTAGATTAAGAACCCACTCTATGATAATTACCCCCATTAAAGCACTATCTCCAAATATAGACACATTGAGTGTTGGGACTTCAGCTTGTGAATTTTGGGAAGGATTTCATTCAGTCCCTAACATGGAGGAACACTGAGATTATGCAGAATGGGAACTATCTCCTTTGGAAATGTTGTCTCATAACCACTTTAAATATCTTAACATTCTTTACTTTGAAGACCAGTAATAGAACCAAAAAATCTGCAAAGAGAAGATTTGAGAAATTTTAAGTTTATATGTCTACAATGTGTGCCAATCTTTTAAATTTAAGAATACCAATATAAATTCTCTTCAGTTAAATTCCTTCATGATACCTCTCAAACCAAAATAAACAAATAAGCCAAAAGCACACACACCCAAATTTAGTGTTGGTTCAATAGGAGCCATCTCAGTCTGTTTGAATTTCACTTAAATGGAGAAACAGAGTAGTCATGAATTGTATATTCCCAGCTATTTAACCATATTTATTGACCAATTAGTAGACTGTCAATAAACATTCACTTTCATGTGACTGACCTAGCAAAATTATAAGGCAGTCTCTTTGGCATAGTTTTTGTTAATCTTTGTGTAATTTCTACTTTTAATTGTTAATTAAAATAAATAAAACCCCTCCATGGCTGTAGGGGTTCAAGCTCTGTTTTCTATTGGACTGCTAAGCCACTTAATTCTATTATTTTTTACAAACATATATAATTGTTTTAAAATAAATATATTTTGAACAATACTGGTTATATTGAACTCTAAGGCCATATCTAATAGTCCTACCAATATTTTATCAAGAATGTTAAAAAGATTATTTAAATATCAGTTAGTAGTATCACTTGAAGTAATTTGTTTGATACATTTAGAAGAAATGACAATGTTGGTGTATATCTGGTTTTATTTTAGTATTTTCTTCTAAATGTGTTTTGTTCAATTTTAATTTTACCAATAAGTTTTTCACACTAAAGATTATTGTTCTTCAACTGGTTCAGGTAGATTATTTCTATCTAACATTGCTTGATTTAATGCAAGATATGTGTTTTTTAAAAGCATATATATTTTGGCATTCATGGAAAAGGCAAAAGTTTCTATTTCTTAAACATTGCAATCTACTTAATTTCTTCATTTTTACTCCTTCCTGTTTTGCTCTCCACTAACCATCATGATTTCTTTTCTCCTTTCCTCACACAACTTTTGTGATTTCAGTTATAGTGAGAGGAGGCCAGGGGTGCAGCATCCTAAACTTTGGGCAAAGCAGAGGAATCAAATTTAACATTTCTTTAGGATGCTTTAGATATGAGTTTTAAAAGTTATAACTTAATGGCCATATGGCACAAAATCTTACAAAGGTGCTTCTACTTAAAGTGGCCTTTATTTCTAAGACAAAAAACTTTTTTTTTGGGGGGGGGTTATGTGCACTTTTTTTTTTAATTTTTATTGTTGGTTATTCAAAACATTACATATATTGTTCTTGATATATCATATTTCACCCTTTGATTCAAGTGGGTTATGAGCTCCCATTTTTACCCCATATACAGATTGCAGAATCACATCAGTTACACATCCATTGATTCACATATTGCCATACTAGTGTCTGTTGTGTTCTGCTGCCTTTCCTANAATATTCCAATATTTGAATATCTATTTATTATTAAATATTAAGTTTAGGCAGGCACATATTTAAAACAACAAAGCATCCAAATGAATTGCTTTCCTGGATTTTAACAATCATTTTTTCTGGGATGTCATCTGGAATGACACTGGAACAGCCACTTCTGCATTATAAGGCTTTTAAACTTTTGCTCTTCTTTTCTGGTATAAGTTTGTTTGCATTTATTAATATGATTTCTTTGCAAGATACAAATTTAACCTCAGTCAAATTATATACATATATTATGTTTTTTAGACATAAGAGAGTCAAGCCAGTACCTGTTCTGAGGGCTGCCTGGGGGACTCCGGGTTATGTCAAAAGTGTTTGCTCAAAATAAACTGTTTGCTCCTCATTCTGACATCTGTTAAGTGTGGGTGCTCTAGCTAGATGTCAGGTGTCCACCAAAAGCTCAGGTGAGACAATGTAAGAATGTTTGGAGGAGAAAGTGGGTCATAGCCTTAACCTAACAGTGAATTACTCCCTGATGGGATGGGATTAATTGTGTGATAACTGAAGGCAGGTGGGGTGTGGTTGGAAGAAGTGGTTCATTGGAGGCATGGCTATGGGATATATATTTTGTACCTGGAGCATGGAGCCTCTCTCTCTGCTTTCTGATTGTCCTGTGAGCTGCTTCCCTCTGCCGCACTCGTCTGCCATGATATTCAGCCTCACCTCAAACCCTGAGGAATGGAGCCAGTCTTCTATGGACTAAGACCTCAGAAACTGTGAGCTCTCAAATTATCTTTTCTTTCTCTATAATTGTTCTGATTGGATCTTTTATCACAGCATGAAAAAACTGAGTAGAAATACATATTGTTTCAGCTGGGATTGCTACAGGAATTAGGGAAACCTCCAGGATCTCACAGACTGAAATCAGATAATTGATTCATTTGTTTAGCAAGGTTTGATTGAGAACCTAATATGGACCAAACCCTGAGATAAGTATGAAACAAAAACAAGGGAGGGGAGTGGATATAGGGATAGGAAGTATGGTAGAATGAAACACATTATTACCTTATGTACATATATGACTGCATGACTAATGTGATTCTACAACATGTACAATCAGAAAAATGAGAAATTGTACCCCATTTATGTATGATATATTAAAGTGCATAAATGCATTCTACTGCTATGTATAACTTATTAAAACAATTAATTTTTAAAAATTAATTGAAGAAAAAATACAAGCATTTTCTGATTTCTTAAGACTTAAAGTGTATTTCAATGAGATTATCTGTTTACAGTTCTTATTACACTTCTTTGGTTAGTTATTGATTGGATTTGTTTTCATGAGGTAGATTTCTTCATGTGACAGAATGTATAATTTCTGGCATCTCTTGGCTACCTCATTTCAATTTTTCAACTTGAAGATAAGATAATTTTTCTCTGATAGTTCTATCAAAAACTATCAAGAACTTCTCTATTTCTATGTGTGCCATTAATTTTGAAGTTGTAAAATCTTCTCTTTGAAAGAACCATATCACTTTTCATTAAAATGGTATATTTTTTAATCTTGAAAAATGCATCAAAATTTTGGCAATGATAATAAAGTGTTTGGTAAGAGGAAAGAAAAGATATTTTTAGTTCATGTTGCTGTGCATCAACAAAAATTCTGGTTCAGAAGTGTGTACTGTTGCAAATTGATGTAAACTGACAGAGGTTTGGTAATTTTGGAGAATGATGCAGCTAATGAACTATATTTAACAAATAATAAATATATAAGGAAATGAATGATGACTTTTTAACTCCTTTTTCTAATTCTTGATATTACTTGTTTGACCTTGAATTAGGCCTATATCTCGGGATTTGCATATTAGAATTATATGTGTACTCCTAAAAAAATTGAGGTTCTGGCCTTAACCCAGACCAAGTAAATGGAATTTTTGACAATGGCATCTGGACAGTGGTATTTTTTAAAGTTCTATAGATGATTATGACATACAGACAACTGAAAACTACTAATCTTTCTTTATGCCATATATGAACATGAAAATGAAAATGTTTCTATGCCCCTTTGATGAAGGCTCAGGTTTTGATTTCCTGCTATAGAATGACCTCAGAATCTGTGAGATTTCTGAGTTCTGGATATTAATCATTATGTGTAGAGACCTAATACCAGGGAGTCCTAACATTTAAACTTATGCAATCTTAAAACACAAAGAAGATTTAAGAGAATTTTGTTGTAGTGTGGTCCTTAAAATATAAAGCCTGTTTTGGATAGTCTTAATGATGAAGCCAGAAGAATGCATAAAGACTCAGTTACTCAAGGCTGGATTATTTTGAATTAACATACAACTATTCTTTTACTTTCTAAATCAGGGTTTTGAAATATTCTCTATTGTGTCTTGTACTTTTTTTTCTCTATGATATTCATTTTGGGCCCGTAGATCTATAAAAGGCTATTTTTCTTTACCAAACATTTGCTTTAGGTTACTTATAAGTGTCAGGGTATTAAAAGTGCTATTGTAGCTATTATTAAGTCATGAAGTTGAAGGTTTTAGAAAGTTGAAGGTTTTACTTTTTGGGAATGGTGAATATCGTGGAAGGCAAAAAAGCAAACAAATGATAAGTATCTCTGAAAGTGGGACTTTAAAACTATACTTTATTCTTATGGAATGTTGGTTGTATGGTAATGGAAGAAACAATCATTTGTCCAATATTCAATTCTTTATTTAAAAAATCTATTTGACAGCGAAATGAATCTGACCTAACTTTCCTATGTGCATATATAAATATACCACAGTGAATCTCACCACCATGTGCATTCACAAGACATTAATTAAAACAAGCTAACAATAAACAGCAGAAAGATCAATAGAGTAGAAGGAAGGGAAGTGGGGAGAGAAAAGAGGAGGAAAGAAAAGTACTAAGGACTGAATTAGAGCAAATTGTATTCCATGTGTTTATAATTATGTCAAAATAAATCCGATTGTTATGCATAACTAAAAAGAACCAATAAAAATAAATAAAACACAAAAATTTTATTTTGAGTCTAGTATGAGGCAGACAATATGTTAAACATCTTAAGTACAGAGCCAGATTAAAGAAAATGCTATGATAATTGGTACAGAAATAAATATATATGAATTTATAGGTGGAAAATATTTGAATGATGCTTAAGAGAAGGTAAACTTTTCCCTAATGTCATTTTGTTATAAAACGGTTTAAAAAATTCTTAGGATTCTTCCATACAGCAAGGTTTCTGTCTTTTCTATACTATCTTGTTCCTTAATGGAGATTAAATGAACAAACAGTGGAGAAGACATGGTCCTGGCACCTGCTGAGCCTTTGACCCACTGACAAACACTGCTTTTAAACTTTGCTTTTAAGATCTGAATCATCTAGCTATCTCTACTTTTTAGTTGATCCTAAATCTTAAACTTTGTTAGGGCTCACTACCTATTTTCCATAATTTTTGGGTGATCCAGGTCTCTTCTTCAGGTGGAGATCAAAAGACCAAAACCAGAATTTTGTCTTCTCAATGTCTCTGTCAATTTTGGAATCAACACAAATTAATTTGCTTCATGTTCTTAGACCCTTCACCTGTTTGTATAGATTTTGAAGATCTTCTGTACTGGAAATTTGAAAGCAGTCTGCTTTTTTTTTCATTAATTATTATTTAAACATCAAAGTGTTTAATTATTATATGGCATTATTAAATTATAGATTGATGTTAAAATTATTGCTTAAGACAGTGTTTCTCAAGCAGGGGAAATTTTGTCCCCTTAGGGCTATTTGACAATGTCAGAAGACTTTTTTTGCTTGTCACTGCTAAGAAGTTCTACTGGATAGGGTTAGGAATGCTACTGAACATCCACAATGCACAGGACACCCCCAATAACAAAGAATTATGCAGCCCCAAATAGCCATAGTGCTGCAGTTGAGAAACCCAGTCTTAAAGTTTTTTCAAGAAAAAGACCAGTATATTGTTAAATTTTTAATGTATGCTTGAAAGCCATGGTTTTATAATTTTTATCTAGGGAAAAGATAATTTAAAATGGTTTATGCTTTGGATCTTCTTTCCTTTACCCATTAATGTATTGCTTCTAAAGCTCCAAATTGAGTAGATTAAGCGATTTCCCTTCTAAAATGCTCAACTACCTATAACCATGAGTGCTTCTCTTAAGTGCAAGTGCAAGCTGTCTTCTCAGCAAGTTATGCCAGATTCAGTTATTAAGAAAATGAATACCCTGTAGATAAAACATGTTCTCATTTCAAAATAAATTACACATTTAAAGGACGCTGCAGCAATTTTCCAAATATGTTTCTCCTGTACAAATCAAAATTATATTTGTGTTCACCGCATAGTTTTACCACTACCTAGGCTTGATTTCTAGATTTGTAAGGTAATGCCAGTGAATGTGAATATGCATGCTCTCTAGGCTGCTAAATGTCTGTGCTGTGAAATGTCTTTGTATGTTTGTGTATAGTTTCTGCACATATCACATCTAGAATTACTATTACCTCATATAACATTTTTAAAGAAATGTTGTGATATTGTGAAAATTTCTTTTTTAATTTTTTTTTGTAGTTGTAAATGGACAGTATGCCTTTATTTTATTTGTTTCATTTTTATGTGGTGCTAAGGACCAAACCCAATGCCTTACACATGCTAGGCAAGTGCTCTGCCACTGAGCTACAGCCTCAGCCCCTGAAAGATTCTTAATCCATAACTACATATTTATACTTTTGTAAAATATTCATCTTTATATTATTATGTCTGTCATATACCCTTAATTTCTATTTATGTAATTGATAAAGAAGAATGGTGCCATCACTTCCACAAGTCTTCTTTGACTTCTCCAGTCTGGAGTACCGTCGTTGGCTGTTGCATCCCAGGTATGCCACTATTAATCTACTACGAGATTGTTTCAAATTGTCTATTTGTGTGCTGTCTCCCACAAGTGACTGTAAATTTTTCTTTATACCCTAGGTCTGTCACATTGCATGGCATAAAGTAAAGCATCTGTGTTTGTCAACCTACAGCATAGTGTGATAGTTTCTAAAACAGGTCAGCTCCATGTCAATGACAAGCCTTTTTGTTATTTTGCTTGTTATTTATTTGTTTCCTTGCTTTTTTTTTTGTCAGTCTTTTCCCAGAGTTCTATTAGTATTTTATTATATGAGTTAGAGATATACAATTTCCTTATCTCTACCCAGTCTCTCCTGTATTCTTGAAAGAATCCCACTTTTGCTCAGGTAGCTGTCTATCCCCTATGACCCACATGACTCTGAAATGGTCATGCTTGAGGCTACAGGGCTGTGCAGTCTAGTAGGCCAATGTTGGGAAATCCATCCTCCTGTCCAGAGAGTGGTTCAAAAATCTGAAAATATACCTCACGCACTTGAGAATTTTGCAGTACTCAATGACTAACTCAAAGAGATTTCGACGAATTCAGTTGCAGAAGGATGGGAAGAAATATTTCCCCCATTTAAGAGACACGGTTCTTTCCTCATCTACTGCACAATACACAAACACTGAAGCTTGCTGCCATGGTTAAGCTGGCAGACATCTTGCTACTGTGGAGGAAGCCTTTCTAATAATAGAACTGACAGGAAGGGGGGAGAGGTAAGGAAAGCAGAGCAGAGCAGAGCTGCAGCTGCAGCTGCAGCTGCACCTCACCTGGAGCCTCTCCTGCCTTTAGATTTACATTAAGTGGGAAGATGTTTTTCTGTATTTTTAAGCCTTTTGGAGCTGTGCTTTCTATTACTTGTAGCCTAAATGATAGAATTTAAGAAATTACCAATTCTTTTCATTTAAAAAATCATTTATATATATATATATATATATATATATATATATATATTCATACACACACATANAAAAAATCATTTATATATATATATATATATATATATATATATATATTCATACACACACATACACAAACACACACACACACACACACACACACATATATATCACACATATATATATATATATATTTTTTTTTCTTTTTTTTTTTTCTGGCTACAATTAACCATCACATACTAAGCCATTCTCTCTTCTCTTTTGCTGCACCTCAAAGTGTCTGCTCAAATGTTTTATTTTGAGGCCTGCTGAAAATTGTCTTTTTGTTCCCAACTTGCCTCAAGTGACTTATCAAGACTCCTTTAAAACAAATATATTCCCTAAGAGAGATCCTAGGGCCAGTTGGTAATGCATGACATTTTTTACATTTTCTCAGTCTTTCTGTTCATCACAGGATGCAAGAGATTATGTAATACTAGATCATCGTGGCTAGGAGGTCAGATCCAGAGAGTCTTTTTCAAAAGTTGGCATCACTATTTGTGACCTTGATAGAGTTATTGAACTTTGCTAAACAACAATTTTATTATTTGGAGCAGGGGTGGACAAACAATACCTCACAGGCAAAACTCAGCCTACTGTCTTTTTTTTATTTTATTTTTTTAAGTATTGGAATACAACATACTTATTTGATTATGTGTTACATGTGAAGCTTTTGCAATACAACAGCAATTGAGTACTTGTGGCAGAGACTGTAAGATTGGGAAAACCTAAAATATTTGTTATTTCATTCTTTGCCAAGAATGTTTGTTGACTTCTAGAAAGTAGGCTTAATAAAAGGATCATAGGGCTATTGGGAAGCTTAAATGAGATAATACACATAGGTAGTTAGCAGAGTAATAGACATTAAACCTGCAATAAATGTAATTTGTCATTACTGTGGTTGCTAATAATAGTAATGTTCAGGAAAATGTCAGTGTCTACAGGTCTAAAGTTACTTGAACCAATAACCTTACCATTTTTTTGAGGTTGAAGGAACTGACTATGATGAGGATGCTGAACAGTAATTATTAACATGGTGAAAAAAAACAATATTTCTGGAATTGGTCCCTCAGGTGAAGTATAGATAGCATTAAAAGACTGCGTGTATTTATAGCACTTTAGTGAGATTGCAAGACTTCACATCTTATTTTTCATCTAGAAAAAAAATAAATGTTATTTTAAAAATCATAATTCATTGCTATTATTAATTCAATAATTACAATTATGTATGGTACTGCATTAGAAAGTGTATATATATCACTAGTGTTTGGCCAGACAGTGGAACAATTAATAGAATTCCCATTTCCCCTAAGAGGTTTATTTGTCATGTCAAAGTTACTCTGGTCTGGTGCAACACAGATGGTGTTGTGACAGCACAAAATGATGAGTGCCACATTGTTCCTTCTAATGATCTTCTTCTGCTCAATTCATCTTGTTGTGTAGCCTTGGATCTCTGCTGCATGCCTGCTTTGAAAATACAGGAATCTAGTAGGGGGAGACAAAGAAGATGCTGCTTCTTTTGTCATTTTTCTGATTGTTATGTGGGTCCAGGCAGTACTAAAACACAATATAGATAAGAATATAAAAGAAATCACCAGCTTGGTCTTGTAAATGAAAAAAAAATCCCTTTTAAAAACAGCAGAATGTACAGGTTTTTTTTTTTTTTTGTAGAATACATTCTGTTGTTTCTCTCTATGACATGCGACTATATATGATAATAAAGTATAACTATTTTTCATATTAAAAAATGGACACAATTAAATTGTGACTCTTTTTCCTAACTCACTCTTGAAAGGATATAAAGCTGGTTAGAGAATCAATGAAGGAATCAATAAAAATAGTGTAAATGTCAATAGAGAAAACAAGAGAGTTCATATAATGAGGAATTTCAAATTCAAAACCTGACATTATAGTAATATACTTGAAAAGTAGACATTGATTAAAATTGATGGAGTTGACAGCTTAGGAATAAAATAAAATTATATTCAAATTTACACTGTTCTGAAATTCACCATGTAACTTTCTGCTCTTTTGTATTTCTGTAATTTCTGCTTATTTATATATTGAAGTAGATGCCAATCAAATAGAAATTTCCTTCATACTGGAAATCTTCCTTGAATAATATCGTGGGAATAATTGTAGTAAAATTTAAAACAGTTTTTCTTAACTTTTAGAAAGTACAAAACTGTTTAAAAATATTTTGCGTACATATAAATCATTAGCTTCAGATTAATCATAACTTTTTAAAAATTTTGAATAATAATTTAAACTGACAATCATACTAACTCCATATTGAAAGGGTAATGTTTGCAAGCTTTCACTAAGGTAGTTATATTAAGCTTGATAAGAGTTTCTTTGAGCCATAGATTGGTTTTGTTCTGATTTTCAATAAAGAAGAAAACCTTAAAATCACCAGAGGGTATTATAAATGGCTTTAATTGTTAGGTCATTCTGCATAGTTGAATCAAACTTCCTGCAACAGAAAGCCCTTGTCCCAGATGCCAAGGACAGGGTTTTGAGAAAAAGGAAAAAGAAGGTTTATTGCTTTGCTAGCAAAGGATAAACACAGGGGACTCCTGTCTCCCCAACAGGAGGGACAGGAGCAGGCATCTCTTTTTTGTAGGGGGTGTGTTCAAAGGAACTTAACTAGGGGAAGAAAAAGTAACACTGTCTTCCTAATCTTGTTAGGGATGAGGAGAAGGGAGAAGAGAGAGAAAGAAAAAAATGTTCTTTTAAAAAAAATAAGCCTCAGAGCTATATCCATTCCAACTTCACATTCACCCACTTCCAACTCTACAAAATATATTCAGTTGAAACATTTGGATGGCGTTCATAAAAGTGCTCTCTGATTTTTAAAGAAAAAATCAATTTCTTTCTTCAAAAAATGAAAAAGGAAAAAAAATGATAAGGAAGAGGAAATCTTTCAGTGTTCTAATAGAAATACTTTTGTTTTCAATAATAAAATTTGCAATATTTTGATGCTGAAATGATGGCTTCAGGCTCTTGAAAGTAATAAACATATCACTGAGATGTGACACTGGAACAAGCTGCATATAATCATTTCTGTGATCTTCCCAAGAGTGATTGGTGTCATGAAGTAATGGTTTCATCTCATACCCTATTTGGAACTTGATAAATACCTTCTCCAGTATACTTAAATGCTTAGTTACCTATTTATTGCCATTTTTTTCATGCACAATTCTGAAAAATGGTATACTAAGTAGATAAAATATGATCATAAACATTTCACCTCTTTTTCCAAAAGTGAATCAATGATACTATAAGTATTTTATTGATTACCAACTAGATAAGACAATGTGTGGAACTGGCATTCCCTATATAATCTGTTTTATTTATTTATTTGTTTATTTTAATTGTAGAGCATTATTTTTCCTTATTAGACACAAAAATTCTATTAGGGTTAATCCAAGTACATATTATATAGTGTACACTACAAAAGAAAAATATTACTCTCAGTTATTACATTTTTCAATAATAAACCATACAAAAATATATCATGCTTGTCTATCTTACACTGCATGTAGCAAAAATATTATTCATATTCTGTACATGGGCCTCGTCTTGTCTATTGCCAAAAGAAGTATGCTCACAATGTTTTCATGACTGCTCTTAAACATAATACGCATGGATATGCATGCACACATCCTAGGATCTGCCTTTAAGAAGACATCCACAGTTCTTTTTTTCTGGGCAAAGCTGAGCATCAGAATAGATTCCTGGGACCTGGAGATGAAATGGTTTGTTGAGGAGGGTGGAAGACTAAATTGCATGTGATTGAGAAATGAACTTTCATCTTGTTAATTTGTTGTATTTATTTATCTCTCTTACAGGAGATTAGTTGTGCCCCAATTAAAATAAACACATCTCCTAAAAGAAAATTACACTCACATCAATGAATCTGACTGTATCTATATCCATAATGATGAGAGAAATTGCTTAATATCTCTGTATCTTGACTTTTTAATCTGTAAAATATGGGTAATAACACTTATCTACATTTTCATTGCAATGATTAAATGATAGGAATTATGTGAAATGGCAAAGTTTCTAGTCCTAGCAGTAAATACTCAATAAATTTTAACTGTTAAATATATTGAATTTATTATTTTGTTGCTCTGAAATATAACTAAATTAATCATTAACTTATTACTTGTGTGAATAGAGATTATATTTAATTAAGGTTCAGATAACTTTCTCATTGCTTTAACTTATTTGATGCTGGAAAACATTAGCTTGGTTCTAGTATGGTCCAATTGGTAAGTCCCTAATCTGTCAGCTCACTTTACTGCTAAATCAGCTTTCTCAACTGAGTTGTGTTATCTATGTGTTTTAATTGTTAAACAATATAATTGTTGTAATGTGATTGGCAAATTATAAGTGTTTGATAATTGGATATAATTATTATTTGATTATTTTTCTTTTATTATTTATCTTGACTTTTAGTGGAAAGTAACAAAGATCTAAAGGTATAAAATTATTTATTTAAATTTCCTCCTCTGTTTTATGCATTTTTACCTTTAGTGAAAATAAAGAAAATCAAACTACCTTATCAATAAGAAAGGACTCCATAATAGCTTACAGGGTCAAGGGCAGAACTGAGCACTCCAATCTGTCTATCTTCTTGCCATTTGCAGATGAGCTCTGAACTGTCTCTAAGCAATTAACTATAACTATATTTCATCATTTAAAATATTTCAACATATTCTTTTAAGACTTCTGGCAGTTTTCTGATAAATGCATTGAAAATTTAATATGCAAATTAAGATATTTAAATTTATTGGAAAGACATTTGATCAACATTTTCTTATCTTCCATTAATCATTCATGTTAATGTATACATAATGGCCAGGAGGTGGACTGCAGGATAATGTCAGGGTTTGAATCCTGGTTTGGCACATTCTAGATTTGTGATTGTGAAAAAATTAGTTAATTATGGTGAGCTACAGTTACCCAACTATGAATAAAATTAATAACATCTAACTGTGGTGTTGCTTTTATAATTTTGGTTTGAAGAAATTAGAGAGTGGTGTTGTGGTGATAATTAAATGAGTTAGTATGTGTGAAATACATAGAATTGAGATGATTGCTTTTATGATTATTATGGTGTAGGCACAATTTAAAAAAACAATTTCATCTCAAGAATGCAAGATACTTTAAATATCAAGAAAATTGAATTAATACTAATTTTAAAATTTGAACTTCAGTATCTTGTTAATTTTTAAAAATGTGTGGCCTACTTTTTCAAATATAGCTCTTTGGATTTTAATTGCACTTGTCAGACCTTTTTATCATATTCCAAATTTCTATTTTGATCATTTTTCCATATTTAATCTTTTTCTCTTCACATTTCAGTGTAGATGTTTTCTAGTAATCTATTTCCTGTTCACTAATATTCACTTCAGCTATATCCAAAGTGCTATTAAATCAGTTTGTGTCTTCAATTTCAGTTCACAAATTTTTTAGTTTTAGAATTTTTGTTTCTTTTTAATAGATTCTATATTTCCACTTATTTATTCAACTTCTATTTTCTTAAGTATGTTATTAACAGATATTTTAAAATTCTTCATTTGCTAATTCTAATGTATGTCTCTTTTTTGGGAATATTTCTATTATACACTTTTTCCTCTGCTTTTTAAAATTGTGGTCTTACATTATAGCTATAATGATTAAATGCTAGATATCATGCTCAATAAATTTTGGTAATATTTGAGGTTCCGAATAATATTATTTTTCTCAGCGGACATTTTATGTTACTTCTGGAAAAGTGTGAACTATTAGGGAAGCTTTAGGTAATGTTAATTCAGTTTTTATAAAGGAAGTACTATATATATATAGTACATGATTATCTCTCATGTCTGCATCTATTATAGTCATTCAGGAATACCAACAGGAAGAAGATCAATGTTGTGCTCATGCCTGTGGAATTATCCCACATCTGCTTAGCTTCTCAGCCACAGCTTTCTGCTTCTCTGCAGCTTGAATCTTGCTCAGAGCATATAAATCAGAAAATGTTTACTGGGAGAAAAGTCATGCCAAATACGAGGCTGAGTCTTATGCTTCCTTCTTCTTTGGAATTTTGGCCCTCAAAATCTTCTATTATGGTAACTCTCTAGTTTCTTCAAACCAAAATTATAAAAGCATTCTATTTGGCCTAAATGAATGTTCTCAGTGAAAGAGTTCATATGGAAATACCAGTCATGAGCATGTCCATGTGTGAAAAAGCTAGTACATTAATTCTAAAGGAAACTATTTACATGCTGCCAAATTTTTTGCTTTCAAAAGCTTAGTTTATTTCAAGCATTTCCTTTTTACACACATGCATAGACTTTGACCTCTATTTTCTTTTTTGTAGTCCTTAATTCTAGCCCCTCATTTTTGTTGCTCATTTCAGAATAAGTAACCTCCACTTAATGGCAAGAATAAGTCATCCTGCATTCACTGTTTATTGGGTGTTATAATGCACTCAACCCAAATTGTTCAGAATACAGTGATAGTTTTACAAAGACTCAAATAGAAAGGAAAAGTTTTAAGTTTTAACAATGTAATTAGTCATCAAAGTGAATCATTATTACATCATGTAAAACCTATTTAAAATTCTGTAATGTCCTCAGTCTGATTTTGCCTCCCTTCTCCAAATTAACTTTTTTTTTTTTTTTTGGTGCTGCTTTCAAATCCTCTGAGGCCCATTGCTTTTAGCATGTTGGAAAACTTAAATGTCATAGAGAAATACAACCTTGTCCTTGCTGAGATGAGAAACATGCTGGCTCAGATCTCTGCACAGGCTTTAGTGGTGGCACTCTGTTGATGGTGACACTTTTACCTTCCATTCTTTTTACCAAGGTATTTTTTTCAAAACTTGACCACTTTTCTGGGATGGATCAGCCTTGCTCTATCAGATTCTTTGCCTTGATGTTGAGCCTGAACCACTGGTCCTGACCTTCCCTTCCTTTTCTTGTGTTTCTTTTTGCAGCTCTTGCTTCCCGCCCCCCGCACCCCCACCCCATTATCAGTTCTTGTTGAGACCATCAAGGTAAAATGATTAGATTGTGGGAGTTGTAACCGAATCAGTCCATTCTAGTTTGGACTGACTGGATGATGCCTGTAGGCAGCTGAAAAATTGGTGAAAGAGGTGGGTCACTGGGAGTGTACCTTAGATTCTTCCCGTGGCTCCTTCTCCCTCGCTCTGCTTCCTGAATCCACCATGAGCTGAGCAGCTTTTCCCCATGTTCTATAATGTTCTGCTTCATCTTGGACCCAGGGCAATGGAGTCGACCTTCTGTGGACAGCGGCCTCTGAAATCATGAGCCCCAAATAAACTTTTCCTCCTCTAAGTTATTCTTGTCAAGTATTTTGGTCATAACAATGCAAAAGCTAACTAAAACAAGTACTGCCCTTAGCAATTAGCCTTTTATGAGCCAGTTGGGAATTTGAAGATTGTATATGTAGAATAAAAGTATTAACAAATTTCAAATCATTATTGTATAAGCAAATTCAGATTCCAGTCCTTTATAAATTTGGAGTCACCTGCAGTTCTGTATTTTTTATTCTTTTCATATTTGCCTTAGAAAATATTTAAAGTGGATTCAGTAAATATGAGAGAATGTGGTACTTTGAAGAGAGCAAAAACATTTCCAATATATGAGTCAGTTGATTTTGTGGGAGTAATATTTAGGATTAAAGGTTTTACCTAATTTATATGCAAGCATTCATCTATCAGGGAGATGTGGAGTACTTGCTTCCTTCTGAAGATCAGAGGCAAATTGGTTTATACCATATATATTCCTGCTGCATTTTTTCCCTCTTTTATGTATTAAAGAAAGTAGTTTCTGATCCAGGATGGCTATTTATCATGGGTTGCATTTATTTCTCAGTGTCTTAGTTCTTATTATGGAGAACATCATTGGAAAGACATCATACTTTCATAGATGACTAATCTGTGATTAAGATAGATCACCCATTGCTTCATAAGTAACATCTGGCATCAAAGATAATTCCATTGACTTGAAACCTCATAAAATGTAACATCATTAAGTTGAAGAAAAGACTGTCATTCTCTCTTATTATAATGAAACATTCCTACCAGAAAGTCACATAAAGGTACTTTATAATTTCCACTAAAGATCTATGAAATGTAAAACACATTTTTTGAAGCTATCCTAGTAGTTTGCTTCCCCATAACAGAAGATCCTTGAACAATGAGGAAAGAGGTATAATTCTGAGACATAGAACATGCTTTCCAGAGTGGTCTCTAATTTGTTAACACTTATTTTGCTGATCTATAACCACAAATACCAAAAGAAGAGACAATTGATTTCTAATGAAAAATATGTTTCCGTAGCCATATGGTCCATAAACATTATGACTTTCCCCTCAGATAATAAATTAAAGTGAAAAAATCTTATACAGAATTACATCATTGATAGATTTGAATTGATGAGAAAGCTTTATTGTTTTCTGGGAATAAATCAAGAAGTCATTTTGCTCCCCCAACCCCGATCTATAATGATGTCAAATCAATGCTGGGAAATCTTCTGAGTTTCTATTAGGTAATCATTGCTTTAACAACATCAAAAATATATCACACTAATTTAAAAAATAATAATATGTTAAATTATTATCAAATAGTGATAAAACTTTGAGAATAATAAAACAAGGAGCATTTTCTTTAAAGAAACTTTTTTTTTGGATCCAGACTATGGTTCACAAACTAAATATTATCAAGAATTTTATTTACTTTAGTATTGATTGCTTTACTGTTTTTGAGAAGTTCAACTTATATTATCTGTCCTATGATACAAGGAAAAATTCTGCTTATGCTATTTTTCTAATAGCATAAGAAATGTTACTTGAAAAGAATTAAAATAATATATACTTTAGGTGAAAAGTGTAGTGTGAATTAATGGTTAACATACTTCCTCATTTTTAGTATTCAGGATCATAAGAGTCTATAAATTGAAAAATCAATTTGCTGCTTAATAGTAATACATGCAAACATACACAGTTGTTGAAATCATTCTCTATTTTTAATTAAAATGTTTTAAACTAATGATTTAGCCTCCTCTTGGAAACAGGTTTGACGGTATCATAAAATGGGAAGCAGTTGAGTTCATGATTTAAAGTTGTTTCTGTGAACAATACATTGAATTCAGATCGTTTTATCACTGTTTTCAATATTTTAAAATAGAAATATGATCTGCATTAATATTATCAAAGCATTTAGCTTCCTTTTAGATCTTGGTTACTCTGCCTGCAAAAGAAATCCAAGACCAAACCAACCAAACCAAACCAAAATCCCACCAAATTTTAACAATGATTGAATGATCATTAATGAAAACCCTAAGAAGTTTTCTATGAATAGTATCAAATAAATTACTTTGAAGTTTTGTGTGTGTTTGTGAACTTAAAATATCCAGTAATTTATGGAATATCCAGTTTGGTTTGTCCAAGATTGTGCAGTTATTACATACTAAAATATGATTCAAATACACAAATATCTGACCTAGAAGACTGGACTCTTTTCATTCTGTCATTTCAGTGACATAATTGTCAATTTTTAAAGTCTCAGAGAAGTCTGAGTCTTATAAAAACACAGATCAGTTGCCAACAGCAGTTAAACCCAAATTTAGCTTTTAGTTAAGTGGATTTTCTATGTGAGGAAAAGCTTTCTAGGCTCAAAATAGTTTCTTTAAATAGAAGGATCAAGGCCCTTTTAAGCATAAGAAGATGGATGCCTGCAACTTGTTAGGTCAGAAACTGAAAAATCTGATATTTATGTTATTTGTACAATAATGAATTAGTCTGCAAAGTTTCATATATACAGAAGCACAAATATACATTCACACCCTGCCCACAGAACACAAGACTTAATGGCTCAGAGATATCATTGTTATTGCTTTTATCATTATGATTGTTATTTGTGGTACTGGAGACTGAACCCAGGGCCTTGCTCATGCTAGCCAGGCAATCTACCACTCAGCTATATCACAAGCCCCTAATTTTTGCTTAAAACAAGCAGTAACAGCCAGAACAATAACATCCCTCAGCATGTCAAGAGTTTTAAATTGGCAAATGCTAGCCATTGATCTGCATGGGCAGTGGTCTTCACCATAAGAGAAAAAAACCCTAAACTTAGGACACTGAGCTTTTTTTATTGTGGCAGTTGGCAATGTCCCCATTTTCTATTCTGGATAAATTTTTTCATTATTTTTAAATATAAGCAAATCTGGAGTAGTGATGGAAGGCATTCCTTGATTTATAAGGAAGTGTAAGAAAAAAATCTCTGGGAAGGAAAGCAAAGGACTTTCTCTTTACTATCATGGAAGGTCTCTACACCATAAGGAGATACATACTAAGTTCACATGTTCAAGCTTGTCCATTGTTCAGGAGGTTTGAACTCTGCTGGAATTTAAGAAATTCATGTAAACTCTCAGCATTGTCTTGCACCAGTAATCCCTCTGTCTTGCTGTACTCCTTCTATAACCTCTGGTTTGAACTCCAGTTTATGTACTCCCTGCACTGTTCTTTTTTTAAAAAAAATATTCTAATTTGTTATACATGACAGTAGAATGTATTTCAATTCATAGCACAGAAATAGAGCACAATTTTTCATGTGTCTCGTTGTACACAATATAAACTCACATCATTCATGTCTTCATACATATACTTAGGGTAATGATGACCATCTTATTCCACATTCTTTATTATGCCCATTCCTCCTCCTTTCCCTCCCCTTTGCCCTATCTAAAGTTTCTCCATTCCTCCCATGCTTCCCTCTCCCTCAATCCCCATTATGGATCAGCATCCACATATCAGAGAAAATATTTTTTTTGGGGGGGATTGGCTTACTTCACTTAGCATAATATTCTCCAACTTTATCCATTTACTTGTAAATGCCACGATTTTATTCTCTTTTAATGCTGAGTAATATTTCATTATATATATATATAATGTGATATATATATATATATATATATATATATATATATATATAAATGTGGTGTATATATACCACATTTTCTTTATCCACTCATCTATTGAAGAACATCTAGGTTGGTTCCATAATTTAGCTACTATGAATTGAGCTGCTAAAAACATTGATGTGGCTGTGTACCTGTAGCATGATGTTTTAAAGTCCTTTGGGTATAGACTGAGGAGTGGGATAGCTGGGTCCAATGGAGGTTGCATTCCAAGTTTTCCAAGGAATCTCCATACTGCTTTCCATATTGGTTGCACCAATTTGCAGTCCCACCAGCAATGTATGAGTGTACCTTTTTCCCCACATCCTCGCCAACACTTATTGTTGTTTGTATTCTTAATAGCTGCCATTCTGACTGGAGTGAATTGAAATCTTAGAGTAGTTTTGATTTGCATTTCTGTAATTATTAGAGATGTTAAACATTTTTAAATATATTTGTTGATTGATTGTCTAGCATCTTCTGAGAAGTGTCTGTTCAGTTCCTTAGCCCATTTATTGATTGGGTTATTTGTTTTTTTATTTTGGGTGTTAAGATTTTTGAGTTATTTATATATCTTAGAGATTATTACTCTATCTGATGTGTGTGTGGTAAAAATTTGCTCCCATTCCGTAGGCTCTATTCACCTCACTGATTGTTTCCTTTGCTGAGAAGAAGCTTTTTAGTTTGAATTCATCCCATTTATTGATTTCTTGCACTCTAAGTCTCTTGTTATGGAAGTCAGGGCCTAATCTGACATGATGAAGATTTAGGCCTACTTTTTCTTCTATTAGATGTAATAGTCTAATAGTCTAATAGGCATAGTGGTCTAAATCCTAGGTCCTTGGTCCACTTTGAGTTGAGTTTTTTGCCAAGTGAGAGATAGAGGTTTAATTTCATTTTGCTGCATATGGATTTCCAGTTTTCCCAGCACCATTTATTGAAAAAGCTATCTTTTCTCCAATATAAGTTTATGGTGATTTTATCTAATATGAGATAAGTGTATTTATGTGGGTTCCTTCATTGTTCTTTAAATTTTTCTATCTTTGTTTTGGTAAGTTTCTTAACCTGAGAAAGTAAGCTTTTGTCTATTAGAAAGTATGATGGCAGGCAGAAGGAACAAAAGATATAGTGAGTGAAACAGTGAAGGAGTGAGATAAACACTAGGTTAGAGTCTGAAGTGCCTCCTTGTAGCCCTTTGGAAGGTATTCCATGTTTTGAGGGTGGAAGAGAGCCCTGCCTCTTTGTGTCTCATGGTTGACACGGTCACTGGTATTGGTGTACTATATCCTGTTGGTTTCATACTACATTGCTTCAATTCCTTTTTTTCCCCTCACTCTCACCTCCTGTTCTTGCTGCCCAAATCAAGCATTTCCCTTTTAGTCTCAGCTTCAAAATCTGCTTTCTACAAAATTCTAGCCAAAACAAAAATATTTTGTAGTTTAAGAATCACAAACTTCATTGTACATGCATTGTTTTAAAATTAAGATTTTAAAAAAATTGTAAAAGCATTGGGAACATAAACTATCAAATTATTTCAAAGTGCTTATGTGGAAAACCACTAATCTCTTCCTCGATTGCCTCTCAAATGCTGACTCAATCCACAGAGGTAGTATTTTTTTAGCACTTGAGCAGTAACTTTTACTATTTAATATCTCTTTCATATGTGTATGTGGTCTTAAAATACCAATTTTAGAGAGTCTCCTTTTAGTATTTATTGAGGTGTTTGAAAATTATCATTTTTTATAGTGCTCAGACTCATACTTTCTGCTAATCCTATTCATCAATTTAATTTTATTTTGGTTTATAATTGTCCAATTTTTAAATTTATTTAATGACTGAGATCATACCTATGATCAAAAATTCCTCTAAATTTTCTATCACAGTATAATAAATACTAAAGATCACCTTTCCAAACATACCAACATATTAAATAATCTACCAGTTCTATTTCAGTTTCTTGAAAACTTTTTCCCAGACCTCTCATCATTTGCTTGGATCTGGAACAAATGATTTCAGATGTCATCTGTTGCTTTCCTGAGTATCTCTCCTCTGATAGGTATCCTATGCTATGGATCTCATTTCCTCATATTCCTGGGTTAACATCTTCCTTTTGCTGGAACACATTTTCTCATTTTCTAAAATGGAAGGTAAATATTTTGAGACCCTTTGAGATAGGCCCAAGTTATATAGGGATTATCTATTTTCCAGACTGGCAAGAAAGATCACTTAGATTTGGTTTAAATTACTTTGATTTTTACTAAATCAGTAAACAATATTGGAAAAATACATAAGTCTTTTGCATGCATTTATATGAGTGAATGTATTTAGTCTAAGCTGTGCTTGTTTTGTGGTCAGTGAAGCCATGTAGTGTGTATAAACCTCAAGGTCATAGATGCTACGAACTGGATGTAGCTGCTTTTTTATTCTGTTGGCTTGTAAGAAAGGGTTACGTCAATATTCAAGGGTCTGTCTAATGCTTTCAGGTTTGATTTATTACTGAAACATTTGGCCATGGCTAAACACTTCTTTATGTAAAAATGTTTTTATTTCCCCTGTATGCTTGATTGATAGTTTGGCTGGATATATTATTCTGGATTGAGAGTAATTTTCCTCACAATTTTGGATGTTTGGTCTAACTGCTTTAAGCATCCCATATTGCTCTTAAGTAATTTAATGTGATTCTTGTTTTTATTTCATTGTGTCATTTTTCTTTTGCCCTCTCTCTCAAAAAGTTTGATCTGCTTTCTAACCTATTGAGTGACTTGTGAGCATTCTCTGACCCCCTAACCACCTCCATGACACTGGCAACAGCTGCAGGGGTAGAAAGAAAAGGAACTTTCTGTTTAAATAGATATTTATTACTTGCTCTCGGCTCCCTTTAGGCACTTTTCATAGTTCAATAAAATATCTCCAGGTTTCCTTTTCATTGTTTCATATTACCAGGACTATACATTTCAAGGTAGATCTGTATTTCATTTGGTTTCAAGAACTTATTTATGTGCTTGATAATGAAATCCAGAAATGACTCAACATAAAGAGTTTAGGAAGGATGAACTGGTGGAGGTCATTGAAACTGTTTAAATAACACAACTTGGGAGAAGTGAAAGTGGAAACTATGGTTAAAGAATTGAATGCAAATTTATAAACATCGAAAATGTGAAAATAAACAAGAAGAATCAATAGATCATGAGTAGGAAACAGTGGAATTTCAATCTACTCCTTTTTATGGTAAAAAATAATAAATGGATAATGTCTCCATTTAGTAACTAAAATAATAATAGTTTGAGTATATTGCTTAAAATTAAAAATGTAGCCACTCTCAGAATTGATTTAAAGTAGCTTCTATTCACCCATAGTAAGAACTCAATTCTAATATACTCTGGGGATGGACAGATATCAAATTATTAATGTTTATTACCATACCCCCTCTTCAAAGAAAAAGTGTTCATTTTTGTGGTATCTGTTACTATAGCTTTTTTGAATAAAGTATTCAGGAAATTGGTGAGAAGAGATATCACAGAAGAGAAGGTAGAACGAAAGTTGCTAAGATTTACTTATTTGAAATAGAAGAATATGGGTTTCATGAAAATTTACTAGATATTAATTCAGTTTCAGAGACCAGTAAATATTTTAGTTGCTTTTAAATTATTCTTAGCTTTTTAGTTGAGATTTACTAGTGTTAACCTTTGTACAGTGATTGGGCTATGAGGGATCTTATTTTTGTGTGACTTGCATTTACAAATCCTAAGCTACATATTTGGTAAGGTAACATTTATTACTTTACTTATATTCAGTATATTAAGAGGGAGAAAAGGGAGTTTGAAACTGTTAACCATTGAAAAAAATAAAATAGAAATGATAGCCAGAGATAAGTTATTATTATTATTTTTTAAATTTTTCTTACCAACCACTTACAAGTCTTAATAATGAAAATCCAACTGTGCCATAAGCAGATCTATTTATTTTGTGTATAATTTTAGGATAGAATTCACAAAGTTTCACTGTTGTAAGGGATCTAGAAGATTAAATGACTTGTCTAAGATGTCTCAGTCAATAACAGTGCAAGACTTATAATTTGGATTTTTGGACTAATTTTTTTTACACAATAGTGTCCTGTTATAACTTTAAAATTGTAATTCTCAAATTTTGTATTCATTAAAGAATCATTAAGCATAAGTTCTCTAGTTGTCAGAGTCTACACTTGAATATACATTGTTTCAAGGTTGTTTCTATTAAAGTTGTGTAGTGGTCACTTGCATTCACAAAAAATTTCACATCAAATTGCTTTTGGGACTGATTAATGATAGTGAAGTAATTTTAGTTCCTGTTCTTCCAGAATTAATCAGATGAAATCTGATCTCATTATGCTGTAATGTAAACTTTCAAAAGCTGGAAACAACTGATTATTATCCAAATAATTATACAAAGTAGTTATTTCACAACATGGTTACCTTGGATTAACCTGTTTGACACCTATAGAAATATTTAACAATTGTCATTTACATTTCAGTCTTAGGAACCAATCTGGAACTCCTTTCCTATAGGCAGTAACAACTTGTAGGCAAATGGAATTTCTGTATATCCCATCTGCAGCATTATTTTATATTTTTCTTCATCTGCATTATAAAACTTTATGAACCTGGGTTGTAATACAACAATGTAGTTCACAGTCTATTGGTATTGCTGCAATCAGTCTTCTGAGATGCCTTTGTGGACATGATTCTGCAGGTAATGAGCTGTTTCAGTTCTGCTTGAGTTTTCATTGCCATCTCCACCCCAGCAACAGCTGCGTTTTCCTGTTGTCATTTGGAATACATAAATAAAAGAGAGAACACTGATATTCCTTTCAATATTCTTTCCCAATAAATAATTTGGATAAGTGAAAAGAGTGTCAGTTACTTTTTTTTAAAAAAAAGGATACCATAAAAATTCATAATAATATAGTACATTTTTATACATTGTAATACTTAAAAGTACAAAAGAAATTCTATGATGGAATCATAATATAAAGGTTCTCTGTCAAATTTTAGTAGGTCTTATTTTCTGTAAATTAATTTTTTAAAATGAAAAAAGCATATGTCCATCTATAACAAAATGCAAGTTGTAACAATACAAATAAAGTCATTTTGCTTGGGTGAGTATACAGAATTATCCAATTCAGAGGTTGACCAACTATAACCTGAGTGTCAAGTCTGTCCACTGTATGGTTTTATAAGTAAAGTTTTATTGGCATACAGCTACTACCATTTGTTTATGTATTATCTCTATATACACAGGTTCTTAAAATAGAATAGATTTGTTGTGATGGATATCATATGCACAATAAAGCCTAAATTATTGACTACTTGACCTCCTATGGAAATGCCTACCATTCATTTATATCAATAGTTTGAAGCCTTTACAGAACTTTTGTTGGTAAAGAAAAAGAGCTTTAAACAAATACAAAAATCTGGATTCCATACTTAAAGATTTAAATTTAGTTGATCTGAGTGGAACTTAGAGATTCCTACATAATGTGAATGTGCAGCAAAGATCAAAAGCCACTATTTTCCTTCTGCATTCAATTTACTCATCAAGTACAATACATTTTTATCAGAGCATGAGGTGCCAATCAGAGACACTCAGATTTGTCAGATTAGTTATAATCTCAGATGAAAATAAATAAATGAAATAAATAAATAAATAAATAAATCTAACTCAATGAAAATGACTTCCATGTTTTCTTGGTTGACCAAATGAACATTTCTTGAATGATCTGACCTGACTTGAGATAGTACTGAGAAATGAGAACCTTGTAAAAAACACTGTGATTCAGAGGAAGGAAAGATTATTTGAATTAACATGTCAGAGAAGACATCACAAATGAATATTTTGAACCATGTCTACATGCCTCAAATACAGGTAGGAATCAAATACAGATAAAATCTTGTAAAGATCACATTTTTCTTTTTTTCAGTGCTGAGGTATTAAACCTAGGGTTTCATGCATGCTAGGTAAGCACTCTACCTCTGAATCACATCCCCAGGATGAGTTCACATCCTTTAATTTTTTTCTTCTCCACAAATGTGTCCTAAAGGCTCAGGAATCAGATATCATCCATTGTGGTTTCCCTAAGCCCATGCAATTCAACAAAATGTGTGGTTCAGGAACTATCAGTGTTGTGAAGTGTGGGCACAGCATAGCCAATCAGACAGACATAGACTTTGTTGTATAAAAACTTTCCACTGTTATACAAAATACATGTATGAAGATATGAGAAAAAAAAAAGAATAGCGTCACCTTAGATTGGGTAGAGAGAAGTGCTGGGAGGGAAGGGGAGGTGATGGGGGAAAGGAAGGATAGTGGAATGAAATAGACATTATTATTGCTGTGTGTATATACGTGACCGCATGACCAATGTGATTCTGCAACCTGTACACTAAGAAAAATGAGAAATTATATCCCATCTGATTCAAATATACGATATGTCAAGGTCATTGTAGTGTCATGTGTAACTAATTAAAACAAATAAAAATTAAAAAAAAAAAAAAAACCTTTCCAGATAGTGACAATAAAGCATGGTAAACACTGTGGTAATGAAGCCAAGCCCTTTGTTTGTTTGTTTTTGTTATATTTTGTTTTGGTACTGGACATTAAACTCAGAGGCACTTTACTACTGAGCCACATTCTTCAGCCATTTTTATTTTTATTTTGAATCAGGGTCCCACTAAATTGCTTAGGCTCTCACTTACTGAGGCTGGCCTCCAACTTGTAATCTTCCTGTCTCATCCTGCCAAGCTGAGTGGAAGTTTAGACTTGAGGGTTAACCAATAGCATTAGTACTTTTCCAAAACTAAATTAGCATAAATTTGGACCAATGGTATTGACCCAAGTGCTATATAAACCCTTGGACTAGCAAGCTCAATTGGCAACCCTAAGGGGGTCCTCTCTTGCCCCTGCCAGAGTTCTGTTTCTATTCTTCACACTTGAATAATCAATCCCCATTCCTTTCACTTCTGCCTTCCATTGTTCCATGAATTTCATTCTTTGAATTTGTGAGACAAAAACCTGGAAAGAAGTTGATAGTCAGCCACTGGGGTCTATTGCAACACTGAAGGGTACAGCCCACCATTTAGAGGTGCCACACTGAGAGCTGTAATGGGCCACTCAATGGTAGTGGATAAGAATTAGGCCTTGCCAGCTGTGACCCTCGGAGCTGGCACTGGCAGGCATCCTTTGCTGTGATTAGCTGCCAACACAAAAAGGGATTTCCTGACTGAAGAGGCCTGCAGCTTGCACATGCTCCATCTACCAACAAGTGGAGAGTTGAGTTTCCTCTCAAACTCCTGTTTCAGTAAGAGAAGGATAGGGTCCTCAGGTCAAGTAAGAAAATTACCTTACTCAGCTTTAAATGATTAGATAGAGTTTTCAAACTAAATACATTCTGAATTGGGAAATTTTGAAAGGTTAGTTTAAAGTGGCATGGAAAGGGAGATGGACAAAGGGAGAAGGACAAGAAGTATAAATTTAGAAATGGCCATAATTTTGGAATGACTATCAAAGAATGCAAGGGAGGTGGTATGGTAAACTAAATTTTTGAGAGTAATTAGGATTAAGATTTGAAGCCTTTTTTTATGCCTTGTTGAGGAGTGTGAACTTTCCATAATACAATAGGAAACCCTAAGAACGTTTTGAATTATGGAATGACATGATCAGTAGGGAAAAATATCATTCTGCTGATATGTGAGAAATAGATTCAAGAAGGAGAAAGTTTTGAGGTAGAAAATCCAGTCTTGGGCCTTAGAGGCTGGTCCAAAGGAGCAAGACAAGACAATAATGAAGGAGACAAGCAGATGAGTGGTAATGATGATTTGAAGGTACAATAGATAATAGATCTGTGAGACTGCTTATATATAGATGTAAAGAGAGAATTTGAGATGATGAAACATCTGATTTCATCTTTGTCCAAGAAAAAGCATTTGGATTGCCTGATATTGACCTGTGGCATTTACTATTTCAGTTTTATATCTCTCTTGCCTCAATTCTGCTACTAAAATAACCATAAAAAAGACTTAGGCTCTACTGAGACCACCAATACAAAGTCAATTTGCTTCATGACCCTTGAGGAGAGCGTTGATTTTGAGGATTTCATTTTGTAAATGGCTGGGGGCTCATGCTGAAATGAGCTGTGACACATTCAAAACTATCTTAATGTTGCAATATGCAGAAGGCAAGGATATTTGCATACCTCTGTCTGACAGCCTTGGACAAGAAACTTCTTTCACCTTAAAGATCCATTCATCCTTCCAAATGATCCCACTTAATGTATGACTCATATTCATTCAACTGCTTTCCTTGGAACATTTAAAGGATCCATGGGCCATTTACTTCTTTTAGAGATTGTTAGCAATGCTATCTTGGGGATTTATGCTTCCTTTACCATGTTTCTTGAACTGTGAGGTGGGTCTTTGTTATTCATTTATCCTAGTCCTGAGAATGTGAAAGAAGGAATAAGAGAAAAATAGCGAGAAAGGCAATGTTTGTATTTATTGTTTGCACATTGAGCATTGGCAAAACAGTATTCTGCATCCAAATGATAAATATTCAGCAAGGTGTGTATCAACTATAGAATTACCCAGTGAAAAGAATAGGTTTTATCTGCATTCATATTGATTCCAGGTTAGTCATACATCATCTTTATTGAAAACAGCACATGGCTTGCTGTGAAAATAATGTTTCTTACATTTTCTTGCTAACTTGCTGCTCTTTACTCCATGCATTGTAAAGTTTTTCCTCTCACTTTCATAGCAAACATTAAATGTAACTAGGTGTGGGAATTTGAACTAGCTGAAATTAGCTAACCTATTTTTAAAATGTGATTTCCCCCCCTCTCCTTTACTGTATTTCCTACTAGACAGTAAAACCCTCAGTAATATCCCAAATTATACTTCCTCTCCATATGTTAATTTCTTACCTAGTTCCCAACCATAGTATGTGTTTGATATGTATTTAAAATTTTATCTATTCCCTTCTCCACTCACTCTCACATTGAACTCTCTTAAAGACTCTGTTTTAGGTGTTTTATGTTAACTACGAGTCATTTTTCTTTTCATTACAATGTCACTTCTCTTATCTCTAAGTCTAAAGCTCTTAGAGAGAGTTCATACTCTTTTGGAAGGTTTTGATCTACCTAAGTTTGAAGGGAACTAATCTCTCCTTAGTAAAGAAGAGAAAAGCCAATAGCAAAGAAGGAAAAGCCAATAGCAAAGTTCAATGATTTTTTATACATAATTCCAGAGAATTATCTGCAGGAAAGAGAGGCAGAATTCTCCAATCAACATTTCCTCATTGTGTCTCTATAGGGAAATGTTCAAAGAAACAGTTCATGTCCTATTTTTAGGGAAATCGCTAGCAAGTTCCTCATTTTGAAACTAATGAAGCATGATGGTGCTAATTATATCTATAGCAGAGGGTTACTGAAAGAAGAAGAATGTTCTAGAAATGGGAGTTGTTGGAAATGTTTAAAGTCAAAGATGGAGACTGAGCTGAAAAATGAAGGATGGATACAAGTGGAATAGGCAAAGGAGTGGATACAGCAGAGATGATAAGCAATGGGGAGAAGGCAGTAGCTACTTCAAATAGAGAAACTGGCCTAAAAAAACAGGTAAGCTAGGGACTGGGATTGTGACTCAGTGATAGAGTGCTCGCCTAGCACGTGCGAGGCCCTAGGTTAGAACCTCAGTACCACATAAAAATAAATAAATAAAATAAAGGTATTAAAAAACAAACAAACATGTAAGCTAGCTTCAGGTTGTAGTGGAAGTTCCACCTCCTGCCAACACGTGTATGTTCTTTTTCTAGTTTGGTATGAGGTCTGCCTCTTTGAAGTCAGCTACAGATTTAGCTCTCACTTCTGTGCATTTTACCTTGATTTGATAAACTAGAGTTGAATTTCATGTGTTTCTGATTTTAATTTTTATTTGCTCTTCTCAATTTCATCCAAAATCCTGGGATTTTAGTGCTAAACAAAACTTATTTTTTTACTGATTCAACTTAACTCTCCTTGATTCAACTTGCCACTTACTTTTGTTAATTTATAAATCTGCATCATTCTCTGGTCCTAATGAAGTAGTAGATGATATGATTTGAAAATCATGGTTCATTTTGAGGTACTAAACGACTTTTGTACTTGAGTATTTAGTTTCTCAACTGTATATGACTTCTTTCTATTCTCCATCTAGACCTGTGTATAAATAAATGTTCAAAAGAAATAAAATAAATGAATGAAGACAATGTAGAAAATATAACACTATTTAATCTTAAAAAAAAGGAAATCCTTCCATTTGTGACAACATAGATGAACCTGGAGGACCTTGCATTAAATGAAATGAGCCAGACACAAAAAGGTGAAAATCCCATGATCTCACTTAGACATAGAATCTAAAAATGTTGAACTTGTAAGGCAAAATAGTACTTACCAGGAGTTGTAACAAGATGAAGGATTGAGAAAATAGTACACAAAGAATACACAATTCCAGTTAGATAATAGAAATATGTTCAATAGATCCATTGCCTGCCATAATGACTACAGTTAATAATAATGTATTGTGTTCATGAAAATTACTGAGAGATTTTTATGTTCCCACTACAAAATATGATAAGTATGCCAAGTAATGGGTATATTGATTTAGCCATTTCACAATGTACACATATTTCAAAATGCCATGTTATATACCATCAATATATATATAATTTTTGTTTGTCAAAATAAGAAGAATGAAGAAAGAAAGATAAGGAACTACTTATAATGTGTTCAAAACTTCCAGATTTTTAGGTATCAGAAAACAGCCAAAAAAAAAAATTAAATTATCTTGCAAGTGATGCCTTTGTTATTCTTTGAACTAGTCAGATATCAAATATGTGACATACATGGCTCTAGATTTGATCATATAGAAACAAACACATAAATTCTTCAGAAAACTTTCATATCAATGTCAGCAAGAAGAAAATAAAGGCAAAAGAACAATTGTATGATCTGATTTTGTGTGTCTATTATAGAGTTTGAAGGGTCAGGGTGAGGGGGCTACTTTAGCTAAGCTGTTCGATAAAGTTATTTTGATGAAATTATGAAATCAGTATATGAAATTTCAGTTCAGACAGAGAAGATGAGAGGAATCATTCAAATAGTGAAAGGAAGAATATAAGGAGGTACAAATTTAAAGACAGATGAGAATGAACTTGATTGTTCAAGGAACAGAATTAAGGCCATTATACCTTGATTATAGTGGGAATGAAAATTTTTAAAAGCTTTGAATATAGTATGACTGAAGATTAAAGTGAAAAAATGCATATATGTCTATATTTTAGTTTTCTACATACGTGGGTTTATTTCCCCCAATAAACCATATTTGGTCCAATTTTTGTAGCATATGTTCATCTATGTTGTCACAAACTCTGTATGGCATTCCTGCTTAACTTTGTGCTTCACTTAATGGGTTAAGTGAAGGTCAGACATTTTGAAAGAGTCAATTTCTAATCTGTGGCAGGATTTTAGCTTGCAGCAAATCCATCAGTTATCAAAAATCAAAGTAATTTTTTCTTCCTGTTTAATATTTAAAATGTGATAAAACTTCTCTCCATTATTATAGTTTCCAGCAGGCTTAAAGTTTATGATGTTATATGTAGGCAATGCTAAATGAAGGAAATGCTAATAAAATTTAGCCACAGGTTCATTTTATGTGGATACAAAACAGATATGAATTTTGCTTCTTCTTTCAGCATGGCTTGTTGAATTTTAAAGCTTTTAGATGTGAATTTGAATCCTATATATTTTTCTTACTTGCTATGGCCATTTAGACAAGTTAGAACATCTTCTGTTCTGTTCTGTTCCTATTCTCCTCGTCTGTGAAGTGGAAGATCACTTTTATGAGGTATTTTTTATTTTTATGAAGACTAAAATATGGAGTTGAGGTGTGTGGAAGTACCTAACTTGATGTTTATCCATGCTGTTTTTGCTGCATGATAAATGCTTGAGTTTGTGGCTATGAATGTGCATGCTTATTCACCCCTTTGCTTTTCTCTAATGTGCTTTGCCTTCTACAGTTCAAGGACTTATTGACCCACAAAAATAATTCTTCTATGAGTGAACAATGTTGAACAACACCAAAAGCATATGGATATTTGGATCAGAAAGTGTGGGACAACTCTTTTTTTGACTGATTATTAAGTTATGAATTTTGGAAACTATTGCTACTCTTTTGTAGTGGTTTAGCCATCCCCTTTCTTTTTTTTTAATTTTTTATTGTTGGTTGTTCAAAACATTACAAATTTCTTGATATATCATATTTCACACTTTGATTCAAGTGGGTTATGAACTCCCATTTTTACCCCATATACAGATTGCAGAATTACATCAGTTACACATCCATTGATTTACATATTGCCATACTAGTGTCTGTTGTGTTCTGCTGCCTTTCCTATCCTCTACTATCCCCCTTCCCCTCCCCTCCCTTTATGTTCAAAACTCTAGAAAAACTAGGGATAACAGGAACATACCTCAATATTGTAAAAGCAATTTATGCTAAGCCTCAGGCTAGCATCATTCTGAATGGAGAAAAATTGAAGGCATTACCTCTAAAATCTGGAACAAGACAGGGATGCCCTCTCTCTCCACTTCTGTTCAACATAGTTCTCGAAACACTGGCCAGAGCAATTAGACAGACGAAAGAAATTAAAGGCATAAAAATAGGGAAAGAAGAACTTAAATTATCACTATTTGCAGATGATATGATTCTATACCTAGCAGACCCAAAAGGCTCTACAAAGAAACTATTAGAGCTAATAAATGAATTCAGCAAAGTGGCAGGATATAAAATCAACACGCATAAATCAAAGGCATTCCTGTATATCAGCGACAAATCCTCTGAAATGGAAATGAGGACAACCACTCCATTCACAATATCTTCAAAAAAAATAAAATACTTGGGAATCAACCTAACAAAAGAGGTGAAAGACTTATACAATGAAAACTACAGAACCCTAAAGAGAGAAATAGAAGAAGATCTTAGAAGATGGAAAAATATACCCTGTTCATGGATAGGCAGAACTAACATCATCAAAATGGCGATATTACCAAAAGTTCTCTATAGGTTTAATGCAATGCCAATCAAAATCCCAACGGCATTTCTTGTAGAAATAGAGAAAGCAATCATGAAATTCATATGGAAAAATAAAAGACCCAGAATAGCAAAAACAATGCTAAGCAGGAAGTGTGAATCAGGCGGTATAGCGATACCAGACTTCAAACTATACTACAGAGCAATAGTAACAAAAACAGCATGGTACTGGTACCAAAACAGGCGGGTGGACCAATGGTACAGAATAGAGGACACAGAAACCAATCCACAAAACTACAACTATCTTATATTTGATAAAGGGGCTAAAAGCATGCAATGGAGGAAGGATAGCATCTTCAACAAATGGTGCTTGGAAAACTGGAAATCCATATGCAACAAAATGAAACTGAATCCCTTTCTCTCACCATGTACAATAGCCATCCCCTTTCTGAAAGAAGAAGATTGGCTTCTGGACAGGAAGCTTCGCTTTCATCCAGGGCACTTAAGGAATTTCTTTCTATTCTGAGATCAAATTTGCAAACACTTTCTGAAATGCTCTATCTTCCTGGTTCTATGGACTCTAGAAAATATTCAATATTTCAGTGGTTGAATCCCCAGTGGATTTCTTATTATCTTGCCTGTTCTGTGTTTCAGAATCTGCATCTGGCACTTATTTCCTGCTCTCTATCAGCTGTCATGTCACTGACTGTGGAAAACTGGACATGTCTGAAGCTGATCCTTGTCTAGGTGCTTGCTAATCTGCATCCTGTCTGCATCCCAGGAATTTGCTTCTGCTCTGTTGATTGTTTTCAATTAATTTTTACTTTTGGATAGAGTGACGTAGCAGTGAGTTACTTTTTTACTGGCAAGATGGTAGAATAGATCAATGAAATTAAGGGGCCACTGGGGAAGATAGAATAGAGGCAAGATGTGATTCTCAAATCACATGATGATATCATTTAAAAAAATAATTTGTTTTAAATTCATCGCATGAGGTCTACACTTGGATTTAAGAAGTTTCAAATGTGCTAAATTATTTCGGGCTGATTATTTTTAAATTCTTTCTTAGTATTTCTTGTGTTCAAAATAAACAAAAGAGTGAGAAGTGTGTTGATTCACATCAGTATCATCAACATATTTGTTAAATGACTGATCTTGAATGGTGTCTTGCTTATATTAACAGATAATGTAAGCCGTGCCAGCCTTTTTGATATTTATAACCAAAACAAACTTCATGCCATCTTGGAGAGCATTAGGCAATGCCACTTCCCTTGCCTTAATTTACTGTCTTCCTCTCTCTCTCTCTCTCTCTCTTTCCTCCTTTTGTTCTGTCTCTCATTCCCAATGCTTTAGATGAGAAGATGAGATAATCTAACACATGGCAAGCACTCTGGCAGAG
The DNA here is from genome assembly GCF_001458135.2 of Marmota marmota marmota. Lineage (NCBI taxonomy): Eukaryota > Metazoa > Chordata > Mammalia > Rodentia > Sciuridae > Marmota > Marmota marmota. Next base: position 23,848,294 of record NW_025999968.1, on the reverse strand, counting down.
GTATGAACACTGGGCTATGGGAACATAGGTGGTAGGAGAATAACTATTTTTCTTCCCCCAGACACAGGAAAAAGTTGGAGGAGGAGCCAAGCCTTAAAGTATGTGCAGACATTTTCCAGGTGAACAGGGAAGATGGGAATTCCTGTTTATTGTAATTAAACAACCTTGAAAATTTAACCCTTTAAATATTTAAGATACACTGGTGTTCATTTAAAAATTCTTCCTAATCTCTTGGTTCTGTCTTGAAGTTGATATGGGTTGAGTGTGTCCTTCATTCTCTGAATGACATGACTTGTATTTTAGCTTTGCTTTCTTTCTCATCTGCCTGGTGGAATCAAATGAGATAAAGAGTTAAATATAATGTAACTAAGTGTTTTGCAACTTTCCCGAACAACTGCAAATTGGATAAGAAATCTTGGATTCCTGGCTAGCTGGAAAATTCATGCTGGCATAGGTAAACTGGATTTCTTTACAGTGTAACTTATTTTCTCCCAAAGAAGGAAATATCATATGTGCAGCTCAGAAGAAAAGCAAGAGTTGTCTGCTTCAGTGCTTGTTGATCTGTAGCCTTCCAATTTTCTGAAGTGTTTGTGAAATGAATATTTAGATCATTCCTAAGGTTCAGACTTGGCACACTCTTAGGCAGGCTAAAGATCCACAAAAGTTATCTTATGCCTAGCACTTCATTTATAGATGAGTCTACAGTCTTACCAAGTGAAGTGTTTTTCTCAAGTTCACAAATTCAGAGACTGGTAAACCCCAACTTCACAGAAAAGTACTATATTTGTTATTATTGAAATTTCTCTAATAGCTAATAAAAATTAAGTGAGACTAAAACAAGGAATCTTGACTATCCAAGAGAAAGCTTTCTTTTTTTGCCTGTCTTAATGTTTTGCCATACAAGATTCTCATATTAAATGGAGTCAGATTGGTTTCTCTATCCCTGTCTGAGGAATTTCTGCTTATGCCTCCTTCATAGATCATATAGCCTCTGAAGGCCAAGACTTTCAGCTCTGCTATAATTCAAAATAAAATGGAATATACACAAGTATAAGTAAAAGGTTCAAAATACTATCTTTCAGAATCATGCACATAGTTGTCATACTTCAGAGAGTTTACATCTTTCAATAGGTCCCTGTGCCTCTCTTCACTAGCACAATCCTTTACCAATGGCTCCTTCCCATATTCATTGCTCTATCTATCCATAAAATTGTGTTTTCCCTTTTTCTCGCCATAGGTGCATTCTCTATGTCATCTTTAAATATTTGTGTTCTACACTAAATCAAACTTTGGGATACAGAAAAGAATAATAAATAGTTGTTTTTGATAAAAGTAAAATAATAATTTTCTATTTATATTCAGGTAACTGTGTCTTCCCAACATGAGCATCTATGTGTTGAATAAAACTCTTTCAATGATGTGTTTTAATTTATTCTAGTTTTTAAATTTTTAAATGACAAATTACCATAAAAGCAGGTTTAGAGATATATTAAAAAGGTTTACTAAATAGTAGTTACTCATAATCTTGCTCCCTTAAAATAAGTACCACTGTAGTTTTTACTCTAATTCCCTAAATTATTTTCCCTAGAAAAAGAGTTCTTGGTATATCCTAGATGTATTTTTTGGAGACCTCTTATATTAGGATTTGTGATAACATTGTTAAAATTTGTGTCGTGATTATTAAAATATAAATTTTTAATCAGCTCATTCCTCAAGCTATTGTATTAATATCCTGTGGGTGATGAAATTTGAGAACCTGAAATTTGAGAACCACTAGTATCCTGATGTTTGATAGTGTTATCTCATTTTTATTGTATTTTTTTTCCTGTCCTGGTGTGTTCTCCTTCTAAAGTCTCAGTTAATAGTTTACCTGTGGAGAAATGACTTCAAAGGTTTTCACTCATTACATTGAGTTTATATTTGGTTTTTAATCAAAAACAGAAACTCAATAAAAATAGCACTTTACCTTAGCTAATGCTTGCCCTAAATCCCTGGAAAACATTTTAAAGACCGCACATATTACATTAGCTTTACATATCCTGCTGTAAAATCACAGCCACATCTGCCCAGTAACAGCCCGGAACAGTGAGAGCATCATCAGGCTTCCTCTGTGCTTCAGTGGCTTCTGGGTCCCAGCATTTTGCCTCACAGCATACTGTAGTCCAACTTGGAAACAGATGAGGTAATGCAAACGACAGATGATAACTGTCAACAGGCTGTAGAAGAAATGAAATATTTGAGGGAAATGCGGTAATATTTTTGACTGTTGGAAAATTTCTTCGCTTCACACTAATGTCGTGACTTTCTAGAAATCACTCTTTGCTATCAAAGAAAGACAATGGGGACAAATCACATTTTTGAGGTTAAAAACAACAGAATATTTAAAATCAGTGTTATTCATATATAGCTTTCTATTTCAAATAACTGCTTTTTTCTGGATCTGGATCTAAATAATGGCACAATTAATTTTAAGAAAAAGGTAATTTGTACTCAAATTGATCAATACACAAATTTATTGTAGCAATGTGTGGATCCCATGTGAAACACTGTGTTAAGATTTTGAAAGGTTTTTCAACTAAAATGTGAATACTGAGCCTAATCTTCAGAGTAAATTGCTTACTTGCATTTGTCTATTTTTCTATTTTCTTTTCCACATTATAACATCAGCTTTGTATCCCCATTACCTGCTGTGTCTGTCACTTAGGATATGCATGGAATATTCCCAAATTCTAAATTGTTACATTAGCAATGACTATTTTGTTCCTTCTGAAGACAGCTCTCCTTGCTCCACTTACCCATTGAAAGTGTTATTTTATTTCCTATAAACTAAAGTCTGTAGTCAAAGCATATCATTCCTGGTCTTCCAGGGATGAAACTCTAGCTTCATGGTGGTGGAGATGTGGAACCCAGCGCCTTGTTCCTGCTAAGAGAATCCATTGAGCTATATCCCCAACCCTCAAGCTTTCACTCTAACCTAGTTTTACCTTTCACTGTGTTTGCATTTATTGCCCTCTTCTGGACCTGGGAATTTTCTTGCTTCTAACTTGAGTGCTCCTCATAGCTGTTGAAATCCTGTTTAGACTGCATGCCCAAGACTTCCTTTTTAAGTCCTTTTCTGATTTTCCTGGATGTAAGGAGTTTTCCCTCCATTAAAATGTCATCAGCTTTTGTAAACTGCCTCAGGACACTTATCACATGCTATCTCACATCCTTTTACTGCTGTCTGGTCCCCATGTGCGTGTTTCTCTGGTATTGGATAATTAACTTCAGAGAATTAGGCTTGCCCTCCACTCAACCAAGTACAAAGTAAGTGTTGCATATTTATTTATTGAATAGATAACTGGTTGGAACAGAGAAGAGTGCGGTGCTGGTATATTACTTGAAACTGTCTAATTTATAAACAATTGAAATTTATTTGGTTTATGGTTCTAAAGTCTGCAAAATCCAAAAGCACAGTGGCAGCATTTGGTGAGCATCTTTGTGCTGTGCCATCCCATAGAGGTAGGTGGAAGAGCAGGAGAAAAACTGTGAGAGGTTGAGAGAGCAAGAAGGGGTCACTTTTATACAAAGCTCCCTGTCAGGATAGCTAACCCACTGAGGGCAAGGCTTTCAAGAAAGAATCACCTGTTATTAGGCTCCACCTCCCACCACTGCTGCATTAGAAATTAAATGAATTTTGGGAAAAACATTTAAATGATCGCTCCTGCAACCAAGACTTTATTATATGTACCCAGAGAAAAAACAGCATTTTTCAGAATGAGATTCTACCTCTTGACTATGCAGACCTAACTTCTGCTTATACATTTTATGTGATGATCCTGGTATATTTCTAGTAGTTTAGGAGTCAGATTTTTTAAAAAATATATTTTCCTTGGAATGTGAATGATTTTAAAAGGTTGAATGACTTGAATAAGATAACTGATGGGAACCAAGTAAATGTACACTTCCAGCAATTGAATTATTTTTAAAAAGTTATAATCTTCTTAATGTGGGTTTATTTAGTATTTCTAGAGTTATTTGATTATTGCTATCAAAGTTGGTGGCTTTTGAAATTCATTTTTATCATCTTGAATACAACCAAATTTAGTGATTTTAAAAAATCTATGGTAAGAAAGGTTCTTTTCAGAACTCAGAATATATGATAAAAGGTTATGAATATAGATTAAACATATGAAGTAGAAAATTTTATAAAGGGATTTGTGTGACTTTTGAAGTGTGTGAGATCTAAGTCTTCTCCAAATTGTAGGTGAATTATGACAGTATATTCAGTAAATAACCTGAAATTGGCTCTGAGCACAAGCTATCAAGCAATGTTTTGATAACTGTGTGGGTAATTGGGCCAAAATGGGCCATTAAAAAGTAAGATAGGGATGCTTATTATGTCATTTCAAAAATTTGAGACAGTTGTAATGATTCAGAACAATATTCTCCTGTAGATTTCTGTGATCCCTGCTAGAGCAGGAGATTCAATAGATGGCCCTGTTGATTCAGACAGCACTTCTCCATTAAAAATTTAATTTTAAAAATAAATTTTTATTGATCATCAATTCCCTTGTAGTAGGTAACATGTATTTAGGGAAATGTAAATTAGTTATATATTGAGTTTGACTTTAAGATGCCTATAGTACAGATGAAACTAGTACAATAAGACCAATTATTTCTTTATTCAAAGTTTACAATTTTATCAGTGCTCTCATTTTGCTTTTTCAGTTCCATCACTAGTATAAAGGAAAATCACTTTAAAATGGCATAGCCATATTTCAAGTTTATAAGAATACAGTATTTCTCACATATTCACATTCTGCATATTTGATTCTTTTTCCCACTTGGCACCACATAGGATCCAAATAACCAGATTTAAAAAGAAACAAATTGCTTATGAGGTCCTGGCTATGCACTCACCAACCCTATCCATCTACTTTCCTTCCTCTTTCTTCTTTCTTTTCTAGGTAAATTGCAAGATGTTCTAAATTCACATTCTGTAGGGAATCTATAGTCACAGTGGGGGTGATGTTGAAATGTTATGACTGATTGACATTGATAAAGAGCATGATCCCTTGGAACAGATTTTTTTCCCCCAGCCTCTGGATATGCCTCCCAGGGAATTTTCACTAGCCTGACAGACAGATGTCAACTGTGAATAGAAACATGAATCTGAAAACTCAGTAAGGAAGGAAGCTGTCTGCAATTGTGATGCTAAGGATAGGAAAAAGAAGAACGAGGATTTTGCCAATTTCACAACATCTTCTCAAAATGAGGTTTTTAGAAAGCATCTCTTGAGACGATCTTTTCCATTGTTTGTAATTTAGATTATTTACCTGTCAACCCTGTCAACATATCAGTACTGACAATCTTTAGCTTTAATTATACTGAGTTATACATCCTTCCAAAGGAGGATCAAATAGAGGTGCAAATGTTTGATAACTGATTTCTTAGAAGAAACTTTTGGTTAAAAAGAGGATATATATGACAAAAAAGAAACAAGGCATTTGGGAATAAAGGGACCCTCGGTAAGACCCTGGTAAGAAGTCAGAATTGGAACTCTTATGTCCAAAAGCAAGCTACACCTTCCTAAATTTTCTCAGGGCCATTGAGCTCCATTTACGTATATTATTATGAAATTGCCAAGAGATGAATCAAAGTGACTGAGGAAATTGTGTAATTCAAATGTTATCAGTAAGCCCATGGTGGGGAGAGTGAAATTTTAATAATAGGTGATGAGAAAAGGAGAGGAAGACTGGAGAACAATACAAGGAAATGGGAGAAAAGAGCAAAGTAGTATGGGTGAAAAATAAAGATGATGATGTCCCGATGGAGATTTAGGTATTTTTGAGAATGGGCCACCTAGCACTTACTGGGATAGGTGGCAACAAATTAGCTCAAAAGATTCATGGCTCCACTTCTGGGTTAGAAGATTTTATGATTTTCTTTCTTTCTTCTGTTGACTGTAAGTAAAAATATATCATTATAGCAGAACTCTGGTGTACGTATGGAGATAGCTCTAGAGCTAGCCAGATCCTTAGTGAAAATCAAATTAGTAATTAGTTATATTATTGTTTGCACAAAGAATTTCTTTCCTTTCACATTTTCCCTGTGTACTTTTTTTTTTTTTGGGGCAATATACAGAATCCTATTGTCTTATTCCTAGTCACTTGTACCTTATTTTTTCTGCTGATTTATATGTAATTAATAAACTATTACATCAAATACTATGCAATTTAGTTGCTGAGTTCTGAAAGTTGACATTGGAATAATAATAGTTTATTATCTCTGCAGCAAACATGAGAACAGCACTGATCCCTGATTTTATTGTGGTCTGATTGAACTAATATCAATTGATGGTAGATATTAACAAGAGAATCTTTTATGGCAGTTAAGTGATATTATTAGTTACATGTTTTACAGATCTCATTTACAGAAATGAGTATCTGATAATGTCTGCTTCAAACAATTCTGCAAATGAAAGAATAAATTCTTCCTGAAATGGCTGATGATAAAGCCCACAGTTCAGGTACCTGGTCTGTGGAATTTCCTTGGCGGGTGTGTAGTTATTATTAGTCTATCTGTCAAAAGTATTGGATTTTTGTAGGAATATTAACTCTGATGCATAATTCTCCATTTAATGTTTGCTATAAATGTATTAATTAAAATTCTTTCTCATTTTAAGTGCTTACAAGCCGAAAAATTAAAGCTGTCTAAAACTTCCCATTAAGGATATTATAGCTTCCACATGTACTCCCTCTAACACCATTCTGACTGAAGTGCTATACTTCAAAAGAGTGACCCTCACCCTCTGGCATTGAGAAAATCGCAGAAAAGTCCCCATTTCTCAGGTAACTGAGAGTCATTTTATGTGCTGTCCTCCTGATATACCTGTGACTAGGGGCTTACAGTGTGCTTGTGGCTGTATTTGAACAATCTGCCAGGCAGAGTTTCTGACTGTTCTCGAAAGTCACCATGCTCGTTTCTGTCTGTTAATGATTAGAAAATGGGCATGGAGGGTGGGAGATCTTTCAAGACTGCTGTTAAAATTCCTCTTCCATTGTTAAGCAGTCCCTGTTCATTCCAACCCTGAGATTTCCCCATCTCCTAGTGCTCTGAATGCCTGTAACACTTATTATCACATTCTCTCATTATAGCTTTTAATTGTGTGCCATTTCTAACATTAGATGTTTCTGGTATCCTGTGCTGTAATTGTTGACTCTGTGTAGGAGAAGATTGCCCTTTCAGTTTCTTTTATCTCTGCTATGGGGCTTACTACCAAAGGGCCATTCCACTACTTGAATAAATTCTAGCATTGTTAAACAAAGGAAGAGTAACCACTATCATACATTTAAATGGTTTAAAATTAATGTTTTATCCTAATAAGCAAAATAATAAAATGGGCTAATTATTATTAAATATCTGATTGCCTAGATAGACAATGAGTTACAGTAAAGATAGCATTTTCAAATTTGAAGAGCATATGAAAGAATATATGTTGTCAAAATACAAGGAATTCTTCGTAGATCAGTAGGAAAAGAGAGTGTTTAACGATTTTTTTTTTAGTTTTTTTTTTTTTTAAGTATTGGAAAACAATGATTGTTTGTCTTCTGCTCAGTGTGATCGGGAACACCCTACCTGAAGTAAGCCAGTGCTGTGAGCAGTGATGGGCGTCTTGTATTTCTATAATCATCTGTTCTTGTTTATAGAGAAGACCTAAAATAATTTCAAAGCATAAAAGAGTGAAAATCTAGTTTTAGCTAATAGAAGAAAGGTGATGCATAAAAATTGTGTCAAGAGGAAAGCAGTCACAATTGTGTCAACTTCTGACTTGAAAACTACAAAAGGAATTCTCTAAGCACATATGGAGCATCCTTTAGTCTCAGGGGCTCTTCCTATCTCTGGTATTTTACCTTATGGCCTTTGTGTGGATACTTAAACTTTCTCAACTTTAAAATGGAGCCAAGGTTTTGTATTTTTCATTTATTTATTCACTAAAAGATATTTTTTTTCCAGGGTTGACTATGTACCAGGAACTTTTTAAAGAAATAGGACATCTAGCAGAAACAAAACAAAGCATCTTTGCTCTTATGAACATTATAGCCTGGTATAATACGGGGTATGTATGTGTGTGTGTGTGTGTGTGTGTGTGTGTGTGTATGTGTGTGTGTATGTTAGGGGAGTAGTTAGGTATGTTGATACATCAAACATCTAGAATGTAGGCATTCAATAACAATATCTGTCCTTGCACCAAGAATTTTACATATACTATTTTTGATAATAATATAGTCCATATTTTAAACATGGGAAAATTGATTAGCAAGAAATTGGTTTGGTAAGAACTAAATATTATCCAAGAACTCATAACTGGTACAGTCTAGATTAAATATTACCTTCTAATAAATGTTATTTATCTTTCCATTTTCTTGAAACTACCTTTCATGACATAACATACTATTGTTATACCATGTATAGTTATTTTAGGAACTGTAATTAAACATGTATCTCTCCTGAAAGCTCAACATAATGATCTTTCAATGTTCCAATGACACAAAACCATAACATGCAGTAGAGACCGTGTTTCAAGTTTTGAATTTTGAGGTTTTCACTCAATAATGATGTATTTTCTCACCATACTATCTCATGATGCTGGGCAGCCCTATGTCACAGGGTAAACAATAGATACTCTATGGTTGTACAGTGTTACCAAGCTACATTTGGTAGGCATAGACATTAAATCATTTTTGACTTGTGATATTTTCAACTTAATATGAGTTTATTGGTGTGTAACTGCATTGTAGCTTGAGGAGCTCTCCATAAAACTTCCTAATAATGAGATATAGTGAGTGTATGTACCATTTTGGCAAATACCATGCATGTTTTCTATCATTCTATCCCCTCTCTATTAGGTTGCCTAATTCAAAATTATCTGACCAATATATGAATTAATAAATTACCATGCTAGTTTACATGATGGTCCTTTTGTCTTACTTTTACATTTTATTTTCCAGTATTACTGTTGAGTCACATCACCTTTGCTGAATTAGTCTTTTAAGAGCTAATGTTGAAGCCTTGACAGAAATAAGTTCTCTATCAAAAAAGACATGTTTTACTGAAATAAAGTCAAGTGATTCATTTTCAGGAGGATTACTAGGGGGCCTCAGGCCAGTAGTAGTTCAGTGGACTAGGCTTATAAAATTCCCTTGTCTCCACTAGCTACCTGAGATGTGCTCAGGTGGCTGGTAACATTCAGTCTCAGCTTTAGAAGGCTCTATCAGGTCTCTAGAGTCTCCATGGAGGGACTTTCCAGGTTTCTTCTACTTCTTCTTCTTCACATCACCCTGCAACTACTTTAGTGTAATTACAAAAGGAACTTCTTATTTCTCTGATCATCTAGCTCTGGGCATTTTTAATTTTTCCCAATACCAGCTCTTTTTTGCTTCATTATCTTTGGATAAAGTGATAAAAGCATTTCACATGCATTGCACACATGAAAGTATGACCAGTGTGTAAACAATGTGTTGTAAATGAATTTTATTCTGCTATAAAAAGTCCAGGGACTGAGTGCAACTGGTCTGAGGAGCGCCAGACTTTCCTATTGTTCAGATAATTTCTTAAAAAATATATATGCATATTAGTTGTAGATGGACACAATATCTTTATTTATTTATTTTTATGTGGTGCTGAGGATTGAACCCAGTGCCTCACACGTGTGAGGCAGGCACTCTACCACTGAGCTACAGCCCCAGCCCCAGATAATTTCTATTGATAGTTAAAAATTACCTAGTCGACAGTCTGATGAACAAGCAAAATCATGTTTAAGTAAAAATGATGTATAAAGATCCTATTATATGCAAGTCACTTTGATATTGACTCCACATATGTGAGCTTAAGGCAAAAACACTTGAAAAGTTAAAAAAAAATTTTGGTAAAAATGGGAGTTCATAACCCACTTGAATCTAATGTATGAAATATGATATGTCAAGAGCTTTGTAATGTTTTGAACAACCAATTAAAAAAAATTTGGATCCATTGTCTAATATCCCAGGAGTCAGAAACTTGTTTTTTCTTCTCTTTTGTAGGTTCTGGCTTTTAGAATATGGCATATGGTGGGATTTTCATGTATTTTAATGAAATGCACAAGGCATAGGATTAGAGTTCAAATTCATCAATACTAAATGAATAAGAGATTGGTAAGGACTTAGAAGTTTAGGTTAAAGAGCCAAGTTCAGGCATAGAAAAATTTCAAATATAATAATACCATCTATGTATTGATTCTTTAAGCTTACACAGTTTTTCATATTTATCATTTAATTTTCAACCTTTTGACATTTCTGAGATACAGATGCAGGTGTTATTATTCATTTAAAGGAGCAGATATTATTACTCATTTTAAAGATTAAATAGCAACAATAGTTCACTGTAACTTTTCAATGTGTTGTAACTAGTATATGGTAAAGCTGGGACTCAGATTCAGTTCTTGCTCTTCTTGATTCTGTGTCTCTTCCAGAACAGTAGTGTCACCCTCTGCTTTCCTATCAGCAGTTGTTCCACTAAATTGGTGTCAATGCTCTAGACACAAGTTCCTTTTTTTTTCCTATCCTAGAGCCTGAAAGAATATTCTCAGAATCATTCTCCGAGCCTTTTCAGAGATATCTGTAAACACAGAATATTTATGTCTCTCAAAGAAAATTAGCATTATTCAGTAACAATGATTGAAGGATCTAATGTGTCTTTCTGAATGCTATTTCAGGGTTTGGATTAATTGTACCTGATATCAGTGACCATCAGCTAGGTGTATGTTGAAAAGAGGTACAAGGGTAAGAGCATGAGAGCACACAGGGTGCAGGAAAGTGACACAGCCATTCCCACACAAACAATTCTTAGGCAACAATCGCACAAGTTCTATGGAGGAACGGGAACTTGAAGGCTGCTTAGTTAGCTTGCTGACAAAAGTTGTCTCTTAAATGTGTTTTAGTCCATATGGCAGAGAGCATTTCTGGCATGAGTGCTTTCCAAATAGCAGCCTTCTTTTTAGGGACTGGAACAGATTTCAGAGGTGATAACCTACCTGTGCCTTGGGGCAGATGTATTATTCTGAAACAAGAAGTTGATGTTTAACCTTCACCCAGCCTCAAAAACCATTCAGTGGTAGGAGCCAAGCAATTTTAGATATTTCAACCTAACATACTTTCAAGCCTGCAGGCTTCCTTGCTCTGTCTCTTGAATATTATATCTTTTGTGCAAAAGCAAGTCCCTTAATAGTCTGGCAAAGAGGTTTTAAGAAAGTGTACCAATGGAAGTCTGATATTCTCTTTCTGGGAATTAGGCTGCTCCCCTGTAAGCTGCCCAGGTGGGTCTGAGAGAGTTGTGCATGTTGTCAGATAAGACAGCTTATTCCAGCCCTGGAGTAATTGTCCTTATTGCCTTCTGGTGCTTGCAAATTGTTACTGCTGCTCTGACAAAGTAAAAAAGATATAAGCCATATTTGCAGACATATAGTTTGGCCTTGCAGACCTGGAATTTTCAAGAAGAAAGATATTGATTTGGAGATGATGTGAAGTGCCTTTTTCTTTACAAATTGACTCAAATATCTGTTAAGGTAAAATAAGTGGAACCCTCTAAACTATCTCCCTTTTTCTCTCTTATTTTTGTTTTATGTTTCTATTCAAATCAGGGTTTTCAAAGAAAGTTACCTATTCTGGATTAAGAGGGATACCACAGCATTACTGACATGATTGTTCTGGCATGCCTAAAATTCACCAAAAATTGCATCATTAATCCATCAATAGTCTGTTTCTTAGTATCATCCCTGAGGCAATGAATTCCATGTCTCTCTGAGCATCACCATTTAGCATCCTCATCCCATCAGGGTACATGCCATGAGCAGGATCATAGCATGTATAAAATTTGGGGCTGTATGACACTTGAAGAATGGTATTCAATTATTTACACCAAATGTATTTTAACCCAATATCACTTTTCTCTCCTGATAAAATTGTGAGGAATCATAAAGATAATGAGAAAAAATGTTATGGATGATGACCATATTAAACATTAAATGTTATTAAAATAAAAATTTAGATTGAGGGTTCATAGTAATAAAAATAGCTATTTCATAATTTCTGTTTCAGTTGATAAACTTCAATTAAAACAGACCAGGGATAGGAATTATTTACAAGATGTAGGTTAGATTCTTGGGTCACCGACTAAACATCGTGGACCTTAAACCGGTGGATTGGTTTGGGCTTAGAAATGCAGCTCTCATTCCTTTCTTTCTTGCGATGCCAAGAGCAGAGACTCTCTGATGAAGGGTTGTTTTTATTGTTGTTGTTTTGTTTGTTTGTTTAGCCTTTATATTATTTTTATTTAAGAAAGTGCAACGCTTTGAAACTGGTGAGAGAATTTGCAGTTGACTTTTACAGTTTTTGATTTAGTTTATTTAGAAATAGAAAACTTGGAACTCCTAATTGCTATATTTAACAATTCTCTTTTAAGATATTTATCTGTGCTAAAATATTTCCTGATCATTATTGTACAGGTTTATAAGATGACCCTGAGAAAAATGCCAGTAAACCCATATTTTAACCATCATATTCTTGGCAGCTAATATGGATTACTTCCCAAAAGTTAGGTGTTGAAAAATGAATGCAAGCAAGTTCTACATAAGGCATACATGCATACCTATTTAAGGGAAGGTGTTAAATAGTCTGGTTAATTGAGAGGTTTCAAATATTTCAAAATTTTTACCTAAGTTGTTCATATTTAGTAGATCAAGGTAATGTTTCAAAAGAGAGATTCACACTTCACTCACTTCCATCAGTATATTTGGATCCTTTTCTTTGCTTTTAGGATTATGAACTAATCCTGGGACATAAGGTGTAATCCTCTAGTGAGCTAGAGGTTTCCCAAAAATCTAGAACCAATTGGTTCAACTGGAGTTTGCTCACTGCCTGTACTCTCTGTAGCTAGGTGGTCAGAGTCTCTTTTCTCCACCTTCTACTCTTTGATCTAAATTTCCACAAAGGAGATCTGCTAAGTTATTGGAAATTCTAGTGAATCCTTTGCTGTCCATTTCAGAGCTCAGAGTTTTATTTCTCATAATAAAAAAGCTAACAACTAGGACCATAATAGTAGAATTTCAGAAGCAGTTAATCCAATTGACTGTTTTGTATAATCTGCTGTTTCTTTTTTTTTTTTAATGATGACACTGAGGTTCAGAGAGATTGAATGGCTTGGTCAATGTAAAATATTTTGTTAATGCAGGCAATAATTAAATCTCAAAAATCCTAGATTACAGTCAAAACTGTACTTTGCCTCCAACATAGCTATCTTTTAAAACTACACTTAAAATTATTTAAAGAATTGTCTTAATGTTTTGATCGTAACTGTTAGAATTACTATAGTATGAAGTGATGCCCTTGGGGGTTAAGCCAATGACTGTTTATTTCAGTGATGGAGGGAGCACTGACATCTAGAAAAGTGACAAAGAGCTCCACAGTCTTTAAATACTCAACATGTTTCTCATCTGAAAAATATTCTCTTAAATAAAAAGCTATTTTAATCATTAGTACACCAAAGTACAAAAGGACACCATTAACCAAAGGGAATTATAAAATATATTAAATTAACATAGCAAAAGATCACATGTTGTTCCTTAAAATGTCTAGTCTCTAGAGGCAGGCATAAACAATTAGCAATAAGGTCACCCTTGGTTAATAGAATGTTTGGAGTATACATTTGAGAATTAAAAACAAAAACAAAAACAAAAACAAACAAACAAACAAACAAACAAACAAAAAACGATACATTTCTCAGGACCGGGTTAACCAATCTCACTTAGATAGGAAGGAAATAGAGTTTCTGTCATTAAACAGTCCATTCCAGCCCTCCATTAGATTCATTTTCTATATGAATCAAGCTCTTAAAAAAAAGCCAGTTCTCAACAAATACACTTGTCAATTTCAGTACAAAGTAGTACGTTGGGACTTATTTGAGGGTACACTTCTTTTCTAATAAAATAATATTATTTGTTATGAACTTTGTTAGATGTCCAGTCTCACATTTTATAGTCTGAGTGAAGACAAACTCAAAGAAGCTCAGAGTTTATGGCTAGAGTAATTGGGATACTTCAGTTTTGGGATTTGAAGGGGTTCAGGCCTAAGTTCTAGGATTAAGGTGAACTCAGATCTCAGGAGGATTAAAAAGGTTATGTGGACTGATATTGAAAGAATTTAACCATGCACAATGTGATTAAACATTTTAACGTATTTGATTTGGGGAACATACTATTTGCAATCACTATTACAGACAAGTGGTGTTTTGTTTTATTTATTTGTTTTTGTTTATTTTTGCTTTTGGTATTGGCTAAACTTAACAAAGTTTCCAATGTAATTTAAAGTTTGCTCAGGTTTGTGTAAATTAAGTTAATATACATTTGAAGCATCTTTTTGTAATTTCATGTTTTGTATGTTATTAAAATCATTCTTTAATAGTAAAATTTCTATATTTTTAGATTATCTCCTACAAGAAATTCCAATTACTTCTCTGGGAGCCATTAGCCAAGTAGGTATGACAATTTCCTTGCCAGCGTACCCCATGTTGCTTAGTGGAAGGACTCGTGGAAATAGGACATTTTGCAGTGACATTGCATCTAAGGTGACCTTGCTCAAGGACCAGGGCGGATCCAGGTTTAGGGTGTTCCCGGTTTTAGGATAATCCGGGTTTAGGGTGTTCCAGGTTTAAGGTTATTCCTGCTGGGAATAGGGAGTATCCTGCTGCCTGAGTTCCCCTTGAGTTCTCACGGGATTCAGACAGTATTTTTTGGGAGACAGAAGCCCAGAGGGGGTGGATTTGGGCAGAGAACGTGGATTTCCCCAGAACGTGATTGTAGACGGCTGGTGTGAATTCGGGAATAAAGAGTTGCTGTTTGAATCTACAAGCTGTGTGGTGGCTCGTGATTTTGTGCCCAGCCAGACTGCGGCATACTTCCTTTTTCCTAAGAACTTCTTCACAATTTCTTTCTATGGATGATAAGCACTATTCAAATTTGATTAACATAAACATTCAATGAACACTTTAGAACACTTGCTTGTTTTGTAAAATTTTCCTGGAGATTTCTCATTGCCACAGTCATTGGTGGGGCTCTGGAACATGCTTTACCCTATTGATGGAGCACTGCCAACTTAACTATTGATATTATTGGATATGGCCTTTTATCTAAGAATAGACTTCAAGTTTTCTCTCATTTCCCAGTGAGAGCACAAAATAGACTGAAAGTTTAAACAATTTATCAAGAACATTTGGATTCTGCCAGGTGTGATGGGGGTATGCCTGTAATCCCAACTCAGGAGGCTAAGGCAGGAGGAATCCAAGTTCATGGCCAGCCTCACCATCTTCATGAGGCCCTTAGCAACTTTGACTCAGTCTCAAAATAAATGATAAGAAGGGTTGAGGTTGTGGCTCAGTGGTAGAGCACCTCTGGGTTTAATCCCTAGTAACATCAACAAAAAAGCAAAAGAAAGAAAAAAGAGAGGGAGAGATAGGGGAGATGGGAGGAATTGGGGAAGAGAGATAGAGATAGAGATAGAGATTGAGAGAGAGAGGGAGAGAGAGAGAGAAAAAAAGAAAAGGAATTTTATGGATCTTGGGGAATATTATAAATGATTAATTTCTACTATAGTACTCAAGGCCAAGTACAGGCCTATAGTTGGAAATACTTGTGAAATGTATTTTCCTTTTTGCTCTTGACTTAATATCATTTGTGAGGGCCAGCTGACCTTCTTCCCTCTAATGGAGTTTACTTTACCATGTGTATGCTACCTTGATTTCCAGGCTTCACACAGATCCAGAAGGAAAAAGAATGCTCTATGGTTATTTTTAACTAAAAGGGCTATTTCCCAAATGCTCATTTCCATCCCTGCATTGAATAATTGATTAACTGATTAATATTCCAAGGAATATTAATGACGATATTTGCATTGATTTAAAGGAAACACTCCCATATGTTGTAATCTTGCCCCATGACCACAAAAAAAAAGTAATTCTGCATTAGCTCTTCTTGGGTAAATTGCCTTTAGGTAACACTATGCCTTGCATAACCACTATCCAATCTATGATTGACCATCAAGCTCAATTCAAGTCTATTTTACAGTGCTCATCTACCTGTCTGCAGTCCTCCCCTGCTGGTAGCAGGCCCGCCCTGGCCCCTGGGGACTCAACCCCCAGTTCTTTGTTCTGCATGTCAGTGTGGCCAGCTCACAAGGCCGTGACACGGGCTTGCGGTCTCCTGTTTATCTGCCTCGAGCATATGTGTCTCTCGGGAACATCTTGACCTGTTCGAGCCTCCTGATAGGGGACGGTGACGGGACGGTGACGTGACGGTA
Organism: Marmota marmota marmota; assembly: GCF_001458135.2. NCBI lineage: Eukaryota > Metazoa > Chordata > Mammalia > Rodentia > Sciuridae > Marmota > Marmota marmota. The sequence continues at coordinate 23,831,927 of NW_025999968.1, read as the reverse complement.
ACCCGACGGTAACCCAAGGACGCAGTTATTACTCTTCCCTCCTCACTTTTGAGTGATTTCCCGCAGCTGTTAAAAAGATATATAAGGGGAACAAATTTGGCAATAAAGCGCGTGCACATGCTCCCTCCTGGATGAAGAACCTTGGTGTCCTGTGTATTTTTAACCCCACCGTCCCTTGCCGGACTCCGCTCCGTTAACCGGACCTGGCACTCCCCATCTCAGCTTTGAATGTTGCAAACTATTCCTTAGAGAAGTATGCACATACATATTTATGAATAAATAATTTTTTTACATGTAAATATGTGTTTATTTGTCAAAATACTTACTAATCATTATTTTTTCCTAAGTAAGCAACAGTCTTCAGAGACAAAACCCAGTTGAAATTATCAGACTATTACATTTCTTAAGAGGAAATATCTGCTGATCTTGCTTGTGTGTCTGCTGTCAACTTCTGGATTAACTGGTAAATTGCCTCTTTTTTGGATAACTGTTTATATGGTCATCATGCTACTCTGGGCTTGTTCATATGGCAATATAATTAGGGTGTCCAAAAGTAGCCAAAGGGCACAACTCTTAATCTAAAAGCACTTTGAAAGCTTCTACATGCATGGTGTTTGCTAACACCCTGTTGTTCATATCAGATCACATGTTCAAGCTCACAGTGCAAATGATAGGGCTCTTGAAATTATTTGTCAAGGAACATGAATAAAAAGAAAGGAAGGGTTTATTTATTTATTTATTTTTGGTAATCAATAGACTACACTGTAAAACACTATATCATTCCAAATATAAAGTGATTCTTGTTGACTGCCACATTGAAATCATTATTCTTAGGTATTTTACCTAGTAAGGTGCTATAAGCATTTATTAAACCCTCTTGATTCAAAGTATTTTTAAAATTAATTAATTTATTTTTTTATTCCAATTTGTTATATATGAAAATAGAATGCATTATAATTCATATTACACTTATGGAGCACAATTTTTCATATCTCTGGTTGTATACAAAGTATAGTCATATCATTGTATCTCATACATGTACTTAGGGTAATGATGTCCATCTCATTCCACCATCTTTTCTACCCCCACCCCTTTTCCCCTCCCATCCCTTTGCCCTATCTAGTGTTCATCTAATCCTCCTATGCTTCCCTCCCAACCCCACATTAATCAGCCTCCTTATATCAGAGAAAACATTTGGCATTTGTTTTTTTGGGATTGGCTTACTTCACTTAGCATTATATTCTCCAACTCTATCCATTTACCTGCAAATGTCATGATTTTATTCTCTTTTATTGCCGAGTAGTATTCCATTTTGTTTATGTACCATAGTTTCTTTATCCATAAATCCACTGAAGGGCATTTAGGTTGGTTTCACAGTTTAGCTATTGTGAATTGAGCTGCTATAAACATTGATGGGGCTGTGTCCCTGTAGTATGTTGTTTTTAAGTTCTTTGGGTATAGACGGAGGAATGGGATAGCTGGGTTGAATGGTGGGTGCATTCCAATTTTTCCAAGGAATCTCCATACTGCTTTCCAAATTGGCTGCAAGAACTTTCAGTCCCACCAGCAATGTATGAATGTGCCTTTTCCCCCACATCTTCACCAATGCTTATTGTTGTTTGTATTCTTAATAGCTGCCATTCTGACTGGAGTGAGATGAAATCTTAGAGTAGTTTTGATTTGCATTTCTCAATAGCTAGAGATGTTGAACATTTTTTCATATATTTGTTGATTGATTATATATCATCTTCTGAGAAATGTCAGTTCAGTTCCTTGGCCCATTTATTGATTGGGTTATTTGGGTTTTTTTGGGGTTAAGGTTTTTGAGTACTTTATATATCCTAGAGAATAGTAGTCTATCTGATGTGCTTGTGGGAAAGATTTGCTCCCATTCTGTAGGTTCTCTGTTCATCTCACTGATTGTTTCTTTTGCTGAGAAGAAGTTTCTTTTTCTTTTTCTTTCTTTCTTTCTTTTTTTTTTTTAGTTTGAATCCATCCCATTTATTGATTCTTGGTTTTATTTCTTGCACTATAGGAGTCTTATTAAAGAATTTAGGGTCTAATCCAACATGGTGAAGAAAGTGTTTGGTTTTTATTTAGATGATCTCAAGGATTAGAACCCAATCTCCAGGTTTGTTTTTGTTTTTTTTTAATGATTCCAGATGATGTACTTTTAGAAGATCAGAAGAAAACCCTTTATCTGCAGTCCCTTAACATATTCAATCCTTTATTATTGTATTTTCAACTTGAAAACTGGCAATTGGATGGTTAAAGCTACACTACAAGGAATGGCACCTACTGTGTTAGTATGAAGGAACACCTGAAAAGAATTTAAGTCCATACTGATAATGATAATTTCAAAGTGTATAACCTCTTAGTAAAAACCATTTGACAACCTCACATTATGTTTTTCTGTTGCATCATGTGAACAGTTGTGATAGACATTCTTTGAACACAAACCATTTTCTGTCCTGATTTTTTTTTTGGTTGAATAAGACTTTATGTCATTTATATTCTTTTCCCAAATTAATGATGATTTGTTAGTCTTGGAGGTTATTTAGAAATACAACATGATGATAGGTTCCTAGGGAGATTTAATCATCACATAAAAAGGAAAAATAATAACCTCACTCATGAAAGTGTTTTCCAGATATTCTGATAATTAAAGAAATTACAGCTGTCATGCAAGTTTCAGTAAGAAACTTGATATTTGACAAGATGACTTTATATCACTGCTTAAATTTGTGTTAAATTCTATTTTAATGAGTTGAAATATACTATACTTTAATATTCTTTAATTTCAGTCTGGAAAAGATGACACAAAATAGATCTATGTTCTTATATTAACTTTTGTTAAAAATGGTTGTAATATACATCAATCAAACTAAATTTAAAGGACAAAATCATGTAGATATAAAAGTCTGTAAATGTATGCATGTTGGTGTGTACGTCTGTTTGCCTATCATCTATTTACCTATTTTTAGCAAGATAAGGTGGAAAGGCAAATTGGCTTCTTTCTCAGTTCTTTCTTCTCCTTTTAGATGGACTAGATTGAGGTAAGAAGGTCATTTGCAGGATGTAATTTGATGAACATTTATCCTATTTTAGAGAAATGGCATTGTATTTCCCAGAAAAATATAAGAAAACTCACATGTATAAAATAATTGAAAAATTCAAATTTCTAAGGTTGGTTATACTAGAACAGTGATCTATGTGTTTGTTTATTCATTCATTCATCATGAATTCTGTGTGTCAGACACTATTGAGTATTGAAAAATCACAGAAGAATAAGGAAAGATAATTGCTCAGGTGCCATGCATATGATGAGATGGGTCCTTCAACCCAGTCTGCTTACTTCCTTTAGAAAGGAACTCAGGAATATGTCATTTTTTGTGAGCTGGGTCTTGGCAAGATGTGATTTTGAAATAAATTACATGTATTTATTTCTTAACCTTAAACATTTTATAATTTTAGGGATTATGTATATATGAACACATGCATTTATGTGTGTATGTTTTATATTTATGTGTGTGTATTATATATATCCTACATTAATGTATGCACTGTTAAGGATTATACAATCTAAAGAGAATAAAATATTTGATTTTTTAATGTCTTTTTGCAATTTAGGTTTTCTCACATATGGGTTGTAGTTCCCCACACTCTTCAAATTTACAACAGCTTTACCTTGCCTTGAAATAAAATTCTAAACCCTTACCAAGTCCATAAAGATTTCTCTCACTTATCTCACATTGTTCACTATTTTCTTCTACTACTTCATTTTCAAATCCTGAACAAATCTATACATTTTTTTTTCTTCCATATCACAGTTTTATCACTTTTTCTGTTTTCTGCTCCTAGTTTGGAATTAATTTCTTTCTCTTAATTTTCCAACTATCAATATTCTTTTGCTGATTAAAAGCATAATTTAATTACCACCTGCTTAAAAGTATGCTGCCTAATTTGTGTCAGAAGAACGTCACCATACAGTAGGTGTTTATTAAACATATATTGCATAAATTTATCATGTAAGTTTTTAAATTTAGTTTTAAATTTAGTACTTATGTAATTTTACATAATATTATAGATAACGTATTCTTTCATCCATTAGTTGTAAGCTCTATGAGAAATTGAACCATATATTAATCAGTTTTGTAGGACATAGCACAATATCCTTTATCCTTCATAGAAGGGTAAAAACTAAGTTGAATTTAGGGCTGTTTCTAAGTAAGATATGATCAAGTTTTTTTCAGATGACTAGAAAAAGGGAAAGAAATTTGTATATCAATAATGATTTCATAGGCAGAAGACTTTGTTAGTATAAGTTTCTCTTCCCTCTGGTTGGAAATGCAGTTCTTGAATGGCCTGGATTCTGTACTCTGGATCTGTACTCTGGATCTGGATCTCTGTTGAATTTTCCCTCTTCATATGCATCATCTACTTAAAACAAGAAGGTCCATGAACAAAGTGAAGTTCATTACTAATTCACTTTATGATTATGGTTGGGTTATGTAATGTCACAGATTTCTTCATCTGTAAATGGTATAAAAATCTTCATTTTGATGATCTCATAGGTTTTCTATGAGAATGAAATATAATAGAACATTATCATATGCTTGGTGACACACAGGAAGCTGTGTTATTCTAAATTTTATTAGTACTGGCTTTAAAATTCTGTGAGGCCTAGTAAGAAACTAGGGTTCTGACATAGTACAGAAAATCAATATTTTTTGGAAAAGGGAGAGGAGATCTCTTCACTCAGGGCTCCTTTTATTAACCTGTCTAGGATTTCCCAATTTATTCATGATGGCATATTTTTTCTTCATAGAGCTGTTTGGAATTCGAAAGAGTAGATTTGCCTGATTACTTTTTTATATTTAAGGTCTACATGTTTGATGGAGATATAAATTGTCTCTGACTTTAACTACTGAATAAACAATGTCTACGGTCTAATGCAGAAGTGCTTGATCCTTTTTCGTTGGATGAAAAAATAACCTAGGATCAGTGGGCCTCCAATTTTCATGTGAATAAGTATCAGAACTTGTTCTAAAAAGTACAGACTCTGAATACCAACCTGGGAGATTTTATTTTTGTGTTCTGGGCCTCCCATATGGTTCTGATGTGAGTGATCAACAGATCTCCTTGTGATAAATAATGACAAGTGGTGCATTTCATGTATTTTCTGTGGGAAACACTGCTGCCCTCAGTGATTTGGGAAGAATTAGAGCTGCCTTCTTGACACACCCAGAGAGCAACCCCTCTGGAAATGTACACTGTGAGGCTGCAGATTATCCCTTCATTTGTCTCAGAACACAGCAATTACAATTCAGACTTTTGAAGGGATGGAAAATGAGGTTTCCTAAGGATGCAGCTTGGCAGACTGTAGCAATGCTGTGTCTCTGGGCATTGGATGTCTGCCAGAAGCACTTGCCCAGCACTAATTGCAGAGCACCTGAACTTTTATCCATCATCTGTTCTGCTGCACAAAAACTTGAACACTCCGATGAATGGTTTGTATTCTTCCCGGCAGTTCTAGGACAGGAGGAAAAGCCTTTCATTTAATTAGGCTATTATTTTCCATTTTGAAGCTTCAATAGAGACTTAAAAACAGGTGCCAGTTTCTCTTCAGCCTTTAGGCCAAAAGAAATCAGAATAACTGCTACTGAGGAAAGAAAGCAGATAAAGCCCCAGCAGCAATGCCATTAACTTGCCTCTACCTCCGTAGTCCAGGAACAGATGTTAATTACCTAATGGTACAGCCTCAAACTGAAAACAGCTTAATCACTGGTTGAGCTTTTGTTGTTGCCTATTAATGCCTTTTGCTGGTTCTTGAATGTCTGCAAATCTCTGTGTGTGTGTCTCTGCCTCTGTCTCAATCTCTACATATCTATTTTAATAGTTGGGATTGTGTGTATTTTTTTAAATTACTGACATTACCTCAGGTAGTACCTGTTTGGATTGTCATAACAAATACCATAAACTGAGCAAATTATAACAAATTTATCTCTCACAGTTCTGGAGCTGGGAAGTCCAAGATCAAGACTTGAGCAGGTGTCTGGGGTGTCTGGTGAGGGCCTGTTTTCTGATTCATAGGTGGCAACTTCTAACTTTGTCCGGTTGAAGGGGTCTCTTCTATAAGGGCACTAATTCCCTACATGAGGGCTCCACCCTCGAGATCTTATCACCTCCCAAAGTCTTCACCCCACCTCTTGATGCTATCACACTGATGAAGAGATTTCAACATATGGATTTTGGAGCACACGAATATTCAGACCGCAGGCCTTTGTTACAGACAACACTGTTTCAGGTGTTTTGCTTCCCCAAGGTCATTGTCAGCAGGAGGCATTTTCTACCATTTACACTAGGTTTTTGAGTTGTGATGATTCTCTGATGCAGGGCTTGATCTTGTACTCCTACCTCTACCCAAAGTTTACAAGATTACTTTTACCAAACAAGACAAAGCAAATATTTCAGATATTTACCTGAATAATTCATTTTAAATATCATTTTATTAAACAACAGGAAACGTTTGTCTTTAGAAAGCATGTTGGATTTCTGTCTTCAGACAAGGAGACTGAGAGGAAACTGTGAACTGCACTTGGATGCAGGAATAAGATATTTTGTGAGATCAGAAACATACTACTTTTGCAATATATTTCTTTAATTGTGGTATTTTGGAAGAACTGAATGGGTAAATGGGCCATGTGTCAAATGACAGCTAAGGGCAGCAGTAACCAGATTGGGAACTATTTAAAATCGGGCTGAGACTGACATTTTTGTCATGGGGGCAATACAACTCCAAAATTACAAATGGCCATTTTGTGAAATGGCTCAAAGGCTATCACAAGGACAGTTGGGTTTACTTTCTCAGTAAGCAAATTCTTTTGAGAGAAATTAAATGGAAATTGATATATTATCAAGTTCCTACAGGCCTGGGAAGCAGAGTCAACAGTTTTCTTTTGGCTCAAATAATTCATTTTGACGGTCCAAAATCAGAAGAAATAAACTCATATTCTTAAGGGGGCTAGGAATGTAATATAAATAAGCAAAGTGGCCTGGATATCAGAAATATTTCTGGAAGTCCTTTTTAACTAAATTTTATTTTCTTACTTTTGCTAGACATATGGATGTCTGAATTTTTACTTTCTCATAATTTTAATGTAAGAAAAATAAGACTGACTGAGATGATAACTGACTTAGAATTGGGAACCCCAGTAGAAAAAGTGGGCACTGAATCTAGAAGGCTCCTTTTAACATGGCAGTCATTGTGATATCATGGGGAGTGTGAGTCTATCACACCTGCTACTCTATTTCCTTTAAAAGAAACTGGAGAACTTAATTTTTTTTCTGTTTAAAACTCCTGTTTTTAAAATTATGACTGCAAATTCAACTTTTATGAATTCTCTTTTACAGTATAGATAGTCCTCAATTTAAGAATTACATAACTTTCACAGCATCCTTTTTTCTTAGGGCAGAAAAAAGTTACCCAGAGGCAGAGAGTAGTATGATTTATGTTGCCTTAAGTCCTGGAGGATAATTTCCTAGTGAGTTAATGAACAACTCTTTCTTTTACCTAGAGCTTAACTGATTATTTCTCCTTTGCCACTGGCCTCTGAAAAATTCTATGCATCATCACAGGAATATAGGAAGTATAATAATATGACTTACTATAAAATGGAGTTTAATATCCACATATGAAATCACTGTCTCCCAAGCATTACGTATGTGACAATAAATGACCACTAGACATGATGTACAATGCTAATTAGAAAAGGATTTCTCTTTGGTGAAAAATATTTTAGGAATACTTGGACTACTTTCAACACTATAATTATGAAGAAAATAAGAATTAGAAGGATAATAGTCTTTTACCAGTCCACTATTTATAGAAATGAAGAAACTTTGAATAAACAAAATATAAAACACATGCATACACAAAACAAATAAAACCCAAGCATTTCACAAGATTTTCAAAAACAAAAGGTTACATAACTGTGGAGTCAGTCAGGGTTGTTATTTTTCTGAAGATCTTTCAGCTATATCAGTCAAGGTATGTGCATTATAATAAAATGTTTTATTCTTAAAACTCAGTAAAAAATAATCATATATAATGATATTTTAGGAAGCTTTCAAGCAGCTTCAGCTTCTATTCTTGGATGTAAGGAGTACTTTAAAATTTAAAGTTTTTTTTTTTTAATGAGGGTAAATTATCACCTATTAGGGTCACTTTCCTGTGTTCAGGACATAACTTTTTTCTTTTATTATGACAAGAATATTTAATGATAGAAAAATATGATTTTTTAAATGGCACATTCTGAAATTGGGTTAATAAGGAGAGTCCCTAAAATGGTGATGCTTTCAATAATCATTAAAATCCATGCTTTACACACTGGGCTACATAAATGATTGTTATATGATTTACTGGAATATTTAATCATTTTCCCTTCTCCTATTATCTCTTCATCTAATCAAATGAAGTAGTCCCACTACTACCCATCATACATGTGGATCATTTTATAATTCTGATCATGAAGTTCCCATATTCCAATTAACTATGGCTGTATATAAACTACCCCAAATCTTAAAACTTAGGCAGGAAGTGTAAGCTGTCAGCCTCTTAGAGACTAGTCCTATAAAGCTTCACTTAGAACATATTCTATTTGTCATGCAGTCATGGAGCCTATCCAGATTCAAAGGGAGGGGACTTAGATCCCACAAATAGATGAGAGGAGTCTAAAAGAAAATTTATGTACAGATTTCATATGTACATACAAATATATGTGTATTTTGTGGTTATGGTTTGGATATGAGGTGTCCCTTCAGAAGTTCATGTGACAATGCAGCAATATTCAAAGGTGAAGGAAGTAGATTATAAAAGCTGTCACCTCACCAGTGGATTAACCCATTTGATCAATTAATAATTGGAAAGGACTACTGGAAGGCAAGTAGGGTGTGGCTACAGGACCTAGTCACTGGGGTATGCCCTTAGGGTCACATTTTGCCCCTGTCTCCTCTCTCTTTCTCTTATTTTCTTTTTCTGCTTCCAGGTGCCTTGAGCTGAGAAGGTCTGTTTACCACATACCTCTGCCATTATGTTCTACGTTGCCTTGGGCCTAGAGCAATTGAGTCATTTGAACATGAATTGAGACCTCTGAAATTGGATCCCAAAATCAGACATTTCCTTCTGAAAGTTGTTTTTGTTGTTTTTTTGGTCACAGAAACAAACAAAAAGTTAATTAACACAGTTATGGTTTCCATGTGAAGTGTCCTCCCAAAAGCTCATGTGTTGAAAACATGATATCCAATGTAGAAATGTGCAGAGGGAAAGTAGTTTATGAGAGTTATAAACTCACTGGTGAATTAATCCAATTGGTGGTTTAATCTTAAAGTAATACTGGGTAGCAGTTGTGGAAAGGTACAGTGTGGCTGAAGGAAGTAGGTCAGTCACTAAGTGAGATTATATTTTGTCCCTACACGCACCCCACCTTCCTTCCCTGGCTGCCATGGGCTAAGCATCTTTATTCTGACATGTCCTTTCACCATGGTGTTCTGCCTCACTTCAGAGCAATGGTGTTGGCCAAAGATGGGTTGAACCTCTGAAGTTCTAAGTCTAAAATAAACTTTTCTTCCATTAATTTGTTTTTGTAAGGCATTTTGTTTATAGTGATGAAAGTTGATGAACACAGTATATACACACACCATATACTACCTTTTGTCTACTTTTTAAATTACATCTCTTGCCACCCTCATTATCTCAACTTCCCCATCAATCTTCAACTATTTAATATGCCTGTATCCCAACTACATCAAAAGATGATGATGATGATGATGATGATTTTTCTTTGTGTGTCCTTGACTATCATTTCTCCTGTACTACCAGAATACCATCCACTTGGTAAAACTTTAATGTTCTTTTATGAATAAGCTAAAGTATACTTTATCCAAAGTCTTTCCTAATTCCCATTAGTTAGTGACTAGTGTTAGAGATATGTTTCTGTTCATCTAGCATATTGACAATGAATACATTTCTTTCTTTTTTTTTTAATACCAGATGCATTTTTATTTATTTATTTATTTATTTTTTTAGGTGTAGATGGACACAACACAATGCCTTTATTTTTGTGTGGTGCTGAGAATCGAACCTGAGTCCCGCCCATGGTAGGGGAGTGCTCTACTGCTGAGCCACAATCCCAGCCCCAACATTTATTTCTTGATCACTTCTAGTATAATGTCTGATGCACAGTAAGAATTTAGCAATTCTTACTTGACTGAATTAATTCGGGAGAAACAGGAAGTCATATTTTCAGAAATTCAATCCTTAGTAACCCTTGAGTCTAGTTATGTCTCCACTTATTGGTATTTGTTTTCAGTTTGGTCTTTATTTACCTTGAATTTCTTCATTTGTCAAAAAAAATAACTGTACCATCCTACAAACCACAGGGACATATGAAGATATATGAACATTGTATATAAAACAACTTACATATATATAAAATGGTAGCGACATACATAATTTTAAAATTATCATCACAAGAAAACTAATGCCATTTTTATAAAATGCCTTAGCAGACAAAATTGTCAAGTGTTGACTTAAACTTTATTCAAGGTGAGAAATCCTTATATCATTTTAGCTCTGGTTTTGCTGAAGCTGTTCATTTTTACAAAACCTTTGGACCTTTGGACCCTAGATTAAAATCCAGGTCCTTAGAAATATGCCTTTGCATAGTTATCATAAGGAAGCAGGGCAAGTTGTGTTGTTGTAACTAGCCTCTCCCAAGTTGCAAACATTTGTAAGAAAAATAAGTTTTGTTAGTTCTGAAGGACACAGAGAAGGAACTTAATTTGAAATTTCTCATGTAGTTTAAAAAAGAATACTTGAAAATATCTCTTCATTAAGTGATGGTCCTTCTGATGATAGTGTATGTAAAAACTGTGTCCTTGCTATAAAATTATGCTGTTTCACTTGAATATAAGTAGCTCCTTTCATTATATAGAAAAAAAAAAGAGTGAGAAAATGTCTTTAGAGAAATTAATGACCTAGAAGGCCATGTTGAGGAGGTAGTGGAGAATGGGAGGGGTGTGTGAGTGTGTGTGTGTGTGTGTGTGTGTGTGTTGTGCAGAAGAAGATAGGGTGGCCAGACATATTCCTTTCAAGGTAAATGGACTAAAAGATGGTGTTTGGGGGCTAAGGCAGGCAAAATCCATAAAGGAAAGCTGTGAGGTGAGAAGGTATACAAAGGAAAATAATGTAATTGTGTGAGAATGGATTAAGTGTGTGTGTGTGTGTGTGTGTGTGTGTGTGTGTGAGAGAGAGAGAGAGAGAGAGAGAGAGGGAGAGAGAGAATATTGATGGTGAGTACAGGAGGAAGCTTCAGTAATGGAGTGAAGCAGGTCCAGAGAGCATCATTTACAGACATGCTGTATATATAGGACAAGGAGTGTTCAGGACAGAGACATTTCAAACAAGGAAAAATTGTGGAAAAACATTTTTGAGAAAAGGAAAGGTGATTCTTCAGGAAGCTGTAATCGGGGCTGTAATGTCCTACTTACATATCAAAAGGGAATTCCATAAATACAAAAGTCATGGATGAATTCTTAACAACACACATGTAAAAAAGAAAGTAAAGGAAGAATCTATAAAAGATAGAGACTACCATCCTCTTTTCTCCATTAGTTTTCTATGTACTTTAATTCATCTTTTATAAGGAGGATATTATTATAAATTGTTTTGAGTATAAATCCTTGGCAATTAATGTATGCCAATGATATTGAAAGTCTGATTTAAACTCATAATATTATTATGTTTGGGGAATTTGTTATTATTTTTAATGAGTTAAGTTGTGAATTCTTAATTGACACATAATAATTGTACATATACACAAGGTACAATGTAATATTTCACACATGTATGCAGTGTGAAGTAATGAAATCAGAGTAATTAGGACAATCACCTGAAACATTATTCATTTCTGTGTTGGAAGGATTCAAAATAATCTCTTATCAACTTGGAATACAAAATAGATATTGTTATTTATAGTCACCCTGTTTTGCTATACAACACTAGGACTTAATTCTAACTGCAATTATGTACCTGCTAACTAATTCTCTATCTCCCTCCTTCCATCTTCTAGCCTCTGATAACCAGCCTTTTATTCTTTCCTTTGCAATCAATCACCTTATCAGGTTCTACACACATATGAATGAGAACATGCAGTCATTTTCTTTCTATATTTGGCTTATCTCACCTAACACAATGTCCTCCAGACTCATCATGTTGCCACAAAAGACAGGATTTGATTATTTTTTGGTAATGGATGGATAATATTTCATTTGTTTATATATCACATTTAAAAAATATACTAGTCTCCCGACAAACTCCTATGTTAGATATCATGTCTTGGCTATTCTGAAAAGAATACATGGGTACAATAAACACAGGAGTGTAAATACTTCTGCATACTGATTGTCCTTTCTTTGGATATATAGTATTATATAGTGGGGTTGATAGATCTTACAGTAGTTCTATTTTTAGTTTTTTGAGGAATATCCACAAGATATTAAAAAATGCTATACTAATTTACATTTCCACTGATAATATATGGGTTCTTTTTCTATATCTTTCCAGCATTTTACATACTTTTTTGTTTTTTTGGTAAGAACAATTCTAACTTGGATGAGTTGATATACCATTGTGATTTTTATTTCCCTTTTCCTGATGATTAGTGACATTTGATTAAAACTTTTTATGTTTAATAAACTTGTCCTTTTAATTCTTTACTTTCAGGTCTTACATTTTAATTTTTAATCCACTTTGAGTTGACTGTTGTATATGGTGAGAGATAGGAGACTAATTTTATTTTTCTGTATATGAATATCCAGTTTTTCCCAGCCTCATTTTTGAAGGGATTGCCTCTTCCCCAATGTTTGTTCTTAGTTTCTTTGCCAAAAATCAGTTGGCAGTGGATTAATTTCTGGGTTCTCTATTCTGTGTTATTTGTCTGTATGTTTTCTTTTTTTCTGATTGTTTTTATTAATGCATTATAGTTATATGTGACAGTGGAGTTCATTTTGGTATAATAATTTGTGCATGTAATATAATTTTCTCCATTTCAATCCACAGTACCTCTTTGTCCTTGCCCTCTTTCCTTCTCCTGTTCCTCTTTCTCTACTTTACTGGTCTTCCTTCTATTTATTTATTGTTATTTAAATTGGTGATTTATAGATATACATAAAGGTGGAATTCACTGTGTTTTATTCATATTTGTACATAGCATAATTGGTCAATTGCATTCTGAAGTTCCTCCTTTTTACCTCGTAGTACCAAGCTGTCTGGTTACCATAACTTTGTCTGCATTGAAGTCAGATAGAGTTGTTAAATCTACTGTTGTAGTAGGGCAGACTATTATTACTGCACATGCATTTATTTCTTCCCAGTATAAAACATCTCATTTCATAGGTGAAGACTGGCAAGGAAAGTACAGCTGATATGGCTAGCAGTCATGAGAAATCACTTGGGATCAATATGCCCAGGAGAGCTGAGTACCTTGTTCATATTAATCACACAAATTGACAACAGGAAAGAAACTCAAGGCTATGCTGGATAGAAAGCCTCACACATTATCCATCTCTTTTATTGGACAGGTGGCATTTATCCAAATCCTCCTAAAAGTTTATTTTGCATTTCCTCTGTGCCTCGGTTTCCTCAGCACTAACTTATCCTAAAATGTTACTATGTGAAATACTACCTAAAGATAAATGCCATTCTCTATAGCCTCAAATAATTTTTCAGAGCCCCATAAAAACTCTTTCAAAAAGAATTTCCACAGGGAAAGCAATAAGACTTTTCCAAGGCTGATTCAATCATTTTTTGAGATAAATAAGAGGAGAGTTTTCAAGTTTTTTTCCTTATGAATTTCATACATATTGAGAGAATGAAAATATTTTTTTATTTCTGATTTGACTAGCAGATATCCTTCTGATTTTGCTTGTGGTAAATGATGTTCAAATCCACTAATGTGTTCTTATGAAGAATTTTTGAAATAGAAAGAATTTGAAAATATTTTCTTAAAGGGAAAATGTTACATATTATTTAGTTTTATGTTTCCTTGAACCAGACTCTCTATTTCTGTTTGATACTGCTCCTTGAAATGTTCTATTTTACATGAAAAAAAAAATCCAGTAAAATAAAGACAACTTTGGTGAATTATCATTAAAATCAATTTAAAACAAGTCAGAAATTTGTCTGCTTTGTCTATTACCTGCTTCATTGTTTGTATACTTTTCTGTTATGGACCAATTTATTTATTTATTTTAAATTTATTTATTTTTTAAATTATATGACAGCAGAATGCATTTTGATTCATTGTACACAATTGCAGCACAACTTTTCATTTCTCTGATTGCACATGATGTAGCATTGCACCATAAGTGAAGTCATGCATGTACCTAGGGTAATAATGTCCATCACATTCCATCATCTTTCCTGCCCCCATACCCCCTCCCCACCCCACCTTCCCCTTTGCCCAGAATTGCTTTATTTTTCCCATGCCCCCTCCCATTATGGATCAATTTACTTTTTGCATTGATTCTTGCAAATAGGCTAATATTCCTGTGTCCCTGAGAAGAAAATCAAACTGAATTTCTATTGTGGTACCCTCTAAAGTTATGTACACTCACCACGATGCATTGAGATGTGATTTGATCCATTAGAACTGATATGTATAGGTATGTGTGTGTAGTTGTATGTACGTGTGTGTGTAGGGGGGGTTTGGGAGTTGAACTCGTGACCTTCCACATGTTAGGCAAACAATGCAGTACTGAACTATATTGCAGCCGTCTATAAACCACTACTGATCAGTGTGTACAACCTGGTTGTGCCTTGTTCCTGGGAGGTCACTAATTGATGCCGAAATTATATGTACCCCTGATTGACAAATGCACACAGCTTAAACTCCTGTGCTCAAGTGATCTACTTGCCTTAACCTCCTGACTAGCTGGGGCTACTGGTATACTCCATGATGTCTACCTAGATTTTATATTTTATTATTTTGTAATCCTCTTAAAATTATCAATGCATGGTTAATATTATTCAAAATATATAAATTCAATAACTTTTATACATATGTAAGCAAATATATACTATAATCATATAGAATTTTAGAATAATTATATTCTATATTTACATAGTATACACATACAGAGAAGGAGAGTGTGTATACTATGCTTTTACATATGTAGACCATTTATTATACAGCTATATGGTCCAATAGGGTAACTACTAGCTATAGATACTGCTGAGCATTTTAAATGTAGATAATGTTACATGTTGATATACTAATATTTTTGATGTATGTGGTTAAATTAAATACACTATTAGAATTAATTTCATTTGTTCATTTTCTTTCAAAATACTTAGAAGATAATTTAAAATTACATATTTGATTCACATTACATTTCTATTGGAAAGAGCTTTTCCAAAGAATATATTGTTTCAATAATAAAGATACTTTATATATTTTAGATATATAATAGGCAGAATATGGAATGATTTTTAAAAAACTTCTATGAATAGACTTAAATGATTAAATTACTACAGTGCATGGTCCTCTTTGATCTTTAATTTTGCTTTCTGCAATTTAACTTACCCATAGTCAATTGTAGTCCAAAAATATTAAATGAAAAATTCCAGAGATAAACAACTTATAAGTTACAAATTTTCCTCCCTTTCAGTAGTCTGATGAATTCCTGTGAGGTCTGCCTTGTTTCACCTGGACTTGAATCATCACTTTGTCCAGTGTATCTAAACCATATTGCTTTTCACCTATTAGTCACTTAGTAGCCATCTTGTTTATCAGATCCACGGTCTGGGTAAGGCAGTACTTGTGTTCATGTTAACCCCCCTCCCTCTTTTATTTTTTTTTTAAATCTTCATTTTGTTTAATTGTTTTTATGTGGTGCTGAGTATCTGACCCAGTGGATCACATGTGCAAGGCAAGCGCTCTGCCACTGAGCCACAATCCCCCCTGCCATATTACCCCTTTTTTACTTAGGATTAGCTCCAGAGCCCAAGAGTAGTGATGCTAGCAATTGAGATATGAAAAGAGAATCCCTAAAGTGTTCCTTTAAGTGAAAAGGTGAAGAGTATTTCTTGACTTAAAAATAATAAAAAAAAAATCATATGCTGAGATTGCTAAGATCTAGGGTAAGGATGAATCTTCTACTTGTAAAATTGGAAAAAGGGAGATGAAATAAATGGTAGTTTTGTTGTTGTACCTCAAACTTCAAAAATGTTAACTGAGATAAAAAAAGGCATTAAATTTGTGTATGTATGTATAGGAAAAAATATACTTTGGTACTCTGTCGTTTTAGGCATTCACTGGGGACCTTGGAATATATCTCCTGCAGATAATGGGAGATGACTAAATTATGAAACATTTTTATGAAATATTTCATTTTAAATGTCAAATAAAAACAATGCACTTAGAAGACGTCTATCGATTAATTTGTTTTTATGTTTATTTTACTGGATATGCTGTGTTCTATATAAACTCCCATTTCTAAGAATTGCCCTCTCTGATCCTTTAAGCTCTGTAAAGATGGAAGTTTTCTTGTTAATTTTCCTCTAGACATGAATGTTTGAAATGTATATAAATTAGGTTGGTCAGAATATTTCTGAATTCCCAAAGTGAGTCAGAGTCAGAATCATTGTATTCTAGGGTCAGCAATGTTAGACAAGAAGTATGAACTGTTTATGTGTTCTGCCCTATGGAGAATGCCAGGCATCTGTAAAGACAATAGTTCAGAATGAAGGAAGCAGAAAAAATGAAGATGAGTTTTTTACATGATTCTCGGGGCTTTTTTCCATTTCCTGCTCATTAAGTTAGATAAGATTTTTCAGAAACTTTAAGACACATTTTAAGTTTTTGTCACCTTAAATAAAATTGTTTTAATTAATACATTTATCAGGATCACAGAATATCATTACTTTATTAGTATTTCATCACTTAGGTGATTAGATATTATGAGGCTAAAGTTTAATCTATTTCCTTAATTGTGGAAGGACAGAACCTAGAAATTTAATTTTAATCTCTTTAAAGATTTTTTCTGGTTTATATAGAAATATATGTGGATTAGAAAAAAGAAATATAAATATATATTTACTTATATAACTATAAGTAAACACAAATAAATAAATAAAAATCATAAGATATTTCATCATTCCAAAGAAGCGTTATTAAGAGATTACTTTATTTTATGCCTGAGCTTTGTAAGTTTACAACCTCCGTTTCTAATTTTTTTCCAAAATTTATAAATACTGGATATTCAATATTCCATTCAGTATCTTTGCCATTTAATATTATATCACAAATATTATATCATTTCATTAAAATTTTATCCAAGCATACTTTTTAAACAATCATTTAATTCCACGGTATTAATATATCATATATATTTTTTAACCAATCCTACCAGGTCATTAAAATGTTTGCCACTTTTCTACTAGCATGAATGCTAATTAAATTAATAAATATCATCATCTAAGGAGTTTTTGACTGCATTTCTAGATCTTCCTATACGGTAGACAGTAAGAAACATTATGGCTCCAAAAAGTATGAGCATTTTAACATACTGACTTGTATTGTTAATCTCCTCATGGAAAATGTTGTAGCAAATTCATATTCTCAACAGTAGTGTTTGGGTACCCATCTCACTAAAATTTCACCTGCATGGTGTGTGGCATTTCAAAATTGCTTAAATAATATAAATAAAACACATTAAAAATTGCCTAAATAAAACACAAACTTGGAAAATCTAATAATGATAAATTATAAAATATAAGAATGATATCGAAATGAATATACTTCACACTATAGATATCAGTTTACAAAGAATTTGAGAATGATATGCAAACTTAAATATCAAATATAACTATACCTAAGAAGTTGAGAATTACATTATCAAAACAATAATATAAAAAAATGGAAAAATAACATAAAGAAGAAAATGAGCATCTGATGACAGTTTTGAAATATTGGTTGTAGATTGTTAGAGTCTGTAAACAAGTCAAAATAACACCTGGCATTTTGCCAGGGGAATGTTAGAGTTGTAAACAAGTCTGGATGGTGCCTGGCAAAATGCCAGAGGGAGTGGTTTGAGAAGTAACAAAAGCGAGCCATTAAGTGTGGAGATTCCTTATTGGTTGACTGATGTATCTAGTTTATGCTAATTAGATAAGCTGTGTGGAATGTATAAATACTGCTCCTGTCCTGCAATAAACGGCTTCCACTCCTGCTGTATCAAGTACACAAGTTATTTGTCACCCCCCGGTTATTTTGCTGCAGCTGGACTGCGGCAGTAGATCAAGAGGTCTGGATGGAAGGAGGTGGGATTACTGAAATTGGTAATAAGCCAAATACTAATAACTATATAGATAAAAGAAAAAATAACCAGGTTTGTTTGTGATCCATTCTTTGCCAAATTTCTTTGATAATTGCCTTACACTTTTCTTTGCCTTTGTAAACACATTTAAAGGGAATTCTCCAAGGTTACAGAGGTGACAGATAATAGGTAAAGTAATAGGCATCCACAAAGAGTAAATGGAAGGGTTAGCTTCATAGACAATTGCTCTCTTGAGCAGCAGATTTTATTATTTGAAAACCAACTTGTCTATTTTTCTCCTTTGATGTCTTGTTAAGAAAGTTTTATACACTATTTGAGGTATTGCTTCTCTTCCAAAAATCTCAAACTTTGCTGATGCAGAGAAAATTCCCCAAGGTTAATAAGTTAATCCTTTGTCATATATAACTTAATATATATTCAACATGTGATTGTGTTCCAAAATGTGCCTTAAAACACTTCTTTAATAATAGCTGAAGTCTTAAGATTTTAAGGTAGGTCAATTGTATGGGATGTGATAGTTGAATTTCATTCAAATGTAGAAAACTTTAATCTTGCAAGTTTAAGAAACACTTAATTTTTTCATATAAGGAAGGGTTTGGACAATTTAAAAGTGTGAAAATACAGCAATTTGATTTAAGAGGAAGTTTCTAACTGAATTTTATGTTAAGTATGTGTTGGTAGATACAAGCTCTCAAGGATAATGGTCAGTCAAAGCTTCAGCCTAGATTCCTCAAAAGCAGTTCTGAGGAATTTTTGTGTACAGGTAATTCTTTTTGGGATTATGATATCACAGAGCAGGAATAACAGACAGAGGAACACAATTTGACCTTCGGAGGAGACAAAAAGTTGTGTGTGAGAACCCTCTGATTGAAGAGAGAACATACATCTAATAGTTCCTCTTCCCCATTGATCAAGCATGGCCCAACAGGCAATAGTAACTATTATTTCTAGGCTCCAAGTTCATGAGTGCTTCCAGTTCCCATGTGCATCCCACTCTGCAGTGTTAGAGAGCCCTTGTGTAGGAAGTGTGAGGTGTACATTTTGTGTCTGTAGAGAGGTGCTTATTATTGCACCTGGGTGAAGTTGGTTGAAGTCTCCATAAGCCTGATTACCGTAGCTAGAATAAAAGGTAAGATTGGGAGAATTTGAAATTGCAAATGCAGGAAGTATGTACAGACTCTTAAAGCACTCAAATAAATTAATATTCTCTGTCAAATCCATAGGATTATTTGACCAAAGTAGTATTCTCTGTAGTGTGGCTTGTCCTGAGGTCATAATAGATGTTCATTATTTACCTCCTCAAGTACTCATTTCTACATTTACCCCTGCTCTCAGCCAGAATTTCAACTTTTTTAGTTTGCATGCCTAGTGAAATGATGTACACTTTTATTCCTGAAGGGTTGAAAGTTTTAATTGAATTGTTCTAATGTACCATGACTGTTGTAATTGTTTGGTCACAGTTTTTAGTGGGCACAAAAGCATCAAGAGATGCTCTCATGAATTATTGGTTTTCTAGACATATTCCTCATTGCCCATGTATTCGCAATCCTGGCTCTTTATAGTTGTCATGGTCAATACTGCCCTAGTATAGAAAACTTATTTTTTTCCTGTTGACCCCTAAATAATAGTCACAGCTTTAAGTTCAGTAGAAACCTATTATACTTCCTGGTGAAGGGCCCTTTCCCCAAACCAGGACCTCGAATCTGAGAGAACCTAACATTGTGGGAACAGGTAGCACCAATTCTCCAAATGTGTAAATGGAATTATTAAATATAAGAGTTGAAAATATTACAACCCCTTGTTATAGTAACCTGCATATTGTAGTTCTTGTGACATAGCATTATCTTTAGGTTTTGTGATAGTCCATAAACTCATCCCAGAGTTAAGGACACTTACCCACATCATCTCCCTCACTCAGCGAGTGACTTCTCTGTATCTTTAGCAAGATATAGCATGTTTCTATTAGGATGGATGCTCTTGGGAGTCAAAGTGCATTATCAAATTGGAGGATCCTTTTGTTATTTTCCCATTGTTGTAAATCTTTTACTATAAATGAGTCCTTTGTGCTTACACACTGCTATATAACATGCAGTGTTAATGGGTGAAAGAGATGGAAGGAACATTTTTGGGAGAGAAAACAGATCTCTATTTCAGAATAGGCCTTGAGTCTGGTTAGGATTCATTACTTATCCTCCAAGATATTAAATGTCAGATGTGGCCAAGTACCAAAACTATCTCCTGCTCTATCAAAGTCCCAGGGCTATTTCTGTTGCTGGTAAGGTTGTGACTCAGCAGCAGCAGTAGTCTGATTTGCCTTGGAGGTAGGGAGCATATGCCTTCATCCATGACTCATTTCTCTAGCCTTGGTGCTGAGGAAAAAGACTGGCTGACATTCCTAGGACAAGTAGTCCTGCTCATTCTGATATTTAGTATTTCTTCTGTGTTGGATATTTTCGTGCAAAATGCGAAAACCTGCATACAGCTTAAGTGACCACCTGTGCTGCTCACAACTCTGCTACTAAAAGGTTTTCACCATTGTCATTTAAAGCCACTCCATAAAGGGCATACAATACAGAAAGATTCAATTTATGGGCAGGACCACTAACACCCATCTATAAACTAAGTACAAGGATTTTCCTTCTTGGTCATTGAGTTCTAGGACACTCCTCCAAAACGTCAAGTGTCCGTTAGTGTTTCCTGAAATGGGATCTGGAGTTTTTGTTGTTGTTGTGGTGGTGGTGGTTGTGGTTGTTTGCTTGTTTGTTTTTTTACTTGTGCTTTATTTACAAAGTCTGGATATGCTCAGGCACTCTCCTGAGTCTACCATTTCAGTCACACAATTGTTTGCTGCCTGTTTTGTGACACTATGAGAAGCTCCAATAAAAAGTCACTTAGCATCCCCTATACAGATCTTTAGTCTCTATTAGGGTCCATGAGTAGTGGGACCTATTTTTTAGGACTAGGATACAGAAAGCATGGTCTTGCTTCTCTATCCTTGGTTTGGGCAGACACTCTTCAATTGAAATTTTCCAGTGATGTCACAAGCCTTCTTATCTGCCATGATACTTCTAGCATCTGCTAGATAATAGACGGAGTGTCAAGACAGCTTGCACCTGGTTTTGAATTTCAGCAGGACATTCTCTTGTTCTGGGTACTATTCAAAACTGTCAGCTTCATAAGTCATTTAACAAATAGGTCAAAACACTACTTCCATCATATATCAAAAAGAAAAAAAAAACACCAAGTGATGTGCTTCTTCCTTTGTCACAGAGGTGCATAATTCAGCAACCTTTTTAAATGTTAAACACAAAGTCTTGGTATTCTCCTGACCACTGGACACCCATGAACTTCAAAATAGGGCATGCCCTTAAATCTTCATGGCATATTATCTTTCACCTTCTGGCAATTCTGTCTTCCTTACTGCTCTCTAAGTCTGATAAACAAATTTTTTTTTGTATATTTTAATGAACATATATTTTTGTCCTGCAGAATAACAAGATGATCACATTTCCTTTGAACAGTACAATTCCCTGAAAGAACAGAACATCAGAACCATCTGGAGGAAAAGACAGTGAATGTGAACTGCTGTCTCTCCCATGTAAAGAGAATTTTCTATCTTTCCACTGCTAAGGATTGAGCAGAATGTATCCAGCAGATCAATAGCCACATACAAAATACCAGAGGTAATGTTGATATATTTAAATAAAGAACTGTCAGCATAGAAGCACTGTGAATAAGACTACCACTTGATTAAACTTACAAAGGTTCATTTTCATTTTCTTCACTCTATCTGGTTTTGTAGAGACAAAATAGGTGGAAAATCAAAAATCAAAAAGAATATAACAGGAACCACCAATCCTTCATATTTTGTTTCTGAAGGTAGCAATATTATCTAAAATTCCCCGTGGATTACAATATTGCATTTTCTTTACAATCTCAGCCGAGTTCAGTGCCTGGTTAAAGTGCTTCCATTTACCCTTCCTGCTGCACCATAGGTCAGAGAATTAATGGGAGGGTATGCTAGTTGCTATATACATTGATTCAGTTATGTATTTAGAGAATGAAAAACTTACTACTGAATTTTTCAGTAGGAACCTATAACCACTGTGATGTGGACTTGAGGAAAAAAAATCTTTATTCCTGATCTTTCTAAATCCCCTAACAAACCAGAGGACCTATGATAGGGTTTTAGATCCTCTGCTATCGGTGAACTGCAATAGCTCAGATACTTTCCTTTCCCTTGTACAGGGTCACAAGTATCTTCAGGGAATCATTACAAAGAGGCTTATCATCATGCTTGTGGAGACCCTTCCTCAAGGGAATTTACTCTTTGTTACAAGATTTACCCTGTTTCCCTTAGAATTTGTAAATCGAAATCTTAACCTTGAGAACCGTAGAATATTACTGTATTTGGAAATAGGATCTCTGCTTCTTTCTTTCTCTTTTTTTCCCCTCCTTTCTCTTCTCTACTTCCTTTCCACTCCTCTCCTTTAGGTTTTTCTCCTCCCTGGCAGTGTTGGGTATCAAACCCAGGACCTTAAGCATGCAATATATGCAGCCTACCACTAAGGCACATCCCTAGCCTAGACATAGGACATTTAAAGAGGTAACTAAGTTTAAGCAATGTTAATAGGGTGATCAGTAACCCAGTATGAGTGGTATGCTCATAAAAAAAGAAAATTTAGATGCTGGTAGATATAGTAATAAGACCATGTCAAGACACAGAGAGAAGATGGCTATCTACCAGTCAAGAAGAAAGTATTCCAATTGTACTTTGATCTCAAACATCTATCCACCCAGAACTGTGAAAAATAAATTGTTGTTAAAGAACTCAGTGGGTGTATTTTGTTCTGTCAGCTGTGGCAAACTAATATACTCTCCTGCTAACACATTTTGGTATGTGAATTGACTTAGATGTGAAAGTTGGGTGAGAGATTATAATTTTGCAATGTAACAATTCACACAGACTTCTGATTTTCCTAACTTGATTATACAGTTTCTAAGTTCAAAGAGTAAAATAAAATCATAATCCACTATACATTTATATTGCCTTTCAAAATATCATATTCTATTAGCCAAGCATCACCATTAATCTTTGTGAATGAAGAGACTCTGTCTTTCTGGCTGTAGTCTGCCATTTAAGTGCTTTAGCAGGACTCTGTTATTCTGGAATTCTTTATTTCTATTGATTCTAGAGAGCCCAGAGGACAGATCCAGTAGCTTTACATCCTCTCTCACATGTCCATTCTTCATTTGCCTTTGTGAGAATAAGTCCTCTGGGTCTTTTCTGAGAAAATAGGTAGTGGCCTTACCTATCAGGATAAATTTATATTTTAATTTTTGTTTCTCTAGCCTTCTAATCTCTTTTCAATACCATCCCGAGGAAGTTTTATATTCTCTAATTTAATATAGACTCATCAATGGGTCCAAGCTTCAAAGAATCATCCATGTGATATATGAGGACCAGATCCAGGTGACCTTATGAGGATATTTAGCTCTAAATAAATAATTTTCTCCCTAGTACACCTATCTATATTTTTCTTATCTCCCCACTGACCACCACCTGAAGTATTATCCTCCATATATTTCTCTGGGTTCTACTGGTAAACATCAACTGTTGCAATTCCTTCAACACATAAGAAGTCACATTTACCTGTTTGAGCTGTACAGAGAGCTAATATGAGGTTTTGTTCTGGAAGCAACGAGGAGTTCTGGGCATTGTGATTACATAGCAACATCTGGCTTGGCATCTGCACTAGAGTCTCTGAAAGGTATTTAGGAATGAGAAGACTACATTTTTCTATTAAGAGGAAAGAAGCTGCTTTCATGCCCCCCCCCAAAAAAAATGGAGGGACAACTGAGGGTTCACGGCTCTTAAAATTTTCTACCAAAAAAAATCTCTGCTTCATTTTCTCCAAGTCAGACTTTTTCTTGGTAAAGTTCTGCTTTGATTAATAGCTCTGTCAAGGTCATATATTCAAAGCTTTTACTGCTCTACCACCTTCCCTGTAAAATTCTGGGCCTGATTTTCAGAAGCATACATTCTAAGACTGTAGGAGATGCAGATTTCCTTAATTAGTTAGAGTTCCTCTTTCTCTTTATGAATGCCTTGAGCTGATAGGCCACCCTGAGCTTGTCTTTGCTTCTGCCATCTTTTTTTCTCCCTCCCTTCCTTTCATCCTTCCTTCGTTTCTTTTGGTTTCCAAAGCAATCAGTTAAAGGCAGCTAAGTTTATTCTGTAAGGTTGCATTATGTGAAATGTTGTTCAGGTAGGCATAAAAAACAACATTTAACTTCACAACTACCGCATTTCTAATGCACCAAAGTTGAGATTTTTGTGAATTATGGTGCTTTTATAGGCCATGGTCCTACCACACATGCCATTATCTTTCTGCCTGGAGCTTGATCAAGCTTCCAAATCCCATTCTGAATATTTGTTATGTAAAACCAATTCAAGCAATGATTGTTTTAGCTTGGATATGGAGAAAGCAGAGTCTGAGACAAAGAATTACCTGCAGAGAATAGGAATAAGGGATGGGAGAGTAAAACAGGGAAGAAAGGAAAGCTAAAATAAAAATGCATTATTAAGCTGGTAATCAGTATGAGGAACTGCAGTTGGATTCCGCCTCACTTTATGAAGTGTTTTATGAAATTTGTCTTAGAACGAAATGCCTGGGGGATGAAAGGAGGAAGCATTTGTCCTTTAGCTTTCATCTTGCATTGCTTAAAGAGGGCTCCTGGGCATTAACTCTTTTACATTTCTAGATTGGTCATGCTTAAGTGCTGAACAGGTAACTGCAGACATCACACACCATGGCCTTGCAAAAATCCTGAAGGCACGAGATATAAAACAATCACCTGAAGCTGCACCTATGTAGTTATCAAAGCTTAGCGACAAGATGAGTCACTGGAGCAGTGCTGGAATAAGTGGGTCAGGAGCTCTTAAAGTGGGGTGCAGTGAGTCTCTGACTTATAAGACAAATGGCTTAAATGGCAAATGTTCCACATTCAAATATTTGTTTGTTTTATCTCTTACTTATAAGAAACTCAAGCAACTGGACTTTTGACTAGAACATAGATTTATTTTTAGACCTTGACTATAAATAAGAAAATTGATAAAAATAAGAAATTATGCAACTTCTTTGTTTGCAAATCATTCACTGAATTCTCTGTTGGTTGTATGTCTCATAATTTCTTTTCCTTTCAATTTCTGCCATTGTATTGGCCTATCACTGTATTTATCAATGATTCGTATTTAGTGTGTATCATTCAAAAGAATGTTGCTGACGATGATGTTATGTTGTACTATTTTGCTAACAAATATTTGCTTGCATTGAATCAAAGCTTATTACCTAATATACAGAAGATGGGACTAACTTTTGGGATTTCATTTATTCCCTTTAGAAACATAAATTCAGTTTGAGTTAAGATGAGGTTTAGGCTTTGTTTTCCTTCATTGTTTAGGGGACTGAGTTTTCAAGAGATCAAGTACAAAAGGAAAATCTCAAGGGCTCTAAATAATGATAATGGCCTGTTACTCACTGATCATTATTGCTGTTAATGTCTCTGGCACGTTATTGGTGCTCAATAAATGAATGCTCAGTGAAACTTATTATTTTCATTTTCTCTTTGCTCTTCAGTTTTATAAAATTCATATGACCTTTCGCCAGAATATCATTTTTACAGAACACAGGTGAACAATAAAACTGAGATTAGAGACATTCGGTGTCACTATTCTACCCATACTCTAGAATAAAACTACCCTCTTTCAGCTCTATTATTATCATATTATTTTCCAGGATTTTCTCATCACCAATTTAACTTGGGTTAATTTTTCTTAAGCTAACTCCTTTTTCCTATGGCAATAGTTCTTAAAATCATAAGTCCATTAATTTCCCTTCTTAAAGTTGGCTTAAATTTGTCTCTGTGTCTTGAAGCTAAAAGAATTTTTTTGGACATAGATTCATTTGTTCTAGTATAACATTATTATCTACTACCATTTTTTCTTGCAGTTTTATTAGAGTAAAATTCACATCCAATAAACCATGCATAGTTAAGTCATACACATTAAGTTTTGCCATATGTATAAACCCATGAGATCATTGCCATAATCAAGATAATGAATGTATTCATCACTTCAAAAAGTTTTGTTATGCCTCTTTTTAATATTTCTTTTCTACCATTGCTCCAAATCCTAGGAACATTTCTTCAAATTTCTTAGAATTTTATGTATAATAGAATCATGCATTCTGAGTTATTTTTGCTTGGCTTCTTTCATTCAGCATAATTATTTTGAGAATCCAAGTGATAGCATTTTATCAATAATCTGTTCCTTTTTTATTACTGATATTTAATTCTGAAATATACCATAGTTTTCGTTTTATCCATTTACTTGTTGGTGAAGTGCATATTTGGGCTGCTTCCTGCTTTTGGTTATTAAAAATAAGGCTACCATTTTTTTAAGGAAAACCTATAGTCTATTTATTGTTTTTTTTTATTTTGTTATTTTTTAAAATGCATGACAACAGTGGAATACATTACAATCTTTATTACACATATAAAGCACAATTTTTTGTATCTCTGTATAAAAAGTATGTTTATGTCAATTTATGCCATTATACATGTACTTTTTTTTGCATTACGATTCTTATTACACACAAGTACCACAATTTTTCATATCTCTCTTTGGATATAAGGTATGTTGACACCCAATTCAAGTCTTTATATATGTACTTTGTATAATGATGACCATCACATTCCTTTCCCTCCCACCCCTCTTTATTTATGTAATTCTTTCTATGAATGTATATCTTCAGTTTCTTTTGAGTATTATTAAAGAGTGGGATAATTGGGTTGTATGATAATTTGTATGTTTACCCTTTTGAAAAATCTGAATTCTATCTCTAAATGATTCCCACCAATGAGTTCAGTCATTCCACATTCTCACCAACACTTGGTAGAGTCAGTGCTTTTAGTTTCACCCTTCTGACAGTTGTGCAGTGATATTTCATGATGATTTAAATTTACATATTCCTAATGGGTAATTATATGAGCATACTTCGTATTATTTTATTTACATAAATTTTTTTGGTGAAACATCTGCTCATAACTTTTGTCCATTTTTTGAGAAGGGCTTATTTCCTTATTACAAATTTTGAAAATTCTTTATATACTTGAGATACAAATAATTTATCATTCATATGATTTTGAAATTTATCATTGAGTCTGTACCTTGACTTTTCATTCTCTTAACAGTCTTTCAAAAGCCAGGCATTTGATGAAGTTCAATTCATCAATTTTATTTCATTTTATTTTTTATGAATCATGACTTTGGTTTATATTTGAGTTCTCTACTTAATACAGGTCACAAATATTTTTTCCCTATAGTTACATCTCAAAGTTGTATAATTTAAGTTTTGTAAGTCAGTGATCAATTTTGAATTAATTTTTATATATATAGTGCATGAAGTTCATTATTTATTATATATAGATTTATAATTATTTCACATTATTTATTTAAAAAGTAGTTTTTTTGCATTCAATTGCCTTTGTGCCTTTTCAAAATTAAATTGTCCATTATATATGTGTAGGTCTATTTATATAGTCTGTATTTGGTTCCATCAAAATATTTATCTATCCATATGCCAATACTATGCTGTCCAGAATACAGTAGATATAACAGGAAGTTTTGAAATAAGAAAATTTTAATCTTTTAACTTAGTTTTTTTTCCAAAGTTTTCTTGGATTCCCATGCCCTTTAAAATTTCATAGTGATTTTAGAATAAGTTTATTAATTTATACCAAAAAATCTGTTGGAAGTTTTATTTTGCTTGTGTTGAATCTACAGATTATTCCTGAGGATGACAGCTTAACAATATTAAATCTTCCAAAAACAATACCTTAAATATCTCTCTGCATTTATTTAGGTCTTCTTAAATTTCTTTTAGCAATGCTTATAAACTGTCTGTATAGTCTTTCTTAGCTTTTGCCAGATTTGCCCCGAAATATTTCCATATTTTTCATGCTGTTATAAATGGTATTGCTTTCAACATTTCAATTTCTTATTGTTGCTAATAAATAAAAATACAATTGAATTTTTTTATATTGATTCTGTATTCTGCAATGCTGCTAAACTCTCCTATTAGTTCTGGTACTTACTATATTGTCATGAATAAATACAGTTTATTCATTCCTCTCCAATCTGAATTCCTCTTATTTCTTTTCTGTGCCTTATTTGACTGGCCAGATAATCTAGTACAGTGTTGAATAGACACGTGAAAGCACACATTGTTTTATTCATGACCTCAAGGGGAAAACATTTTGTCTCTCATCATTAAGTATGATATTCATTGTAGGCTTCTCTGAATTTTACATTTATGTTCCCTGGAGAGGGAGAGGGGTGCACTGATATTCTATTCATGCAGTTCTAGTTTTATTATCACAGTAATTCTGTCTTTATAGAATAAATTGGTAAATATACTCTCTTAAATTTTCTATTATAATTTTAAAAGATTGCTAGAATTCATCAGTGAAGCCAAAAGAAAGATTTCTTTTTTAGAAAGATTTTAACTATCAATTTAGTTTCTTTATTTTATACTTATTTTTAAGTAAACTTTGGTGGATTGTAACTTGTAGGAAAGACAGTAGAATGAATTGGACATAACTTTCCTATGTTCATATATGAATATATGACCACTGTAACTTCACATCATGTACATCCATAAGAATGGAATCCTAATTACAATAAGATATGTTCCCACATTTCAGTGAATGCATAAAACAAAAGATAGTAATGAATCTTATACATTATTAAGTTTTCCCCCCATTAATTCTTACCACTGATCTTAGTAGCCTTAGTACACAGAATTTTTCCTTAAGTCAAGAATTTTTGCTTTTTCACTTAAAGGAAAAACTATATGGCTTTTGTTTGTCATATTGCTACTCTTGTACTTTGGGTCATTATTAAGTAAAATACAGATTATTTGAACTCAAGCATTATAATACCATAACAGTCAATATGGTGAGACAGTTACTAAGTGACTCATGGGTGTGTAGCATATAGAATGTGGATACACTGAACAAAGTTATGATTTGTTACCCAGATGGGAGGAAGCAGAATTGCAATGAATTTCATCATACTACTCAGAACGGCATGCAATTAAAATTTTTTGTATTGCTTATTTCTGGATTTTTAAAAATTATTATCATGAGTAAATTATTTTTTTAATTGCACTGATTTCTGTTCTTTTTTTTATTAGTTGCTCATGACAATACAATGATCTTGACATATCATACATTTGATTCAAATGGGGTATGAATTCTCATTTTTCCACCTGTACAGATTGCAGGATCACGTTGGTTATACGGCCACGTATATACATTCAGCGATACTAGTGTCTATTGTATTCTGCTGACCTTCCTATCCCCCCTCCCCTCCCCTCCCATCACCTCTCTCTACCCAATCTACTATGACATATTTCTCTCACATCATTTCTTCCCCCTCACATCATCATACATGTATTTTGTTCTGATCTATATTATTTGTCTTCTTCTACTTTGTGTTTAATTTTATCTTCAGTTTTAATTTCTTTAAATGGCAACTGAATTCCATGACCTGTAACCATTATTCTTTGATAATTTAGGGATGTAATACTATTATTTTTTTCCTAAACAGCTTCTTTATTGGCATCTAGCAAAATTTGCCGCTACTTTATTGCAAATAAGTCTAACCTGAAGACGTCCCAATTTACAAAGCAAATTATTGTTATTACAAATATTATCTTCAATATAGGAAAATTCTGATTCTGTACCCCATCATTTAAAGATTTCTAAACAATGACAATTTTTGCTAAACTTGGTCCTAAGTCAAAATATAGATTCTTTTCATTATCTTGGAGGAATTCAAAGAATCTGAACTAACTTTTCTATTTACATAATATGAATACCTCATAGTGAATCCTACCATCATATACATCCACAACACTAAAGTCCTAATCACAACTTTATATGCATGTATAACTTTTATCAAAATGGACTCTACGGTCATGTATAGTTAAAAAGAACGAATAGAAATACATTAAAAAAGAATTCAAAATAACTAAACAAATTAGATCAACATGATTTAAAATTATGACAATTATGTGACTCTATAATTAACATTAGAAGTTCTCTGACCTTCATTCTGTATTTTTTTCTCCCCTTACAAGCATTCCCCTGATTTCTTTTTCAGAGCCAAATGGTTTTAGAAAAGCTGGTGTGTGAAGTATATGACATAAATTAAGTCACTCATGGCATTTCTTCCACCATGTTTCACCCTGACTACGTGATGTTTAAGCATGAGCCACTCAAACTGAATCTAGGACTCTTTATGAAATTACAAAAACAAACAAACAAACACACAAACAAAAACCAGAAAGAAAGATAAGAAAAGGACAAAACTTCCGTTTCTGTGTGAACATGTTCAGATATGTAGTAGAAACTTTTTAAACACTTGTTTGTATGAGGAGAGCCAGCCTGACAATGAAAAAGATAATGAGAATAAACGATATGGGCAATTTGCAATTAGACACAATTCACTCTTTGATCCAACTGTATCTAAAGCTTATCATTCTTCTTAACTTTTGACACATTACAATTTAATAAAGAGTTTATATTGGTTAAACTGGCTAAGTGTCAGGTGTTGTTTGTGCCTAATGCCTGAGAAACTGTTGCATTTATAATTCACATAAGCATCTTTTTTTTTTTTTTGGAAATATATGCATGAAAAGAAGACTGTGTGTACATTTTATGCAGTGAACAGAAGTGAACTTCAGCAAATATTTGGCATGCTGTGGGGTCATATATCAACTGAACCCTCAAACTTACTTATTATTCAGAGGTTGTCTTGTATCATATATGCTGACTTCCACTGCAGAAACTGCAGACTAGATCCTTTCCCTCCCAGGTCCATGGCTGCAGTATTTGGAATAAAGGTCCCTCAAAAATATCAAATCCTACTGTCAGAAAGTTGTAATGTTAACTTATATGGAAAAGGGTCTTTGTAGATATAATTATGGAATCCGAGGTGAGGGAATTACTGATTATCTTGCTTTACTAGATGAGCCCTAAATGCCATCACAGGTGTCTTTATGAGAGAAAGACAACAGGAATTTTGAGAGACACCCAGAAATATGAGAAGCATCATGAAGAAGGAGGCAGAGGTGAGAGGGAGGCTGCCTTAAGCCAAGGGATGCTGACAACCTCTAGGAGCTGGAAGAAGCAAGGAACAGTGTTCCCCCAGGGCTTCTGGATGGAGTGCAGCCCTGCTCATGTCTTGGCTTTGGATGTCTGACCTCCAGAACTATGAGAGAACACATTTCTGTTGTTTTAAGTCACTAAGTTGGTAGTAATTTGTTACAGCAAACAGACTCAAATAACTAACACATGGCTTTCTTGTACTGAGAAATGTGGCATGAACTTGATAAATTGAATACTTTGACCTAGGACTTTGATATTTAAAAACAAAGAAATAGCAAAAATTCATGGAGGTAGAACAGAATGTACACTGTGGCAGCTGTACCTTCAGGGGTTGGTGAAATGCCCTTCAGAGGCTTGTGTGTCTTGTCAGGTTGACATCCTGGTTACATTGCTTTGCAAGTTAGGCTTCATATTTGTACATATTAGAAGCTACCTTAGCTTGTCTTCTTTCTAACTCTGTTTCTCTAAATACCTATAGATTTTGTGAAGTTTTATGCTATTTTTAGGCAAATCTCATAAACCATAGTTTGTTTTTATTAATTGCAGTTATAGGTCAGTAATTGATTCAGGCAAGAAATTTCAAAGTATTCAGCAGTTTTAAAAAGAGGAAAAAATTTTTTTTTCTAGCACTCATATGTCTGTTTTCTTCTTTTGAATAATAAACATACAAAAATGCTTCAGAGTTAATAATTCCTTAGTACTTGTTGTCTAAGGCTTTTCTCAGAAGCCGAAATTTAATAGAAACAACTCTTTAATCTTGCTACAACATATAACCCCCTAACCCTCCAATAAATAAAATCAACATCAGAGTTCCCATTGGAGTAATGTTTGAGTTCTGTTGCTGGAAGGATCTGGGAGCCATATTTTATTCTTTAATATTCTTTTCTACTCCAGTGATTTATCTTACTGTTTAGTCCACTTTCCTCTGCACTCGGAAGACCAGTCCTGTGTTGTTGTGCATTACCAAAAGAGCAGAATTGGGGTCACATTCTCAAATGACACCATTTCCTTTCATGTTCTCACATAGCCAAATATGTTTATTGAAGTTTAATATGCCTTAGGGAGGATGTGAACTTTGCAGTGATTAATTGAAAAAGTTTCAGATTTACACAGGGCATTTTTCAAAGAATTTTATATATTCAAGAAATGTTTGGAGACTAAATAAACAAGATGAACATTTGCACTACTATAATCCAAACAATCTTGGACTTGATTTTCTCTTTAGTGTTTATCTTCTCTTAATCTCTGTCTACATAATGCTATATGTATTAATCAAGCTTCTCTAGGGAGATGGAACCAAATAGGACGGATGGATGGATAGATAGATAGACAGACTAGAGGGGATGTACAAGGATTTATTAGGTCACTGGTTCTCACAATCACAGGGGCTAAGACGTTCCCATGACAGGCTGTCTAAAAGCTAAAGACCCTGGGATGTTGTACCATAGCTCAGACCAGACCAAGTCTAAAGCCATGAAAACCAGCAGGACCACTGATGTGTTTCCAGGTATTAAAAAGCTGAAGAGCCTGAGTTCTGATGTCTAAGAATAAAAGAAAAAGAGTGTATCCCAGCTCTAGGAGAGCAAGAGAGAACAATCTTCTTTTCATCTCTTTTTGTTTTGTCTGGGCTCCAGCAGACTGGATAGCTCATGTCCACATTGAGAATGAATCTTCCTCACCAAGACCACTCAGACTCAGATGTAAATTTCCTCTGAAGATAATCTTACAGGTATACCCCAAAACAATGCACTGCCAGTTCTCTAGGTATGCCTTACTACCATCAAGTTGATATCCACAATTAGCCATCATACCATAGAAACAACCTAATTCTCAGAAAGAAAATTGGTAAAAAATATTTGATAATTATTAGTAAAATTACTGTTTTGTTAATACAATATTTTCACTATTGTTTATAGTTTTACATAAAATAACTAAGACCCAAATATTAGTTTGTCTGTCTTACAAAATGGTATTCATGAAATATAATTATATTTTCTTATGCCCTTTATTCTTCTACTCAAATGGGCTACACTTGAGTGATAAAACTACACAGATATACAATAGAGTAAATATGAGACAGTCTGGGACATTGAGGCCAAAAAAATTATGTTCTTTGCATTCACCTCTATATCCTTCTTTGAAAGTGGATGAATAGCCATAGTGCTCATCAGGAGAAAATACTACATGTCAAGTGCCCTTATGCAGAATGGGTAAAAATTAACATTATCACTATCTACTTGTCAAAAGAGAAAAACCTGTCACTCCAGGGTTTGGGCTGGTACCTCATCAGTTATTACTTCATATTACCACAGTTATCTCAAAGCAAACATTCATGGCAATGCCATTACTCTCTAGTGACAAGCTTATATTTTTAATTTAATTATATCATTTAAATCTCGATATATCGTTCCTTAAAGTTGTTAGCGTACATCAGGAGAATGTACTTATGGAAAATTTAAATAATAAAACTTTGATTAATTTTATGGTCTATATACATTTGCTTCTTCTGAGAAAGACAAGTAAATGGATCTCCTTTAATGCTATTCTAAAATGAAAATATGAATATAATACAGATAAATTATGAGGCCATATTTTGAATTTTTAAAAAATTTTACTTTTTCTGAATAATAGAGCTGAAAGGACTTTAAAGATATAAAAAAAAAACTACCTTCATATTTTTCAGAATAAAAAGTAGAGTCAGAGTGTGATGATATGCTGAAAGTCACAATTTATAGCAGAATTGATATTAGTGTGTTAGTCTTTGAAGACTTAGGTTCTAGGCCTTATATGTTATATAATACCTCTTAAGGACATACAGCAAAATCTTTTTAGATGGAAACTTTATTTTATGTGTATTAAGAACTGAACATATTTGCAAATATTGTGCTGGTCAATGTTTTCTGAATAAGGGCTGTAGACTAAATGTCACCCCAAATTCATATATTGAAACCTTAATCCCTAATATGCTGGTATTTCAAGATGGGGATTTTGAGAGATTAATAAATCATGAGATCTCTCTCTCTCTCTCTCTCTCTCTCTCTCTCTCTCTCTCTCTTTGGTACCAGGGATTGAACTCAGGGGCACTTAACCTCTGAGGCACATCTCCATCCCTTTATTATATTCTCAGGGTCTTGCTGAGTTGCTTAGAGACTCAATAATTGCTGAGGATGGGTTTGAACTTGCAATCCTCCTGTCTCAGCTTCCTGAGTGGCTGAGATTACAGGCCTCTTATGTTGGGATCAGTGCACATATGAGAAGAGACACAGAGAATTTATTTCTTCTTTCTCTGTCATGTGAGGATACAACAGAACTATGTGCACATTAAACACCGGATATACTGAATCTGCTGTTGCTTTCATTTTGGACTTCTCTAGCCTCTGAAACTGTGAGCAATAAATGTTTGCCATTTATTGTTTGCTGTTAAATGTTTGCTATGGTATCATGTTATAGCTGCTGGAACTAAGGTATTCACATCTAATTAAAGTCAACAGAGTATTATGGGAAGAGGGCTCTGGGAGTTAGTATTTTCCTAGCTGTAACTAGTAACTAGTTTCGGGACATAGGGAAGTAAGTCACTTTGGTTTCAGATTCTTATTTGTCAATCAAATTATGTGACTTCCAAGGCTTCTTCCTTTTTTTTTTTTTTTGTACCGGGGATTGAACCCAGAGGTGCTTCACCACCGAGCCACATTCCCAGCCCTTTTTATTTTTTGAGATAGGTTTTCTTTATGGGCTTACTAAGTGTCTGAGGCTGGCCTTGAACTTGCAGTCACCCTGCCTCAGCCTTCTAAATTGTGGGGATTACAGTTATGTACCACTGTGTTATGCACCTCCTTAACTCTTTTTCTACAATGCAACTTTATGTCATCATCTATATGCAGAATTCTCCATCATAGACAAGGCAGAATCCTTGGAGAATAACTCAGTTCTTAGCTTTATTCCATTAGAGCCAGGATCATCTATCCTGCTCAGTGTTCACGTGCCATCTTCTGATCAAGGCCGCTTCCTGTGACACTTCTCAGCCTGCCAAAGGGAGGCAGGCATAGCTGGACCTTCCTGCCACCTTGAGATGCCAAGACTGTTACAGTGGGGCATCAGTATTTATTTGCTTTGAGTTTTTTCTGAAGATAAATTAATACATATTCCACAAACACATATAGATATACATTTAACTATATTTTCAATGCAGGAAAATACTCTTGTAAATAAGGAAAAATATCTATTTTAAGGCACTAGGGTATTCACAGTAAATTTTTGTTCATCTTCTCAGATACTAGAATTATGCAACTTACTAAATGTATTCTCTTAACAGTAATACAGATAGTTTGTATATAGATAGTTTGATCTTAACAGAAGTCCTCAT
The DNA here is from genome assembly GCF_001458135.2 of Marmota marmota marmota. Classification (NCBI taxonomy): domain Eukaryota; kingdom Metazoa; phylum Chordata; class Mammalia; order Rodentia; family Sciuridae; genus Marmota; species Marmota marmota. The sequence continues at coordinate 23,795,929 of NW_025999968.1, read as the reverse complement.
AATATAAAGGGTTTGGATCCTGAACTTTTCCTCATAAACCTTACTTTTTGCTAAGAAATTGGGAAATAAGTGGTCTGGATTAGGGATAATCAGACATAAGTGAAGACACGGTTGGTAATGACTTAGTGAATATTATCTTCATGAAAATGATTTTAGTTTTTATTAGAGGCTTTTGGTGTCTTCAGAAACTCACAGTGTTTTGACTTCCAGGTGTTGTGACAAGCTTCTGCAGAGTATGTTTTAGGGCAAGGGGATATTAGCTACCTATTCAATCACACCTGCTCTGGCTTTGGGCATTACTCCTCTGCACACTCAATTTTGTCCTCAAGTTCCTTTGATTATTAGGAATCTTCATGCTTGAAAAGCCAGCTTTGCTACTCCTCCACAGAGTGAGGGAGGGAAATGGCACATTTTGCAAATTTCAGTGCTTTTGAAAAGAATAATGAAAAGGAGGTGGTGCTGCTTCAGAAGGCGGGCTACAGATGGAACAAAAGGTTAACTCAAATTTCTGCTGAAAATAGAAAGTAAAAATAGTAATGATGATCTATACAAGAGCAGAAAACACAGCAAAGTGAAGTTATTCATTTAGAATCAGCAGCTTCTTTTAAAACATCCTCTGGTTGTTCAAAGGGTTTTATTTTACAAATTGGCATTCAGCAGGCGCGTCTGACAACTGGTTCATTGTGTCTTTTTTACCAATTGTCAGCAATAGTTCTCCTTTGGATCAACTGAGGAACTTCAATGTTCTGAGGTAGTTTCTTTGAGATCAAATGATCCAACTTTTTCTCCATGTTTGCATAAAAAGATTTCAAACCTTAACTTCACACTTAGTGTCTTTTTTTTATTATTATTATAGCTGTGGCTGCTTTTCACTTTCCCCATCACTATAAATGTGAGTCTCCTTGCTTTCCAATGTCAGTCTTTTGTCTGTCCAATATCTCACCCTACACAAAAAGGCAGTCCAGCTTCACAAAGGTTATATTACTGCTAAAAAGAAACTGCTTTTATTAGAGACTTCTGAGGAACATACAAGTGGTATATGTATAAGAATGTGACTGAAATACAGGAATCCCTCCTGAGCATTTCATGTGTGTGGCTTTGAATAGGAGCAGAGCAATCTGACAAGATTGGCTTCAGTTATTTCTTGTCAAACCTGAACCCCAACTGCACTCACTCTTGAATAGCTTCAGCAGCTCTTGAATTAGAAAAAAATCCTGATAAGGAGAAAGATAGGGAGTAATACCTTCTCAAAGAGGTACTAATGGCCGGGTGTGCTGGCGCACGTCTGTAATCCCAGGGGCTCAGGAGGCTAAGGCAGGAGGATTGAGATTTTAAAGCCAGCCTCAGCAAAAGCAAGGCCCTAAGCAACTCAGTGAGACTTGTCTCTAAATAAAATACAAAATAGGGCTGGGTATGTGGCTCAGTGGTCAAGTGTCCCTGAGTTCAATCCCAGATACCTTCCTGAAAAAAAAAAAAGCTACTAGTGGTAAAAGAGAAATTTAACCTAATAATTAATAGTTGATAGTCTTTTCTCTGATATAAATAGGATCTTTAAAACTATATTCAAAATTCATTCTTTAATCTTCAAATGTGTGATTACATCAATCTAATGGTGGGAACTTGGGCATACAATGTACACACTGAAGGCGTAACAGACTTGAAGCATTACTTAAAAGTGGTGTTGATTTTATTCCAGAGAATTCTATCTCTTTATTATTATTACAATATCTTATTAAAAGATATTTCTGTTCAAGAACTCTCATGAACAATTGATGCTTAAGTCTATGGGAGACCTGAATGTGAACACATGCTTTTATCTGTGTGACAGGTGGTTCCAAGCTGGACATGCCACCATCATCACATTCTGATAACATAGGTATTAAGATCCCTATTATAGGCGATGAAGATATCTGCTTAGGAAGATAATGCCACATGACCATGAACATTGTGGCAGATGCTGAGAGTTTTCTAACAGAATATATCCCTGAAATTTTTGGGTGTACTTGACGATAAATAGGCGATCTTTCCCAACTTGCTTTGTAACTAAAACTAAACTTTGGCTGGAACAGCTCTAGGACACATGTAGGATGTGGTTTCCAAGGAATGTCATTAAAGGAAAGAGATGTGACCTTCTTTGTCTCGATTCTTCTTTCTGCTTGCTCTAATGGGGGTCTGCTGTTGGAAATTTGAGCAGGCAGTCTACATACATGGTGATGATGGCATGATAGAAGAATAAGCCAAAAAGATCTTACCTTTGATAAGTCCCTTTTACATGAGAGAATAAAGGTTTTATGAGTTTATGTCAGGTTATTTTTTTTAACAGTTATTGATTTTAATAGGAATTTACTCTCATACTATCTAAATGTAACCCAGGTATTTGTTATAGTGATAACTATATGTTTTATAGTAAAACCTGTAGATATGCATGCTTTGTCTTGGATTTAGTCTGTTAGTTAAGGTTTCTTCAATACTATCAAAGAACTGTTGTTTTATTGCATTTTATATTATAGTAGATCACATTATGATATGGACTCATGTTTAAAATGCTTGAAGTACTAGGCTTTTATAGTACGTTTCAAGCATTAATTTTTATGTAAGTAGAATCATTCACATTATGACACTTTATAGAGATGTGAATGAAGATATTAAAATCTTCTCCAAAGTCACTGAAACTTGTAGAAAAATAGGGAGTTGGGATAAGAAATGGAACCCTTAGACTTGATTTCCTTTCCTATCATCAATCTGTCTTATTCACTTCCTTCCAATGGATTCTTTTAGTAAGACTCCTATTTCCTTCAAACAGCTGGTAGTAGTCTTATCTCCTAATGATATACACCACATTAAAAAATGCTACTAATCTAAAAATTCCACTTTGTGAAGATAAGCATATGGTTTAGAAGATGAAGAATGCTGACTATATGATTACATTCCTATCCACTTGTATAATATGTGATCATTAAGCCATTTGTCATTCTTTCTGTGGGTTTAGTTTTGAGTCTGAGTAAAGGGGAGATGAGGTCATCAGTGAATGGATTAACTTTTACTCACACACAATGCTTCTGCCCTGATGTTCCTTACCTAAAGGTGATTATGATGAACTTTAGTCACTTGCCAATAAGTCAGGGAGTCAGAGATAACCCAGTTATCTCTGTGTTTTAAAAGACTCAGGTTTATGGTTCCATTTCCTATTTTAAACTGTTTATTTTACCCTTAATATCAACTATGATAAGGAATTAAAATCAGTCTTCAATTCCAGCCATGCCCTTTGTTAACCATGTGATGATGAGGCAAATTACTAAACTTCTTTATTTATTAAAAGAATCTAGTAATAAAGGAGTGGTCATAATAATTCCATAAGACAGTACATGTAAACTGTGCAAAGTAAACTCCATTGGGAGAGCTCAGGAATTTATTTGTTCATACATGTATTTAATAAACAATAGACAATATATAAAATAAATAAGAGGAGTAATTGGTAGGGTTAAGTGACTTATTTGCAACCTTGACTCCCCCCCATATATCTGATTTTTCATTCAAGAGGGAAAAACATTGGAATGGAAAATGTCTAAGTGTAAGTAAATGAAGAAACACTAAGTCTATTTCACAGAAGCACAAACTTAATTCACAATTTAACTTGGCAAGCACAGAGATTCAAATGTACACAATTTTGATCTGCCATAAATAGGGCAGAGGGAACCAACCAAATTTTCAAAAGTAGTATGGCGAAAACTTATTTTCAAAACAAATTTATAAATGCATGTTCCTAAGAGGTTAAAACATGTGAAGAATTTTGAATTTACACATTTTTCTGTATCTGTCAAATATCTGAAGAAAAAAATCTTCATAATATGGTTAGAGGTAACTCCTTTGCTTTTGTAAGAAATCCAAGGTGTTTCAAAAACATTAAACCTCAAGCAACTACCTATTATTAGTTTAAGCTTTGAAGTTTAAATTTGAGTAGTTTAAAATTTGAAGATCAAAATTCATTGTCAACATTAGGAGGGGATTTTCTGAAATTTAGTAGATGGAGTTGAATTTCTTATTTTTCACAATATTGGACATTCTGATATTTATTGAGACATTTCAGGACTTAGTTTCTTTAGAAAGCACTTCTTGTACAATAATGAAGAGAAAGGAACATGATTTTTGTATTTTTAGAGCTTATACCGCAGAGAGGGAGATAGACATTAAAGTTACTAAGGTTGGGGCTCAGAAACTGATATCCTAAAGTGTGGCACTTTGACATGAGCTGGAGAAATAGTCTTATAATTAAGGTCTGATAATATTTTGACACTTCTGGGAAAAGACTTTATGATTTCTTATATTTAATAGTTCTTATATTTGATAATATTGTTAACATTTGCAGATTAAATGAAAGAAGCATAAGCGTATTAATTATTTAGATGACAGAATAATTAGACTGATTACCTATTATTAATCAGTTTAGTCATATGAACATCCAAGCTGATTGGATAACTAGTGGTCCATATCATCCTCTATTTGAAATCTTAACATAATTAAAAAACCGAACTCCAGGTTATGGAATTGTCCTTCATTTCAGTCAATTGACACACAGATCAGACGAGGAGCAGTTGCTCAGTTGTTCATTTCTAGTGATTCTTACATTGTTCTATATCAGAACAAAATGTTACTGTAACTTTTCTCCCTCTCTTTCTCTCTCTTTTATTTTTTTTTAGCAAAAGAAAAACACGAGCAATCTAATAAACAGATTGTGCCTCCTACTTAAGATAATTGTTTGTAGCTTTTTCAGTTTATATTGTTTGGAGGTAAAAATGAAGCAGTGAATTTATTTTATCTACCTGAGAAATGTTCTTCCATGCTATGTTCTCCAAAATGTTTTATTTATTTATTTTTTACAAACTAACTTGCCTAAGAATTAACATTTAAAAGGAAATGGTCATATGCAAATACAAAGGGATTATTGAGAGTTTATGTTATCACAGTATCCTTCAAAGGTTGAGATAAGGTGATGATGGTATCTATCTGCTGGTACCTGGGCCACTGCAAACAAGTACTTCCAAATGATCTTTAGTGTCTATATTTTATCAGAATGATATCTGAAATATTTAAGAATAAAACTTTTTAAATCCATTTATATCCACATATATCTTAAATTTCTCTTTCAAATTGACTTCTAAGTGGCACAAATGACATTTTACACATTTAAAATAGTGTGCATTGATTTTTTTGTTTGTTTTCCCCTTTAAATGTGATATCTTTATAATTTTAATAAGAAATGAGAAGTAGATCAATTAAGAAATTCAGGAAAGTTCAAGAAAACATAATTGAAATGTCAGTAAATTTGGACTAGTCATGTAAATATTGTACCTTTGACAAAAATCACAGGCCGAATACAATTTACTAAAAGACTTGAAAAAATGTTTTTGAAATAATTTCTTCAATAAGTTTCAACAACAAGGAAAGACAACTCAACTAGATCCCTTTTAATTGATGATTTGCTCAACTACTCAGATAACCGTTCCAAGAATTTCAAATATTCTAAACTGTTTTCTGAATTATTGAAAGTCTTTCAGAGCATTGACCAAAAACAAACAAAACACAAAACAATGCAAATAAACAGTTATCTATATGTGATCCTTAATAATCTTCTGCAATTTTTATCTCTGGTTGTATTTGAGTCTTTATCTCTCTTTAAGTTTCCCCTCCTTTATCTTTGTATCTGTCATCTACTTCAGTGTCTCTCACACCAAAATCCTTCTTTGTTTTACTTTCTCTTGCTCAATCTACATCTTCTCTCTCCTCTCCTGCCTCCTGTCCTTTGCTTTTGTAGCAAGCTATATTAACACATAGTTTAGTGTCTTCCTGCACTATGTGTAAATGTCATCATCCATGTATTTATGAACAAATCTGGTATAATTGCTTCTCTTATTAGCAACAAGAGAAAAACAATGATTCTGTGTCACAAAATATAGCTTTTGGGAGGAAGTTGTTAAAATTGTTTTTGAAATATCCCTCTTCTTTTCCAACATGTAAAATGACAATTGGAGCTCCAAGGGAATGAATTTTTTATTTCTTATTTATTAAAGAAATATGCAATGAGATCGAATTGCATAATGTGGACTGTAGTAAAGAAGTGAAAAATGAATATCAGATAGTTAAGAGATTATTATGATACAATTTAGAGTTTTGGGACTCTGTTTGATTTAATTTCCTTTTTGCAAACCAAACACCCAAACATATGGGCAGTAAAATAACAGACCATTTTTCTCTTGCTTATATCATCAACCAGTTAATGAGTAGTCAGGACAGGTGAGATCACCCTATTTGCTATATATGTTCTTCCTTTTGTACTCCAGCTTTCACTGTCCCTAGCTAGAAACATGAAGGAAAGAGCCAAGATAGTAATATGTAGTATTGCTTCTGACTTAGAGTTGGCACTAGTGTCTTCTGCTTGCATTCCATTAGCCAATGCTTAGTCACCACGCCTGAAGGAGTTCTATTATGAAGCTACGGGAAAATGGTCACTGGTTAACCACTTGCAGTTTCTGTCATACATAGTTCAAGAAATTTTACTGGGGACAAATTATTTCATCAAAATATTTTCTACCCTTGAAATGCACTTAATTTAAAAATCTGGTTTATTTCAATTTTATTATTGATCAATTAGTGACATCCAAGAATTTAAAAAATTGAATTTCAACCATGAACTTTTTAGTGTACTATCAAATAAATATCATCATAGAGCATGTAAGAAATAGTGGCTGATTAAAATATATATTCTGACAACATAAAAAGTTGGATTATGCCCTATTTCTCTCAGCATTAATGCAAAAATACTTACAGTTGCTTTCAGGGTCTTACTAGATCTTGACTTTTATAATATTTCCATGCATGTCTTGTACTTCATTCTGTGTAATGACATGCCAGTGATACTATCCAAAGTGTCAGATACTTTCTCATATCTGAATCTTTAGGCTTCATTTTAATTTTTATTTTATTTTTGGTACTGGAGATTTAACCCAGGGGCACTCAACCACTGAGCCACATCCCCAGACTTTTTATTTTTTATCTTGAGACGGGATCTCGTTAAGTTGCTTAGGGCCTTGCTAAGTTGCTGAGGCTTTAAACTTGTTATCCTCCTGCCTCAACCTCCTGAGCTGCTGGGATTACAGGCATGTGCCACTGTACCTGGATATTTTTGATGTTCCTTCTAGACCTGCCTTTCCTTCAAAATTTTTGAGGAGTTGCAACATTATCTTCTTTAAGTTTTGTTTAAATCTCATTTTCTCAGTAAAACCTACCCTCACTTTCCCCTTTGAAATTTAAAATCCACCCCCAGTATTTTTCCCTTCCAACTCTAGTCATCTCCTTGAAGTTATTATCATTCAAGATTTCATATATTTTACTTATTTTTATTGCTTATGAACCATCCTCTCCAACCAAATAGAATAGGAGCTCTCTGAGGGCATCGGTTGGTGCTTTGGTTTTTCATTGTCTGGAATATAATATGATCATCAATAAGTATTTAATGATGAAGTGCATTAATGAACAAATTAATAATTGAATGGCTTGATCACAAAAATTTAGGCAATCATGATGTTTCATGCTAGGAAAATAATTCAGTTTTTAAATTATTTTTATGCAGTCAAATATCTAAGGGAAAATAAAGTCTGTATAGAGAAAAATATTGTATAAAATAGTGAATGCTTATCTTGGAAAAAAAAAAAAAGTTTACCTGGGCTTAAAAATAGGAAAACATTAATTGTAATCTATCCACTTTAAAAGCTCTTTAAGCATCACTAAACTGCATTTTCCAGTGTCATTTCAATAGTAAAATGTTATTTGTAATTTTCTTAGGAATTCTTAAAGTTAATAACAAAGTTCTAAATTTCTTAATCTCTTATAGAATTTTTTAAATTTTTTTATTTTTGACATTGGGAGTGAACCTAGAAGTGCTTTACCACTGAACCACATCCTCAGTCCTTTAATTATTTAATTATTTAATTATTTATTACTTATTACACTTTTGTTTTAGTTTGGTACTGGTTATTGAACCGAGGGACATTTAACCATTGAGTCACATCAAAGTCACATTTATTTTTATTTTTATTATGTTTTAAATTTTGAGACAGGTTCTCATAGAGTTTTTTAGGGCCTTGATAAATTGTTAAGGCTGGTCTGAAACTTGTGATCCTCCTTCCTCAGCCTCTTGAGTAGCTGGGATTGCAGGCATGGCCCACAGTACCCTGCTAAACTCATTTCAAATGCAGAAAAAATATTTCAAGTGATAGTTTAAATCATTAGCATCTTCTGTATTTAAAATAAGCCATAGGTGCTAGTTATTTTACAGAAATTATTTATATACTAAATTGTGCCATGTAATGTTCTTCTATATAGGTTATCTGAGTACCAATTAATACCTAACCAGTAGTTAAGCACTCAGTAGTTAAGCATTAATCTTAATGTTTCCACTTACCACAAGAAGTGACTGGAAATCCCCATTGGGGTATTTGCAAACTTGTTTTTGGTACAGATGCACTGATTTAGTTACACAGCAGAGTTAAATCTAAAGATGGTCTAAACAATGTGTATTGGAAATTTCTCCTGTGCATAATTATCCAGAATACTTCAAATCGATAATTAGTAGCAATAACAAATGATATTCCCAAGGGAGTAACATATAATAAAATTTGAACTTTTTGTTTCACAGTGTAAATATTTAACATATGTTTAAAACAACATCACAAAATAAAAAGTGAAATTTTAAGATAGTTTTGATGAACATGTAAGTTCCACAAAATTTGCATAAATGGGAAAGATCTATTGTGCACCATCAAATGACATTTTAGAATACAGACTTTAAAAAAATAGTAGTAAATTAGTGTTTGCATAGAGTGTTTTGCTGCTGTAACATAGTGGCAAGGATCCGGACTCATCGTACCCTCATGTAGGATTTGCCTTTTAAACTTTCAGAGACCAAAGGGGCTAACATTTCTGTTCTGATCATGTTTTCTCAAGCTAATGGCAACAATAGTATTAATAAGAATCACCATAGTAAAATTAGCATTTAATAAACATTTATTATATGTCAGACATTGCATTAACTAATTCCAATACATAATCTAGTTTTCACACTAATGGTGGAAGATGAGATGGTTATATTCATTTGACAGATAAGAAAATGAGTCAAAATTAGCAAATAATAGAGTGTGGATTAAAACTCTACTGTGTCTTACTCTAGAAGACTAAGAAATTTTAATAAAAGTAGCATTAGTATTGGTATTCTGTATTGTTTCCAGAATTCTCTCCATTTCTTAACTCACATTTCCATAGATGCTAGTTGGGTCAGCTATAGTTCATATTTAAAGAGATGGCTGTAACCATTGATATCTTTTTAAATTTTTTAAAAATCATTTTATACTTCCTGAGCTTGATTCAGGGATGATATGCTTAAGAATCAAGATGTCATTAAGATACCATTTATGATGTAGTTTTTATCTCATAATCTATGCTGAGATACCATTGGCCTGTTATCATGCTTGAAATGCTTATGTAACTTGTTATTTTGGCATTAGCATTTGTAAATATTTTGGACAAATCATATAAGCACTCTGTTTCTAGTTTTCTTCTTTGTAAGGTGTGTGCAATATTACATTTCCCATTGCTATGTTGATAATGGAGTAAGAAAGTATATTTCAAGGTCCTGCACAGTGCTATGGAGGCCTGAGCCACAAAGGAGGACATTTTGTGGAAGTCTTTTTTATCATAAACATTCAGTGAACAGGACTCAATAAAATCAAGTGTTATTGGTGAAGGGCAACATTTATAGGCACAGTGATAGCTACTGGTACAATACTGAATAAATAGACTTTTCTGAATGTGAACAAACAGGTAAAAACATTAAATATTGACCAGTGGGTAATGAGAGAGCAGTGGGCTAGGGGACACACAATTGGCCTCTCTGGGAATCTCTGCTTGGATCTCTAGGGTCCATTCAATCAGTAGCATCCAGGCAGAGGAAGAGTATTTATGCAAAAGCTCTTATATGGTAATGATTTGGAGCTGAAGGAGTTGAGAAGGCAGTGGTAAAATACAGGCTCTGAATACTGTAAATGGGAATGAAAAAAGTATGTGAACAGATTTTGTGGCCTAAGAGAATGGCAGGGGAGCCACTGAATAAGGGCATGAAGGAGCTAAAGTGCAGTGGCAACATTGCTTAAGTCAGGCTTGGGAAACCTTATAATTTATTTTCAAATTCATTTAAAATTAAATACATAATAATCATGCATATTTATATGGTACTGATAAGAGACAAACAGGTGTGAGTGGTGGGAATATAAGGTTAATGGAATGATTCTATAAAGTGGACCCACTGTGTTGACCCTCACATGCTTTTGTTTCCACGAAACAATTTACCTGCAGTCCTGTTTGGCTTAAGTGAACAGAATATGTCACATTCCTCAGCAAACGATCTATTATCTGCAGGAGAAATGCAAGCCCGAAATGCCAAAATACCAATGATAAGAACACAAGTTGCCCTGAAGGGGACAACTTTTGTGACCCTTTCACAGACCGATCCTGGAACTCAGGGAGATAAGGATAATTCCCCACAAACACAAAATCTGTAAGAACAGGTTCCAATTAGAATTGGTCAGCAAGGGCCAAAGTGACCTAGAGGTAAGGCAGTGGGGACTTGAAAGTCTGATGTCACCCTGCTTTCAGTCAAAAGTCAAGAGGTAGGCCTGGGCTTGACTCTCTGGAATCTTCTCTAGGACCCTAATAAAACTACAGTCCAGGAGAGACATGCTGTCCCTCTCCTTTCTGAGAGGACCCACTCTCTCCCTTGAGAGTGTCCCATTTTACCCTTTCCCATCCCTTTCAATAAACTCTTGCCTGTTACTCTGAGTGGCATGTCTGAAATCTTTATAACTTGATTGCAAGAATTGAGATTTGAAGGGCAGAGGAAGGGTTTTTACACTGCCTCAGTTTCCCAGAAGGCCCCAGCCCTGTCACAGTAGAATGTGCTGGTATGTATTGTGTAATGATCCTATGAGGATATTTTGTATAGTCATCATCTCATTTTATCATTTCTCTGTGGTGAGGATTTGAAAACCTATCTTGAGGTTATTTTGAAATATTATTATTGTCAACTGCAGTCACCCTGTTATGCTATAGAGCACCAGGTCTTGTTCGTCTCATCTCCCATGCCCCCTTTCTCCTATCCTTCCTGTTGCTGGTAACCACTGACTCTTCTATTCTATCAGCAGTTTTTAGATTTTGCATATGAATGTAACCTCACCATTCTTTTCCTGAGTGTTGCCCCTGGTGCGGTCACCAGGGGAGGAGCTCCTATAGGGCATGCCAAGCCCTGGCACCAGCACTTTGCCCTCATCCTCTCAGCCCTTCCAGATCTCTTTTATTCCCAATGAGCCCTGGGCAAACATTCTGTTCACACGCTACCAAAGAAGAAAAAAAGAAAACAGCTTTGTGAAGTGTTCTCCATCGGGACATGTTTCCCTGAAAGGCTGCTACTGCTCGTCCAGCTTATCTTTTCTTGGCTTTGCAGCCCTACAAGGTTGCTTTGCTCAGTCAGTTTTGTTTTAAGTCTTTTAAAATGGATCAGTCGGGTCAATGGAAGGTCATATTTGCAGTCTTTGTTGTTTAAAGGTGAAAGTAAACATGCTGAGAGCTGGGGGAAAAACATTTTCCACTGTTTAGGACAATGCAATGACTTACAGCAACTTGGAAAATTAAGGTAATTAGGCAGAGCAGAATGAAAGCCTCTAATGAAAAGCCCACAGACTTGACTTTGTCATCCTTCTGACCTCCACTAGTGAAATAATTTAAAATATTTGTTATTCTTTTTGCTTGGGTAATGAAGTACTATGACCCAGGTATGTACTGTGCTTCCTTGTTTATTTTCTGACAGAGGTTGGGGTTTGAGTTTGGAGAGAGAGGGAGAGAGAACACAGGAAGAAATGTGATTTTTTTTTGGGGGGGGTACGGGGAATTGATTCGAAGGATGATTTACCACTGAGTCACAACCACAGGACTTTTTATTTTTTTATTTTGAGACAGGGTCTCCCTAAATTGCTGAAGGCTTTGCTTAGTTGCTGTGGCTGAACTTGCTATCCTCCTGCATCAGCCTCCTGAGCTACTGAGATTACAGGCCTGCACCACCATGCCCAGCTGAAACTTGGGTATATAAAAACAGATGAAGCGTATTCAACAGATTACAGGTGATTTTTTTCCTCATTTCCTAAGAGAAATGCTTACCAATAACCAAGCTAAATGCCAGAAACCTATTTTAAACAAATGGGGTTAATTAGAAGATGTCTAGCTGCCAGTCTGCTAAAAGCAAATGGCCCAATGAAATGGTGCAGAATTGCTGTGTTTTCAGCTACAGTTCTCAGGTACATCAGGCTGGAAGATATGTACCAACATGATGAGGAAAAACGTCTAAACCAAGGCTCTGTGTCTGCTCATATCCCAGAGCTTCTAGAATTGTTGTATTTGTATTCAGCCAAGCTGCAGCCTGCATTGTGAAATCAGAGGCAGGCTGGTTGCCTCAGACAACACTGAGTTATTTCATGTGCTCTGGTTACAAGAGGCATAATCCACTCAGAAATGCAGTTTAGACATTTTGCATCAAATTCATTGCATAGAAGGAGATGCAAAGCTTTCTTTTTAATGTCCCAGCCAAGTAACTCAGGCAGGAAAATGTAAATTCCACAGAAGCCCTTACCCAGACTTCTTTTTCCCTGATGTGATATTCAGATCTGAAGATGGAAAAATAACAATGGTGTATCGGAATGGTTGAGGAGGGTAAAATATGACCATTTTATAAAAGAGAGTCAAAGCCTAGAGATATTCACATGGCTAGAGAATTTGAAGTACCAGTGATGGAAGGAGTTGCCAGAAAATATTTCTATCCCTTTTTGGAGAGAGAGTAGCCTTAAGTGCTAAGTGTCAGCATCTTAACAAACAACAGAATCACTGCCATACTTACACCTGTAGCACTTCGATGGGATTTTCAGGGTATTGGTTAACAGTAAAGATAAACAGGTTTGGGATTAATGTTAACAATTTGAGGCATACAGCTGATGCCTTTTAAGTTGTTTGCATTTATAGAACAACTACTGGTGAATATATACCTCATATTTCTGTAAACAAAAATAAATACTGCTTTTCCAACTCTGCTGTTTATTTTTCTTTTATTTTTCTGATTTCTCTTCTGCCTACCTCAAATCATTATTCCTACTGCTTTCTCAGCACCTGCATTTGTGCAGCTGAATGAAGCTGGAAAAATACACATAGTCTTATGGTTGCTTTGGCTTTAAATTCGTGGCTGTTATCTTTGTGGGTTCTTCGTGCTACAGCATAACATACCACCTATCTCTGATCTGTTCACTCTCCACTCTCCTACGTGGCTGCTGAATACATTTCCTTTTCTACTTCAAGGTATAACAACTTCCTAACATTTGTACTCTCGATGATGACCTAGCACGCTCATTTATTTAGCAAGTAAAAGCAATAGAAAAGAGTTTTCAAAGCTCTTGCCACTGCTTCCATTTGCTTGCATTTTTGCCTACTGACTGTGACTTCAAAGGCTTTATTTTTGTTGGGTGTACGTAGTCTTGAGGCCAACCTTCCACCTCATCTGTTTGCTTGCCCAAGGACATAGCTCCCCAGCTCTGGCTCTTGTGCATCATCAGTTTCCCCCTCTTTTACTGGATTACATCCTCAACATGCAAACATCCTAAATGTCTCACAACAGGTGAATAGTTAAACAAACTGTGTATATCTACACTATGGAGGCATGTATTCATTTAGAAATACAATGAAGCAAACAACTTTTACATTAAACTACTGTGCATTTCTACAGTATAATGTCAAATAAAAAATGCTGATAAGAAATGATCATATACTGTGTGATTCCATTTATATAACACTCTTTAAAGTCAAAATTATAAAAAAGGGAGAACAAATTAGTGGTCATCAGTGGTTAAGAATGGTAGCAGAGAGGAGGGATGTTGTGACTATGAAGTTATAGCTCAGGGGAGATCTTTGCAGTTGAAAGGAGAATTCTCTATTTTGATTGTGGTATGGTTACATGATGAACATGACCAATCAAAAGACATAGAAATACACACATACATGTTTACCAGTGGCAGTTTCTAGGTTTTGATACTGTGTGATGGTTATAGCAGATATAGACTGATGCAGATATTGGTTTTGATTTATACAACAGTTACATTATAGTGACTGTTGATATTGTATAACAATTACATAGGCAAAGTGATAAGAGATGTAAACAGGAGACAAATATTCACATTGTACCAATGTTAACTCTGGTTTCATTTTTGTGGAGTAATTACATAACACAGAGTGAAACGGGGTGAAAGAGTGTAAAGCGACTTTTCTAATACCTGAAAATTTCTATGAATCCCTAATCATCTCAAAATAAAAAGTTAAAGACATAGACATAGTCAAATATGTTACATATTGAACTTTAACATTATCAGAAATCACCAAATGCATCCACTTGTATATCCAGGTTGGCAAACAAAATAGAACAAATAATGGAACACAAATCAAAACAAACAAAAAACTCTCTGACCCTTCATCTTTATTAAAATATCTCTTCTGATTTCCTTATTTCTTTGCAGAAAAGCCTCCAAAAAAAATTGACCCATCTTCGACTTCTCTCTCTGTTCTCATACTTCTGTGAACTTGCTCTAGAGGAATTGCAAGTTCACAGAAGGAAGTTCACATTAGGAATCTGCCCTAATCAGTATCTCATGTACATCACTTCAATGATATTGTCCTTTTTGAATCCACCATTGGTTGTGTCGATAATTGAATGTTTAATCTTCTTTCTTCAGTAGCACTTAATGTGTTTCTCCTCTTCTTCAATTGCTTTTTAAAAAGTCGTTGTCTAGGTATCATACTTTCCTGACTTTCTTCCTTCTGTCCTGCTATTCTTTCTCAACTTGCATAGCAGTTCTTCCTTACCTCTTAGACATATTATTTATTGATAGTCTTAGGGCTCTGTATTGAATATTTTTTTATATATGAGCTTTATGCCCATATTAAAATAGTATTTATTTACTAATAACTCCCCCCTTTTTTTTTTTCCTCTAGTCTTGACTTTTCAGTTAAGGTCTGCACTCAACAATTTCATAGTGTTCTTGACATCTCTGACTGTATATGTTTGCCAGGTACATCAAATCTAACTTCTCCCTAGCCAACCTCTGACCTCCTTTCCCCCAAGCTGTTCTTCTTAAAGCTTTTACTTCAGTTTTTTCAGTCACTTGGACTAATGTCTAGGAGATATTCTTGAGCCTCTTTTTGTTTTACAATGTACAGTCAATATACCAGAAAATGCGATAATGTACATCTTAAGAATTTATCTCTATTCGACCACCACATCGGCCCTCGTTTGGATCATTGCAATAGCTTCCTATTTAGTCTTCCTTCTCCTCTGTGCACCTCTGGAATCTGGGCCAAATTCAGCAATTCAAAAATTTGAAATATAGTGGGTATCATATATAAAGATACTACAGACATTCACATGCAAATCTTTGTAAATTCACAGACTTTCATTTATCTTGGGTAAATACTTACTTAATAGTACAATGGTTAAGTCACATGGTAGGGATTTGTTTACTTGTCTAAGAAATTGTTGAACTATTTTTCAAAATGTACATACCATTTTACATTCCAAATACCAATGTATGAGGATTTCATTTTCTACTCAATAATTTGTTGGGACATAAAGCAAACCAGTGGTTGCCTGATAAACAGGAAGGAATCAGAGTAGGCAAAGGAGAGGGAACAATGTATTACAAATGAGGACTAGGAAAATTATGGGGGATGATGGCTATGTCCATTTTCTTGATTATGATGATTGTTTCACAAGTATATTCATATCTCAAAGCTTATTAAACTGTATACTATATATGTAGTTTACTGAATATAAATCATATCTCATAATGTGGTTATGGAAATAATAATAATAATAATGTTTCAGTACTAAGCAAAAGACTGGTTTATGTTAAGTGCTCAATATATGGTGACTATTATAACTTTATTATTGGCAATAAAATAACTAATCTTGCACTTCGCAGCTCTGGAGATATGTGACCTTAATTCAGAGTAGGAGAGGAGAATAATATTTTTCCAAGTATCATTGAACTTTTAAAGAAAATACTTGATATTTCTTAATGTATACAGAATTCTAAAATATTGCTCCAGTATGGATTAATATATTAACACACTAAAATAGTCAAACAAATATGAAATTAGAGTCGATTTTGCAGAACATGATGAATGTGAATGTAACTCCCTTTTTCAATTTTCTAATCTGGCCAATAAATTAGAGCCTGGAAAATTATCCAGGGTATAAAACAGTGGTCATGAAACAGAGTGAAATTAGGTGGGCTATCTAGACTATCACCTTTGATCTTTGTACGAAATCAATGCTGTTTCATTTAATGATATTTTAAAAAAGAAAAGTCCTCATTTTTCTTCACCCATTTGCTTTTTTCCCCATCTCATTATAATAAGATAAGATTGAGTTATCTCAATTTAGAAAACTCTACTATCATATTATTGTTTGAAAATTAGATTTCCTGTTTGGGGAAATACAATTTTTGTCCTCTGAGTTTGCCATATTGCTCTGTTCATAAGACTTAGTCCATTTAAAAAGAAGAACCAAGAGGAAAAAAAAGCAATAGTAACAGAAGCCTAGGTATGACTTCTGACCACTTTCTCTGCAAATAGATCAGTACCACTAACTGATATGCATGCGCTAAAAATAATCAAGGCTGCTCTGGCACAATGGAGAAAAAAAATGCAATTACACTTTATATGATAGAACTGGAACATCATTAAGAATGTAGATTAACAAAAAGGAAAAAAAACCTGACCTCTATCTTTTCTAATTTGTTTCATTTTTAAATTCATGTTATCCAGTTAAACTTCTTTCACTTCCTTTTTGAACTTAAAAATGAAACAAGGAAAACCAACAGAGCACACAGTTCTTAAGTAGACTATAATGCTAACGATATAGTACCTTTACTGTAGTAGTCCCTTAGGGGAATCTTCTTTCTGTAATGTTTTCTTTTAAAGAAAACTTGGCTCATAATTTTAATGGTACTTTGAATGTTAAATATTAGTACAATTTTTTTAGACTTATTGTCAGTGTTGGTTTGACTAATATCCATGTCTAGGCTAGATTCTTTATAACCATTCCATGGACTGATATATTTGTGTATGTGTTAGTATTATTTTCAAAGAGAAATATATGATATATATACATATATACATATGTATATACATATACACATATATGCATATATGTATGCATATATACATTACAAATGTCTACATTTGTTGTTATTATTTTTAATTCTCAACATATTTATAAGATAATCTGCAGGTATTTGCTGCAAGAGCTTTGACTTCTAGAATCTGAGTTATAAAACATTAACCTACTCTGGTAATCATAAGGACATAGAAGCTATTATTAGCATTGTTATTACATGGAAAATACAAGTCTCAGCCTTCTTATCTGGAACATTTGAGGTGTTTACTCAAATATCTTAAATATGAATACAGCTTGGTAGCTTCCTGGGCCAATCAACTTTCTATGGTGAAATCGTGAATACTGACTGACAGCACACACAGGACAGACAGATGTTGATAAATTGCTTAGAGAGGGGACACAGTGTATGTGTAGTTTGCTTTTGATGCTTCCTTGCTGCAACTGAGTGAGAAGACAATGACAGTTGTGACTATTAAAAACATTTTTCAGGGGCTGGGGATGTGGCTCAAGCGGTAGCGCGCTCGCCTGGCATGCGTGCGGCCCGGGTTCGATCCTCAGCACCACATACAAACAAAGATGTAAGATGTAATGTCCGCCAAAAACTAAAAAATAAATATTGAAATTCTCTCTCTCTCTCTCTCAAAAAAAAAAAAAATTTAAAAAAAAACAAAACATTTTTCAGGTTCCCTGATGTGATGGACTTTCAAAATGACTCTGCCTCATGAGATACCAAATGTGGTGAAAGTGGTTGGCCCTATATATCATTATTTGGCAATCTTTATTAGTCTACTTAAGATCAAAAGAGCAGGTCTAAGTGATATAGTCCTATCTATGAGTGCAGTTTATGTTCAGTATAGACATAAGAAAGGCAGAGACAATGAAGGTTCAGGGACAAATACTTTGTTGTGCACCAATTTGCTATAAAAATTTTATAATTTATGGTGACCAATATTAATGGATCATTGAAAATACTTATATTTACTCTGAAATAAATTTGAATTTGCCATCTTATCATCTCATGAATGATTGCTTTTGGAGAAATAACTGAGTATTATGGTTGGAATATAAAATATCCCCCCCAAAGATTCATGTGTTAAATGCTTGGATCCCAATGCAGCAATTTTCAAAGGTGGAGCTTTTAGGAAGCAATTGGATCCGAAAGGCTCTGACTTCAGCACTGGATTAATCCACTGGTAGCTGACCGAACTACTGAGAGGAGGTTTAGACTATACAAGGTAGGACATGGCTGAAGGAAGTAGGTCACCGAGGGTATGCTCTGGGGGGGTATTTCTTGTCCCTGGTCTTTATCTTATTCTCTAAGGTTACCATGAGTTCAATAGTTCTTCTCTGCCACACCCTTCCACCATGAAGTTTCTGCCTTAAAGCCAGGCAGTCATGCACTAAAACCTCTAAAACCATGAGTCAAAATTAATATTTCCTTCTCTAAATTGTTTATGTCAGATATTTTGGTCACAGTAAACAAACAAACAAACAAAACAGCTTACTAATACATTGACTAATTTTTTCTTGGCTTATCTACTTTAGTATAAGCACATTTTAGGGTGCAATAAAAACAAAGAAACAAAATGATGGAACTCACCTTTTTTAAATGTCTATAGCTATAATTTCTTGGAGGAACAAGAAGTACAGACAATAGCTAGGACAGGTCTTTCATATACTGTATTACTTCTACCTCCCAAATTCTTCACATACATTGAAACTGACAAGCATCTACGTAAGATGTTGATCCTAGGGCAGAAATGCAGACCATGAAAGACAAAGTTTAGGCTGGTGTAATTCATAAATATTTTCCTTTTCAAAAGATTCAGGTATATGGCTTGGATCAAGGGAGACACATTTCTGTGAACTTGCTCTAAAGGAATTGCAAATGTTGGTGGCAGATCATAGTGAAAACAAGTCCTTGTCTTGGAGCTGTGGAGTGGCAGCCCGGGTGGATTGGAGCACCAGCAGCAAACGTGGGCCACCTTTTGCAGAGCCTTCCATGACCATGAGGGCCTGAGGCACAGTGAATCAGGGCTGAGGCAAGTCAGGTGCATACAGAACCCCCAGCATACACAATAAAATGACCTCAACCTCCGGCTTGGGCAGAAAACAGAAGTGGGGCAGACCTGAATGGAAGTTCAGGCTTGAGGGTTAGTACTTTTCCAAATCCTGATTAGCATAAATTTGGACCAATAGTGTTGACCCAAGTGCTATATAAATCCCTGCACTAGCATACTTAGGCGTATATCCAGTCCCCTCTTGCCCTGTAAGTGTTTTGTTTCTGTTCCTCATACTTGAATAAATGCTACTCCTTTTCACTCTGGATTTGAGAAACAAGAACCTGGAAAGTAGTTGGTGGCAAGCTGCTAGGGTCTGCTGCAACACTGGAGGGCAGATCCCCATTTATAGCTGCAACAATCTACTCAGTGGTAGTGGAGAAGAACTGGGCTTTGCCAGCTGCAAACCTCAGAGCTGACATAGGTAGACATCCCCTGCTATGATTAGCTGCTAACACTAAAAAGGGCTTTTCTTAGCCACAGAGGCCTGCAGCTTATACAGACCCTACTTACCAGCAGAAGAAGAGAATTGAGTTTGATCTCATACTCTGATTTCAATATGGGAAATCCATTTAGGAAAGAAAGCCCGATGGAAAGACTTGAGACTGTGGATAGAAGGATGCCATCATTTAGCTCCAGGTTTTAAAGCTTCTGCTTTGTAGTTCCTGAGTGTTACTGACAAGCCTCTGGAAAATACTTGTACATATTGCCACCTCGTCACCTGTCAATCAGAATCAAAGAAGAGGCTGATGCCAGTGTAGAAGCAATATGATAGAAAGAAAGCAGCTCTTGTCTGGAGTCCCAAGTCTCAAGAAAATAAGGAGTGGTTGATGGAAGAGAGTAGTGGTGGTTACAAGTCTTAGAGCTGGCTGTCTTGTAAAATAAAGGCAAAAGTGAGCAACATGCAAGTAAATTGACTTCAGGGTTTAGAGATTACAATATGATAGAAAGTGGATATCTGTTGGAAGATTAGGTTACCACCATTTGGTATTAAGGGGGAACTGAAGCTATTAAATTGAAGTATTAATTGAAGTATTAAAAGTATTTATTCAATACCACAACTACCATCACTATCATCATTGGCATAAATTGCCCCCAAGAACCTGCAATAAAAATTATTATTGTCTTAAACTCAGTGTGAACATCAGAATAATGGAGAGAAATTGCATTTCTCCAGGAGCGTACTAGCTATTTTGATAATTTTTCTCAGGTTTGTAGCACCCATAACTTCCCTCAGTTCTTCTGCAGGAGCCTCTTTGTTCTGCCCTATTTCTGTCTCTTCTGTCTCACTACTGCTCCTCTGTGTCAGAGTTATTCCCTGATGGTGAGTGCCACTGCAACTCTGCTTTGTAGTTCCTGAGTGTTCTCTGGTCTCAGAGGAAATATAATTCCTTCTAATTCTCCAGAGTATAAGCAAGGTCATGTTGTAGCTTTTTATAAGACATCACTAAATATAACAAGCGCAGATGGAAGCTGCTATCCATTTATGTTTATTGTCTTTAAAGCTTTGAGAATGCCAACTCATGGTGTGAATCCTTGCTTCATCTCTAGCTCATTCCAGATTCAAGCATGACCATTTACTCTCGGTTCTTCAAAACCATCACCTCATTCCTCAGGTCCCATTCCTGTCCTCAGTCTCTGTGTCTTTATCCTCTCAATTAAAAATAAAATAGAGGTGTTTTATTCTTTTATACTACATATTGCTTCATGTCTTTTCTCAACATTAAACACCTACTAACGTGATTGGCAAGGAGAATATCCATTTACTTAAAAAAAAAATCCCTGTTCTAGTTCTAGAGCCATGACTGGAATAAGACAGCCACAATAATTGATGGTAGGTTTCCAAATGTCTAGCTCATTAAATCTGAAAACAAAACAAAACAAAAACAACAAAAAAACCCTTCATGTGAAGGAAACCAATTGTCCTCTACTGAATGTAGTCTGCTGGGTACAATCATGATCCTTCTCAAAGTCCAATTTCTAGTGTGAAATAGAGAATGGATCAATTATGCCTGTCCAATTAATCAATAATCTGGTCTCAAGAACTACATATTGTTTCTCTCACTTTCTGTAGTTTAGGATTATAAAGCATTTCTAAGCTTTCTTGCAACATGATGCAACTCTACAACTCATGGAACTTCCCAAATAATCCCTTTCAGTATGAAGGCAAGTCAACTCCAAAGACAAATTTCAATTTCCACCCTAGAAGATACTAATATCTGCAAACCCCTCAAATGGTTAAATTCTTATTTCAAATGTTAAGATCCAGACTTTACCAAGTAAGCTTGGTCCCAATATATCCAAAAATAATTACTGGTTTCTACATGGAGCATTGCCCAATTTCTATTCATAAAGATAAAAGCTATGCAAGATATTCTACATTGAAATTAAAACACATTCATAACTCATTTATTTGTGTATTCTTTAGGAGATCTAGATAATTCATGTTATGCAAATAAAGATTTCTATAAAGGATACTAAAACACTCTTGGTCTCAGGTATCCAAAAGAATTCTTTTTTCTCAGGAATTCAGAAGTACTATAAAAATGATTCATTGAGAGTGCTTTCTACAAATCCTAGAATGGAAACTTCCACTTGTGTCAGACCAGCATCTGGTAATGATTCTAACTCAGTGTGATTAAAGGGACCATCTTGATTCTGGTCCAGTTTGAGTTCCTCTTTTTGCTTTGCCTCACTTCTGATAATCAGTTTTGTTGTGTCTTTCAAATCTTGACTCATGGGTCAAGATTCTGGGATGAGGTGTATTTTTTCAGAGTCCTTAATACTGAAGGCAGAGCTCTCTGAGTCTTTTCATTTGCAAATGTTTAAAGAGCATTTTATGAAAGCTCTTTGAATATATTTGAGAAGTCTGCTTTGCTCCAGTATGATGCAACTCTACAACTATAATATACTGATAAATGTTTATGCAGAGGTTAAGAATGTCTACTTTGAAGTCAAATTGTCCTGATTTGTATTCTGACTTTGCCACTTACAAGTTATGTGACCTTGCAAAGTTACCCAACACTTCTGTCTCAGTTTCCTTATCTGTAAAATGGTGACAATAAAAGTATCTACTTCATAGAGATATAGGGTTTAAAAGGGAATATATGTATGTAAGTATAAAACACTGCCCATACTGAATGGATGCTATCCTTTAACTTTTTTAAATCATATACTGATTAGACTAAAGAATATAGACTAAAGAAAATACTGACTGCTGTTTTATTTCTGCATGCCACTCTCTGTCTTTAATTTGGATATACTGCTTTCTATGTTTGTGCTATAGGTCATAATCACTGTTCTAATCAGAGACTAGGGAAAAAACATTCCAAACTATGAAATGTCAATGACAACTTGGATCTCAAGATAAAAATCAGATTCCTTTTGCATCAGGCTCCAGCACTATAATCTCATCAAACACTGTTCCCTCCTTCACCTACAGGGACATAGTAAGTTCAAGGAAGTTATTCTTTAATCACTTCATGTCCAATATCCCATGGTCTGCAAGTACACTCTAAAGCTAGGAGCTCTGTCTTTTTAGTAGCTGTTTTTATAACTCACTAACTTTTAAACTTTATTCTTGGAAACACAATAAATCATACATACACACACTCAAACAACACTGTGGTATAAAATAGGAAAGAATTAAAGGACTTTCCATGAAAGTATTCTATTTCAGATAACTCATAAAAATCTGACATGTCCCATTTCTTATAATTATGCTGTCAGTCCCAGACTACTCTTTCTAATTATAATATTTGGCAGCTTTTCATCTCTTTGGCATTGACTAGATTACAAGAAAATGATAAGGATAAAATATAATTTTTCTGCCGATCTTATTTCACGGGTTATGGTTTTTGGAACTGAGTTTTGAAGCTGAACCTTAAAATGAAGGACTATTATTCAAGACACAACAATCTTAGGAGCAAATAATTTTTGTATCACACCTGATGATCTTGATGTGTTGCCTTTCCTATTGAAATAACAAGGGGCAGAAAATGCAGTAGCCATAGGTATATATCATTAATTGTTTGGTTTTAGTTAGATACCTTAACCTCTTTGTGGTACAGGTTTTCTAGATTACAGATGGTACCATAATGATATCTAACTCATAGAATAATTTTGAGGAATAAATAAGTTAGTTTATGTGAAACTCAGAAGAAGAACCGGCACATGGTGAATACTGGATAAGAGCTAGTACTTATTGTTAACTTCCCTCAAAAGATATTATGCTTGAGTTTTACTTGATCATATGACAGGATAGAGTAACTGTGTTGTGTGTGAGAAGAACATGAATTTCGAGAGGGCAGAGAAAGAATGCAATGGACTAAATGTATTCTGACAGTATTCACATGTTGAAGCCTTAATCCCCAATTCGATAGTACTTGGAGGTACAATTGTTGAGAGGTAATTAGTCACAAGAATGGAGTCCTCACAGATGGAATTCACATCCTTATAAAAAAGTCCCCCAAAGCTGTCTAGACTTCTTCCAGCCATCTGAGGACACAAGGAGAAGTTGGCAGTCTGTAGACAGAAAGAGGTCTCTCACCAGAACCTGACCATGCTGGCACCCTGATTTCGGAAGGACTTGCAGCCTGCAGAATTCTGAGAAATATATTTCTGTTATTTATGAGGCACTTAGTCTATGGTATTTCATTATAGCAGTCTGAACTAAGACAGCCCTTTTAGACAGTAATAGTCACTTTTAATTTCTTTCTTTCTCTTCATATCTAATCAGTCATTAAATTTATTGATTTAAAAAAAATCCTTCTGAAATATTCCATTT
Organism: Marmota marmota marmota; assembly: GCF_001458135.2. Lineage (NCBI taxonomy): Eukaryota > Metazoa > Chordata > Mammalia > Rodentia > Sciuridae > Marmota > Marmota marmota. Next base: position 23,771,772 of record NW_025999968.1, on the reverse strand, counting down.
ATTTTCATTCTAATGGATGCTGTCCTTTTTTAGTCCCTTATTATATCTTCATTGGACTGATGTGTGAGTTTTCTATTTGATTTCCACATCTTCAGACTTTTCCCACTTCACTGCCTTCTAAGCATCCCAGCCAGATCAATCTTCCTAAAAGTCAGATTGAGTGCATCACTATTCAGCTTTGGATATTTAGTAGTGCTCTATTTATCATGGTATAAAATCCAGACCCTTTATCTTTATTTCAAAGCTCCTTGGATATACCTACTTCAACCTTGACAAACCTTGAATTTCACTGGTCTGCTTAGTTTTCCTCTTTCTGTTGCATGGCTTCTCCCCCCACTTCCCCATTCCTCTAGCATATTGTTTTCATTCCTTTCCATTTTCAGTTCAACTTTATGTGCACACATCAAGATAAATTACACATGTTTTGAAGGAAAGGATGTGTTGCTGACAATTTTCCCATGCAAACTGCTATTGTTTTAATGTGTCTGCTCCAAAATTCAGCTATTGCTAATATGAGGTGAAGCTTTTATGAAGGAATAGTCATGAAAACTTCATTTCCTCTGAGTGGGATTAAAGACTTTTTAAAAGAGGCTTCACACCATATTCAGTTCTCTTTCTCTTCTACCTTTTGCCATATATGTATAGTAAATAATTTTAACAAGACACAAAATACCAGTGACTTCTCGTTGGACTTCTCAACCTCTGAAATTGTCTATATTTTTTATGTATTACTCATTCTTGCTATTTTAAAATAATAACACAAAGGATCTAAAACACAAGAATACTCATTAAGTATTTTCTCAGTGAATATTTACCAAATGAATACTTTTTGCTTTACATTTGGTGGAGTTGTTTTTCGGAAGGATCTGGTTCAAATTTCCTTAAATTGCCACATGGGGTAGTTTGAGATTAATTCCAACTGCTATTCTATTATATTAAATAATTTTATTCTAAATACATCCATAATATATAATATTTTGAAATTTTGCTTTTAAAATCAAATTCTTTGTTAACTAACAATAACATGTCCTTACTCTATGCCAGGCAATGGAGTAAAAATATTTAAAATACAATATCTCATTGAGTTCTTATAATAACCTTGGGAATCAAGATAATGTATTATTATTTTTAAATATGTTTAATTGTTTTTTAAAAATTTTGATTTGTTATATATGACAACAGAATGCATTACAATTCATATTATACATATAGAGCACAATTTTTCATATCTCTGGTGTACACAAAGTAGAGTCACACCCTTCTTGTCTTCTTACACGTAGTTAGGGTAATGATGACCTTCTCATCCCACAGTTTTTCCTACCCTTATACTCCTCCCTTCCCTTTTCTCCTTTGCCCTATCTAGAGTACATTTAATCCCCTCCCCCAGCATATTATGGATCAGCATCCTTAAATCAAAGAAATCATTCAGCATTTGTTTTTTTGAGATTGGCTAATTTCACTTAGCATTGTAATCAAGATAATGTATTATTATTATCTTCATGTAAACTGATGCTTAGAAAGTTAAGTGACTTTCCCAAAGTGTGTCAACTTTCCCAAAGTGTGTATAAATTGAGATTCATTGACTCTTAAATCATATTGCTTCAATATAATGCAAGGAAACCGTAACTAGACTTCCATTAATAATGGTTTTGGTACTTAATTCCTAGGAGTTGACTGGGAAATTGAGCTGAGAAGCAGCCTTAATATGGAAGCAGGAGAAACTGGCCTGGAACCATCAGTAGCCACATGTTTGTTTTCTGTTCTTCAGGAAGTTTAGTGCATGATTAATTTCAGAATTAATCAAGATTTAGCACTAAAATATTTGGAGTCTTTGTTGTATAAGCAAGATGTGACAAACAGATGACAGGTAGATATAGGTGGTAGAGATATCTAAAGGTAGAACTATATTCCCTTATAGTTGATACTCTAAGAATTAAGAAAACCAATATTCTAAACCCATTCTTGAGAGGTACCAATATTGTAAGTTCATCTATGGAATAACTTCAAACAAACTGAGACACTTATAAACAGCAAATTAGCAAGACCTTCCTTACAAAAATAAGATATATCTAGTTTCTTATATACCAGAGATTTGAGGGAGAATACCTCTGTGCAAACCAGAACAATAGTATCTTCTTAAGAAAGATATCTAAAGCATTGGGCATAACCTAGATCTTCCCCTAAGAGGAGAGTGTGTGCATATGTGTATAGAAGGAAGCTTTTCAAACTTCAAGTCTTTATCATTGTATGAAAATGTATCCATTCTACTTTTTAAAATCCCCCTGTATATTGGGTTGAATATCACTTTCTCATAAAGTATCTGTATTTTGGTTGAGTCAAATTATGTTGTCCAGTTTGATTTTCATATGTGTATGAAGTGTATATGTCTATATACAAACTTGGATATGGGTATACAGATACAAAAGAATAAAAGATTAAAGAGCATTTTATCAGAAAGACAGGTAGAAATAATTTTTAGATTAGAAATTTCATCTTGATTTTACACTTTCAAGTAGATTATTTTTCTCCCTAAAGTTATCAGGTTGGTATAATACTTTTTTTTTCTTTTGTGAGTTTAAGAGGAGCAATGACAAACAAGGTGAGTGATGTGTTAAATGGAGTGTAATTACAAATACTGAGTGGATTGCACATGTGAATATGCATAATTATTTTTCTTATAAAAGATGCTTTACATGCTGACTTAGAGCAGTTTACAGTTGAAATACATGGCTTTTTAAAAAGAACAGTTCAGAAGCCACAGATCCATCAAGAAGCAGTGGTACTCAGCATGCCCTTTGGGTAGGCCAGCCTGAACAGATGGACCTTCAGTCTGCATTAAAGGTCAATTGATTTATGTTTTTGCCAAATGAGTTTGGAAAAGAAATTTCAAATTCTGTCTCTCTATTAAGTTGCTCACTACATATTTTCTTAAAATTCAAATTTAATTCTACAGTTGTTTCTCAATTCCTCATAGAAAATCCTGGTGACCAATCCTAAAACCTAAACAAAGTTTAAGATCTTAGCCTGAAATTTGGCATTCAAACACTCATACTGCCTCTGGTCTGTCATTTTGGCCTTAATTTTTATTGTACCTCTTCAAAAATCCTGCCATGCCTGTGCAATGGGTCTCCTAACCAAATAAATCATAACACATTCAATTCTGTGATTATGAAGTGGTGCTCTTTGTCATGCTATATAGAGAAGTTTTCTTCCTGGTCTAGTGTGAGTTGTACCTTGCATACAAGGCTTCATTTTACCAGTCTAGCTAATAATTTCTTTTTTGTTTTGTTTTTAAATTCCTTTACCCCTTGCTGTGCATTTCACTAATTTATTTTTTAACTGTTTTATTATGTTAGGGTTTTTAATGCAGCTATTCTGTCTCCATATGTGGTATGTTAAAATTAGGACTACTATAATTCCTAATAGAGAGGAAAGTAATAGTGCCTTAGCAAGCATTATAATCAGATCATTTTCCTTATATAATGGAAGAAAGGAGCAAGCCTGCTTTGGCCTTTTCTCAATAATTCTTATTTTTCTAGGAGTTTCATTAATCACTGAACCTTTAGGTATACTTTCCCAAGTAAGTAATTAGAGAGGTACCAGTGGGTTAGAGTTGTTTCTTGTTTTCCTACATATCTTATGATGCTTGCTTACAAATTAGGTTGAAACCAAGCTGAGCATTTCCTTACCAGACTGGACCAAACCTTCAAATCTTGCTTAACTTTTGGCTTCAAATATCTAATATCTATCCAATACAACTTTGAACAACAAGCACCAACAATAGAAAATTTGTATCTCAATATGGAAGTCAAGTTCTACTAAGTGGTTTTATTCATACTGAAAGTTTCTGGTCTATCGTGCTTATACAACTAAAATTATGTCACACAAGTAAGGTTAATTCTAGTCCTAGGTAAGAACACCTGGTGAGAGTTATGAGCTGTCTTTAAGGAAGGAACAATGGAGCATTCTAATGCCTACTTACAGAGTTCAGAGTTAGTTTTGTATGATATACTTGTCACTATGTTCCTGAGGTTTTAGTTACTTTTTCTGCAGGGGGAGGACATGCTGAGTGGGATGGGAGAGAAAAGAAAAGACACTGTACCTGAATGATCATGAACTAAAATGTGAGAAGAATGTGAACAGGGCATCTGAGACTAAGATCTGGTGGTCTCTCTTCTCACGTTCCATGTATTCTCCAAACCAGAGGTGCCTACTGTGTTCTTGAAGACTTCAAGTAACTTTCCTTCAGCTAATTACATCATTTGCTTAGCTCTTGTAATATTGTTCTGTGCTGTTTGGGAAATTTTGTGATATATCTAAATGTTTCAAAGTTGAGAAATTTTATATAAAAAATAAAGTTATGTCTTTCTTGGGAAAAAAGTATTAATTTCAAATATGGGAACAATCAAATTGTGTTAGGTAGTGACTTTCCCATTAGCCAAGGTAAGAATTACTCCCAGGTTCCTTCAAAAAGCTGAATTGGCTTTGAGGCACTAAGTTCCTAACTAACCCTCTATCCTAGACACAGGAGATGATAAAGAACTAGGAGTCAGATATACTAGGGGTGAGCCTCAAGTTGTATAAATGAGTGATTTTGCTGTTTCTTTGATAAGAATAATACAAGCTTAATTATGTCAAATTTATCTAAATGTTCATGCTAGTTACACATATGCATGTTATTGAGATGTTGAGTTTACAAGATTTTCCTACTTTTTAAAAAACACCTATTGAAAAAAGTTTAAATAAAAAATTTTACAATGTAATTTACCAAAAAGTTGAATTAATTAAAAAATGGAATTGGCATTAGCAATTGGGAAAGAAATGTACTTAGCAGATTAATCTCAAACATATTTCAAAACAATTGATGTTACAATTTTAGTCCTTTCATTTCTTTCTTCTCTTTTGTTTCTTTCTCTTTCAGAGAAAAGGACTATATAGAAAATTCATTCCAAATTAGTTACTCATAGCTTGCAAAATCAGAGAGAGGCCTTCAACTTTACAAGGTGAATGCACTGCTAAAGTAATCCACTTTTGTCTTTGTTTGATTTTATGTCACTGAGTAACAGAATAAATGACATTGGAGATCCTTTATCCTTAAAACAATGATACAGATAGGGTCCTTTAGAGACATAGTGCCTTGGCCAATGTTGCCACTGTGGTTAATGAACAGAGTGTGATGTTTCATGTATCAATACTAATTTACCTCAATTAATCTCTTAAAGGACCATGTATTCTCTATCAACACCATGTATTCTCTATCAATAGAAACCATAAAACTTATAACATCTTTTGTAATATAGATAGTAAGAGTAGAGTTTATTTAAAATTGACATTTTCTTTTTCTCTGAAGCTATGTGGCAGAATTATAGCATCTGTAGGAAATCAATTTTAAATTTTAAAATGAATTTAAAATTGTGAAATTTAGCTTGTTTCATATTATCCTAGAAACAACTGACATTAAGGGATTATGAAAATTGCCTTGTTCAATCATCATCTCACAATTGTATCTTTTCTATATCAACTTTGACAAGTTCAAGTTCTACTCCTGCTGGAACTCCTGGTGATGGAAAAGCTTTCTGCCCAAGGCAGTCTCTTTCATTTCTGAACATCTATGACTGTTGAAAAACTTTATTTATTTAGTGTCAAAATTTGTTTTCTTATTTTTCAATGCTTTTGTCTAGTGATTCCCTCTGAACAAGTCATATATTCTTCAATATGATACCATTTCAGAAATCCAAACTTCTTGTTTCATGACTAGGAATTCGTAGTTCCCTCAACTACTTCAAAGTCAGTGTAGCTTTGAGTTCTTTAATTTGTTCATTGTTCCCCTGATAGAACCTTTTTTAAAATAGTCCTCTTCAATTATTATTCCTTAAAGTTTATACAGATTTCAAGAGTGGCCTCAATCCAGGAAAAATAAAATATGATTTTCTGCCCTGTCATTGTAGATTTCTATTTCCACTTATAAAATCCAGTATTGTTTAACCTTGTTTGATGGTCTCATTACATTGTTGATTGATTGTGTTTCCCATTAAGTATAACACCTTTTAAGCTTTTCTTATAGGAGCTAGTACTAATTTTAATTTAGCTGAGCCATATTTATAAAATTAGTTCTTTGAAATCCAGGTTTACGTTCTTACTTTTGTTTTATGGTCTAGTTTTTAAATATTTACTCAATAACATTTAAATTGTTACACTTGAACTATTATTGCAATTCATTATTAACATTTTGAGCTTGATTGCATTATCTAATACATGGCCTTTCTTTACAAGTTTTTTGACTCATTAAAGATGCCATTGAGTTGATATGATAGTTTTGAACAGGACAGAGTAAAGATAAGGGATACTGGAGACCTTTTTAGCATATTTACCATGGCTGTTTTTCCCCATGATTCATCTTTTTCCTTGACTGGTAATAACTGTAATATTGGAAAAGGATCATCTTCCTCACCTGGCATGGATTCTGACTGGTTAAAGACAGCATAATTTAACTATCTACACAATAGTGAACCCAACACAATGAAAGATAGAATGTGAGGTTGAAGAAAAGAAAGTCTCTTGCTCTAGAAGATAAGATATGCCACATGAGGACTAGAGTTGATTATATCTATTTTGCTGCTATGAGGAGTGCCAATCTGAAGATAAAGCCAGTACATATGGTTGACAAATTTTCCTGTAAGTGAAACTATAGTTCTACTTTACCAGTGTCTGAATATTTATCTCTCTCTAAACTTTTTAGTTGCATGAGTGACTATACGAAAACATGGATATTAATGTTAGTTATCCTTAGATACCATGAAATATGAGCATCTTAACTCAAAAGCTTTATATTTTATCCACCTAAATGTGGTATAAGTCATCAAGGCTGTCCTCTCTCCAGTGATTCAGGAAAACAAGCCCTTTCCATGTTATGATCCTAACATCTCAATATGTGCTGGGAAAAGAGAGACAGAGAGATGAAGAATGTCAGCTTTTAGCTGCCTTGGTTGACTTTAAATAAAATAGATTACTTCTGCTTATAATCCACTAACTTGAACTAGTCCTGTGATTCAAAATTAAATGCCAGGGAGGCTAGGAATTGTAGAATATTTGAACTATTTGGTGAACATTGATGGTATATTCAACTCAACATCATTATATTAAAGAACATAATTTTCAAAAAGAACTTCAGGAGCTGTCAATCTTAAGTTGTGTGTTTTAAACTTCCAGCCATCTCAGAGGCAAGGATATATTAATAGGCTGGCTACTAACTTAGAATAGTGAGAACACACACAAATTGTGTCTATAAATTCTTCCAAGACATAGTCTTCCCCTTCATTTTGAAAATCAGTATTAAATATTTCTAACTCTGGATTGCTGGTCACATCTTCAATTTTCCCCAGGGACTGGAAGATAAAAAATTTCCATTCATGCAGTTCACTATCTCATCTGCACCTTTTTACCATCCTCTGATATGTAATCTTCTTGGGCCTGGAGACCTGAAATCATTTAGAGAAGCTAAATGGTATCTTATCATCTCTTTACATATCTTAAGTTTCAATTGCTTTTACCAATATTTATTCCACCTTCTCTGGACTAAAAATTATTCTCCTAGTCCCAAAATATAGAACTAAAATGGAATTTTCAGAATCCCATTTTGTGTAACTTGTTCAGTTTATAAACCAGATATAGTACAAACTCTTTGTTCTTGCCCTGAATACTACTACCAGTTAAAAATGTTTAATTTTTATTGCACAGTTTCCTCCACAAACCTCACATAATTTTAGCTTTCAAGAACTGTTTCCACAGGCTCATATTACTTCTATCATTGTGCTTGGTGATATATCTGTCTGCAACCCTTTTCAACATGTAAATTTAAAAGTTAAAACCATCTAAGTGGTCTTTATGAAACCATTATGAATCTTCAGATACTTTCTGTGGTGAGTTATTATTATTATTTTTTAATTTCACAGGTGATTTCAAAACTCTCTTAACTTTTCAGCTTTAGAGTTTAAAACAATATGCCCATTGATATTCTTCACATAAATTATTTGATATTGTCTTAGCCAGTATTTATGGTAATGTTTTTTCCTGGTGATCTCTATCACAAAATGTTTGGAATATCTCTAGTGCTCAATATGTGATTTTCAAATGAATGCATTTGAATTAAGCAAGGACAAGTTTATTTTTAATAAGATTCTGTCAATTTTGAAATATGTTTTTCTGAAAACTAAAATTTTTGGTCAGTCTGTTGTCACTATTAATGGTTTAGTCTAAATGCTACCTCTTTTATTTTTCCCCCATTGGGAATTTTATTAAAGTTTTTGAGTGAGTATAATATTATTATTGTCAAAGTCATAAGCTTAATATCCACATAAGACAGTTATTAGTTTACAGATAATAATATGTCATTTTCTATGGTCATTGATCATTACAGAGAAAGGTCAAAAGAATGCAGACAGCTCAGTGGAATTGCATTGCACTATCAATACTAAGGGCACACATTCTTTGATATCTTCTTCATATCTGTTTTTTTTTAAATTTTATTAATGTATATTCAACATCCAACAACATCCAACAAGTTTTACTGAATAATGAAGTACTTCAAAACTATCAGAATAAAGAAACAGAATACATGTTAAGTGCAAGTCACTAGAGTTGTCATTTAGTATCAATGAAAAAAAGACATACAAAAATCATAATCAAAAAATCGTTATTTTTGTAGTAAAGAAGTTTTAGGTTAGGGAATAGTATTCACCTAATGTTCCCCACCCCACACACATTTCTTTACAAACACTGAGATGTTTGAATACTGCTGGAAATGAGTTTTTTTTTTTTGTGTGTGTATTTCCTTTTCTAATTGCTCACACTGGAAACTACTTTTATTACTCTCCTAAGTGGTCTTATATTTCTTTAATAGTTTATGTTCTTTAATCCCTTATAGAGCTTGACAACTCAATTGAAAAAAATGATAATCTGATTAAAGGTGGTCTAAGGACTTGAATAGATATTTCTTTAAAGACATATAAATAGCAAAGAGGTACATGAAAAAGTATTCACTATCATCAATCATCAGGGAAACATAAATTAAAATTACAATGAGAGACCACCTCACCCCTTTCTAGATAGCTACTGTAAAAATTTAAAAAAGTAAAGCTGGGCCAAGTGATGCTCAAATTCAAGGCCAGCTTTAGCAACTTAGTGAGACCCTGTCTCATAATAAAAACTAAAAACGGTCAAGGGAAGTAGATCAGTGGTAGAGCGCCACTGGACTCAACCCCTAGTTCTGCAAACTAAATAAATACCTAAATAAGTTGATGTTTTCATTATGGAAAACAGTTTTGGAGTTTCATAAAAAAAATAAAAATAGAACTAAAATATGTTCCAGTCATCCTATTTCTAGTTAGTTACCTAAAAAAAGTGAAATTGAGCCATCAGAGTAGACCTACATCCAAATCAATCTATAATGCATGAGAAACAAATCCTTTCAGCCTTTGTCACAATAGCTAAGATGTAGAAACAGTCTAAATGGTCATTGTTAAATGAATAGATAAAGACAACTTGGTATACGGGTACAATTTAATAATACTAGACCTTAAAACAGAGGGAAGTTTTTCAAATTCATGGATGAATTTTGAGGAGCTTTTGCTAAAGGAAATGAGCTAGTCAACATCATCATCAACAACAACAACAAAACAAACTCCCCAAACAAATACTGAGTGATTCCACTTCTATGAGGTGTCTAAAATAGTGAAATTCTTAGTATAAAAGAGTAATGGTGGCTGTCAGAGGCTGGAGGAAGGGTGAAAAGAGGAGTTACTAATCTCTGAATGTGAGGTTTCAGTGACACAAGATGAATAAACCCTAAGAATCTGCTATATACCATGCTCCTATAGTCAATGGCAATGCATTGTACAACTAAACTTAGAAAGGTAGATCTCATGATAAGTGTTCTTCCCATAATAAAATAAAATTTAAAAATGGAGAGTAAAGGAGCAGGCTGTTCTAATCCTGTTGGAACTGTAAATGCAAAGTTGGGATAATGCTGAGCAAATCTGAATGCAACACCATCTTTGCTGAAAAAAAATAGATTTTTAAGTCTATTTCCAAGCTTGAATGACAGTTTGACTGTGTAGAACTCTGTGTTGAAAATAATTATTGCTTGGATTTTGAAGACATTGTCTTCTGACATCAAGAGTTGCAAATTAGAATTCTGAAAGCAGTCAGATCTTGGTTCTAGTTCCTCACTCTACTTAGATATTTTTAATTTTTTAAAATTCTATAATCAAAAAGATTATATTAATCATGAGCTTGAAGTTTTTCTTTACTATATGTTAGCAGATTATTTAGATTTATTTTTTTCAGATTCTCTGTTTTCTGTTGATGCCCCTCATTTCACAGTTTGTCTTCTTATACCTTCTTAATAAAAAGTTGATTGGTAACCTGCTTCAGGTTGGGTTCCCTGGAAATAGGCTGAGATTGAGTCCAGAATGCAGTACTTTATAATACGGATCAAAACCTGTGAAAAGAGAGGAAGAAAGAGGACTTGGCATGAAAAATAATTGAACTAAAATTTGTGCCCAATAAAATTTTGGTCAATTCTGTGAAGCTGTTGAGTGAATTATGCACATCAAAATACTCTGTGTCAGATTAAAATGGAGAGGGCCTTTGTAAGTCTCATCCTTCTCAGTCTTTGGTTATGGGCTACCCTTGAAACAATGTGATCTCTAGAGAAGCTGCTTACTGAATTTGAGGCAGCTACTGAAAGAGCTGACAGACGAAAACTCTCTGCTGGCCACATGTGCTATACAGCTGGTCCTTCCCTGAAAAAATGACCTTGGTGTGATCTGATTGTCCATTTTAGCCACTTCATGTATGTATGCATTTATATGGATATTCACACACATACACACATATAAACACACACACACACACACATACACACACACTTAGGGGCTTATATGTCATCAATATTCCAGATGCATTTAGTCTTTTAGAAATATGTTGATTTATATCTGTGTCTATCCACTGAAGAAATTTATGTAAATTTCTTAACTAGGAGTATTATCCTTCTATACAATTTTAATTTTAGAAATTGAGACATTAAGGGAAGGGTTTGATAAATACATATGTTGAACATGCCATTTTGAACAGAAAGTTCTTTATTTCCTTTCTCAATGAAGTTTAACATTATTTAAACTATTTTTGTTGACAAAACACTATATGAGTCCATGTGCATGAGACATTTAGTATAATCAAATTCACAGAAACAGAGAGTAGAATGGAGGCTCCAAGGGGGCAAGAGGAAATGGAGGGTTGTTGTTGAACTAGCATAAAGTTTTAGTTTTATAAGGCAACTAAATTCTAGGGATGTACTGTGTAACGTGCTTATAGTTAAAAAAGTACTGTATTGTGCACTTAAAAGTCTGCTAAGATAGTAAATCTCTTAAGTGCTTTTATTACAGTAAAAAGAACCAAACCAAAACTCTACAGAGTTAAAAATAAATAAATAAGACAAAAACCACAGGTCTTATGTTTCAGAGGTAGTATTGTAACTTTCATGTGCCCATATTTTTGTTGAGTTTTATAGAAAATTTTCTTCATCATTGTGGAATAATATATTGATTTGACCAATAACTGTTGGTTGTATTAAGTTAAAAATTAAGAAAACAGTGTGACTAGATAATAAGCAACCAGAAATGAATTACTGACACCTGCAACAAAGTAATGATTCCAAAACTATTATCCTGAGTGAAAAAAAGGCAGGACAAAATAAGTACTGTTGAATGTTTTCACTTATATAACATTCTAGAAAATAAAAATTAGTTTTTAAAGATAGCAGAACAGTAGTTACCTGGAAATAGGGGTTGGGTGAGCTGAAGCATTTAGAGTAAAGTGGAAAAGAGGTTTAAAGGGCATGTCAACACTTTTAGGGGTGACAGTTTTCATTGGGTACATATACATGACAAATCTTAACAAACATATAATTTAATATGTGCAGTTTATTATACTTTAATATATGTTAAAACTGATGAGAAAGTAAGGTAAATTAGTTTTATTAGTAAACAAGTAATGATAACTTCCTTTGGCACTGAAAATATGGATCTAATCATGGAAACTGAATAAAAATTTTATTCAAATGATTACCAAAAACACGTAACTTTTAGAAATAACTTTACCAGGAAAGCTTTGGAAATTGAAGAAAATTGATTTTTAATTTAACAGAGGTACATAAAAAAAAATACATGACAAAAGGAAATACAAGCTATGTTCTTAGATGAGAAGACTTAAAGTCACATAAGAGTTACATTTCATAGAAGTAATATTTCAGAGTCCAAACACTGTTTGTGAAGATATAGATTGATATAGATTTTAGTCTACTCGGGGACGTAGAATTTCAGTGAACTGCACGCTGTGGATAACATCAAACTTCTTTGGGCATCTTGTGTCAGTGCGCTAGCAAGCAGCAAATGGAGCTGCTTTACCTCAGGGTCAATGTCAGACATCGTGAGCAGGAAGGAATATGTCTGAAGCCAACAGTTCCACTAGGGCAAATCTTGGTTTTTCTATGTGTCTTTGTACAAGGCTTTCAGTAAATCACCAGTTGCATTAACTATGACCTGGCAAGGGCAAGAAACTAAAGATTCAGGACTTTTGACAGGAGAACTGGAAATTCCCATTCCAATTGGCTTTAAAAATATACCAAAAGAATTACTATTGTGAGGAGAAAGACAGGACTTAGTTAAATTCCAAGCTTCATTTAGACTCAATTAGCTTGATTTGCATGTATGGGCTTCATTTGTATTCCTTTAATTTGCTTCCCTGGGTTCCCAGTTCTGTTCCTATAATATCTGAAGTGTTTGTTAGCATAAAAAATATTTTAAAAGTTCAAATTATAAACTCCTGAATTTTCTTTACTAATAAACACATGATATGTTTATCTTTTTTTTCTAAGTTTACTAAGTCAAACCTACCAAAGGATAAAATAACATCGTTAGTATTTTTTTTAAAAACCCTTAAAATCTGTTTCTAAGCATTTTCCTAAAAAATGGGGGCCTTTATGTTGTTGTTTTGTATTTCTTATCATCTCCGTGTGGAAGCTCCAGAAGCAAAAATTGTCTTATAAGTTAAGCGAATGTATCCTGTTCTTGTTAGTATCAGTTCCTTCCAAAAATGGATAATAATTCTAGATCATTGTCCAAGAAGCTTTGTGGAATATTATAGCTACATTAAAAATAATTTGGGGATATAAATTATATTTGTTGAACATAGAGATATAGAGGAGAACGTAAGAGAAGGGAGAAAAGGCAACGAATGTATCTATCATTATGGCCACAAATCGCAGCTGACACTATCTGTTAACCATCTGAAAAATAAGTGACAGCTTAAAAATTGGTATAGACTTGTTTGTTTTACAAATTTTAGAATTTATAAGCATGGATTCACAGTAATACAAGAGGAGATTTGAATTTTTAAAATATTCATTAGCACATTTTATATCAAACAAGTTAGTCATTTAATACATTGTGTTCCTATGCAAATTGCCTATGAAATTTAGAAATGGGTTTAAAGAATATTTTACCATTTATAGATACACATTTTATAGGTACAGAAAGAAATTAATGGGAATTACAGGTTAATAGTTTCAATAGCTCAATTATATTTTAATAGTTTATTCTCTGCATCTAATCTACCTACAAAATATCTTAGGTTTAAAATTCTTTCAGCATTTTATTCTAGCCCCTGGATATGGAGGGATCTGAGGTTTTGTTACCTCCATGTCCCCATGACAATGAACTTCATGCGTATCATAAAGGCCTTGTTTAATATCTGGTGTTAAATGGCTTAGGGATATTTCTTTCACTATGAAGAATAATTTTGTAGTTTCTAATGCATCTGTCAGTTTGGGGACTCTTAGAAGAGACACATTCTCAAGTGGAACCACTAGTTCAAGTTTTCTAGTCTAATTTTTCATGATAGAGATTAGTGAAAGAAAAATATTTTCTTGGACAAATTTGTAGAATCTGATGACATTCACTGAAGAATCCTTAGGAATCCGTTTAGTTGATTATAATATCTGAATATGTTCCTAAGAAGACAAAGTCATTCAAATCCCTAACCACAGAGTACACTAAATCTGAGCAAATAAGTTCAGAACTATTTTTTAGCAGCAAGTTTCTTGTAGTTTTACAATAATCCATTCATTTTCTCACTTATTGTTATTTTTCTTGTGAGCTCTGATTAATCTATTCTAAAAATACAATGCTGTATAACAGTCAAATTTCCAAAATGCACTCCTAAATTGGTGAAAAGGCCCGGGAAACCATTCTAAAATGATCTCTAAAACTGAGTGTAAGATTATCTGCTGTTATATCACAGGTCCTAGGGATTTGTGCTGAGTGCTAAGGCTAGAGCCTAGGTCTGGCTCTTCACACCTGAGTGAGAACAAGCCAGGGCAAAACAATTGGTAGATCTAAGTGCTGCGTGTGGACATGTGTATGTACATATTTGTTAATTGCTTGGGGCTAAGGATTTACCTTAATGTAGACACTCAATCAGCCTCTGCCAGGTGTTAGAAGGTTCAAGGGCAGGAACAAGCTTTCTGTATTTTGTGTGTGTGTGCGTGCATGTGTGTGTGTGTGTGTGTTCCTGGCTCACCCAACTTCTGACAGATACTAGTTGCACATTATGAGCCAAATAAGATTTTATGTAAGGAAAGGATGAATCCTACTTTGCTATATAACAAACAATAAGACTGTCCTTTTTGCTCTCAGGAGTATGCCAACAATTAATTTAAAAGAGGCCTCTCTTATGCTTTATCTATGTTTTTTTTTATGGAAAAAGAGCTTTTCTCATGGATTCATAAGTTAAAAGGGAGATTTTAAGCTATGCTCATTAAGACAGATATTTCCCCTTTAAATGTTCTTGAAAATCTAAACATTTATTTTTTTCTTTGACTTTCATATCTTATCTATTTTCTTAGCATTGTAAATGAATGCTGACTTCACATTAATGTTGTTATAACCTTTAACAAAGAGATCTTTAAGTCTTTTAATAGAAAAAATTAAGTCACTTATAAATTATGACATTGTTAATTATAAAAGATAAATGTTAAGATGAACTGAAATAGGCACAGGCCAAATAAAATCCATGTCTTTTAATTTTCTAAAAGAACTGTTTAAGATGCTGGCTAATTCGTGGACACACTCCGTATACATAGTAAAGAGTCCATGTAGCCCTATGACACGACAATGAAATTACACAATGTTCTCTGACATGAAATGCAAACTGCTTATGATTTTACTCACTTACTTCAATAGAATATAAATTATTTTCCACACAGTGTGTGTTAGATGTTGTGTTGAGTTGTGCCTGTAATGACACTATCTGGAACAATAGGGCAATAGGCATCAACACCTGATTGCTTTTAATAACCTATTGTCGTCTCTATTACACAAAGACCATATAGACTACTTGCTGTTGGGTTAGGACATATAAGTCTTACGTCTCTGTAGTTCTTGATGATGGCATTAATCTCTGTAATTCTCCAAATGGTGTGATATTTTGGTTTGTTATCTCCAGGGCAAGAATAGATAGACTTTCCTTTTGATGTTCCTAACATAATAGCCCTTGTTTCATGTTGGGGAAGCAAGAGGAGAATTCTGTTAAATACTTTCCCACTATATATTTCAAACCACTTGTAGAAAAACTCAAGGTTTATTCTGGTTAGTAGAAAATGATGGTATTTCAGATCTCTGAAAATAAACATGAAATTAGAACCAGTAATTAATTTTGAAGTATTAGTTGTGGTGAGCCGCTTCTGCCGTTTATGCAAATTATGGTCACCATTACATGATGGCGCTGGCTCCGCTGTGATCTGTGACAAACAACTCCTTGTTTGGGAGAGTTGGCGCATGACTTTTCATCACTCTATGAGAAAGCTCCACGTGGCTGCTTTGCATTGGGGCTTGAGATGCTTTATTAAGGCTGGGAGGGGCATTCGGAGGAGAGAAGAAGAACTATCAGGGGCCTGAATAAAGTTGTTGAAAGAAGATTCTTGGGTTGCGTCTTTCTTGCGGGCAAGAAGTCGCGCGCAACAACGCAACAAGTGGTGCCGAAACCCGGGAGTCAGAACTTTCAACAGTCAGGGGGGTGCACCGTAGTCCCAGGTAAGTGGGACCCGCAATCAAAGCGGGCAATCGTCCCAAGTAAGTGGGATCCGCGACTAAAGCGGGGCAGCAGCTGCATTGTGAACTTTCGCTTTTACCTTCGCTTTTGTTTTCTGTGTTTCTCTTGTTGTGTCATTTTGTTTTTGTGTTTTTGTGCTTCTTTTGTTGTTCTGTCATGGGTGCCGCACCTTCCAGTCCGCTTCTTCTGGCCCTAGATGGCCTGTTACGTTCTAAAGGTCTGGAAGTGAAACATAGTACTTTACAGAGATTTTTACAGAAGGTAGATATCGCTGCACCGTGGTTTGCATTTTCGGGCAGCCTTACTGTACCTAGTTGGGATAAATTAGGCAAAGATCTTGACTTTGCTTCTGAGCAGGGCATATTAGAGGGTGGGGTGATACCCCTTTGGAAAATGGTCCGTAGTTGCCTTACAGATGGCAGATGTCAGGAGGCACTTACAAAAGGACAAGAAGTTCTAGAGCAATTACATGAGGAGAAATCGGAGACGGCAGGAAGTGAGATATCTCAGAAGGATGGGAGTGTGCGGAGAGTGAAACAGGGGAGGAGACGATTGTATCCAGATCTCAGTATGCTGCGCACACCCCCATGTGAAAGTGGGTCAGAGGAAGAGGAGGATGAGGAGGAAGAGCTCGGGAGGCTGTCTCGTCAGCTAGAGAGTTTAGCTATAGGAGAAGGGAACAGAAATAAACAGGGGCTCAAGAAAAGCGATCCCCCGGATCCACCGCCGTATGGTGGAGGTATTTCGGGGAGAGCTTTCCATGCCCAAACATGGAGGGCTGTTAACGCTGAGATGGGTCTTGCTTATCCAGTTTTTCAGGATGACAATAGGGGAAGATTCCATGAACCCTTAGATTTTAAAATTGTGAAGACCCTGGCGGAGTCTGTGCGCACTTATGGGGTGGATGCCGCCTTCACGCTAACTCAGGTGGAGAATCTGTCTAGATATTGCATGACTCCCTCTGATTGGGCTAGCCTTGTTCGGGCTTGTGTTTCCCCGGGTAAATATTTGGACTGGAGAGCATTCGTGCTAGAGGGCGCAATAGAGCAGGCCGCCCAAAATCATGCGGCGGGACACCCTCATTGGGACAAGGACATGCTTTTGGGGCAGGGTAGATTTGCAAATCAGCAGACAGGCTTTCCTCTTGAGGCATATGACCAAATTAACAACATTTGCATTCGGGCATGGAAGTCGCTTCCAAATAGAGGAGAGGTGTCTGGTAATTTGACCAAGATTCTACAAGGCCCTACAGAACCCTTTTCAGATTTTGTAGCAAGAATGGTGGATGCTGCTGGAAAGATTTTTGGGGATCCTGATAAAGCCATGCCCCTTATCAAGCAGTTGGTTTTTGAGCAATGCACCAAGGAATGTAAAGCGGCAATCACTCCTTATAAAAATAAGGGCATAGAAGCATGGATGAAAGTGTGTAGAGAGATTGGAGGACCTTTAACTAACGCAGGTCTTGCAGCCGCTGTCCTTCGGATTGCAAAAGGGGGCAGTCCTGGTGCCGGAATATGCTTCCATTGTGGTCAACCCGGTCATTTCAGACGTGAATGTCCCAAAAAAGACAATTTTACTGGACCCCCTCACGGTGGCCCTTCCAATGGCCTTCGTCAACCGGGGCTGTGTCCTAAATGTAAAAAGGGGAAGCATTGGGCAAGAGAGTGTAGATCAGTGAAGGACATCCATGGACAGCCTATTTCAGCTGGGCCAAAAAACGGCCGAAGGGGCCCCCGACCCCAGGGCCCACAAATATATGGGGCAGTGGAGAATGTCACACCCGAACCCGAGACATGGCCATCTCTGCGCCATCCCATGAGACGCGGAGAGCCACTACAGGTGCCGCGGGATTGGACCTCTGTTCCACCTCCAGACTCGTATTAACACCTAAGATGGGAGTCCAATTGGTGGAAACTGAGTTCAAAGGGCCTTTACCACCTGGCACTGTAGGTTTGCTAATTGGACGTGCATCCTCTATCTTACAAGGTCTTCATGTCTTTCCCGGAGTCATTAGCCCTGATACTGTAGGGGCAGTAAAGGTTATGGTGGAGGCTCCAAAGGGCATTGTGTCTATCTCCCCAGGGGATCGGATTGCTCAATTACTAATTTTGCCTAGCTTACATAATCACTTCCCTGCTGGTACCACTGGAGGGGATTGTGCCTATTTGTCACTAGATATGAGCAATCGCCCCACTTTGGAATTAAGCATAGAAGGTAAATCTATTGTGGGATTGCTGGATACAGGAGCAGACCGTAGTATCATAGCCCTTAAGGACTGGTCTAAGGGATGGCCAATGCAGACTTCTGATCAATCCCTGAGAGGACTTGGATATGCCCAAGCCCCTCAAATCAGCTGTAGACATCTATCTTGGAAGGACCCAGAAGGACACAATGGCACCTTTCAGCCTTATGTACTTGATTTACCTATCTCTTTATGGGGCCGTGATCTGATGACAGACATGGGGTTCACTCTTAGTAATGACTATTCCCCAGTGTCTCAACAGATTATGCAAAATATGGGGTATAGGCCAGGTCTAGGACTAGGTAAACACCTACAGGGGCGTAGACATCCTGTGCAAGGTCATCAAAAGCTTAACAGATTTGGTCTGGGTTTTTCCTAGGGGCCACTGTGGCTCAAATACCCATAACATGGCTCACCGAGGAGCCTGTTTGGGTGCCTCAGTGGCCTCTTCCCTCGGTTAAATTGGCAGCAGCCCATGATCTAGTCAAAGAACAACTTGACTTGGGTCACATCCAACCTTCTACTTCTCCATGGAATACTCCCATATTTGTTATTAAGAAAAAATCAGGAAAGTGGCGCCTACTGCATGATTTACGAGCAGTTAATGCTCAAATGCAACTTATGGGGCCCATTCAAAGAGGGCTGCCTTTGCTATCCTCTGTTCCTCAGGGCTGGCATATTATTGCTATTGACATTAAAGACTGTTTCTTTTCTATTCCTTTGCATCCTAAAGACTCACAGCGTTTTGCCTTCACCCTTCCCTCGTGTAACCACGAGGAACCAGATCTAAGGTTTGAGTGGGTAGTGTTGCCGCAGGGAATGGCTAATAGTCCCACGATGTGCCAGATGTATGTGGGGAAGGCACTCGCACCTCTCAGACATAAGTATTCCTCCATCAAGATCATTCATTATATGGATGATGTGTTATTGGCAGCTAAGTTAGAGCAGACAGTTAATGAGGCCTATAAAGAATTAGTAAAGCTGTTAGCTCAATATGGGCTACATATTGCACCTGAAAAGGTTCAAACGGGAAATTCTATTGAGTATTTGGGAGCGATAATTGGGTATGACAAATTAAAACCACAAAAAATCACCATAAGAACTCAGGATCTCCAAACTCTAAATGATTTTCAAAAACTGCTGGGAGATATTAATTGGATAAGGGGATATTTACACATTCCTAATGGTGTGCTCCAGCCTTTGTATGCTACCCTTAAGGGTGATCCAGATCTTGCTTCTCCTCGTAGCCTCACCAAAGAGGCTAGAGCGGCCCTTATAACAGTAGAAGATGCTATACAACATGCTACTTTATACAGGCTCCAGAGTAATAAACCTTTCCAGTTATGTGTGCTTGCCACTATGCGGCAGCCTACTGGAGTACTGTGGCAAGATGGGCCTTTACTATGGATCCACCCACATATATCCCCAGGAAAATCCTTAGAATACTATCCTGATGCTGTTGCAGCGTTAGCACTTAAAGGGATTCAACAAAGCATTCAATTTTTCGGACAATCACCTTCTTCTCTTATTATACCCTATACTAAAGCTCAACTTAATGTTTTGTGTGCTACTCTAGACAACTGGGCTATTCTATGTTGCTCGTTTCAAGGGGATATTGATAATCATTACCCTTCCCATCCATTACTCCATTTTGTTAAAGAACATCCCATCATTTTCCCTAAGGTAACTTCACCCAATCCAATTCCGGGGGCTGTTAATATTTTTACTGATGGTTCCAAGTCTGGAATGGGAGCTTATGTAATTAATGATTCTCCCCCTGTTCAGCATCAATTTGCTCCTGGAAATCCACAATGGGTGGAACTGCAAATTGTTATTGAGGTTTTTAAACAGTGTTCTTTTCCTTTTAATCTTATTTCGGACTCCATCTATGTGGTACAAGCACTAAAAGTCCTGGAGGCCGTGGGAGCTATTAGTAATGTCCATAATGTATCTGCTTACTTTAATCAGCTTCAACAGCTTATCTGTAGCCGCACTGCTCCTTTTTATCCAATGCACATCCGGGCTCATACCTCTCTTCCTGGTCCGTTATCACAGGGTAATGCCTGTGCGGACTCAGCCACTAGAGGTCAGTTGATATGCTTGGCTTCCTCCTTAGAGGGGGCTAAATTATTTCACCAGAATTTCCATGTTAATGCTTTAACGCTGCGCAGGCGTTTTTCCATTTCAAGAGCGGATGCTCGTCAGATAGTATTACAATGTCCCCATTGTGTCACATTTCTTCATCCCCCTACTTATGGAGTGAATCCACGGGGATTGAAGCCATTGGTTGTCTGGCAAATGGATGTGACACACATACCTGACTTTGGTAACCTCAAGTATGTACATGTTTCTGTTGATACGTGCTCTGGAGTTATTCATGCTTCTGCTTTATCGGGAGAAAAGGCACGTAATGTTATCACTCATTGCCTAGAAGCATGGGCAGCATGGGGTGCTCCTGCATCCCTTAAGACTGATAATGGACCTGCTTATACTGGAAGACAATTTACATCCTTTTGTTCTACCATGGGAGTGCAACTTACTCATGGTCTGCCTTACAATCCTCAAGGACAAGGCATTGTTGAGCGTGCTCATCGCACCTTAAAGGAAACTTTACAAAAACAAAAAGGGGGAATAGGAGCTGAACACACTCCTAAAGAACGCCTATCCTTGGCTCTCTTTACCATTAATTTTTTGAATTTGGATATTCATGGTCGCTCTGCGGCCGATAGACATGTGTCTCCTCAGCCTTCTGTAATTGGCTATGTTAAGTGGAAGGATGTTCTTACGGGCCAATGGAACGGCCCCGACCCCGTGCTGACATGGGCACGAGGATCTGTATGTGTTTTTCCCCAGGATCGCACGGAACCGTTGTGGGTCCCTGAACGCCTGACAAGAAGAGTCTTGACATCAACCGACCAGCAACAAGAGATACCACAGCAATCCCGTGATGAGGATCTTCACTCTGCTACGTGCTCTGGTTCTGGTGCTGGTGCCGATGGCACAGACGACACCAATGCAGTGGTGGGCAGTGGCACGGGCTTGGCCAATGCCGATGCCGGTTCATAGTAATTCTAGTGTCCTCCCCACTCTTTTCTCTACCTCATGTGAGATGTCTGCTCCCTGTGCCTCTCCTAGAGGGGACATGGAGAGCATTTTTAATCAATCTCAAGTTAATCTCACAGGAGTGTTTTGTTTCAGCCTTGGAAACGCTAATTGCATCAGCCTTAAGACCAAAAATTTGACTAACTGGGAGGACCCATTGCGGTCCAGTCAGGTCTCAGGGAACATTATCAGTGCCGTACTGAGCCAAGTAGTTTCAGGGAAGCAATCAGGTTCAGGGACCCCCGCAAATAGCTCTGCTTTAAACATAACTACCTTGGCTATTATCTCCAAGGTACTAATCCCAGTGCCTCCTTCTTCTAATAGTACTTACAATGCCACTCATTTCAAGGCCTCCCCTTACTGTACTCCTAATCTTGGTTTCCCCCCAACATTTACGCCTTGTCAGGATCATTCTTGGGAGAAACATCAAGTTGCTAAAGGTTTCTCCTTTTCCCCCTCTCTTAAGAGGTATGTTTATAACTTTAACAACAGTGCCAACTCCTCTACAGGAGTAGGTTGGTCCTGGTTTCAATGGCTGATTTCCAATGAGAAGGGGGCTTCAGCTGATATTTCTGCATTGGCTCAATTGCTGGGAGTCAAAAGCTGGCTGGCTAATGTTTCTGGCACTGTTAAGGAGAATGAACGAGGTAATAGACTTACATCTGTTTCATTCAACTCTTTGCTATATAATGCCACATTGCCCCCTGCAATGGTCTGCGTCCAATCCCCGTTCTTGCTCCTTTTGGCTAATGACACCTCGTCGGGGATGCTGGATTGTTCTAATATTACCTGCTATTTGTCTGAGTGTTGGAATGGCTCCTGGACCACGGCAGTGGTTATGAAAATTCCAACTTTTGTCCCAATCCCAGTCACTGCGGACCCAGATAAATTCCCCATTGTTGAACTACTTAGAGTCCGCAGGGATTTTGGAATTACGGCAGCTATAGTGACAGCTGTGGCAGTGTCTGCTGCTGCAGCGGTTACGGCCGGAGTGGCCATGGCCAGTCAAGTACAAACTGCTGCCACCATTAATCAAGTTGTTCAACAAACTTCCACCATACTTGAATCCCAAAATACAATTAATCAACATATTTTGTCAGGGATTTTAGCTGCCAACCAAAGAATAGATTTACTCCAAGCTCAGGTAGAAGAATTGGCTGACTTGGTGCTTTTGGGTTGTGTTGACCAACGTGCACATTTATGCATAACCTCTGTCAGATTTAATGATTCCAGGAATGCCTCCCGCATCATTGGCGAATATTTGGCCGGAAATTGGTCCATGGCAGCGGAAGACATGATCCAGTCTCAACTAACCCAGATAGCTGTCTTGAACAGTACCCGTGTCGATCCCGTGACTTTGGGTCAATTCACCGATTGGATATCTTCTGCTTTTTCCTTCTTCAAAGAGTGGGTGGGGGTAGGCATTTTTGGTGCAATGTGTTGCTTCGGTATGTTCCTCTGTTTGTGGTTTCTCTGTCGCCTTAAGGCCCGTAGTGCTCATGATAAGGCTATGATCATACAAGCTCTTGCAGCTTTAGAAAATGGCAACTCGCCTCAAGTCTGGCTTGCGCATCTTAAACAGTAAACCTTTGTCATGGTCGTTGCACCCCAAGTTATTATAACATTGCACTGGGATCGACATGACCTTCCTTGCTATTCTCTTAGTGTTGGAAAGCCCTTGCACTCTGCCGGTCTTACTGCCATTGCACGCAGATGGGTTTCCACACTAGTGCTTTTCTATCGTCTTAAAGTCCGTGCCTTTCTTTCAGGGTGCTGTCAACTTGTTTGTCGTTATAAACAGCCACAGTTCAGCCTCAGTTATCCCCCTTCGTCCACCATCGCCACGATACAGGATGCGAGGCAAAGCACTGCACTTGAGTGATCCTTGACGTGGACCTCAAGGAGAGCATGTCCTATTGCATGCGGGTTAGACGCGTCCACTCCCCGCCCCACGAAAAAAGGCGTCGGCTGATATGGTCTCGGATCTGGGGAAGGGCCCTCCTTAAGACTGAGCCATACTATGCAGCCACTTCTGCACAGTGGGATAGGACCTCTACTCTCGCCTGTATTGTTTTAAGAAAACAGAAAGGGGGAACTGTGGTGAGCCGCTTCTGCCGTTTATGCAAATTATGGTCACCATTACATGATGGCGCTGGCTCCGCTGTGGTCTGTGACAAACAACTCCTTGTTTGGGAGAGTTGGCGCATGACTTTTCATCACTCTATGAGAAAGCTCCACGTGGCTGCTTTGCATTGGGGCTTGAGATGCTTTATTAAGGCTGGGAGGGGCATTCGGAGGAGAGAAGAAGAACTATCAGGGGCCTGAATAAAGTTGTTGAAAGAAGATTCTTGGGTTGCGTCTTTCTTGCGGGCAAGAAGTCGCGCGCAACAACGCAACAATTAGTATATTGTTCCTTCAGTAATTCTGGTTAATGGTAATGATTATGTTTGGGTAATCCCATACAGGTTTCTTTGTCAAGCTGATTAGCCTCCATCTGCATTATGGGAGATACTCAGAATCTTGAACTAATGTAGGTGTAAAAATCAAGTTGTGAATCTCCAGGATGGCAACTTGGATTAGACTTTCCCCCAGAAAATCTAGAATATCTCATCATATATATATCAGAAAGCATTGATGTAGACTTCTTGGAATCAATATGTTTTATTTCTGAAACTATACATTATTAGCAATAGCCACAGATTTCTGAGTCAAAATACTATCATAAACATTTTTTTCACCATGAGTGCTTGTTTAATAGCACACATCTTTCCTTTGATATTTAAATATCTCCATCTGCACTATACCATTCTAGAATTCCATTATTACCACTGATATAAGAATCGACTTTCATTGAAATATCTCAAACTAACTTATAGACTATAACCACCAGAGAGGACATCAAGAATGTTCATGTCTCCTTCATGAAGGAATTCTCAATATCTTGCTGAGGGAATGTGTTAGTAAACTTTCTGTCATTGTCACACCATACCAGAAAGAATCAACTATAAGAAGTAAACGTTTATTTTGGCTCAGGGTTTTACAAGTTTCAGTCCATGGTCACTTGACCCTGTCACTTTGGGCTTGCAGTGGCAAAGTACAACATGGTGGGAGTGTACAGTGGAAATGGCTGCTTGCCTCATGGTAGCCAACAAGCAAAGACAGAGACAGAAAAGGGTCAAGATCTAATATCCCCTTTGAGGGCAAGGTCCCAGCGAGCTATCTTCCTTCTTCTAGTTCCACCTCGTAAAGACTCTAACTCTCAATAGTGACATAGTTTGGGTACCAAGTCTTCAACATGTGTGTCCTTGGGAGACATTCAAAATCCAAACTATAGCAGAAATGTTCTCTCAGATATACCAGCAGATGAAGCTAAGTAATGGGCAGGAAGTTGTTACATAATAGATCCATTCCAAGTCTAAGCTAAGTAATGGGCAGGAAGTTGTTACATAATAGATCCATTCCAAGTCTAATTCCCTAAAAATTAAGACTTCTGCCTTTACAGTGAAAGAGAGATTTTTTTCCCTTTCAACTTCCTTAAGTATAACTCTTTGTTGAGACACTTACATTAACCAATTTATCAGAGTATTAATGCCATGCAGGGATGGATGATCAAGCCTAAAAAAAAATTCTGAAACCACTGGGAGTGCATCCATACCAATTAATTAGAACCTAATGAATCTTAAATTATATCTTGTGTCTAATTCACTTAGAACCAACTGCTATACATGCTTCCCAAACTCCCATCAATTTCAATTTGTGAAAGATTTTTGGTTTATTTGATTGTCAACATAAAATGAGAAACAGAGAGACCAATTCTCCAGAAAAAGAGTTTAGAAATAATAAGGGGTTACAATCCTAGATATGTAAACTATTGTGGTTATTTTAGTTAGGCTTTTCATCATTCTGACCAAAATATCCTATAAGAACAATGTAAAGAAGTTAAAGTTTATGTTTACCCATGTTTGCAGAGGCTCAGTCCATGATTTGCTCAATATCTCTGGGCGCAAGATATGGCGGTATATCATAATGGGAGGGCATGGCAGAGGAAAGTAGCTCACGATATAGGAATGAGGAAACAGAGAGCTCTGCTTACCAGGAACAAAATATAAAACTCAATGTCACACCCCCAGTGACTTACCTCCTACAATAATACTCTAACTCTATATATAGTTACTACCCTATTCATCCACATGAATGGATTAATTTACTGATTAGGTTAAGACTCTCATATCCTGATCATTTCACCTATGAAGATTTTGCATCATCTCACACATGAGATTTAGGGGAAAACTCATATCTAAATTATAACAATATTGGGTCATAAGCAATTAAAGGCAGTTCTGACAAAGGGAAACTTTTAAAGATGAAGAGAAAAGGTCCATTTCAGCTGTTTTAAAGTAAACCTCTTTGCTACAGGAACTGATTGTAGGAGTTGGTGATTACTCATTGGAAATGCCAGCTGCTTCTGGAGAGACGTCTATGGAAGTGACTTATCTAGATATTTTTTGTGGTTTCAGAGAGTCATTGCAGTAGAAATTATTATAGGAATATTGCATGAAAGCCCTTCTTTCTTGGCCTTCCAACTTCATTTTATTTGATTTGATATAAGTTACTCCATTTCGGTACTTAGAGCTTTCACATGGTGTCTAACCCCTTTCCTCCTCATATAGTCCTTATTCCCACTGTCTAGACTGTGCTGAGATATAACCCTTGTTATAGAATTGGAAGGAAAGAGAGGAGTAGGAAATACTTCTAAAAATAATTTTATTATCTTATAAGGCTAATTGTTTCAGTTTCAATGAAGTGTCAGGATGAACTGATATTTTCAAAATCAGGAAGGCTTAGAACAACTTGACTGTTCAAGATCTTCAGCTTCAACTATGTCTATTTAATTTACCCTAGTTCATGTTTCAGCATCTTATTCCTTCTCACATTCCATTAGCATGAGAAACCTAAGGATATGAGCATTAAATTGATGCTTCAATTTTACTCCTTATTTTAAAATTGCTATGCATTGCTCTCAGTCATGCATCCTATGAGTAGTTACCAAATGCTGTAATTCACTTGCATGGATTATATAACCTAGCAAATCCTAAAGTTCCAATTTGGGGATAAATTTCCTATGATACTCCTGGTATTAATTGCTGAATAGACACCAAAAGTATTTGGCACACTAAAGTTAGAATAATTTTGAAAGTTATTTATGAAGAGTATATATATATATATATATATATATATATATATATATACACACACACACACATATATGTATAATATGTATATATATGTATACTCATATATATATATATTCATATAATATATATACATTTTACAGATATATATTTTTAAAATATATATTTTAATTTTCTGGAGTCTTACAAGAGCATAAGGAATAGTACAGAATCCCATAATCTTGTTTCCAGAAGCAAATGTTACTCACTCTAGGTATAAAAGTAACAGGAAATAAGAAAAGATTTTAGAATCAGAAGAAGTTAGATTATACCACCCTGGGTGTAGCCATGCCTTTTTAAAAGTGATTTAGCTATCTTGAGGTAGATTCAAAGTAAAGGAACCAGGGCAGTTAAAGCCTTGACCTCATTCTCTTTCCTGTTCCTCTAAGTCTGCTGGGGCTCCTCTGCAGAAGTAAAGGGCACAAGAGGTCTGATGATGAATTTCAATAGGTCAGTATCCTTGGGGCATGTAGTAGGAGGGATTATTATAATTTTTGTCTTTCAGATGTCCAAATAATTTACTCAAATATGAGATCACTACCATAAATACTATCAGTATCACCTGCCACTAACTCTATTAACAGTAAAAATTTTAAAACAATGAGAGTAGACCTGGAGGGGTGAATGGAGATGCCAAGTTCACCTCACCTATTTTATTTCATTTTCCCCCCAGGATTCCTGGAATCCTGAATATAACCAGTCATTTTAATCTTTACTGATTGTGGACAAATCTTCATTCATTAAAAATTTAATGTGGCGATAATCAAATTTCCTAAGGACATATTTACAAACAAAAAGAAAAAAGACAAATTTGGTACTGTATAGCCTTTGTACATTCGCTAGAGTAACTACATGATTTAGAAAAATAGCATGCATAGATGATTCAGTCCTGAAAAATCTGATGTGGGAACTATGAAGCTCAAATTTGCCAGTTTAGTCACACTTGCAAGGATTAACATGGGATTCAAACATTTAGATACTATGATTCAGTCTTGTAAGGAATCTGCAGCTCTATCATCATCTGTAGATACTTTTCTAATATTAACAAGCAGTTTAATCTTCATAGACAATATTTCTTCTTTGAAAACATCAATGAAGACTGACATATTTATATTTTAGTGATATTATATTGATTAGATTTGAAATATTTTAATAGGTGATATTATATGATATTTCTAAATAATACTATATATTTAATAAACTATAGTATTTACAAATTACAAGCTAATAGATATATTTAAGGCAAAATATTTTAGCAGCTCTATATGACTCTCTTTCTTTACTAGCACCAATAGCATATATAGTTACATATTTTTTTTTTAAATCTACCCATAGCTACTTAAATAAACAAAGGAACTGTTTTGGGGGAAAAACTCAATTTTCATACCTCTACTATAAATAGTAGTGTTACGTTTTTTTCTTAAATAAAACATGTACTAGAAATATTTCCAGAACATCCATTTTCCTTTACCTTTACTTTAGTAAATACATTGAAACAGGAGGTTTGAACTACAAGCTACATTTACTTTGCAGTAATAAACAGCACTGATGTGGAATATTTAAAAATCAGTTTGACTACAGAAATGATGAAATTAGAGAAGAGATATTCTATTTAAGCTAGTGCTATATTAGTTACAAAAAGACCAGAACAACAGTTCATGTTTGTACTTTATTATTGATGTAACACGAGACATCACAATCATAATGTTTAGAAGGAAATTAAAATATCTTTGTAGAAATAAATAAACTATGGGATAATGCACATAGTTGTCTATGAATCAGTTAGTTAATTTTCTTAACTTATCATTTGATTTAAGGATAAAAAATATGAAAACTTTCTCAACCATTAATCTGTTACTGTATGGAAGGAAATGTTGATATCTGATGTTAAAAGACTTAACTGATGGACAAGATTTGTCAATGGGAAAAATAATATAAACTGCTTCAAAGGAATATTATTGACGGGTAAGTGCAATATAATGTAAGCTATTGGGAGTTATGTAGTAGTTCTAAAATATTGCTAATGCCAATTATTTGTTTATTGAAAACATAAAAAAATGAAAGAAGAAAAATTTATAAAGGTAGAAATTACAGATTGAATGGTATATTTTGACTATTGTGGAATGGTGAAAGTGCAAAATTTTAATAAAAATGGCTTAAGATTTTATTTAATTTCATATTGTGGTTATTTATAAATTCACCAAAAATGCACAGAGTCTCTTTTAAAATACAGATTACAATAGTTTCGTGAAATTTTATAACAAAAAATATTTGCCCTGTAATAACATTGTGTTTAGTTTTTTTTTTTACATAACACATGAATTTGATTAAATCAACTGTATTGTATCCAAGAAACTTGCTTTTTACTTGCAGTATATTTTACAGTGTATTTCATTTGCAAAACTTGTATTTCTTTTAGCAGACAATGGTTGATTAGGGAGTTGAAGGACTAAACTTCTGTACTCTATCTTTTTAGTGCATATTAACACAGCTTTAGGCTTAGAAAAACAATCTTTCTTGTTAGATTGATTAGTCATAATGTATTCCCACTTAGCAACCTTACTTGTTTTTGAAAATGAAAGAATAAGTAAGATAGGTTAGTAACTTGACAATCAAACATAAAACAAAAACTTTTGATTTATGTTTGATTGTGTCCATGCCATCTTACATAAAACAAAATTAACAAGCAAAAATAGATAGAACAAAGAACTAAAAGCTGGAAATCTCTTAATTTTAGGATAGGCAAATTTCTTTTTTCTCACTCATATGTCACAAATTCTTTGGAAGGTATAAATGTGAATACTTCAGAAATAATTTAGAGAAGACAGTTATAAAAATTAAATTGTTGTCTTGGTATATTTCAGTTGTCAGAGCATTATAATTTTAAGGACAGAATTTTCAGTGCTTTGTAGATAAGAAGGTTAAAATACAGATTTTAAATGTATTTTATTATTTTAAAAAACTGTAAATATTCTGTGACTATGTCAACAAAACACCATTTTTTATGGGCAACCTAGATTTACCCATAATCTAGCAGCTTAGATTTGGATTTCTGGATACTTTCTATAATTCATCTTATCTCTTTAATATATTTTAATTTTACTCACTAAATCCACAAAATAAATTTTTAATGATTTATTCAATTATGAGCACCATCTACTAAGTATCTTTTTAAAATAACACTGGGAAGTATAAAATTAGTATTAAAATGGTCAATTTTTTTAAAAAAAACTCATTGAATAAGAAAGAATACATTATATAAAGAAACCTAAAATATATTTAATGTGTTAAACAAAAGGCTTATTATGTAGTAATGTAAATAAAAAATAATAATTTAAACATTTAAAATTTGGTCATTTATGAATAAGGGAAGCTCAGAGACAAGAATAAAAGTTGAATCATTTGGATAGTTAGATTGAAGAGAATGTGGTCACGGAATAAAGAGAAGAACTCCAGAAGATCCTACATGCTATCCATAGTGCTGAAAACGTGAATGTACACACACACAAACATTTTCTTCTCTGTCTCTCTTGATATTTAGATTTTTTCTCCTCCATTACACATTTCATGGTCCTTTTTATTTCACCAACACCATAACTGCTAGTGTACTGTTGGTGAAGGATCTGACCTTTTGTAGTTTTGTCTGTATAGGGTCAAAATAGTATTCTGTTAGATTGTAACATGGTACATGTTATTACAAAAAAAAGTCTTAGGGATCATTTTGCTACATTTATACTGCTTTCTTTTCCCACTGCATTAAAACACATAATCCTCTCCATAGTCAGAATAAATTCTCACATTCAATACAATAACCCCATTTTTCTTCTCTCCTGACTCAGTGGTATAAAAAGCCCTAAAACCCAGGCAAGTCTCTGCTCCAATTCATTGAAACCAATAATGTGTCTTTTGATGGAGGCATATCCTACTTGGACATCAAACCACTTAGGCATTAAAAGAGTGAAATTGTAAAGAAATAGTGGATATATTTACACGTGTTCAGTAAATCATGATCTCTACTTATGCCTTTTGGTTTTAACAAAAATTGGAAAAAAGCACTGTGTGTTAGTTGCTAGTTTGGATCTTACAGTACTATTTATTATAAATCTGTGATGGTTGACACTGAAAATAACTTCATCTTTCTCTAAGGCCAGCCCCTTCTGTGTAATGTGGGAAGACCTTGAGCATAAAAGCATTGCTCAACTTCTTGTGTTGAAGAGTTGCTATGTATTATAATGTATATAAAGCTGGAGTTGTTCTGGGGTTAGTTAGGATAAGAGAGGAATGATAGGCAATAAATTAAATGTCTATTCCAGGGGAAAAAAAAGTTGGGCAAAACTTCTCAGATGGGATTCTAATGTAATCAGAATCTGCTATCAAACAGCTATATGACTCTCACAGTACTGTAGTTTTTTAATAACCCTGTAGGGGTTACATTGCTAATGGCTGCTAAGGAAAAGATGGTCACTTAGTATTTAGTGATTGATTGGATTAGTAAGGCCATGCCCACTGTGTGAGGCCATAGGTAGATTGTGTTCCTATTACTATGGATGCTTTACCATTACTTCACTGAAAATTTGCTTAGTGACTGAGAAGGTATAGTGAAGAAAGTGTGGTAAAGAAAATCAGAAAGAACGTTGGAAAAAATCAACCAGAGTTTATTTGTTCTTCTTTGGGAAGCTAATCAGAGAAAATCTTCCTGGGTCTCTGGTTTATGTTGATGCTTACTTGAATTATAGCTTGGATATTTACTTTGGTATTACAGTATAACCCATGTATACATTCTGCCCAACTTGAAGTTGATCTGTATGTATGATTTTATTTTTAAATGAAGTGGTATTTTGTACAACTAAATTATACATTTTTGTGGATGTGAAAACAACTAATTCATAGTTAGAGGCTTGAGTTTAGTGTTCTAAGTTTGCTTAAGCTCTACTATGATTCCTCAGTTAAATAAAAAGCTGTTTGGCAAAGAAAGTAAGTTGATTGCTAATGGGGATACAACTTTGTTTCAAAACCTTGGGAAATTCTGATTCCTCATCATAGTCACCATACAATTTCTGGCAAACCAAAAGTCTTTGAGAACCATTGACAACTATTAAATTGTAAGGGCATAGAGGCAGAGCTCCTGTGTGGTAGCCTATACCAACAAACTAGAGAGTTTTCTTTATTTGAACAGGATGCAGCTCAAAGAATACATATTTTTAGAACACCTTTTTTTTTTCTTTATTTTATTGGTTGTTCAAAACATTACAAAGCTCTTGACATATCATCTTTCATACATTTGATTCAAGTGGGTTATGAACTCCCATTTTTACCCCAAATACAAATTGCAGAATCACATCGGTTACACATTCACATTTTTACATAATGCCATATTAGTGACTGTTGTATTCTGCTGCCTTTCCTATCCCCTACTATCCCCCCTCCCCACCCCTCCCATCTTCCCTCTCTACCTCATCTGCTGTTGTTCAATTCTCTCCGTTGTTTCCCCCCCCTTTCCCATCACAACCTCTTATATGTAATTTTGTATAACATTGAGGGTCTCCTTCCATTTCCATGCAATTTCCCTTCTCTCTCCCTTTCCCTCCCCCCACTCCTCTCTGTTTAATGTTAATCTTTTCCTCATGCTCTTCCTCCCTGCTCTGTTCTTAGTTGCTCT
>NW_025999968.1:23735298-23738879 GCF_001458135.2 Marmota marmota marmota | reverse complement strand
CCACTCCTGCTTACTTCCGAGGGCCATGTGAGTGGCATGATTTTTCCCAACCTTTCACCTTCAGCCTGTGTATGTCTTTTCCTATCATATGATTTTCCTGAAGGCAGCATATTGTTGGATCTGTTTTTTTAATCCAGGTTACTAGCTTATGTCTCTTGATTGGTGAATTTAAGCTATTAACATTTAAGGTTACTATTGAAATATGGTTTGTACTTCCAGTCATGTTTATTTATTTATTTATTTTAGTTTGGCTAGTTTTTCCTCTTTGGTTATTTTTCTCCCCCTTTACTGAGATACCTCCCACTGTTAGTTTTGGGTGCTATTTTTCAATTCCTCTTCTTGTAGTATTTTGCTCAAAATGCCTTGCAGTGCTGGTTTTCTGGCTGCGAATTCTTTTAACTTTTGTTTATCGTGAAATATTTTAATTTCATTGTCAAATCTGAAGCTTAATTTTGCTGAATAAAGTATTCTTGGTTGGAATCCATTATTTTTCAGCGTTTGAAATACATTGTTCCAGGATCTTCTTGCTTCAACGTCTGTGATGAAAAATCAGCCGTTAACCTAATTGGTTTACCCTTGAATGTAATCTGCCTCCTTTCTCTCGTAGCTTTTAATATTCTCTCCTTGTTCTGTATGTTGGATATCTTCATAATTATGTGTTTTGGAGTTGGTCTATTATGGTTTTGAATGTTTGGGGTCCTGTAGGCTTCCAGGATTTGGCAATCCATTCCATCTTTCATATCTGGGAAGTTTTCTAGGATTATTTCATTTAATAGGTTGTCCATTCCTTTGGTTTGAACCTCCATACCTTCTTCTATCTCAATGACTCTCAAGTTTGGTTTTTTTATGACAGCCCATATCTCTTGGATAGATTGCTCATGAGTTTTAAGCATCCTTTCTGTTTTGACTATATTCTTTTCAAGTTGATAAACTTTGTCTTCATTATCTGATGTTCTGACTTCTACGTGATCTAGTCTATTTGTAATATTCTCATTTGAGTTTTTAATTTGGTTTATGGTTTCCTGCATTTCTAGGATTACTGTTTGATTTTTTTTAATCTCTATCTCCTGGTAGAGCTCATTCTTTACCATTTGAATTTGTTTGTTTAATTCATTTTCAAAATATACTTTCATTTCTTGGACTTGCTGTCTCATGTCTTCTCTAATATTCCGTTCCATCTGAGTTAGGTATGCCTTGAGTTCTTTCTCTGTCCATTTTTCTGATGGCTGTAGGTCCTCCTGTAGATTTAAGTTGTCCTGCATTGTTTGTAATCGTTTTATCCCTTGTTTTTTTATGTTGTTCACATTACTTTCCAGCTCTGTTTGACTGCTGTGTTTCTGCTTTATCCTATAAATTTGTTTTGGTTTTGTATATCTCTGTTGTCTCTCCTTTGTGATGGGAGACTATGCCTAGAAATGTTGGGCTTTATTGTACTTTGAAGCTGATTCATTCAATTCATAAAAGGCTTCTGGATTCTGTGTGCATATAGTGATTTGTTGTCTGTTCTTACGACTTTATGTTTAGATTAGGTGCTATGATGGTATGAGGGTAAATATGTCTTGGCTACTTTAGAAGATTGCTCTACTGAAGGGGCATACTAACAGGTGATTGGATCAGGGTGTTGGTAGTAGCTAGGTATTTAGGAGCCCTATAGAGAGCCTCAAAACATTCACCTATTTGCATTTAGACAATTACACGTAATGGAAGATGTAATGCTTGGGATGAAAGTTGGGGGGTAGGGGAAGGAAGGTACTCTTAAAAAGAAAGAAGGAGAGAGAGATAGATAGATTAGAGGAGAATGGAAAGAACAATAAAACTTGAAACAGGAAAGAAAGAAAGAAGGAAAAGGGGAGAAAAGAACAAAGAGAGAAAAAAAAAAAGAAAAAAAAATGGAGTCTTAGAGATCCATTTTCTTCTCTTCCAGTAGGCGGAGCTGTGCCCTCTGAGCCAAGCTTCTGCCCTATATGTGCAGCAATCCCTGTAAGGCGGCTTTTGGGAGTCTCTCAATCCTGCTAAAGTGGATTCCGCTGGGAAGGAATTCCGTAGGCCAAACTCCGGTGACATCACCTCTCTGCTATGGCGGGCCCCAGGCTCCTTGCCAGAGTGTCCGAAGGGAGGGGTGGGACTGGTCTGTCTCTGGTTGGTTTCAGCTAGCCGCCCAGTCACGGGGGCCGAGGGCGGATGGTCGCCGAGTTGCACGGGCAGCGGCTGGTGGGTCCAGACCTCTGCCTAGAACATCTTTAATTAGATTGTAAGGGGCTATTGAATATAGCTATGTTGTTGAAAAATACAAAAGAAACTCACTAAATAGTTTCACTTTCTCAATTGTAGTGAGTAATAGTGGTACAGCAACTTTTCTTTAATTTTTGAGTAGATATGTTGATAAACTAACATTTGAAACAAATAAGTTATATATGTATATTTGTAGGATTCATTTCTCTTTCTCATTATATGTTACTGAAAAACATACAGGGGATTCATGAGCTGAACTGAACTACTCTGGTAGTGGAATCACATCTGAAAGATGAATCATAATTTGTAGCTATTCCCTGATTAACCTTGTGAAAATTATTTTTTCAATTATTAATTTGGCAAAATAGTCAAATAAATTCATCTTTGAAGTCTCAATGACACTACTCATCTTTGTCATTTTTCCAGGGATATAAATATACCATCAGATTTATTATTTTGACAGAAAGAGAGAGTTCTGGAGATTCTCTCTTTGCTAATTCCACCATAATAATCTTTCTTCATAGGACAAGAAGACATGTGGAAATGTTTCCAGTTGGCATCTCCTTCAAGGCTGAGAATATAAACAATATGAAATAAAAATACTCTGAGCCTAAAGTAAGGGCTATAGAAAATGACAACTAACTGATTTCCAAATGCACTGAATCTATCTTTTAATTTATTTTTCCTATTGCAAATTTCAAGAAAAAAAATAGCTAGTCAATTAGTTATTAACTTTGGTACAATCTTGCTATTATAACCAGTCCCATCCCAGTTATGCTGGAATTTAATTCTAGTTATAGTTCTGAAAATAATAAGAGATGGGGTAGGGTGGAGAACTAAGATTTTTTTCCTGATAAAGTTTTACAACAAAGAAAAACAGATTTTGAGACAAGGACTCCTGGGAAATGTTACAGAATGTCTCCTGCCTTTTAGATGTTTAAATATACATGTACTAGTTTTTAGGATCCCAATGTTTTCCAGAACAATGCCATATCTTCTACAAAATGACAGAGCATGGCTTTGAATTCAACTGACATTATAAATCAGCAACTTACAGAATTCATCTTTGTATTTGGTATTCAGCTACCTGTCCATAGCTACAGGTGATAATAGATATTTTAACACCATTATAAGAAGTTCCCGATCCTAGTCCATTACTTGAACTAAAAACTTAGAAATTTGATTTGGTACTCTTTTTTTTTTTAATTTTTAATTGTGGGTTGTTCAAAACATTACAAATTTCTTGACATATCATATTCCACACTTTGATTCAAGTGGGTTATGAACTCCCACCTTCACCCCATACACAGATTGCAGAATCACATCAGTTACACATCCATTGATTTACA
>NW_025999968.1:23655702-23730747 GCF_001458135.2 Marmota marmota marmota | reverse complement strand
GACAAATTGAGGAGACTCGGGTGTCTGTGCCTCACCCCCCCTTACCAGGAGACCAACTGCTGGTATTGATGAAGTTCTCTCCTCCGCAGCTTTCTGATGACATCAGATCTCTGCCATGTTGGTATCCTATGCGAATGGCAGCATTTCGTTCCCCTTGCCGGGCAACCAAAGCAACGGGTGAGTCCTGACCGGCCCTCAGCAGGACCCGGACTGAGAAGCAGCTTCCGCGGGCTCCTAGCCCTGGGCCAGGGAAGATCCGGGAGCCGGAACTCGGCCGCTCCGTGCTCAGTGTAAGCTCCTATAAGAATAGGCTCCAAGAAGCAGTCCCCGCGGGCTCAGTTCCTGGAGCCGGAATTCGGCCGCTTAGTGCTTGGTGTATGCTCTGATAGGAGCAGGGTCCAAGAAGCAGCCTCCGCAGGCTCCGCAGCCCTGGGCCAGGGCGGTTCCGGGAGCCGGAACTCAGCCGCCCCGCGCTCGGTGTTCGCTCCGATAAGATCAGGTTCTAAGAAGCACCCAGGCACTGAACCCTAGCAATCTGTCTGCAAGCCGCAGGCGAATGGCAGCCTGAAATTACCTGTTCTATGGCTGAATCGATTTGGTACTCTTCTAAATCTGTTGAACACTATTAAGACTAACTGTAATGCTCCACAGTTTTTGCTTTTCTCATGAAAAAAATGTTTTGAATATTTTCCTAGGGCTGCCATAACAAAGAATCACAAAGCAAAAATACCTTAAAATGACAGAAACATAGTTTCCTCTAGGAGGCCAAATGCATTGTTCTGGAGGCCAAAAAAAAAAAAAAAATCAAATGGTTGGCAGGAAATGCTCCTTCTGAAATCTGTACAGAAAATTCCCCTGTTTCTTTTTAGCTTCTGGTGACTTGCTGGAAATCTTCAGTGTTTACTTGAAGCAGAATAATTCCTATTTTCACTTTTATTGTCACATACATTCTCCCTGAATGTATTTACCTTCATGTGATGTTAGTCATATTAAAGTAGGGACCTACCATACTCCAGTGGAATTTCACCTTGACTTAAGTAATTTCATGCAATTTCCCCATCTTCATATAAAGTTCACATTATGAGTTACTTGTTGTATGAACTTCAACAGCTCTTTCCTTAGGGTTCAAAACTCAACCCATAACAATCTATCCTGCTATAACTATGCCCCATAATCTTGCCTTCTGGTAAACCTAGGTAACAATTTAGTTAACAGTTTTTCCTTCGTGTGTAAACCATTCTAATTACTGATCATAAATTTTCATTAACTCTGGTCTTACCTAAGATGATAGTATATCCTTGACATCTTCTATTTCTCTAAGAGTTTGTGTCTTGAATTCCATTCTGGTACCAGTTTTTGTTACCTGGAAGCTCATAGAATAAATGGGATGACTACATAACAGACCAAAGTCAAAAACAACTCTGAGAATCTGGCAAAAGTTACACTGAGAAACATTCACTTAGGAAGTAGCTATACTTGCCTCTGCAAATGAATCTTTGACAACGTAAATGGTGCCATGAATTTATTTTTATTGTACAACAATTTTTTTTTCATTTTCTTAAGTTCAAGTCCTAGTCAAGAGTCCAACTAGCTGAGTCTGTTTTTTTGCAACATGATTTAGCTGCTAGGGAGCAGGGAAAGAGAGCTACCTGCTTGTATCTCTTAGCTGTCTTCTCCCCATCTTTTCTTCCCTCTCCTTTCCCTTTCTCCTTTTGCTGTGTCTTCTTTTCATGTTCCATTT
Source organism: Marmota marmota marmota (assembly GCF_001458135.2). Classification (NCBI taxonomy): domain Eukaryota; kingdom Metazoa; phylum Chordata; class Mammalia; order Rodentia; family Sciuridae; genus Marmota; species Marmota marmota. Next base: position 23,729,006 of record NW_025999968.1, on the reverse strand, counting down.
CACCTGTACCACTAAATCTACTGCACTCTTTCAACCAGGAAAAATGATTTTTTTCTTAATGTTGTTCGTTCAGAAATATGTTCAATTCCAAGATTTTCCTTTCCAAATACCTGTAGTGACTTATAATGTGGAAAACATAAACCAAAAATTGGTGGATTTCTTTTTGTTTTGTCTTTCCTTTCCTGTCACATTTCTTCTCTGAAGCAATGAATAAAAAGCCAATAAAGCAGCTGAGTGTAGTGAGGGATGAAAGGTTGTGAAAAGAAGTAGAAAACAAAGGCATTGGTTAATATTTCCTGTCACAGATATTTTATAGATAAGGAAATAGAAGTTCGAAGAGGATAAATGATATGCTTCAAGTCAAACTAATTAGTTTAAACATAAGTCCATTTTAAAATTAAATATTTGATCTTTTTTAGTCTGTCATTTTCCTTGGTGGTTTACAAAATGAGTAAAATTTGAATTGACACTTGAAATAATGCAATGGTAAAATATGGAGTGCTTTTATTGAAATACCAGTTCCTCTATACAGTGAATACAACCTCAATAAAAATTCCAGCAGATCATTTTGTGGATATTGACAAACAATATTGAAGGAGAAGAGTAGTTGAAGGACTGATAATACCTATTCTAAGACTTAATATAAAGATACAGTATGCAAGACCATGTAGTTGAGGAGAGAAGAAACAAGCAGACCAACAGATCATAGTAGAGTTACAGTCCGTAAATGTTTATTTACACAAACATGGTCAATTGATCTTTGGCTGGGAAGTAAAAGAAATACAATGGAGTAAAGATAGGTTTTGAAATCAAGGTTGCTGATACAAATTGACATCTTCATTAAAAAATTTAGAAATAAATGTAGACAGATAGTTCATTCCTTTTACAAAAAAATCAACCTGAAGTGGATTATAAGTATGAATTTAAAATGAACAACCACAGAACTTGTAGAAAACAATATATTAGAATATAAAGGCAACCTTGTTTAAGTTAGGATTTTCTAAATGCAAAACCAAAAACACTATCCAGAAAGAAAATATAGGTAAGTTGGACTTCATTAAAATTACCAACTGCTATGTAAAAATCACTGCTAAGGGAATGGAAAGACAGCCCCCAGATGAGGAGAATGTTTTGCAAAATAAGTCTTTTAAGAAACTGGTGTTGAAGAAAATATATATATAAAAAAACCTCATACAGGCAACAATAAGAAAGCAAGCAAACAAATTTAAAAAATGAGCAAAAGATTTGAACACATACCTCACTCACCAAAGAAAGTTTACAGATGGTAACACCTGACACTATAACATTTCTAGAAGAAAGCACAGGGGGGAAAACTTCATAGTATTGCTCTTGGCAATGATTTTATGGATATTAATCAAAAACACAGGCAACAAAACCCCAAATAAACAAGTATACTATAAAAATTAAACAGCATCTAAACAACAAGGAAAAAATGGAGTGAAAAGGCACATATACATCCCAAGTTAATGGTTCCAAATGAAAAGTGACCTTCTTTCCCTTCCATGTCCCAGCACTACTTCCAATCACATAAAGCTCTCAGTAGCATTAGTTTAGAAACTTTGCTGAGCTCTCAAAGCTAACACCCACTGGGTCCTTTGATTCCCAAATTATTAATTTTATACAAGACCTTCTCAAGATGGTTTCCTGAACCATCTTTCTTAAGATGGTTCTTTGTTGCTTTACTTCTTTACTGTGATCATTTCAATTTGGCTTCCCAGAACTGCACCAGGACCATCATAAGACATCTCTTTGAAACTTCTCTAGGATTAAATACTGGGAACTAAAGAATTTACCCCACAGTGGTGGTATGCTCTGTAGGTAAAAAAAATTGCTCTAAAAATAATTAGCTTTAGAATGAGTATCTGATGATGATGGCATGGTATCTAAGAGAAGAATACTCATGGGCAGGTGATAACCAAGAACCAATAATGAGAAGTCACATACTGTGCTCAAAAGGAAACAGGTGGGTACTAAAACCATCCAAGTGGAAGAATTATAAATTTGGGTGAGTATGTGTAAACTTAGAAACTGAAAGTCAAATTGTCAACTTTAAGGTAAACTAGCATTTGTATCTCAGGAGGTGAAAATGATAATAACAAAAGAATCAGAAAAGAGGGCATAGGAAAAGTTAGAGAAAATAATTTTCATAAGTTGAAGAGGTAAAAATTCATTGAGAATATACCCTATGGCTCAATCATAATAGGAAAAAATATAAGGGCAAAAATCATTAAAAGACTAGTTCACACACAAGGAATCACTAGTTACTTTGGAGAAATGTGAATGGTTCAGCTATAATTTAAATAAGAATGTCAGGGTTGGCAATAAAATAGGTAGTAAGAATTGAGGCAGTAGTCCCTGCACATATTTTGAATAGTTGCACTGGGGAATATGAGGAAAAAAATATAACTTTGCAATGAGCAGGTATACAGTATTTTAAAATCTCAAACATATTCTTCCTTAAAATATTAACTATGCATCTATCTTCAACTTTATTTTTTCTAGAGACATTGCTATCAGAAACTCTAATATAGAAACATATATAAACCACTTCTCTTACTGTATTATTCTACCCTTAATTATATATTTTATATATTCATGAATATATGTATTTCCCACGGTGACTGAAGATAATAGCTATTGTGTAAAAAGCTGAAAATTTATTTTAATTACTAATGAAAGTTATGAACACTTATAAGGATTTTCAAAGTAGACAAAAGCTGTAATATGTAATTACAAATTGAGTTATCGATGCTCAGACAGCATAACTGATTCAAGGAAATATGGCTCTATGCACACTTCATATTTATGAGAGTTTATTACATCTATTACAGACTAATTAGCATTGCAGTGTAATAGTACAACCTAAGGGGCTGGTTTGCCTTCAGCAGTTTTGAAGGTAATAGAGGTTGAAAGCTTGTCTATTCTGGTAAATAGTCTGCCTCATTCATTCTGTATCTTAATGTAATACATAAAATAAGAATACAATACAGATAAACCTGAGTACTTTGTAATATACAAGATAAAAATGGTCAGAGAGGTTTTAAAAAAGTGTAATCTACTAAGATTTCAGGAGTATTTAATGATATTCTAGTTCATGTGTTTATCAACTGAGGAAGCATATAACTAGAAGAACCAAACTGAACCATTCCTTTCCCATCCTGATGCTGCTACAAGAAAAAGGCGGCCTTTCTCTTGGAATTAACTGCTTACCTAAAAAGTACTTAATTGTGGCGATACTGTTGTGTAATAGTTAAGTGGAGTCACATTGCCTGCTTTCAGATCCTAGCTTCCCTACTTCTTCATTGTATGACTTAGACAAGTTCCTAGATCTCCTTGTACCATAGTGTCCTTAATAATAAAATGGAGTGTGGTCATTGATCCTTTATCATACAGAGTTGTGAGAATTCAGTAACACAATTAGCGAGAGCAATTAGAAAAGAGTAAGTGCTAAGTATTAGCTCTCATTTATAGTGATTGAACTAATGGATATGTAAAAGTAGATTTTAAGTCAGAGTTAAGGGTTAGAGAAATGTTAGTTGTTCTTCATGATAAAAAGTAAGCATTTGTGTATTGATTTGTTGGAGATGACATAAAAAAATAAAAAGAAACGGGAGGTAAGTATTGGCAAAAGAAAGAGGTGGGACAGACAGAAAAAGAGAACAGGTCAAAAACTATGAAACAAGTGGAATTCAAGAGGAGGGGATATATGAGTTACCTTTTCAATTTTATTAAATTATTTTTTAAAGAAAATTATCTACTCAAGAATGTTTTGGTATAAGAAATTCCAAAAACAAAAAGAAAAAAATATTATGATGAGTCCTTATGTACCCATCTTTGTGCTTAAACAGTTGTTCACATGTTCTGTCTCAACTACACATCTGATGTTCTGCCTTCTCCCTAACAGGATGATTTTAAGGCAAATCTCAGCATTATATCATTTTAAGTAACAAAATTTCAGCATATATTTACAAATACGAGGGCCCTTGATATATTCAATTTTTTTCTATTAAGATGCATAATCTCAATTATTATAATTATTATTAAATAAAGTAAGTTGCATAAAAAAGAATTCCTGTGTGTGTGTTTGTGTGTGTGTGTGTGTGTGTGTGTGAGAGAGAGAGAGAGAGAGAGAGAGAGAGATCTATAGGAAGAAGGTTGAAATCCTCTGAAGTAGAAATATCAATGCACTCATCAAGTAGCTATGGCAGGGGTCTATATTGAACCCTTCAGAAAAATAAGTTCAAAACCAGAGGGAAAAGATTTTCTCATTGAAAAATTATGTGTACAGCACTTTCTATGTATCAACCATATATGTAGGCCTTGAGAATCTCTGAATATTTGAAGAGAACCTAAGACATACCAGAATAACTGGAGTAAGGTTTATAGCACATTGTATCCATTTTAGTAGACATAATTTCATAGCATTTGAAAAATAACATTAAACTTGTCTTATAGTTCATCATTCTTTGCACTACTTCAATAAATTTAATATTTCTAACATTGAAAAAAAACAGACTTTAGAAAAAAGTGGGTTATTCAAGTTATGTATCTATTCTTTTTTAAAGGTATTTAGTTTAATTAGTTTTCAATAAAAAACATAGCTATGACTGACTGACCACAGGAATCCAACAAATTTAACAATACTAAGGTTTATTATTCCCTGATCTCAATATTTTTTTTTACTTAACAGCATAGCATGATAGATTAAAAATGCATTTTGGAATCACATAGTTCAATACCTTCTTTAACTCCTTCAGGGCACCCAAATTTTAAGTAAATTTAAATTTTACTTTACCACTTACTACCTCTAGCATGTTGAGTACAATTTCTTTGAATTTATCTTCATTTGTATTTAGAAATGAGAATAATTATACTATTTTTTTCCTTTTTGCTGAACTGGGGAATAGACATTATAATTATGGAGGTGTTTATCACTGTAAATAGAATACAGAGAGTTTTCAAATATCAAAAACTTCTCTTTCCAAGACGTTGACTACTATTTCTGAACATGACTATCACAGTATAATCAGTATTCATTTGATAACCATTTTATAACTTAATTAATATTATAAATAAATATGGAGCATTGCAAAAAGTTTATAAATTTAAAGATTTACAAATGGCAAACTCAGCTTGACTCATTTGTTAAGAGAGTATAAGAAGACAAAAAAAACCTACTGTATTTTGTGTAGCACTAATAAAAATGTCTAGCAGCTAAAGTGTGTGGGGCATATTAATCCTTCTTTATTTTTATGGGTCTGGCCACATTTGGGCCATCATATTTAGCTTTGGGCTCCATATGTACAGAGGCTATGTATCATACCACATATTTCCAAAGGACAATAAGAACAACTTAAGTGTTTGGATATGTTTAATTAATTAAATAAAACTGTAATATGAATGATAGTAGAAATCAGTTTATAATTACTTTATAGATATCACACAGTAAAAAAAGATCTTGCTGTAATAGTTAGATACTATAGGGAGAGACATTGAGTGGAAATATAAAGAAGATTTTCTAATAGTCAAATGCACCCACTATGAAATAGCTTGCTTTTTATACAGTATAGACTGAAGACTACATGGATGACATATCATAGAATTCAAACAATGACAAATAGTAAGATTCTTAATGGCCATTCATCTGATATTGCTCAATTTCAAGATTTTGTTTTCATTATGTTATAAAAGATACATTGAAAAAGTGCTTTAGATAGACTTTATTTGTATTGATACCTCCATTAATATTGGTATGGCCAGTACTAATTAAATTTAAACTTTTCTGTGTTAAAAATTTTAATAAAGCAACTTCCATTTGAAAAAAAACCCTAATAATTTCTTTATTAAGCTATGAGAAAATAATAGCCAATGTGGGGCAAGTGCACGGAGTACTGCATACATGGCATATGTTAAGGCATCTGAGTGGCAAACCACTCCCCTGTGCTAGGTGTGTGAGCAGCAAACTGCTTACCCCATAGGCACAGCCCTGGGTGTGAGGCCATGTGTTGCAGTGCCTGTGCTTCCTCCATGGCCTGCTCCTGGATCAGTTACTTGGCTAGGGCCTCCCTAGCTCCTTCACGAGATACTTTCCCTTCTACCACCTTGTTTATTCTGTCAGTAAACTGTGGCAAGACCTCAGTGGCTGTCTGCCTTAAGACCTGTGTAGAAACTCTACCTCCCCCAGCTGGTAACTTCCTCCAGGCTCTGAGAGCACAGAGCCACACCTGATCAAAATAATTTGGTGGACCTATAGCCTGTACCACAGGGAAAATGTAGATTCCCTCTCCTTGCAAGCATTCGACTGGGAGGTTAACATTTGTGGTGTGGTTATGATCCCCCTGCTATTCACATTCATCATAGAAAAATGCTTTTCACTTCAAAAATGTTGTGGACTCAAGAGCAGCTCTGGCTAGGTCTTTCCAGTCCTGAGGGCAATTAAGTTCAGGACTGAATGATTCAAGCATTTGCTTTGCAAATGGCCCCTTGGGCCCATCCTCTTTCAATGCCTTCTTTAACTCCTTCATGGTACCCAGTGCATGTGGATACCAAGTGGCAGGGTATTGTGGTGTGGGGGCTGTGTTGAATGGGAAGGCTTGTATTTCCTTACCCCACTCTTTATATCGTATCCTACATAGATCTTCAAAAGGATCTCTAGCCTCCTGGAATTGGGCCTGTCTGGTGGCCTGGTCATCTCTAAGCTGTCACAGTCCATTGCCAGCTTTGGAATTGCCTTATAAGGAGGCAGTTGCCATTGACTCAGGGAAGGATATAATCTTTGCCTGTCAGTAGCAGGCACACTTGCACCATTTGTGGCCACCTCTTCTTGCACCATGAAGGCTAGAGGTGCCATTTTATGCCTCTCTCCCTTTGGCACATGTTGTGGTTGCTTGCTTTGAAGTAGATTCTCACCCCCACTTTCCTGTGCCTGCTGCAGTTGCTTGCTTTGAGGTAGATTGTTGCCCCCACTTTTTTCCCCCATTGTCTGTTTTTCACAGCCTCATTTTCCCTCAGAGACATCACTATATGGTAAGGGTCTGTTGCAGGGCCCCCTAAACTTTGCTGAATGGCTGTCACAATAGGAAAAATGTAGTGGTAAAATATAGCCCTATTTCACTTCAGCTCACTGAGCATTAGCCATTATCTTGACCCATATCCTAGGATCAAAAACATCAGCAGCACTTATCCATAGACTGGTATCAACAGTGATATTACATTGTTGTCACAACATCCCAGAACTTGTGGGCTTCTCTCTTAGTCAGGGTTTAAACCTCTAGTATCTAAGAGAGTGTGAAGCACTTGCAGCTGTGAGTTGTCGCAGTCTGGCTGGGCACAAATCACGAGCCACTGAAGCAGGAACAAACTTTATTTTTAAACTGCAGGAAAACACTTCACACAGCTCCCGGGGAATCCTCCCGAACGCCACGAGGCTTTCTAGGAACCCCCAGCCGGAAATATCTCTCTCGGAAATCCCTCCTCCTGCACTTCCCCAACCAATGGGAACTCTCGGGGAATCCCCGGAAATCCCCACGAGAACTCCAAAATAGTGCGAGAACTCAAAAGTTGCGGCAGAGGCGGATAGTAATGCCTCGCCTGTCAATCAATACTGTTGGCAAAATGCCAGGGGCCATACAGACTCGGCCGTGGCTCTCAGCAGTGAGTCTTTGGTGGAACTTGGTACGTTCCCCATTTCCCCTTCTTACCGCTCTGTGAGGAGCAACACCCTGTCTTATAGGCTTACCTCAGGTCCCTGTTCAGGCATCAGCTGCGTGGGCTCTCTCTTGCCCAGTGAGGAGGTTCACAGAACAGGGTAGAGTAAAGTGTGGCTGTAGAGTCACTATTCAAGACCTCCAGAGACCAAGCAGGAAGCAGATCTGATTTTATTGTGTAGTTACCATGTATGTATACTCAGGCAGTAGCTAAGCAGATTACAGGCAGCCACCAATACAATTTCTGGCTAACTGTCCTTGCAGTGACCAATTGAGGAGTGGGCAATGGAGCAAGTGCAGGGACTGTAACATGCAGCCTCACACCAAGGTCTGTGCCTATGGGGTAAGCGGTTGGTTTGCTGCTCACAGCACGGGGGAGTGGTTTGCCACTCAGATGCCCTTAATGTGTGCCATGTATGCAGTACTCCAGGCACTTGTCCCCATGAGCCAAGATATGGAAACAACCTGAATATTCACTTATAGATATATGGATAAAGAAAATATTGTGCATTTATATATCTTTAAGATAGATAATTGTTCAATCTTGATAAGGAGGAGAAAATATTGCTTCTTGTGACAGCATGGAAGAACCTGAAGAGTATGATCTATGTGAAATAACAGGCACAGANAAAAAAAAAAAAAAAATCAAATGGTTGGCAGGAAATGCTCCTTCTGAAATCTGTACAGAAAATTCCCCTGTTTCTTTTTAGCTTCTGGTGACTTGCTGGAAATCTTCAGTGTTTACTTGAAGCAGAATAATTCCTATTTTCACTTTTATTGTCACATACATTCTCCCTGAATGTATTTACCTTCATGTGATGTTAGTCATATTAAAGTAGGGACCTACCATACTCCAGTGGAATTTCACCTTGACTTAAGTAATTTCATGCAATTTCCCCATCTTCATATAAAGTTCACATTATGAGTTACTTGTTGTATGAACTTCAACAGCTCTTTCCTTAGGGTTCAAAACTCAACCCATAACAATCTATCCTGCTATAACTATGCCCCATAATCTTGCCTTCTGGTAAACCTAGGTAACAATTTAGTTAACAGTTTTTCCTTCGTGTGTAAACCATTCTAATTACTGATCATAAATTTTCATTAACTCTGGTCTTACCTAAGATGATAGTATATCCTTGACATCTTCTATTTCTCTAAGAGTTTGTGTCTTGAATTCCATTCTGGTACCAGTTTTTGTTACCTGGAAGCTCATAGAATAAATGGGATGACTACATAACAGACCAAAGTCAAAAACAACTCTGAGAATCTGGCAAAAGTTACACTGAGAAACATTCACTTAGGAAGTAGCTATACTTGCCTCTGCAAATGAATCTTTGACAACGTAAATGGTGCCATGAATTTATTTTTATTGTACAACAATTTTTTTTTCATTTTCTTAAGTTCAAGTCCTAGTCAAGAGTCCAACTAGCTGAGTCTGTTTTTTTGCAACATGATTTAGCTGCTAGGGAGCAGGGAAAGAGAGCTACCTGCTTGTATCTCTTAGCTGTCTTCTCCCCATCTTTTCTTCCCTCTCCTTTCCCTTTCTCCTTTTGCTGTGTCTTCTTTTCATGTTCCATTTCACCTGTACCACTAAATCTACTGCACTCTTTCAACCAGGAAAAATGTAGTGGTAAAATATAGCCCTATTTCACTTCAGCTCACTGAGCATTAGCCATTATCTTGACCCATATCCTAGGATCAAAAACATCAGCAGCACTTATCCATAGACTGGTATCAACAGTGATATTACATTGTTGTCACAACATCCCAGAACTTGTGGGCTTCTCTCTTAGTCAGGGTTTAAACCTCTAGTATCTAAGAGAGTGTGAAGCACTTGCAGCTGTGAGTTGTCGCAGTCTGGCTGGGCACAAATCACGAGCCACTGAAGCAGGAACAAACTTTATTTTTAAACTGCAGGAAAACACTTCACACAGCTCCCGGGGAATCCTCCCGAACGCCACGAGGCTTTCTAGGAACCCCCAGCCGGAAATATCTCTCTCGGAAATCCCTCCTCCTGCACTTCCCCAACCAATGGGAACTCTCGGGGAATCCCCGGAAATCCCCACGAGAACTCCAAAATAGTGCGAGAACTCAAAAGTTGCGGCAGAGGCGGATAGTAATGCCTCGCCTGTCAATCAATACTGTTGGCAAAATGCCAGGGGCCATACAGACTCGGCCGTGGCTCTCAGCAGTGAGTCTTTGGTGGAACTTGGTACGTTCCCCATTTCCCCTTCTTACCGCTCTGTGAGGAGCAACACCCTGTCTTATAGGCTTACCTCAGGTCCCTGTTCAGGCATCAGCTGCGTGGGCTCTCTCTTGCCCAGTGAGGAGGTTCACAGAACAGGGTAGAGTAAAGTGTGGCTGTAGAGTCACTATTCAAGACCTCCAGAGACCAAGCAGGAAGCAGATCTGATTTTATTGTGTAGTTACCATGTATGTATACTCAGGCAGTAGCTAAGCAGATTACAGGCAGCCACCAATACAATTTCTGGCTAACTGTCCTTGCAGTGACCAATTGAGGAGTGGGCAATGGAGCAAGTGCAGGGACTGTAACATGCAGCCTCACACCAAGGTCTGTGCCTATGGGGTAAGCGGTTGGTTTGCTGCTCACAGCACGGGGGAGTGGTTTGCCACTCAGATGCCCTTAATGTGTGCCATGTATGCAGTACTCCAGGCACTTGTCCCCATGAGCCAAGATATGGAAACAACCTGAATATTCACTTATAGATATATGGATAAAGAAAATATTGTGCATTTATATATCTTTAAGATAGATAATTGTTCAATCTTGATAAGGAGGAGAAAATATTGCTTCTTGTGACAGCATGGAAGAACCTGAAGAGTATGATCTATGTGAAATAACAGGCACAGAAATACAAATTTTAGATAAACTCACTTATATAAAGTGGAATCTAAAATGGTCAAACTTGTAAAAGCTCTCTATATGATGGTGGTTACCTGGATCTGGGAAGGTAGAAAATGGTAAAATGTCAAAACTTTTTATGCAAGTTGAATAAGTTATGGATATCTTATATACAACAATATAATTAACAATATTGCATTTTATCTTTCAAATATACTAAGAAAGTAGATGAAGAATTCTCAGCATACATAAAAGTGTGCAAACAGATAAAGAAAATGTCATGTTAAATGAGGGACATGTCAATTAGCTTGTTTGTGATAATTTTATAAAGTGTATGCATATGAAAATATCAAGTTGCATACATGTGTATAATTCCATGATGTATAGTAGTTTTCAGATTGTGCCTGATTCTGAGTTACTCCATTTTATAGAGGGATAGCATGTAAAATGACTCTTCACCTTGTTTGTACAAGGAAGCAACCACCATGTGCCTACCACAATCATAAGGAGATAATTTATTGTGCTAACAAAAATAACCACCTGTGAATTCACCAAATTAATCAGAGGCACATGGATACATGGGTGTATCAAATTCATATCAGAAAAAAAGGCCCCAAAGCTCATCAAACACACTAGACCACCAAACAAAGCAACCCACTCACTCAAGGCCCATAAAAAGAGGAGCCCGCTGACACTGCACATATCATACACTGATCCCTGCCACTCATCATGAGCCATGGCTGGGAGAATGCTCAGCAACAAATTTCCAAATCTCTGCAGCAGAACTTTAGCACAGAAGTTTCTCCTGCCTGTGAAGACCATACAATGGTCTACTCTTAGCTGTCATCTCAAGTTGTCACTCCAAATTTCTTCTCTGAAATTGCTGTCTTTCAGAACCCTGGACTAAAAAAGTTCTTTTCTGATCACCTACAGTGACTCTTTACATTGGTATCTACTCTCTGCTTTTGCTCTCTGTTCAGCTCTCTGAGCCTCTGTGGTTGCCTTAACACTTACTTAGCCTTAGTTTTTCTGCAACATCTCTATGGAAAAATAGAAACTGTGCTGTATTCTGAATGCATGACTCTATTTTGAAGCTGCACTGTCCATGGAGTACTTCTAGGCCATGACTGAATGCAGGTTGGATTCTAAGGTAGCTTATTCCTTCAAAATGTGAGATTTTTTCAGACAAGTGACTTTGTCTCAGGAACTGCTCATTGGCTTGGCCAAAACTTTCTTGGAATCGTGCTATAGCGTGACACTGTTCAACACCATCCTCACTCTCCACCAATCTCTTCTTTTTCTCCTGCACAAAAATCAGACTTGTATCTTCATCTGACCGTTCTTCTTGCTTCGTCTGCCTCCCTCTTTCTTTTGCATTATGAACATTTTTACCTAAAATCTCTTTCAAAGCTAATTCTATCTTTTTTGGAAGGAATATTATGGTTCTGTAAAAATATTGAAATTATTAATGCATATTAATTGTGTGAATTAATGTGACAGTTACAGGCATATATCATGTCTTCTTGATCATGTTCACCTTTCATTTTGCCCTGTCTTAACTTCAAAACTATCTCTTCCCTTCCCTGTCTCCTTTCTCTTTCCTGACTTCTTCCTCCTTCTCTTAAAGACCCTCTTCTATTTTCAAGTTCTTCTTGAATATTTTTATTTATTTACTTCCACATATCAAATAAAACATGCAATATTTGTCTTTCTATTTCTGGGTTATTTTATGTATAAGTACCGCGCGCTAACCGATTGCGCCACTGGAGCTCCTGGGTTATTTTATTTAACATGATGCCTTTCAGTTTCATCCATTTTCTGGAAAATTACATGACTTCATTATTCTTTATGACTGAATCATACTCCTTATTATATATATATAATTCAAAACACTACATGAAAATATTCAGCCATAAATCATATGTCTTATGATTTGAACTAGTTAGCACTTAAATGATGAATATTATTTTAAAAATCTATTCCTTTTATTAAACTAGTTAAAAACCTTAATATATATACACTATATTTTCTTTATCCACTCATCTGTTGTTGTGCTCTTACACTAATTTCATATTGGCAGCATTGTGAATAGTGCATATCTGTGCTGGTCTCTCTATTGTATGCTAGCTTCATTTCTTTTGGATATATACCCAGGAGTGGAAGAGTTGAATATATGATAGTCCTATATTCGGTTTTTCAGGAACCTCCATACTGTGTTCCATAATGGCTTTACTCATGCATACTCTCAATATTGTATAAGGGCTCCTTTTTATCCATTACTCACCACCTTTTTTAAAAAAATTAAATAATAGCCATTCTGGCAGGATGAGATGGAATCTCAGTGTAATTTTGATTTTCATTTCTCTGATGGATAGTAATGTTGAGCTATTTTTCTTATACTTATTATCCATTTGTGCTTCCTATTTTGAGAAGTGTCTGTTCAGCTCCTTTGCCCATTTATTAATTGGGTTACTTTTTGTTCTATTAAGTTTTGAATTTTTTGTAGATTCTGGATATTTTATTCATCAGATGAGTAGCTTTTATCCCATTCTATAAGTTCTCTCTTCACTCTGTTGATTGTTTTCTTTGCTGGGCAAAAGCTTTTTAATTTGGTGTAATCTCATTTGGCAATTGTTGCTTTATTTTCCTGAGTTTTTAAGTTATATGCAGGAAATCATTGTCCATGCTAAAATTTTGGAGTGTCTTTCCTATTTTCTTCTAGACCTTTAGTGTTTCAGGTATTACATTAAGGCTTCTATACCATTCTTGAGCTGATTTTGTATACACAGGGGGAGATTAGGGAATTGTTTAAAGTTTCTACATATGAATATCCAGTTTTCTCAGCACCATTTGCCAAAGAGGCTGTCATTCTGGAGGCTTTGTCACTGGTAAAAATATGTTTTTGTTAACTTGGTCAAGAATGAGTTGTGTATAGATGTATTGGGTTTATTTCTGAGTCTTCAATTGTATTCCATTGTTCATAATATCTTCTTTTATGCCAGTACCATATGTTTATGTTATTATGGTTCTATTGTATATTTTAAAATCAGGTACTGTGATGTCTCCAGCATGATCTTTTGGCTTAGAAATGCTTTGGCTTTTGGGGGTCTTTAGTGTTTCTACATGTATTCTAGGGTTGTTTTTTCTTTTTCTGTGAAAAATACCTTTGAATCTTTTTTCTTTTTTCTTCTTTTTTTTTACTTTGAATCTTTAGGTCTCCTTCAATTTCTTTATTTAGTATTTTACAATTTTTATTGTAAATGTCTTTCGCCTCCTTGGTTGGGTTTGTTCCTAGATTTGTGTGTGTGTGTGTGTGTGTGTGTGTGTGTGACTATTTTAAAATAGGATTGTTTCCATAATTTCTTTCTCACAGAGTTTATTGTTGGCATATCAAAAAGCTGTTGACTTTTGTAAGTTGATTTTTGCTAAAATTTGTTGACATCTATATCTTAGAGGATCATGACTAATGTAGTATTCAACACCATTATACTTTTCCTGGAGCTAATAAAGGAGCACTCTATTTTATAGGACAGACATCTAGAAAACTACCAGAGGTGAGGAAAAAATGTTAGAAAAATTCTTTACTTTGGTTATTATTGCTCTGTAGATTTGGAGAATTAAGAGTCATTAAAGTAAACTGTCCATCTCTTACTCTGGGTATGAGTTATGTTGAGATATTTAGAGTTCCTGTTATGAAGCCTCTGCTCATAATTAATTACTTTGCAATAAATGTTGGAAAAGAAAGAATAAGAAAATTTAATTAGGCTAATAACATAAACAAAATATTGAGTTGCTGGTAGACAAACTGTTTTGTATTATCTTAGGAGAAAATGTAAGTAGTTTATTGATATATTAAATAGATTTTATTTAGAGCCCTGAGTAAGACTTTTAGTGTTACTACAAATTGATAGTTTAATAGAGGTGAGTAGTGAGTAGCCAACACTTTTGAGTTAAGCAATCAATTTTAAAGTTATTAAGGATAAGTTTACTTTCTGAATTAGATTTTTGAGTTATTTAAAAAACACATTCAGTTTCTTCATTGCTTACAATCCTCCACCTAAAATTTCTAAATTCATCCTACTATTCTTCTCCATTCTCTCTGCCAATACCTCACAGTTCTTCATTGCTTCCTGTCTATTTTGTGGAAATAGTCGTCTGGATGCTTTATCTGACACAATTGTGATAAGGAACACTATTTGGAGCCAGATATCTGAGTCTGAATCCTTTGTTGTATTATAATAACTTCATGACTTTAAACAAGTCATTTAAAACTTATAAGTCTAAATTTCTCATCTATTAAAAACACTACATGAAAATATTCATACATAAAGCATATGTCTTATGATTTGAACTAGTTAGTACTTAAATGATGGATATTATTTTAAAAATCTATTCCTTTTATTAAACTAGTTAAAAACCTTAAGTGTTTACTTTTGCTATGAAGCCACTCTTTTTTATTTTATTTTATTTTAGTTTTATTCCCTTGCTAGTTTTTATGCATGTCCTGCAAAAGTACATGTGGAAAACTTAGACCCCAGGGAGGCAGTATCTGAAGGTGCTATGGATCTCTAAGAGGCAGGTTCTCATTGGGGATTATTAGGTTTTTTGGGGGGCATTCCCTCCAAAAGGATTGTGGAACCCTGGTCTTGTCTTCTTTCTCTGATTCTAGGATGGAAATGTAAGCACTCACTTGAACATGCATTCCTGACAAGATGTGTTGCCTTGGCAGAGGTCCAAGCCAATGGGGCCATTCAATTTTGGATTAAACCTCCAGAACCATGAGCCAAAATAAGCCTCTTTACTTTAGAAGAAGTCTATGTTGGGTATTTCATTTTAGTGTGACAAAACTGACTAATAAATTCTTCATAATTGTTTTTTTCCAGTTTTGTATTTGACAGATATTTATTGAGCACCTATTATGTGTCAGAAATGGCTTTTGTTTTTGTTATTGTTGTTCTCAAAATTTACAACCAGATTCAAACTTTAGAAAAGCCTGGATTCTCACTGTATAACAAAAGGGTTTGATTTATGTCTACTACAAAACCTTTCCTTCTCCAACGTACCATTTATTTTAACTTTATTCCCTATAAAGTATTCAATGAATGCCTAATATATCCATGTGCTGTGCAAAATGTTGACAGAAAACATGGCAGATACATTATTGCCCTCAAGTTTCTTATAGGTGATTGAGCAAAACATGTAACTACATATTTAAAAGTTCAGTGTTGAATTTTACATAATAGGAAATAATGTGTTTTTGCACAGACATTCATAATCATTTCTTCTAGCATATGTATAATGCAGAGGATACATACAATAATATGTTGTACATTTCAAAAAGTTAGAGAAGAGATGATTATGAAAATTTTTTCATAAAGAAAGGATAAATGTTTTGGAAGATAACTGTATTTGACCTGATTTAAACATTATACAATTTATACATGTATTGAAACATCATATGACACCTTATATATATGTGAAATGTTTATGTTTTATATATCAGTTTAGAAATTAATCAAAGAAGCAAATAAATCGTTAGCCTAAGTCTGAAATCTGAGGGATGAAAAATGAATCGGGCATGGTTTTCCCGAGGGATTACATTCACTAGCAAATTTATTACAGCAATATTATAAGGTTAGTATAATGTTATTAGTTCCACAAATTATAATTTTGAAGATTATTTAACCTAGGATTTTGCCCAGGTTTACACAGATCACAAGAGATGAACCTGTAATTTGAACCCAAACCATGATTCCAGAATCACAGTCCACCACAATGCTCTGCAGCCTTTCCTTAAATAACTTGGCAATGTAGATGGTACACAAAGCCAAGGAATTTAAAGCAATAACTCAGGGAGAGACTATTAATAGAAATGGTGATATGAAACACAATCAGAGTTATGAATCAAAGAAATGTTACCAGTAAATGTGAATCTGCATTTAGAGAGGGAAAATGGACATCAGAGACACTCGGTGTCACAGAAGGCAAAGGAATAAGAAGTTTCAACTATGAATAATGAAGGTTATTTAGTGTCAAAAGCTAGTGGGAATTGATGAATTATGAAGTTCGTTTTTTTTTTAACAAAGAGGAAATCATTGGTGACTACAGAAAAAGCAGCCTCAGTGAAGTGATAGGAAAGAAAGCCTGTACTTAGAACTGTTCAGTAGGTGAAGACATAGAAATACAAAGATAGAAAAATACATTTTTAGGTTTTAAACAAAAGAGAGAGAAAGGACAGAAGTTAAGCATAAAATGGAATTTAGGAAGGTTTATATGTTTGGTAGAGCTTGCAAAAAAGAGTCAATCATGTTTAGTCTCTGATAGAAAGAAATCATGTGAAGAGAGCAGACATAATTTGTGTGTGTGTGTGAGAGAGAGAGAGGGAGAGAGTGTGTATGTGTATTGCGGGAGACATTTCTTAGGAAAAAGTGTGAAGCCCATTATGGATACAAATGTAGGAAAATTCACAAGTTGGGTATTCAAAACAGAATATATCACTTTTGATAATTTTATATTTCTCTGTGTGGTTAAAGAGAGCTTCATTTTTTGAAAGTGAAGACGTATTTAGAAAGCATTCAGAGAAAGAGAAAGAAAGAACTGAGAATAATAATTCACCTGGTCTTGTTTTCTAGAAGCCATCCACAATCTCTAGTAAGTTGCTATACGAAAACCTCATATAGGCTACTTCTGAAATAAGAGAGCTAGAAAAATATTCAATTACAAATTCAGGCTCAAGAAATCAGTGTTTTCGCATAAATCAAAGGCATTCCTGTATATCAGCGACAAATCCTCTGAAATGGAAATGAGGNAAAAGAAATCAGTGTTTATTACAAATATGGCCCTGCATCTAAATATAAATGCAAAACTTTAATGCATTAGGATAGACTAGAGGTATTCTTTAACCCATTCTGAGAGTTTGTTAAAGATGATGATATTAAACTGAGAGTGACAGGGAGTGGATTTGAAAGTAGAAGGGCATCAACCTCTACAAAGTGGAGTAGCAGGATGAAGGAGTGATCTGCAAACAGTACTAGAGAGAACCAGGAAACCAAGTCCACTTCCTACACCTAAGTGAGGGGGGTGTCAAAAGAAAGAGCAACTTCAAATACGAGAGTGTAGTAATTGAAAAACAGGACCAACAGGGTGTGTGTGTGACTCTGTGTGTGTGTGTGTGTGTGTGTGTGTGTGTGAGAAGAGATTTACTGTGAGGAATTGGCTCATGCAACTGTGGAGACTGAAAAGTTCCAAAACCTGTGGTTGACAAGCTGAAAACCCAGATGATGGTGGTATACATAAGAGAGGGCAAATTGTCCCTTGCTCAGTCTTTTTGTTCTACTTCTATAGATTGGAGTAGGTCCCAGAGAGGGGAAGGCAACCTGATTTGCTTAGTCCTTCACTTCAAACGACACTCTTATCCAGAAACACCTTCACAGACACACCCAGAATAGTGTGTATACAAATTTCTGGCACTTTATGGGCCAGTCAATTTGATCTCTAAAATTATCATCACAAAAGTCAGCAAATGAAGATATGTCTTAGGGGAAATCAATATTTCATCAAGGACAGTAGATTAAGGAAATTTTCAGAGAAGAAATTGGAGTTCAGGGAAACTTATGTTTTATTTTTCTAGTTTTTGAAAAATGGAAATTGTATTAGCTAGCAAATATAAAAATTAATGTTAATTAGGTTTAGGATTTTAAAAAGTTTTAGTCCCTATATTTAGGGTGAAATACTGTAAAGTAGATAGTACTAGCCTGGAAAGATGGTTGTAATACAGAAATAGAGATCAATTGCTCAATACGAAATGTCCCAAAGAGGCCAACATGAGAGAGAAGACACTGCCAGAATGAATTTGAAAATAGCATCTAAGACTGTCCTGGTCACTTTCTGTGAGTATAAGAACAAGAAACCCTAAAAAGAGTGTTACATTTCATAGGATTGAGACTGTATTTAAGATACATGGCTTTGAGTAAATTCCCCATTTTCTCTTAAAGATGATTGCTTTCTTTCCTTAGATATCACGAGTACCTGTACCAAACAAAATTGACTGTATACCTTTAAGTCTTATTTGCTTGTGTTTTTGCACACAGACTTCTAGCAAAAGTTTGAATTGTCTCATACTATATCAAAGAAATTTGAGTTCTTTTGTTTTTAGAGATACATTTTATTGTTATCTTGTCATGAAATTATTTTGGGGGGTACTGAGGGTACTGAACTCAGGGGACCTCAACTGCTGAGCCACATCCCTAGTCCTATTTTGTATTTAGAGACAGAGTCTCATTGAGTTGCTGAGTGCCTCACTGTTGCTGAGGGTGGTTTTGAACTTGCAATCTTCCTGTTTCAGCCTCCTGAACCACTGGGATTATAGGCGTGTGCCACCATGCCTGGCTTCTTGTCATGAAATTTTTATCATGAAGATTATTTTCTGCTATAGAAAAGCCCACTGGGATTTTTTTCAATAAGCATTTCAAGAGTACAAGGTGCCACTTATATGTCAGATGTAGGGTTATTTGAAATACTCTTCTTGCCCTTAAGAAAATAATAATTGTTGGCTACATGAAGTGCTTAAATTTATATGATTGAAATATCATGCATAAATATCATATGATGTGTATTAACTAATATTTATAAAAGTAGGGAAAAGAGTATTGTAAAAGAAAAACATAAAAGGCTGAAAAAATTAAGATTTTTAGTAAGGGGAAATAGTGAATTCATTTCCTTTTGCTGCTATAATAAATTACCAAAATCTTCATGTCTTAAAACAGCACAAATTTCTTTGAGTTTTGGAAGTCAAGAGTTCAAATAGGTCTTACTGTGCTAAAATCAATGTGTCAGAAGAACTCTGTTTGCTTTGGAGGTTTGGGGGTGAATTAATTTTTTGTCTTTTTCAGTTTCTAGAGGCTTCTTGTATTTTTTGGCTTATAGCATCCTTCCATCTTCAAAGCCACTGATGGCTATTCTAGTGTTTCTCACTTTAAGTCACTTGGTCACCAGTGCTTCTGCCTCCAAAACCACATTTCAGGATCCACTGTGGTTAATTTGGCTCCAATAGATAATCCAGAATAATTATAATTACTTTATTCAAAGTCAGCTGATTCACAGCTGTTATCCTTCTGCAAACTTTATAACCCCTGGTAGTAATGTGTCATATTTAGAAGTTCTAGGAATTAGGACATAGAAATCTTTGAGTGGAGCATTATCACCATGGGTGACAAAAATTAGTAAAATTGGAAAAAAGAATGTCTCTGAAGAAAGATGTGTTCACTTTGAGTAATGCATATGTGTTTGAGGTACTGTTGAGAGATGTAAGATTGGAAAGATAGAGTTGGATTTGGTAGTTTAGTAGTTTGGCAGTTGAAGCAACACTAAATTGAGAATGATAAGTCACAATCATTGGTCACCTTTAGGTAAAGTGGGAATGCAGCATGGATGAAATGAGAGTCTAGAGGGGACAGGCTCTGCTTGGGTGGCTGGTCACTAAAGCCCCAAGCAAAAGACAGTGCTGACACTCTGTAAATATTTGTTAGATTGCTCTGCTTACTACATGTATATGGATGTATGTATCTCCTTTTTAGTCCTCATAATTTTTATATATGGTACAGATAGAGACAACTTTAAAATGTTTATGCTAAAAATTGAGGTGATTTATGACCATTGCCAAGTGATTTATCTTTTCCAAACCTCAGTTTTTACATTAGTGAAGTGCAGATAAAATAATAAATAATTCATAGAGCCATTGGGAGACTTTCAAGAAGTTGTACAAACACTTGCACAGCAGCTGCTGCATGGAAAGAACTCAATAAATGCTAACTAGTTTGGTGAATCTGTGCATAAGTCTCATCTTCCACTTGTTATTTTACAAAGTGCACACATATCAAATTTTCTGGCTTAGATTTATTCTTGGAGTTAGTAGTTTCCTGTAGGATCACTTTCATCCTACCTCAATGTGTCATTTACATGTTCTCATTATGTTCCTAATCCAGATGATAATTCATGGTTGTAAAGATAAAAAATGAAGATACTGGGGCTATGGTTGACAGAATTCTAAGATGACTCCCAGGAATTCCTCTCTCCTTGTATCTATAGGCTGGAGTTATTCTCTCTCCTTGAGTGCAGATGTGACTTGCTTCTAGCCAGCAGAACATAGGAAAGGCAATGAGACATAACTCTTTTGAATATATTACACTACTAGCTTTTTTATTGTTATATAACAACTTAACTCAAAATTATAGGCTGAAAACAACACACCTACAGCATCTCTCAAGCTATTATCCAGAAGTCTGGGCAGGTTCAACTTCGTCATTTGCTTAGGATCCTGTAAGGCTAAAATCAAATTGTTGGCCCAGTTGAGGAACCGGTTCCAAGGCTCTGGAAAACAATCCATTCCTAAGGTCACTGTGGCTGTTGGTCATGTCCTTGCAATCATTAGATTGAGGTCTCTGTTTTCCTGCTGCCTGTCAACTGAGATTTTGTTCCTAAATGCTACCCTCCTTCTTTCTTAGGGTCTCATCCACTCTCAAGCCACCAATGTCACACTGAGTCCTTTCTTGTGCTCTCCGTCTCTCTTACTTCTTCTTCTACTATCAGCTAGAGGAGCCTTTGATTTGATGGGGTCTATAAGATTTATATTAGATACACAGAGATAATCTGCTTAAGGTCAACTGTGTCATATAATATAAAATCACAAAAATGAAGTTGCAACATATTCATAGATACTAGGTATTAGAGTATGAAATCACAGGGCCCAGATTTAGAATTCCGTTCAAATTCTGAGTTTATAATTTAGAATCCATCTTATCAGATTGATAAAAGAGAGTCTGTTATTGGCTTGGAAGAAGTAACAGACACTGCTGTGTCTATGGAAGGACCACATAGAGGGGAACTCAAATCACCCTCTACAAGTCTGTCATCTTACACTGAGGACAATCTTCAGGTAATAGCTAGTGGTAAGCAGGAAACATCAGTCCTACAACCAGAACCACAAGAATTCCTCTAACAGTCATGCAGGCTTGGAAGTAGACCCTAAAATTCAGAAAGAAATATAGTCTGTGTGACACCATGTTTTCAATCTTGAGAGACCCTGAGCCAACGACATAGTTAAGGTGTGCACACCATCACCGGATTCGTAGAAGATACATGATAATAATTATGTTTTGTTTTACGCCATTAAGTTGTGGCAACTTGCCACTCAAAAATAGAAAACTGATACATGGTACTTGCCTATAGTTATCCTGATTGAGCAAGTCTGGTGTCAGTATCAGAATTCTGCAGTTTAACAAATAATGGGTGAGTGTGATGCCTAGTCCCTTGATTAGTTTGAGAAACCCTGAATTTATTTCTTACAATTTTCATCTTTCATTAAGATGTAGAAGCTCATCATGCTGATTTTGTGTATGTATCCAGAATTTTTATTCCTTCATTTCCTTTAGGAGAGCATTACTCAGTGAAAGTAGCTTAAAGTCTGTAATAACCTGAGAAAGACCCCAGAGCAAGAGAATCCACAAAATCCATGGCAATCAAGACATAAAACAGCTTGTTTCTTCCAAAGATTGGGTAATTCAATCATCTTCCAGAAGGCCACCAGCAGGAGAATGATAGAAATGACATATTTGCTGTTCATGGGAGAAAAAAAGAATGTAATTGGAAGGAAATAAGACAAGATGTTCACAGATAAAGGAGGAAGTATCTGCTGGTTTAAAAAATTGTGTGCTAGTTTACTCATATGCCAACAATAAATCTATTTTCATCTTTGCAATTCAGGCTTGGTTAGAATTAAATGTGAAGAGCTCTTGCATTTAGCAGGACAGTGGCTTTTTATGTATTTATTTATTTATTTTAATGCCTGGAGATGGATCTATAAAGAATAAAGGTTAGTCAGTTTAGCAGAACAAGAAGCTGTTTATCACTTCACAAACCTAATAACTGATTTCCTAAGAAACAGTACTGAGCATCAGGGTTGCAATTATGACTGCAGCACATACATTCTGGCATTTAGGAACAAATTCGATTTTGCGATTAGTAAGCAAACTGCCTGGCCTGTGCTTATTGGACTATATATTTTTAAAGTAGCTTTGGTGCTTTGGTCTGTAAAGTCTTTTACTGGCTATATTAATCACAATTTCTTATACAAAGTATATTTTGACATGACTGAAGAATCAATAAAGGTAATTCTGCACTGAGGGCAATGCTTAGTGCAATGTTTATACTCAATTTGTTAAATCATTGCATTTGGGGGTAAGGAGGATGAACTACCAAATTTGAATGTTCATCTAAATATATGTAGTAGAAATTTTCTATTTGTCAGTGACCTTTGAAACATCGAAGTACTTCTTTAAAAACAAAAGTTTCACAGTTGATGAAAAAGTAGTGAAAAGAAACATGTTCACAGCTTTTGGAGGGTAAAGAGAAGAAAACTGATTGAGAAATAATATTTTACTAAATATAACTGAATTTTTTTTATTGAGATGTACTTGTACTATTTATAACATGCATCTGAATGGCATTTAAGCTTATGTCAAACAAGAGCCTAAAAACCTTACTGTGACTCTCTAAGTGCTAAGGGTTGGCAAACTAAAGCCTGTGGGCCAATCAATTCTGCAATCTGTTTTTATGTAAGCCAGTTTTATGAGAATGTGGGTTTTTTGTTTTGTTTTTGTCTTTTGCTGTTTTTGTTTTGTTTTTGCACTTTTATAGGATTAAAACAGAATATGTAGCAGAAACTCCTAAAATTCGGTCCTTTGCGGAAAAAATAGTTTGCTGACCTCTGTTCTAGTAATAAGTAGGGCAATTTGCAGAGAACTACATGTTTGGATGTATATACAGTATACAGATTACTGGCAAAATTTCCATAACAAAGAATCAAAAAACTAGGTGACATAAAAATCAATTTTGTTGTTGTTATTGTTTTACAGTTTACAGGCTAGAAGTCCAAAACGGAGGTGTCAGCAAGAGTGTATCTTTAGAGATCATGAAGATCTGTTTTCAGCCTTTCTCCTTGCCTTAAAGCTGGCTATCTTCTCCCCATGTCTCCCACTTTATCTTCCATCTGTATGTTTCTCTGTGTCCATTTTTTTTTGTAAAGATACCAGTCATCTTGAATAAGGGAATGCCCTAATGAACTCATTTTATCTTAATTATCTTAATTTGAAAATATTGTAGTTTCAAATAACATAATAATGTCACATTCTGAGGTACATTATCTAAGTAGAAGCCAAAGAAGAACCACATTGAAATGATTGTGCTAAGTTGGCTGGTCTTCTTCTTGTGCTCTGGTTTAACCAGAGGGATATATATTAACCTTTCTCTAGTTAAGTTTATAGAGCCACAGGTGTCTCAACAATTTGTGAAAAGTAGTATATTAAATTATATAACTCAGATTACTGTTTTGAGAAAGGTCAAAAGTCCATGTCACTTTGTAGACATAAGACTTTCTTTTCCGCCTAAGCAAAGGCCTTTTCTACATTTATATAAACATATGTTTATTCATGAGTCCTCCTTTCTTGTATAAAAAATAAAAACCTAAAAACTTGTTTTATTAATGAACCAATATAGTCCTCTTACTTTAAGTAGATATAGGCCTCTTCTCAATGTATTCTGCAAGAATTTTAGATTCAAGTACTTTTTCAATTCATTCATTTACAAAACTTCATGACTGTCATGTGGAAATAAAGTAGAAATTCAACTGTTTTTAAAACAAAAAATGTTGTTTTACTTATTGAATTGATTTGTTTAATGTTAATAGTATCACATGCAACCTGACTTTAGATTTTTTTGTAACAGATTTGCATATAGTGATTTATTCTAATAATTAATAAGAACAATTAATGGTCAGACAATCAAGATAATGGGCCTCAATAAGTTTCTTTTTCAAGACTAAAGACCAATCCATGAAGTTATTAACCTGAAGAAACATTATAATGTTTCAGCCAATTCCTTTGTCCTAGAGTAGATAGAAAATGGAAGATGAGGGCAATCCCAAATGGAAGTTCAACTTAAGGACTAAAGGATGTCACCAATCAGAAGGCTATGGACCAAGCCAATAGCCTTAGTACTTTTCCAGTGCCTGTTTAACATGGCTTTTAATCAATGCTCATACCTAGAGGCTATATAAGTCCCTAGACTAAAACATTTAATTGGAACAACTTGCCATCACTTCCTTTCTTCCCCTGCAGCAGTTGTATCTCTTTTCTTCTCACTTAAATAAATTCTACTCTATTCGCTCTTGCTTTCTGTTATTGTCCATAGATTTTATTCTTCAAATTTGCTAGGTAAATACCCAGAAAGAGACTGTCAAATCAGAATCCAGTGTCATTTCAAACTCTGGTTTCAATCACTGTGTCTTTTTAACAATCAGGTAGGTATTCAACACCATGAGACAAAGAAAGAAGTGCATAAAATATTTCGTTTTAAATTCTAAATCTAGACACTCTACCTGTGGAACTCCAGAACAGTGGAAACCCGTCTTCCTTGTAGATTCTGGTTGAAGCTCAGTAGAGAATTGAAGCAGAGGAAAATGAGTCTTTTCCCTGGGGCATTGTGCACATCACACTATCTATAACATTTCCCAGAGTCCCAGAAAAACTCATACCAGAGAATGGAATTACAAGAATTTTCCATTTGAGGTAGGCTGCCTAATGCACAACATGATTCCTGTAACACCCAACAGCAACCTATAGAAGCCCCTGGAAGTTTCAACATGCTCAGTTTGGAGAATAAAATGGTGAATTTTCTATACACTCTGGAACTCTCAAAAGTGGAGATTTTAAGGCATAAGGACTATTCTGATATTGTGTACAGTTTGGATCTGTAAGACAGAAATTGCTTCTCCACACATGGCCAGGCATATGAATTAATACAGCAAATAAAATACATATTTTTGTAAACTGGTAACATTCCACACATACATCATAAATTTTAATTTTGTTACATGGAAAGAGACTGGAGACTTGTGTTTTAAACATACATTTACTTCTTATTAAAACTACTGTTGGTCTAACACACTTTAGGAATGGTGCATCCAACAAACTCCACCTCAGGGTGGGCAGTTCCAGATGCATAGTTGCCTACTGGCCATGGTTCAGAAGCTTCTCTAAAAGAGAATCTAATAATATGTCAAAAGCTGATTCTTAAAAGCACACAAATCTAAGCAAAGAACATATGAGAGCTTACTTCAGAATGATTGTCCCTCTTAAATTTGCCTAAAACTCTACATTGCATCTTCTCTCAATGATATCATAATGTCTGCTGCATTTTATGGTTCACATTGTAAGGTTACTAGTAATGAAACCTAAATTTTCTATAGAACCCTTTTAACTCCAGGTCCATCAGAGCTGGTAGACCTGTGTCACTGTGTGCAAAATCTAGAGCAATATTCCTATGTATGGACAATTTTGTCTCAATGACTCAAGGAGACTTGCTAACTCCGTGCTTCTTCCTTTTAATAGGTGACAGTATAATACAAGATAGTAAAATTTTTCTTTTATGTTGGAGGCAACATCCTTAGGTTCTCTGTCCACTGTATCCATAATGTCCTTACTTGAAGTGGCAGTTCCTGAAACTTCATAAGTTATATATTTCTTCCACTACAACATGTGTGCTTTATCAAAGCCTCCACAGCCACCTCTTGTTCATCCTGTTCGATCAAGATGATGTCATTGATGTAATGGATCTGTGTAATCTTGTGGGGAATATCCTGGTAGTCAATATTTCTTTAGACTGTCTTATAACACAGAGAGTTAACATAGATCTGTGCACTATTATAAACAAATACTATCATCTGTTCTATGTGAATATGAACTGTTTTTTAATGTTTTTTTTAATTAATCAGAATGAAGAAGAGTGCATTCAAATAATCTATGACTGCATACCAGGCATTATTAATCTGTCTTAACTCCATTGTGTCTGGCACAGCAACTGATACTGTGACAACTAATTAGTTAATTTTCAGTCTGTTAACCAGTCATTAACAGATTCTTCATGGGCCAGT
This sequence comes from Marmota marmota marmota, assembly GCF_001458135.2. Taxonomy (NCBI): domain Eukaryota; kingdom Metazoa; phylum Chordata; class Mammalia; order Rodentia; family Sciuridae; genus Marmota; species Marmota marmota. Next base: position 23,702,428 of record NW_025999968.1, on the reverse strand, counting down.
ATGGCAGATTTACAGGGTATAATAGAAACTACCATGTCTAAATTCTTTTAGGACTTTAATGGTAGTATCAATCTGTTCCACACCCTTTTGGATACAATATTGGCTTTTATTTAATATCTTGAACAGTGGGAAGCAATTTCAGATGTTTCCATTTGACCTTTCCCACTGTTCTAGATGTTACCCTCCAGGTCAATATACATTGGTGGAGTTACTTCAGCTTTGAAGTATAGTGCATTTAGATATTGAGTAAATGACCACTGCATGGGTCTACAGTTTCAATGGCATCACTATGATTTGTACTTTACCTATAACTTTATTTATCACATGGTGGTCATTAGCCCCCTATTCTAAAAGGGTACCACTATGATGCTTTGGGCTGCTAGTTACCAGTATCAAAACCTCTTTCAATAGTACTCAAAGTACCTGTGTATTACCTTTCAACAATGCAGTCAAATCAAGTAAATGGTATTGGATTCCTTTGAGAAAGGACTAGATTTGAAATAACCAAATCACATTTTATACTTGTCACAGTTTTGTAGAGTTCTTTCTCTAAGAATGGACTAACTTCAGTCAATGGCCATCAGATATGAAAATTGTCTTAGATTTGGAAAATTCACAATAAATCAGGGTTTCCTCTTTTCCATTTTTTTTAACTTTTTCTTTCTTTCTTTTTCTTTTTTCTTTTTGTACTGGATTTTAATCAGCACATTTGTTGGCTGTTTACCTAGTTCATTCCTGGAGATACTACAATGATTATTAGACATCTTCCAAATTTCCTGTAGGTCAAGCATTTTGAATATTCCTCTTGTCTTGCTATTGTGGTAATTAGTGTCTTCTGACTTAGACCAGCTAAGCTCTGCATCCTGGTCCAAATAGTGCGTGCATAATAATGCGGCCAGCTCTGTGTTTGCCTTTCCTTCCTTTGGCCCTTGTTCACAGAGTAAAACATTCTGAACTTATTAGTGATTCTTGTCCTTCTTGCACCACAGCACTTATAATGGTCTTATTGGGAACAGTTCCTAAGTGGGGCCTTGTTCAGGAGGTATCTCGTAAATGTCTTATAGCATAGAGAAAATGCCAGTTCTTATTACAGGAGGATGGGTAATCTGTTCTGAGTGTTTGATGACATCTGTTGAGTCAATATCTTCAGGAACATTCATCCAGATGTCCCTATCCCACGTCTAGAGTCCTGATTTTAGCAAAATAGTTCTACTTTGGCTAAGAGTCATTCTGCTACTCTTTCAGGTCTTCAGTTTCTTGCTATGCTATGTCTTATATGGCTATTTACTTCTTATCAATAGTTCTCAGTTACTCATTCTCTCTCTGCAGATCATTAATACAAATTAGTAATAATTAGTCAATTACACTGTAATTGTGTGTGTGGTTTTCTCATATGCCTGCATTGTTGTATCTACAATGATTACTCTCCACTTGGACAATCTCTTCCACTGGGAGATTTTCTAGGTAACCACTTGTATTGTCTTGTGCAAGGAACTACTGTGCTCCACTTATATTCTTGGCCCATTGTGAAGTGAACAAACTAATCATAAATCTACATTTTATTTTCTGTTCTTTCAATACCACTAGTGTTAGTTTGGGTTCTCTTAGAAGCAGATGGTAAGATAATATTACACATCTAGAGATTCATTTGGAGAAAATGCCTGGGAAGAAAAATAGGATTGAGCTAGAGGAAGTGGGAGATGCTGAGTGATGGCAACAGAGTAAAATGCAGATCTGACCCCACAAAGGTGAGAGGAGAGCTGTGTAGGAAGAGTCTCAGACCACAGTACATTACTAGGAAATTTTTGACCAGTCTCAGAAAGAGTCCTGGAGTCAAAAATCACCTGAGAAAACCATCCCACTTCTCATAGGAATGGATCTGTTTTAATATCCTAGACACACTCAATAATTTGCTAGGAGCAGCTGTGGAAAACATGGCCTCCGTACAATTGCAATGGAGCCAGAGTGCCCCAGCTGAGGCTGTCTTTCAATTATGTTCCCCACAGCAGGAGATCTGAGTGACCTATTTTCATGACTATGACATATACTTAAGAAAAAAATATATCCCCCCAAAATAAAATTCCTTGAAAAGTACAGAAAAATGTCAAATATATAAAATACACTTCATATTGCTTAAATTGAGCATTATATTTTATGCACATAGTATGATATTTGCTATATCTGTGATCCTGGAAGTTCCTGCTGATTTTCTTAACATGCGAAAGAAACTTTGAATGGCACTCTAGTGCATCAATTGAAACATTTTGCCTTGGATTTGAAAACTTAAAATGACATTTAGGTGAGGGACAGGATTAGAAATTTTATACTGATAGGTGAAGGTCAAACACTGTTCCAGGGTGAGCTTCTCAAGTGGAGTTCACTTTATTATCTAATTTCCATACGGTTGTAAACATGTCTCTAAGTGTAAAATATTAACAGCAGTAAAATCATAATGATCAAAGAAGAGACTATTTCTTTGCTTCTTGCTATCTCTGACTTTGGTTCCTTGTGATCCTCCTTTTCTTCTTTCTTTATGTCTATATACATCTCTGTTTCTCATTAAAAAATAATGTTTCCATCTTCATGTTAGCTGCATTCTTAGTCTCTCTCTTCTTTTCTCATATTCCTTTATTTTTTCTCTTCTTCTAGATATTGGTGGTTGGACCATAATACAGTGATCACAAGCAGAAAAATAAGGGGAGGGTTCTGGCAAACTTGCCTAAAAATAAATAATCTATCAGCAAGGTTGAAGGAGAACTGGTAATCATAGATGAATTAAATCTAATAAATTCTATTTCAGAGAGTAATATAGAGAGAACTAGTAAGCATTAAGGTAGTCTCGATATAAATCAGGTTTTAATTAGTTTTCTTGTATTTTCTGGGAGTTTTTAATATTCTCCTATCACTAATTTCTTCTAAAGTATATTTCTGCTCAGATTGAACCAATACAAGTAAGTTTACTGCTAAGTTATTTTTAATTAGCAGAGTAGGTCAAGTTGTATAACACTATATAGAGTAATGCAAATATTTGTATGCTATCTCACAATTTCATTGCAAACCACTGAAAAAAATAAAATTTGAAGTAGGTACAATATTTTAAGCATGTTTTGAAGTGCACTGATCATATTTCAAAAAGATAAAATCTAAAGAACATTGATAGTTCATAGCCTAAACTTTCAAAATTAATATTTTGATAGATCTTATCAACTAGCTTTTCATTTTTTTATTAAACTCTGAGAACCTATTGATAATTTCAATAGCTTTTATGAACTCCTTCCCCTCTCCATATACAACAAAAAGAACCCCTAAAATCAAATAACTTTGTAATATTAAATTGGTTCTTACTCAATTTTTTAGTCTATAAAGCTATAAAATGTCTACCTCAGACCATTCACATGCAAAGAATTGCAGAAAACTACATTTATTTATTGTACTCGAATTCAATGTAGGCCACTATTGAATTGATTGAGAGTAGAAATTATTTTTTTATCAGTAACAGCCCTCCACCCCTTCCCCAAGTTTTATATCTCCAGGGGCAAGTGAAATTAATATATATCTGTTTTTTTTCTTTTTCTTTTTGAGATTTAAGTTCTGAGCATAGTAAAATATGAAGCTCAGCACCTCAGGCTAAACTCATCTCCTGAGGGAAGGGCAACATCTCATCTCTGCTCAAGAATTCGCTACTGAGTCTTATATCCTTTTGGGGCCAATGGGAACTCAGCTAAACTCTGCAGCTTTGGTTGTAAATTCTCATTCTGTGTCAATCTGTCTTGATGTTGCTATTGCTGCTACTGATAGTTCTGCCTTCTAAATTTTGTACCAATAGCCATGCCAATTTCTGCCAAGCCTAAAATTCAAAATCGCACTTTTATAGTTTCTTTTATTTGAGTTTTAACTCCCCTGGTATTGTTTTAGAGGTAACTTTAGAATTTTCTGTTTTTTAAAAAAATATCCTATATCAAATGCAATGTAGTTTCAGATCTGAATAATTTCTAAGTAGTACTCAGTGAATTCAAATAATGTGTGAGGAGATAATTCAAATCAAATTTTGAAAGTGCCATACATATTTTTAAACTATTTAAATTTGTGGAAGTTATTTTAGAAACTGTTTAGTTTCTACCAATGTTCTTCATTTATTGACTATTTGAATGTAATATGACATTAGTTTCTGCTTAATTAAAATTGAGTGTTAAAATTGTTGACATGAAGATTTAGAGATTTGTTTTAAAATAAAAAGTGGAATCTGGCATAGAGGGATTTATAGCTTGCAAAAATCTGATATCCTGAGCCATGGAATGTGAAAGATACATCATTACATTTGTTGGCTAAGCAGATTACTAGTGATGATTGTGTGAGAACAGAATAATAATTACAGCAATACTATTAAGTAGATATATAATACACAAGGCTAAAATATAAAATGGTGAATTTGGGCCATCTTTAATTTGATAAAATGAATGTCAAGTTTTGAAACTATTACCATGTGTGGGGGGAATGATGTAAACTAATAAATACTTTTTTTAGAAGTGACATTTTAATATTAGATTGCTTATTTGGGTTATTCATTTTGATGTGACTCAGCTCCACAGTGATAGGTTTGTGAGCCTTTGAAAAAGCTCAGCAGTCTTTTAAATGCCAAGGATTATTTATTAAATTACCCTCCCATCCTGATTACAGGTTCATAAATCTCGCCTGAGACTCTTGTCTTTCCACATTTGCTATTTGACATTCTCACTCCTCCTTTACTTCGTGCATTTAGCAGCATGTCTCACTCAGGGTAAGGTTATCTGATTCTTCAATTTTACGATTGTCTTAGACATTACTTATTTTAATTACATCAATTCAGAAATGTTTTGTAAAGGAAATACCAAACCAGTGGGAAAAACTTATTGAAAGTAATGTTTCATGACATTTTTTTTTTGCAAGGTAGGCAGGACTATAAATGAGATAATTTATGTGGAAGATAATCTAATATGGTTAGTGCAATAGTTTAGATATTAGTTTATGTGTTGAAATGTATTTCCCACATTGCAAGGCATTAAGGGGTAGAAACTTTATCTGACTAGTGTTCAGGTTAAAAGTGAGGTCTTTGGGATGATTGCAACTAGATGAGTTCATTAAAAGTGGGACCTATATGGTTGAATATGGGTGAATTTGTAAGAGAAGGGAGGAGACACCATAAGGGACACACATGTAACACTCCCTCTCTCTTGCCATGTCCTGCCCTCTGTTAACAAGAAGGCCATCACCATCACAGGCCCTTGCCCTTAGACCTGCAGAACTGTGAGCTACAGTAAACTCCATTTCTTAAGATCTTACCCAGTCTGTAAAATTGTTTTGGAACAGGAAATGGACACTTAAGCATTTTTATCTTTTGTAGCATTCGTAAATATCACTATATGTAGTGGTGTGTGGGTAAATGTTGAACAACCACCTCTTGAAAGAGAATAATTTGTAATGTTTGCTGCTTTTTGTGGTATACACCCTTCCATGGAAGTTGATATCAAGCTCCCAAAATGGATTCACTTAATGAAGGCTTGGGGACAGATTTTCACGATCAGCTCTTGGGAGAGGGCAAGTTGGCTTCTGCACACCACTGCCTGTCTAGCAAAAGCTATCATTGCCTTTCTGTGTTCTCTATCACCCTATCATTTTATTACATCCTGTTCCAATTCTCAACTACTAATCTCTGCATCGCTGTGCCTGAGGGTCATCTATGGACGTGGGTTGCTTTCTGCCTGAGCCAGAAGCACCAAGAATTTAAACAGTAACTGTCAGTAATGGATGCATGAATTTGCCATCTCCCTGAGCTCTCTGATGGGCAAATCTGTGGTCTATGTTCTAAACTAGTTCACATTGCCCTAGAAAGTTTAGATTCCAGTAGTCCACTATGGTGAGTTTCAGGTTAATAAATCCTAAATGATTCTCCTCCCTTCCCTTTGTTGCTTTTCTACAAATTGACAGGTGTTTCTTGGGATCACCTACTAAAAAACAACTACTTGAATTGAATCTTGTGTCAATATCCACTTATAATGTAGATTAAACCACCACAAACTCTGTTCACTTTCATTTTCACCTTTTGTCAGGGTCTTTTGAATATAAATGTCTGGTCAAATTTCTATATTTATTCAGGATTTCCCATCGTTACTTTGAGCTCAACATGATCTCAAATTCTGTCATATTTCTTTTCTTACAGTATCTGAGACAGGTGCTGCAGGTACTTCTTGCCCAGCTAAAAAATTATTGTCTCAGCACTGATCTTCCATTACACATTTTGTAACAAGATATTCTTAACTACCATTTGTGACCTACTTGCAAATCTGAATAAGAGAGGTACTGATTATTTTTAATTATTTTTGGAAGAAATGTGAAGACCTGAGAATGAGCAAAGGATTATATCTGGAAGGAGGACGGGCAAAGAATAGAGCAAGAAATATGGTCACATTGTGCTAAGATGAACTGAATTATATTTTAATAATTATTTTATCTTATTTTTATTATCACTCATCAGTTATATATATTAATTCAGTTCAGTCAGATACTTCCACACATGAATGCAGCATGCACTGATCAAATCCAACCTCTCTTTATCCACTCCCTCCAATGCATCCTTCCCAGTCTCTATTAATTACTAATCTGCATTCAGATCAACTATTTTTTAGTTTTTACATATTGAGAAAGAATGCAAAGTATTTGTCTTTCTGTATTTTTGAGATGTTTATAGATACAATCTTCATATTCATATCCTTGCTTCCTGTTTGACAATATTTTCTCTGAAGTAGTCACAAACATGAATTTGTTCCTTTTGTTGTTATTTTGTTGCTCAAGATATTTTGGTTATTGTTTGCTTTTTACATCAAACCTAGGCAACAAAGTATATCAATATCACATAGATTTTTTGTTTTTTCAATCTTGAAACTAAAACTAAATGTTCACCACAGAACTGAAAAGATCCGCCAGAATTAAATCATATGAAATGATTGACTTGTAAACACAAAACAAAACAAAAACTCACCTATCCCTGTGCTTATCAATAATGATAGTTAGTTACCCTCTCTATAAGTGGGATGTAAGCAACACTGGAATATAAACAAAAATGCAAAAAAGAATACACCAGAAGAAGAAGAAGAAGAAGAAGAAGAAGAAGAAGAAGAAGAAGAAGAAGAAGAAGAAGAAGAAGAAGAAGAAGAAGAAGAAGAAGAAGAAGAAGAAGAAGAAGAAGAAGAAGAAGAAGAAGAGGAGGAGGAGGAAGAGGAAGAAGAAGAAGGGGAGGGGGAGGGGGAGGGGGAGGAGGAGGAGGAGCTGTAGGTATCCTCCTTCTTGTGAGGTGCACCCTATTACATTATGATAAAAAAGAAGCTGTCTATGTGATGTGTTTAGAGTGTTGGCTGAGGATTGACTTGATTTTCCTCATGTCTGTTAAAGCAGTCCTACAGTAAGTAGGAGTGACAAGAAGTAAAAGGTATAGTGCAACTTCCCAGAATGGTTTCAGTGTTGTTCCTAAGATTAAGATAAATTCTACATCTACTCAGGTACCTGAATGGCACCATGAAATCATTTTACTGGTACTTAAATTAAGTTTTTTTTCAAGGACACTAGGAAATATGTACATTTGTGAGATCAAAATTGAATCTTAAAATGCTGCCTGTCAAGACACAATTTGCTGTGGCTGTTATCACATGCTAGCTGCTCTCATTATAGATGATATTAGAGAAGTATTTTAGGGAAGGTTTCAAGAACATTTAAGTTACATAGAGGGAGAGCTATGTATGTCTCTTTGAGAAACCATATTTAATTAGTAAATACTGGACTGAATGAGAAATTGGTGAATAAATATGTCAATGAGTCAGGCACCATATGCATTAACCATATTTTTAACTGCCAAATAAGAAAGTCACTGAATGCTGTCATGTTTTATTCCTCTGGCAATAATATTTTAAAAAGGACAATACCCAAGATAAAATATTGTTGAAACCAGGGCCTTATAATTGAAAGAGGGTAACAGAAAAATAACATTCTATCAGAGAATTTTTAATTGTTTATTTTTCAAAATTTTGAAGAATACTGCTTTTTATAGTTATTTCAGTTGAATTTAAATGCCATTTTATCATTAAATGTTTGTAGAGACTTACCAAACATAGACTTTTGAAATAGACTTTTGATTTTGATTTATATTCTTCTTTGGTCACCTATTTATGAATGATGATGAAACTGTTATCATTGTTTCTTATAAAACTGTTCATTTTTGTGACTATAATTATGGTTAATTATCAAAAGGAAGTAGCATATAATTCATTAATGAATGAGATCATTAAAAATAAAATATGTTTTCCTATGTGGAGTTGAATAACTAATTATAATTTTGTAATACTGGATAGCTTTTGGTTTTTTTAATTGTCATTCCATGTCTAAATTCAAATATATTTTAGAAGATTTTTTTTAAGTTTGGCATAATGATAAATGTTTCCGAAAATAGGAAAAAAAAACATGTTAAATAAAAATCCAAGCATAGGATGGTTCATATTTTGGATCCCTCAACTGAAAACAGATGTTCAACACTTTGGAAATATCTAAAAAAGCAAAATAAACATTAATATATTTGTACACTGGTTACAATAGTTTAGGCAGCATTTAATTGGGCATTTTCTTCCTTTCCAGTTTCCATATTTCCTTACTTTGTCCCACAACTATCCCTTTACACTTTTTTCTAGATGCCTGTTAACCTGTTTTGTCAATTTACTTTGTTCTCTTCCAATAGAACTATTCTTTCTTTAAAGAAATGTGTCATTTGGCTATTTGGAGTCATTTCCAAATGTCTCTACCACAATTTTACATTGCTGGTAGAAATTTTATTTCCAAATGCATTCAAATCCATCTCTGATTAGTCAAGTTCAGGGTGTTACAGGGGTCTCACTTGAAAGAAAAAGCCATATAAACAATCCCCTAGCTACTATTTTATTTTCATCAAACCAACATTTGTACCTTAACCAACCATGAGGAAAGAACACTGAGGAGTCATGGAAAGTGGATTACACTCCTGCAAACTCTAAAGGTCTTTTACACAAAAAATAATAAAAAGCTGATTTTCACATCTAATGAAGGCACAAAAACCCATGGGTTTAGATTAATTCTTGAGAGTTTTGAGATTTAGTTATGTATACTATATACTTGGGAAAGCCTCTTAATGAGACAGAATTCACAAATGTATTCTTCTTTTCTCTTCGAGCTTTCCCTTCTAATTGTTTAGTATTTTTTTTTCTCTCTTGCTCATTTCTAAAACTTCTTACCAAGCAGCCATTAACTAGATATTTGCTAGTACAGCTCCTGTTCAAATACTTTCTCTCTTTAAACAAGTTTCTTGCCAACCTTTTTGTCATCGTTGTATTTATGTTTCTTCTTCTTTTTGTCCTGCCTGCTTTATAGCCATAGAAACTTGGAAGGGTCATAGTTTATGTCCAGTTTTCGCCTTCCATTTCTCTTTTACAAAATTTCATTTCTTTGAACTCATTCTACAGGACATTTCTGTCTTGAAAATGAGACAGACTGTGTTAAGCACTGTTCATTACTACTGTATTCTTCTGTTTTGCCATTGTAAGATATGCTGAATGCCATGTTCAATTGTGGATGTGTCAACACAAAAAGAGATAGTTTAAGGCCTCTTTTCATTTCCTTTCCATTGTACTTTGAAGTATTTCACATTTTGAAATTCTTTTCAATTGATGAAAGAAAATTAAAAGCCTGTATCTTTTTTCTCTTTCAGCAAAACAGAGCAGTAACTTTTCATTTAACTATCTTCTTTTATTAAAAAAAGAAAAAAAAACAACTAAAAATAAAAACAAGTTTTTTTGGTATTGTGTGTTAAGGACCAAACAAACATGATACAATGCCTTCTATTATCTTGGGAAATTGGCTGAACTGCATTCAAAGGCTTTCTTCCAAGTGTTTCAAATCCATTTCTTTGATTTTTGTATAGACATTTGTTTGGCCAAGCAGGTGTTTGAATCACAGAGGATATATTTTTTCCCATCAGAAGTGACCCTTGATGTCTTCAGTACTACTGTGTATCTTTACGTGTCTGTCTGTCTGTGCAGCCCTATAGAGACCTGCTTTGTGGGACCACAAGTGTTTGAAACAAAGAAGACTGGTTCTACCTCTGGAGTCTTGCCAGGAACCTTAAAGGAACCGCATATTCAGGCAAAACATAATCCATTGGGAAGGTGCTTAGAGAATATTTACAGCAAGCAGAATCTTATCAAATAATGTGACTTGTAGCTTAGAAGTAATACAGTAGCACAAAATAAATGGAAAGAAAGGATTGAAACATGATGCTGGCAATATATTTTAGGGTTATCACACATGAAATGAATCTGAGCACACTCATTACTACCTTCAAAATCATCCTAATTTTGGATGGGAATTGATGTGGTGAACAAAACTCAGAACTTTTGAGAATTTCAGAATAATAAATAATATGTAAATCACAAGAGTAAAAAAATAAGATGAAATCTGGCATACTGTGAGCATCATTTGATGGATGAGGAAAGGGATGGTTGAGAATCTCCTGGAAATCCCAGAAGGTGTGGTGGAGAATGTCCTGACTGTCAGGCAGATGAGATTCTGACAGTATCTAGCTATACAGTTTTGGTCAAGTTTCTTAACCTCTGTTAGCCTCAGTTTCCTCAACTGTAAGATCAACCTGAGGTAGAACTATGTATATTTTGTTCTGAATTGGAAATTAAAAATGAGAAGGAACTGTGTGAAAGGCTTGAGATTGAACATCTATGAACATCAATGATCCTGTTGGTTGAGATAAAGAACTCAGACGTAAGACCAAGTCTGAAGTGGAAATATTTTGTTATGCTACCATCTTGTATTTGTGGTGCTGTTGGGTCATCTAAAGAAATAAAATCAGTAATTGATCATAGAATTCAAGAACTCAGAGTAATGTTCAGGGCTAGACATAAATATTTAAGCCATTATATTAGTAGTTACTGAAGCAATGGAGAGGAGAAGGACAACTTGAACATCCTGAAAAAGTCCCTGCCAGATCTTGTCCCTAATTTTCTCTGTAGGCTCCCATACCACAGTGTCCTGTCTACATCATCCCGTTTCTTCTTCAGTTCCTTCTGTGCTCTCTCCTTCATTTACCTTTTGCGGGTTCTTTACTGGACATAGTAGTCACTTCCCCATTTATTAGGTCTAAAGAGTACTTGCTTATCTTTTAGAATGAAGGTGAAAAGTTATTTCTACAGGGAATTTTTCCCTACACCCATATTTTAGAGCTCCTGATTTAATTTTTTTCTCTTACTTTTAACATTATAGAAAAATTTCAAAAGCAGTGCGTGATTTCTGACTCTTAAACTAGGCTCTAACTCCACTAGAGTAAAATTTGTTTTGCTATGTGCTGTATACTCAGTTCTTGGCACAGTACTTGGCAATTATTAAGCTGTTAATAAGTATTTGTTATAAGAATACTTAAATATGGCTAGAGTGTAAAATATTCTTTTAACCATTGAAAATTTTCTTTATATACTAAAAATATTGGGAAAGCCTGAAATATTGTACAATGCTTATTTTTTATTAAAATGCCATGGTGGTATAATTTGTAATTAACTGAACACTTGTTTAGGTTATGTACATATATAAGAATTATGGTGACATTTTGAATTTCACCAATATAATTTTTACAGAGAAAAGACAGTCAATAATACACCTATTCAAGTTGGTCCTTTCTCCTCCTTCTATCTCTCTCCCTTCATTCTTTTGCAGAGAGGTATAGGGTACTGTGTTTTCCACAGTACAGATGATATGGACTAGATATTTACTGTTTCAATATTAAAATGCTGAGGATTTAGAAACAAGAGTACAGTGTTTGGGATGTTTATGTGTACATGCATACATATCTCTATGTGATAATTCAACCATCTTTGCTTCTTTTCAAATAATTGATTTGTTTTCTAGAGTAAGGGGATATAGAAATCTGTTAGATACTATTGAACACAGAACTGAATCCTGTTGCAATAAACTAGTTTCAGGGGTCATTAGTACTGTTATTTAGGCAAAAACAGGTCTTGATTGGAACTGGCAGGCCACCTGTTATACTTCAGGTATAACAGAAGCCTCATTTTCTTTGTAGGTGGGTCAATAGATCTAGCTATACTTGCAAGAAGTTAGCTTCCTTTCTAGATAAGTAGAAGAGAATAATTAGTGAGTGGTATATTAGAAATAATATCTTGATCAAAACTGCTCACTCATACTTCTTTTCATTCTGTGTTTTTTTTCTATATTTAGTTCCTATATTTAATTTCCTATATTTCATCATGCCTAAACACCCCCAACAAAACTACTGGTATGAAGCAATATCAATTTTATTATATCTGCAAGTTGGGGCATCAGGAGTTTTGGCAGAGCTCAGCAAGATGGCCTATTTTTGCACGACAATGATTGGAGAATTAAGTTTGATAGTCTAAACTGCTGGAGATGGATGGAGAACTCTGGAGTTTTGGTTCTTCCACACATGAGTCCATGGGGCTGGAATATCTGTGAGAGGCCATCCTCGAACGTGATTTGAGTTACCTCCCTGGCTGGGTGAGACACATATACATGCATACACTCACATGTATATAAACATATATATATATATATATATATATATATATATGTATATATATATATATATATATATATATATAATCTTGTACATATTAATCCTCACTTATCACTTTATATGGAAAGACAAGGTCATAACTTTGATTTTTATCATGAAAAACTTTTATGAAAAATTAATTAATTAAAGATGCTTGTTTGGAGAAAGTCAAATCAAGATTATGAAAGACCTGGAAATAGAACTGTTTGTTGGAGACTGAATCTTTTTTCCTCACAGCTAGATAATTTTCCCCTTGGATTTAAATATTAAGTGCTCTATAAAGAAAAAAAATAATAATATTTTATATACTACAGGGTAATTATCAAGTTTAGAATTGTTACCAGGCTGAGAAAGCTGCAATAAGAGAATTCTTAAATGATTCTTCATGATATGTAAATATCACCTTACTGCTGAACATTACTGAATGGAATATATTCCCCCCTTTATTTATTTTTCTTGTATTCCTAGCGAACTTCTGAATAAAAATAGTGAAACTTTTCAAGTTTTTTTGTTTGTTCACTTACTTAACAAAAAATCATATCTAAAAGAGACCAATAGGTCACCAATAAAAATGAATTTATTATAATATTCCCTATAGAAATACAAAGTTTTCAGTAAAGTTATTACTGAAAACCTTCTATAAAATGTCTTAGGAATAATAGAGGCTTGATCTTCCTTAATCTGTCATAGATTTTTGCTTTTTTTTCCCTGAAAAATAATAACAAATATAAGTTCAGGTTAAGATTGTATAACGTGAAGACAATGCTTATAACATAAGGGGAAAAATTGCTATGGCAATTTCTTCACTGTATGAACCAAATAAAGAAAGATAAATCAGGTTGCACTGTATAGATTTACTCTTAACACAACACAACAAATATTTATTGAGTGCCTACTTTGTCAGGAACAATACTAAGCCCTGGAAATATTGAGATAAATATGACATAATCCCTATCATTCAATAGTTTACATGACAGAAGGAGAGACAGGCATCCTGACAAATAAATAGAATATACTATACTATGTACTCATCAAATCCTGTAGGGAACTAGATGAAGGAGCCATTTCTTTGGCTAGTTGTGGGTGGTGAAGGGAAGGTATAGAAATGAGGTGATATTTTAACTTTCCTCTTTATGGCCAAAGTAACATAAAATGTATAAACAAACAGAAAAGTTGTTTCTTATTTCAAATTAAAACTTTACCTGGTGGCAAGTATGAGGATTTAAAATAAAACTTTTATCCAACATACAGTTTATTATATTATCTAAAAGCAATTGCTTTATCTCAAAAATTGGGGTACCATGTAATGTTCAGTACATGTATACACAATGAAATTTTTAAATCAGGATGGATATATCTCCTCAAATGTTTATAATTTTTATTTTGAAAAGTTTCAAAATCCTTCCTTGTAGCTTGTGAATGTAGAGCACATTGTTGTTTTCCACAAGTAACCATAATGTGCAATTATACATCAGAGCTTCTTGCTCCTGTCTAACTGTAACTTGGATGTATTGACCAAAAATAGAAGTGAAACAGACGTGAAATGGGAAAATGATTGTTACTGTTTCTTATAGGTCCCTATCTTTCCATGTACCAAAAGAAACAAAAATTGTGTGTGAATAAAATTAGAATATCCATGTATATAGTAAGCTCATCTTGCTAAGTAATACCTAGCTTTGATTCAAGAACCTCCAACTAATACTCATTTAGTTTTAAAATTTCACTTTTATAGAAAAGTTATTTTATATTTTTAATTTCCAAAATATTACCTAAGATTGTAACTTATATGAAGAAGAAATGTTTGTGTTCTTAAGGAAGGAAAAATGGAACCATTTAATTATTTAACATGAACCCAATTTTTTTCCTGTTCTTTTTCTCTTTAGTTCCCAGTTACTCCGATTTACACCAAGGTCAATTGTCACTGTGGTTCTGAATAGCATCCACTTCCAGAAATTCTAGATTTACTTAACTCCTCATTACATATTTTTAGGTATGACAGTATCACCCCTCCTGTCCCCGCTCCCAATACTTCCAGGTGACGTCACATATTTCATTTTGAAAGGATAAGATTAGGTCTCATGCTTACCTTTGAACCAGTCATGACAGCCAGAGGAGCTTTCATGCCATTGCAGGAATTAATTTAAATTTAGCTTTCCAAATTAGAAATCAAGTGTCCTTTTAATATTTATTTTTTTCAACTAATCACAAATAACTATAAAACTTATACATATTATTGGGGTATCATGTAATGTTCACATGTATACACTGGGAAATGTTTAAATCAGATTGAATATGTCTCCTCAAAAATTTATAATTTTAATGGTGAAAATTTTCAAAATCCTTCCCTGTAGCTTGTGAATGTAGAGCACATTGTTATTTTCCACAGCAAATATAATGTGCAGTTGTACAACAGAGCTTCTTGCTCTTTTCTAACTGTAACTTAGTGTGTGTGTGTACACATATATGGGGAAATGTTGGTCAATGTGTGTATGTGTATATATATATATGTACACACACGCACACACACACACAGAGAGAGAGAGAGAGAGAGAGAGAGAGAGAGAGAGACCAACATTTCCCCATCTCTGCCCTGCTTCAGCCTCTGGTAACCAGCACTCTACATTCCAACTGTCTTCCATAATGGCTGTGTTAATTTATATTCCCATTGATAGTGTACAAAGATTTCCTTTCCTCTACATTCTTGCCAGCACTTACTGTCTTTACTCTTTTTGACTATAGCCATTATTACTGTGGTGAGGTGATAACTTGTTGTGGTTTAAACTGCATTCCCCGATGATTGGTGATGTTAAGAATTTTTTAATGCAACTATTGGCCATTTCTATGTCCTTTTGATAAATGCCTGTGTAGACTGTGAGACTGTGTTTTAGTCAGCTTTTTTTTTTTTTTTTGCTGCTGTGACTTAAAGACCTGACCAGAACAACTTTAGAGGAGGAATGGTTTATTTAGAGGTTCACAGTTTCAGAGGCCTCAATCTGGCTCCACTCCTCGAGGCTCAAGGTGAGGCAGGACATCATGGCATGGCGGCAGAGTGTGGCAAAGGGAAGCACCTCACATGATGATCAGAAAGTAGAAAGAGACTCCACTCTCTAGATACAAAATATATACCCCAAATCCATGCTCCCAATGCTTACTTCCTCCAGCCACACCCTCCCAGCCTTCAGTTACCCCTCAGTTAATTCACCCAATCATTTCTCCTCTGAATCTTCCTGCATTGTCTCACATGTGAGCTTCTGGGAGACACCACATCCAAAACATAACAGATTGCCTACTTTAATTGTATTATGAGGATGATGATGATGTTGATGATGATAATGATTATTTTACTATTTTGGATTTCTTTTAGTATTTTAAATATAAGTCCTGACAGATATATAAATTGTTAATACTTTGTCCCATTCTGTCTCCGCACTCTGTTAATGATTATCTCCCATGCTATACAGAAACTTTTTCTCCCTACGTTTTTTATTGCTGCATTGTAGTCTTGCATACTGATCAAATTTGTTGTTACCTATTCATATATACAATACACATATAACAATATAATTTGGCCAATATCACTCTCAGTACTTTCCCCTGTTCCCCATCCCTTGCTCCCTTTCCTCTATTGATCTCTCTTTGATTGTCATGAGACCTGCCCCCATCTTTCTTTTCCTTTTCCTCTCTAGCTTCTACATATGAGAGAAAACACTGGACGCTTAACCTTCTGAGTTTGACTTATTTCACTTAATATAATGGTTTCTTTTCCATCCATTTTCCTGCAAATGACATACATTCATTTTTATTTATGACTGAATAAAGTTCCATTGTGTATATACACTGTATATTCTTTATGCATTCATTCATTCATAGAAGCATAAGTTGGTTCCCTAGTTTGGCTATTGTGAATTGTGATGCTATTAATATGGGTATGTGTGTGTGTGTATATATATATATATATATATATATATATATATATATATATATGGCAATAGTATGATGACTTTAGTTATTCAGGATAAATACCAAGTATCATTACAGGTGGGTCATATGGTTATACCATGCCTAGTCTTTTGAGGAACATTCATACTAATTTCCATAGTGATTGTACAGTCCCACTAACAGTGTAAAAATGTTACTTTTTCTCCACATCCTCTCCAACATTTATTATTATTTGTATTTTTGATGACTGCCATTCTGACTGGTAAGAGATGAAATCTCAAGTGTACTTTTGATTTGCGTTTCCCTAATTACTGGTGATGTTTAACATTTTTGCATATATTTATTGGCCATTTGCATTTCTTCCTTTGGAAATGGCTGCTTAACTCATTTGACCACTTATTAATTGAGTTATTTGATTTTTTGGTATAAAGTTTTATAAATTATTTAAAAATTCTAGATATTAATCCTCTGTCGGAAGAGTATCCAACAAAGATTTTCTACCATTCACACATTTCTTCACATTGTTTTGTTTGCTGTGCAGAAGTTTCCAATTTAATGTTGTCCCATTTATTTCCTGAACTTTAGGGATCCTCTTGAGAAACTTGTTGACTGTGCCCATGTGCTGGAGTGTTAACCCTGTTTTCTTCTAGGAGTTGCACAGTTTCTGCTTTAATTCCTCATTCTTTGATCCATTTTTAGTTTATTTTTGTGCAGGATGAGAGTTAAGAGTCTAGTTTCATATTTCTAATATGGATAACAAGTTGCCCCAGCACCATTTGTTTAAAAAGGATGTCTTTTCTCCAATGTATGTTTTTGGTACCTTTGTCAAGAATCAGATAATTGTACAAGTGTGTTTCATCTCTGTGTCTTGGTATCTTTGTCTGTTTTTATGTTAGTACCATGATGTTTTGATTACTAGAGTTTTGTAGTTGGTTTTAAAATTAGGTAATGTAATGCCTCTTGCATTTTTTTTTTCTGGGAATTGAACCCAGTGGCACTTAATCACTGAGATATATCCCCAAACCTTTTTATTTTTTATTTTTTTATTTTGAGATAGGTTCTTGCTAAGTTGCTAAGGGCTTTGCTAAATTACTGAGACTGACTGTAAACTTGCAATCCTCTTGCTTCAGCCTCCAAAGCTGCTGGGATTATAGGACTGCCAACACACCCAACATGCTTCTTGCTTTTTAATATTTCTTTCCCTCTCTTTAATTTTTAATTTAATTATTTTTTTTTTCACTCTTGATAGCTTTGACTATTCAGGGTTTTTGTGGTTCTTTGTAAATTTTAGAATTTTTTCCTAATTCTAAGAAAATTATATTTGGTATTTTGATAGGGATGGGATTGAATCTGTAAATGGCTTTATGTATTATAAGCATTTTAACAATATTGCTTCTTCTAATCCATGAACTTGGGTTATCTTTCTACTTTTTTGTGTCATCTTCAATGTTTTTATATTTTTTTTAGCTTTTACTGAACAGATTTTCATAAATTTGGTTCAATTTATTGCTAGATACTTTATATAATATTTTATAGCTATTATAAGGGGGATTGCTTTCTTATATCTACTTTAGATAATTTACTATTTGTATATAGAAACTGTACTGAGTTTTTTATATTGATTCTGTGCCCTGTTTTTTTATCAGTTCTAATAGTTTTTTTTTTTTCTTTCAAGGAGTGCTTAGGGTTTTCTATATGTAAGACTATGTTATCTTCAAACAGTGATAATTTAATTTATTCTTTTCTAATTTGGATATTTTTTATTTATACTAATCTCTCTGGCTAGGAATTAGGGTTCTTACAAGGGAAATATGGGATACAGCTGAAGAAGAAATCGATTAGCATCTGCTACATTGATAAAAATGTGGATAAGCCAGGTGTTGTGGTGCATGCCTGTAATCTCAGTGGCTCAGGAAGCTGAGGCAGGAGGATCCCAAGTTCAAAGCCAGCCTCAGCAAAAGTGAAGCAACTCAGTGAGACCCTGTCTCTAAACAAAATGCAAAACAGGGCTGGGTATGTGGCTCCATGGTCATGTGCCCCTGAGTTCAATCCCTGGTATTTCCCCCACCCCCCAAAAAAAGTGGATAAATAGATTTGATAATCAAAAAGTGAAGGTGTTTTTATTCTTAATACTAATGTATATAATAAAAAAATATTTTATTTCATGTAAGCTGTTGTTCCAGTACAACAATGATATATTAGCATTCACATTTAAAATATACATATTCACTTACAGTGAATTATTAGGCCCTCATTATTGCCTAAGATTCCCACCTCTGGATCTTGCAAAATTGAAAATCATGCTCCCATTATGTGTGTTTTTCAGGGACTACTTCATATCCAAACCATAACAGAAAGTTTCCTTAGCCTTTAGGTCCCAGCAAGGTGCTACCTTGGCAAAAGATATCATCCCAACAGAGTCGATGACACCATCAGATTCTTAAGAACTTTAGCTTTCACATAGGGATTTAATATGCCCTATTGATCATTTTCCAAGTAACTGGGTAATTTCTATCTACTTACTTGTCCACTATGTGCAGTATTTCACAGTGTTTACTGGAGATTGGTAAACCAGAAGCCAGCTTTCACTCTAATGGGAACTCTAATCACTTTAAAAAAATATATTCATTTAGTTGTAGATAGACACAATATCTTTATTTATTCATTTTTATGTGGTGCTGACACACACATACAAGTGTGTGTGCGTCACACATGCAAAGCAGGTATCTACCACTGAGCTACAGCCCCAGCCCTCTAATCACTTTTAACTGAGATGACACCTGAGTAATTTTTCTAGTGTACTGTTTTCCCAAAAGGCTAGAATTTTAGCTCGTTTTGAAACTTATTCCTAGCAACTTTGTGATCTGGGAACACACATATTAATGTTCTTAGTTTTTGTCAGACATTAAAATATAAAGTGGCAAATAACTAATTTTTGCTCTGTTTGGAAACTTCAACAGATTATAAGCTATGTGAAATGAGACTCCTTGTGTATTTTTAAAAATTTCTTCTTTTCAGATACACATGACAGTAAAGTGTACTTTGATACTGTACATACATGGAGTATAACTTTCCCTTCTTCTGGTTATATATTATGTGGAGTTACATTGGTCATGCATTCATATGTCATCAGAGGAAAGTTATGTCCTTGTGTATTTTTAATTTCAAAACTTGTAGTTTTAGACCATGTTTCTAAATATAAAGGGTTGGGAATGTGGCTCAGTGGTTAAGCACTCCTGGTTTAATCCCTAGTACCAAATATATATATATATATATATATATATATATATATATTAATGATTTTTTAATAATATGAAATAATTGTAAGAAAAAAATGGGAAGTAATAAATATATATTTCAAAATCTGTTGCAGTCTTACCATGCAAAGTTAACCATTATTGACCACTATTTTTAGAGCCATGGTGGTACACAGTGCTTAGTGTTCAATAAATGCTCAATGAATATTTTTAGTATTTAATATTGAATGAAAACAAGTAGGATATATACTCATTTATAAAATATGTTATATTCATTTTTTAAGAAGAGTAGCTTAGTTATTTGGTAAACATTTGATTTATCAAGGTTGATTAAAATTTAAAACAAACTAAACAAGATGTTCTAGACAATATTTTACAAGTTGTTATTCTCTGATGGGAATTCACACTTTCTCATCCTATTTGTATGATGCCATTTTAATTACATGTCACTGCCTAAGCAATGGGTGAATGAGTGATTATGCCTACAGGAACATTTGGCATGTGATATGGGGAGGACAGAAGGAGATTTTCAATTTATTATGACTCACTCAGGCACTAAACATGACATTCCTAAAAAAGCACCATATTAGCATCAACTTTTCACTAGAACTAATCCTGGATCCATCACAAGAGTTTTCTTCCTATTTGGAAGAAAAAAAAATCACGCTTTATTCAGGAGGTCAATAGTTAATTTAGAGAAAGTGAAGGAATGGGGAGTGGTTCACTGAAAAGAATAACCTAAATTTTGCATTGCATGATACATATAGGGAATTGAGCTTGCAATATCTAAAGATGGGAGAGAGGAATAAGAAATTCAAGATAGCAGTTGGTATAAACAAGCATCCATCACTAGAGGATAGCTTAATGTTTTGTTCTGTGAGCTTTCAGGGTAAAAACATTGTTTTTTTCTAGTGATATTTGGTGGGCTATGACATTCTTACCAACCAGTTAAGAAAGTAAATGTATCATTTTCCTTTTTTACTGGGCAATAAATGTATTAACGTGTTTTTCATGTGTTGGCAATACTTTTAGGATTAACTTCCCTACTCTTCATAACAAATCTAAGGTATTTATGTGAAAGTCAAGCTAGTAGAGAGTAAAGGACAATAGCTTAGGATAAAAACCATGTTTTTAAATAGTGAATAATGCATAATGAATAAGGAAGGGGAGGGTCTTTGTAGGATACCATGAAGTGCTTAATAAGCCCAAATTAATCTTTCATGTCAGGTGTGGCGGCACACTGTAATCTCAATAGCTTGGGAAGCTAAGGCAGGAGAATGTCAAGTTCAAAGCCAGCTTCAGCAATTTAGCAAGGCCCTAAGCAACTTAGGAAGACCCAGTCTCAAAATAAATAAATAAATAAGCAAACAAACAAACAAACAAATAAATAAAAATGAAAAAGGCTGGGATGTGTCTCAGTAGTTAAGTGTCCCCTGAGTTTGTTCCTTGGTATCCAAAATAAATAAATAGATTAATTAATTGGTAATGTTTTCAATAAAATATACTTCGAGTCTCTAGTAGACCAGGGGCGAAAACAGGAAAGAGCAAAAAGTGAAAAAAAAATTCTAAAAAATAAAGAAATGTAAACATGGTAGAAAAATTCTAAACTAAGCCTTACTTCTTTGAGTTATATGACCTGAAATATGCCTTTGTACTTCATTTAGTTAACCATAATATGTGATTAATATTGACTATGGGCTCAGAGTATAGCCGAGTGACAGAGCACTTGCCTAATATGAGCAAGGTCCTGGGTTCAGTTCTCAGCACCACAAAATGCAGAATAATAATAATAATAATAGCTATGACATCAAGTTTTGTGGGATATCCAATGAATTAACATATTTAAAATGATAAGGATTTTATGAGACTGACTCATAGTCATAGTTCAATAAATGTTAACCTTAATCATTATGTCTTAATTACACCTGCCTAACTGGAGTTGGGAGACAAGTAAGGTAGAAATAATATGAAGTGCCTGTAATATAAGTAAAACTCTAATAATCTATGACATTTGGTTAATCTCAAAATAAAGGAATTTCATTTCCCTACCATTAAGGAGCTCTCCTGGAGTCAGAGTATAGCCCTCTTAGATGTCTTTCTCTAATTGATCTGCAGACTTTCCACGTTTGTCTTGGTCCCAGAGAAAAATAAATCCTCATAGCTGATTTAGGATGCCATAGAACTATTCATTTATTTGAATCTATGACTAAATAGGTATTAGTAATATCGAGAAAATTCATATACTGTTTGGAATCTATGGTAAACGTGAATATATCTATTGAATACTATCTTGTTTTGGGAAGAGTTCTGTACTCTTCTATATATTCTTTTTGGAAAAAAAAATATTCTTCTATTGAACTGTGTTGAAGGTCAAATGCCTGACCACAAGTCAAATGAACAAGCACTCCAAAGTCTCCATGTATTACAAAATGTCCACTATGAACTAATTGTTATTATATATTATATGTTACCAGTGGAAATTTAAGTGTTGCTTTTAAAATTTCAACATTAAGTAGTATATATGGGATCAGGATTTCATAGACTCTGAAGAAAATAGACACTGGGTTTATACCTTTTTAAATTTAGGAAATGCATATTCTTTAGCAGAAGATAAATAACATTGAAATTAGTAGTTTTGCATAGAAATTTGAAAAAGTAATTGTAGTGACTGTTTTAGAATAGGCCCAGAATGGAAAATTTTATATCCTTTATTTATATTTACCTAAAACAATTTTTATTTTTTTATTTTTTTTTAATTTTTTATTGTTGGTTGTTCAGAACATTACAAATTTCTTGATATATCATATTTCACACTTTGATTCAAGTGGGTTATGAACTCCCATTTTTACCCCATATACAGATTGCAGAATTACATCAGTTACACATCTATTGATTTACATATTGCCATACTAGTGTCTGTTGTGTTCTGCTGCCTTTCCTATCCTCTACTATCCCCCCTCCCCTCCCCTCCCCTCTCCTCTTCTCTCTCTGCCCCCTCTACTGACATTCATTTGTCCCCCTTGTATTATTTTTCCCTTTCCCCTCACTTCCTCTTGTATGTACTTTTGTATAACTCTGAGGGTCTCCTTCCATTTCCATGCAATTTCCCTTCTCTCTCCCTTTCCCTCCCACCTCTCATCCCTGTTTAATGTTAATCTTCTTCTCATGCTCTTCGACCCTACTCTGTTCTTAGTTACTCTCCTTATATCAAAGAAGACATTTGGCATTTGTTTTTTAGGGATTGGCTAGCTTCACTTAGCATAATCTGCTCTAATGCCATCCATTTCCCTGTAAATTCTATGATTTTGTCATTTTTTAATGCAGAGTAATACTCCATTGTGTATAAATGCCACATTTTTTTTATCCATTCGTCTATTGAAGGGTATCTAGGTTGGTTCCACAGTCTTGCTATTGTGAATTGTGCTGCTATGAACATCGATGTAGCAGTGTCCCTGTAGCATGCTCTTTTTAGGTCTTTAGTGAATAGACCGAGAAGGGGAATAGCTGGGTCAAATGGTGGCTCCATTCCCAGCTTTCCAAGAAATCTCCATACTGCTTTCCAGAGTATACAAAGAACTCAAAAAATTAGACAATAAGAAAACAAACAACCCAATCAACAAATGGGCCAAGGACCTGAACAGACACTTCTCAGAGGAGGACATACAGTCAATCAACAAGTACATGAAAAAATGCTCACCATCTCTAGCTGTCAGAGAAATGCAAATCAAAACCACCCTAAGATACCATCTCACTCCAGTAAGATTGGCAGCCATTATGAAGTCAAACAACAAGTGCTGGCGAGGATGTGGGGAAAAGGGTACACTAAAACAATTTTTATAAAGGGTATCAAAGTGGACAAGAATAACTATTCTTCAGAGACCATCCATCTTTCTGCTTGCTCAATGGCTTAATGAATCATAAGGTCTTTTTTTTTTTAAATATGTATATATATTTTAGTTGTAGGTGAACAAATACCTTTATTTTGTTTGTTTGTTTATTTATTTATTTATTTATTTTTTATGTGGTTCTGAGGCTCAAATACAGTGCCCCACAAATCCAGTGTCCCATATATGCAAGGCAAGCACTCTACCACTGAGCCACAACCCCAGCCCAAATCATGAGGTCTTAATGCTCTTCTTTGTTAAAAATAACACATCATAGCCAGTTCTGAGTGCCCAATTTACTGGAAATAGCCCCTCATATGGCTCATATATGCGGATGACTAGTCAGTTTCTTAGTGGTTGTTCCATTACAAGGATACTCTGTGACGACACCTTCATTATAATTAATTATAATTCTAGAGTTGAGTTGAATTTCCCTTTTTGTTATCTTTCTGGCATTTCATTAGTTTTGGACTTATGAGTCCTCACATTTGTGTCTTTGTACACACACACACTCACATATTTCAAATCCTTAATATCATAAATTACTCTTATGGTTTAGATATAAAGTGTGAAATAATGCAAGAATGTTCAGGGAGCAAATGATTAGGTTGTTATGGACTTAACCTAATCAGTAGATTAATCCACTGATATGAGTTAACTGGGTGGTTGGGTGTCACTGGAGGAGGTAGGTCACTTGTGGCATGCTTTTGGGGTTTATATTATTGTCCCTGTTGAACAGTACTCTGTCTGTTTCCTGATTGTCACATCCTGAGCTGCTTCCCTCTGCCATGCCCTTTCACCATGATATTCTTTCTTACCCCAGGCCCATGGAGTTGGCTAACTATGAAGTGAACTTCTGAAACTGTGAGCCAAAATACACGTTTCCTCCTCTCAGTTGACCTTGTTAGGTATTTTGGTCACAACAACATAGAAAAGCTGCCTAAAACAAGTACCATTTCTAACTGAAATATAAATTCTTGGTTGCTAATACATTTCCTTACTTATGGCTGAATTTAAGCCTAATAAGTATGTTGGTAGATAATAGTTTTCAATCCTGCTCAAGGAAATCTTAAAACTAGAATATAGATATGCAGATGAAAAGATATTTTTCTCATCATTCATATGCTGCCATATATCCAGATATTGAGTGTTATGACAGTAAAATTATACAGGAATAGAATAATTCAGTTTTTGATTGTACATTTGTTGTCATAGGTACATAGACTTTCACATAATTTAGGCTGTATTTGGTGTCCTAATGATAAATTATACACATTACAAATAATATTTCACCATAGAAATTAGTTTTAAATGCAAGTTTCATAGAGACACCTGCTTACCTGTTCTTTAAACTCCACGGTGTGATTTAAAGATGTAATACAATTTGTCATGTTCCAATTTCCCAAACATGCCTGTCCTTGAATGTCACTTTCTAAATGATGACTAAGGAAAGCAACATACTCTCCTACAATAAAAGCATATTGAAGAAGACTTGGTTCTTAACCATGTTACTAAAAGTGAAATTGACTAGCTGCAGGACAATGAATATTTTTCGGCAGCAATGCCATTCTAGAACACAATACATCAAAGGCCGATGTATTTCCTTTCCATAAATGACCACTCTTCAATGTATATTTCCTACTGAGCTTATCATTTGCAGTCCTATTTTAGGGGAATTAGGAAGTTTGTCCAATGCTTGTCTCTGTGATAGAGATGCTTTTAGAAAAATAAATGATAATGTTTGTGTAACAAATTCAAAAGTGTGATGTATATCTTCTAAGGTGATATTTATATATGAACTTTTAGGTTTCTGGCTTATTTCTGATAGTTTTGCATGTCTAATCTATAGAAATATAAGATTGGAAGTGACTTAAAACATCACAGGTTTCTGTGATCAGCCTGCTTCTTGAACTTTTATACCACTTTTATGAAACTATTATCTATACTGTGACTACTCTAATCACTTGCCTAATCAGGTTTTTCCATTTTACAATATTTCAAGGTTTGATTATTAAAAAAAACTGAGTGGAAATGTTTATTTATATTTTTTTTCTATTCATTCTAAAAATCAAATTATTTCATTCCTTCTACATAAGATAGCTTCAGGTATTTGAAGCTTGCTGCTTATGTTCTCCTAAGTAATATCTTTCCCAAATTAATATCCTGGACTTTGTCTTTGTAATACTATATTGGGTGAGGGTTTTGGTCTGGAGATGAGGTATCCCCTAAAGCCCATGTGCGAGACAATTCAAGAATGTTCAGAGGTGATATGATCAGTTTATGAGAGATATTACCTAATCAGTAGACTAACCCACTGACAGATTAATAATTTGAAAGGACTACTGTATAAGGTGGTGACTATAGGAAGGTAGGGTATGGCTGGAGAAAGTTGGTGCTTTCATTTAGGGTTTATGTTTTGTTCCTGGTGAGTGAAGTTCTCTCTTTTTGTTTCCCGATCACATTCTGAGCTGATTTCCTCTGCCACACCTTTCTGCCATGATGTTCTGCCTTATCTCAGTCCCAGAACAATGTAGTCCACTGAACATGTGAACATGTGAGCCAAAATAAACTTCTGCTAAGTTATTCTTGTGAGGCCTTTTGGTCACAGCAATTAAATGCTGACTAAAACATTGAGTATGAAACACATTGTTTCTTGGTTTCTTGATATTTTATTACTTTTTAGATATTTCTTTTCTAAAATGACAAGTAGATTCCAGAATAACTTGTGTTATAATGTACAGTTTTAAGTCTGGATGCTTAAGGTTTTGGGGGGCCAGTATTCTAGGTATTGTAGAGGATTTTTCTTTTTTTCTTATTTTATGAATATTATATCTTATGATATATTCATGTTATATAAATACAGCTATTTCTTCAGTTTCTTACTCAAAAAATATTATCTAATGATAAGGTCCAGTAGAGAGGAGATCAGGGATGTTTATTTTTTTCTATGGAATAGGCTCCTGAGTATATTTCTAAAGGTTTTAGAAATCATATTTTGTAACAGAAAATCAACTTAGAGGAGAACCCAAGCACACCTCACCCAGAAAAACTACATCCACACGTTCTATTTAAAATGAACAATAAGACCAAAGGGAATAGATGCACGGAGGGGGATCTAGATTAGGGAGAGGCAGGGTTTTTAGTGAATGTAGGTCCACTGTGGGATTTTTAGTGTGTCTCATCATGTCAAAGACATGAATATGTATTCCAAATCTTATGAGTCTGAGAAGAAGTTGCTAGTATGGATAAAGAAAGGCTAATGAGCATTGAGTGTAGATATGTCTCTTGACTTCTTGACTGAATGCCCATCACTCTCAAATATTTTAAAATAAACAAGGACATTCTCTTTTATAATCTGCAACCATAGAAATTAGGATATTAAATTTGATACATTCCTACCATCTAATCATCAGACTCACAAATTGATTGAATAATGTGCTTTATGGTGAATGAATATAGTACCAGATTGAGAATTATATTTAGCATTCATGCTGTAATCTGAAGGTACTCCTCAGTTTTTTCTTTAGTTTTCTCATGTTGGAACTTTTAAATTGACTGCAGATTTCCCCTCATTTTGGGTTGCTCTGATGTTCTCCTGTAGTAAGATTCAGGTTATGCATCTCTGGTGGGAATGTTAATAGATGCTATACTGTGGTCTCCTCTGCATTCTATCAATTGGCATGCAATTTTAATTTGCTCTATTACATATAATGTTCCATTTAATTACTTAAGAAAATGTCAGGCTGATCTAATGTAAGTTACTGTTTTTCCTTTTCTAATGAATCATACTTTGTGGGCAATTATTCCAATCTCTGTGAATATTCTTTTTATTTAAAATTTAATGTATTAAATACTGGTAATAGCAGAATGGATTTATTATTTTTATATTCAATAGATTTTGACTTGTTACTATTTACATTTGTTTCTATATTCAAATTATATCTGGTATGGCAACTAGTAACACTTTTGAGCAAATATTTCTTTCTTTTTAGTGGGTTCTTACTATTCTTTGAGAACTATCTTGCTTTTTGGGAAATAGCAGGTTCACCTTGTGTTTTCATTGCCTTAGCCCAAAAATCAAACATTTCTCTAGGGGGCCCTTGTACCTTTTCCTGGAGAATTGTATTTAGAAGCTCACACTTAGCACCAGGTTTTGCTACTCAACAGCTGCTCAGTAAATAGATGAAGAATAGATATATGTATATTTCTAAAATTATTATGTATGTGGGTGTGTACAAATATATAATATAAAATACAGACATAGGCACAGAACATGTACCACTTTACATTTGGAGTTATTTTTTCTATTTCTCTATCCAGGAAGAACATTGAATTCATATTGATGTCTCCAATTCTAACCCAACCATACAGGGTTCACACTCCTTGTTTATACCCAAAGGACTTAAAAACAGCATACTATAGGGACACAGCCATATCAATATTTATAGCAGCACAATTCACAATAGGTAAATTGTGGAACCAACCCAGATGCCCTTCAGTAGATGAATGGATAGGGAAACTTTGGTATATATACACAATGGAACATTACTCAGCATGAAAAGAGAATAAAATCATGGCATTTGCAGGTAAATGGATGGAGATGGAGAATATTATGCTAAGTGACACAAGTCAATCCCCCAAACACAAAGGCCACATTTTCTTTGACATGAGGATGCTGACTCGTAATGGCTATTGGAGGCTGTGGGGAGCATTGGAGGAATGGAGGAACTTTATATAAGGCAAAAGGGAGGGAGGGGAAAGGAGGGAGTAAGGGGGTAGGAATGATGGTGAAATGAGTTATACATCATTACCTTAAGAACATGTATGAAGACACGAATGGTGTGAAAATACTTTGTGCATAATCAGTGACTTGCAAAATTGTGCTCTATATGTGTAATATGAAATAAATTTCATTCTGCCATCATGTATAACAAATTAGAATAAATAAATAATTTTTTAAAAGGCTTATACAGTTTTCTTCCATTTCCTATTTGTGACAAACCTAGTTTTCATCATACTTAGGATATTAATACTTTAATAATCCTGCTGTATGCAACCAGTCCGCCGTATTCAGTGCTACACTCTGCCCAAGCCAATACCTTCCTCATCCACTAGAATGTGCTACCTGGAGTGTGCCACAACAAGAGGATGCTTTTACCTTTCGTGGACTCAAAACCCCATGGTGAATTATCCTCCCTGTGTGGAAGCTGTGTTTTCTGTGCTCAGGCAATGATACTTGGCTAAGGTGTGTGTACATATTCTTCAGAATGTTCATGGTCTGAAATCCATCCAGTTCTTGCCGTCTTGGTATTAACCTGCTTACTCACCCTGCTTGGGCTTCAACATTACAATGGTCTGGCTCACCCCTACCATGAGGATGAATTCCTGCTCAGGCACTGGCTCTCCATGTCAGTTTGTCCATGTGTATAGAACCTTCCTTACTGTGCTTGGGTGTTGGTTTCCCACACAGGCTAACCTCTCTATGAATGTCCTCTTCTTTCCTCCTATACTCTGACATCATATTCCAGTTTTGCCCTTGCTATGGATGCCTTTCTTACTGGATTTCTCCATGGATTGAACTTTTACACTCCTCCCTCTGCCTCATATTGTCCTCAACCTCCTTGTTTCATCATATGCTATGCTTAGCTACTCGCAAATGTGGATGTTATCTTTTACTTGTGCAGTCTGATGCCCTGACCAGGCAGCACTCCTACACTGGGTGAACTCTGCTTCACTACACAGGGTCACTGTCGCTTCTACTCCCCATTCTAATCTCTTCAGTGCCTACCTTGTTCTGCCTATCTAATAACTTTAGAAGCATTTTTTTTTTTCAGGAAGGAAAGGAAAGAAAAATATAAAAGGCTAAGAAATTTCTTATTGAGTAGAATTTAATCTGTAGCTTATATATAAACAGACAACACTTTTCCTATTCAGATTCCATTCATCACTTTGTCCTGCTCAATTCTCCTTCATTCCCAATGAATCTGAAAAATGTACTGATTTCAGAACTCTGGAAAACTTAATATGAATAGAACTTGGTAGGAAAAGTTGTAATATTTTTGAAATTCTGCATTTTCCATCTTTTGTTATTGGGGCAAACACAATTTTCTGCTTTTGTGTTGGAGAAAGTGTTAAATTAGACTTAAGTATATTTCAAAGAAAAGTGACTCTGAAAAGTCAAAAAGTCATTTTGACGAAAGTCCCAATGTTTTCCATAGTTAAATGTGTGTGTGTGTTTTTTTTGTTTGTTTGTTTTTGTTTTTTTGCTAAGAATATGATTGAATTTAAGAGGTTAAGATATGCTTTCCAAACTGACTACCGGGGCACTCTTTTTTTTTTTTCTTTCTGTATTCTCTTCTCACCTCTTCTCTCTTTTTAAAATTTATTCTTCTATCCTTCTGGTTGACTTTTCCCTTCCTTTCTCTTCCTTTTGCTCTTTTATGTTTCAATTCCACCTCCTACTTTCCTAGTTGACTCATTTGTTGATAGTGTGAAATCATAATTTACAGATTTAAAAGTGACCTTCATGGGGTAAAGATATCTGAGCCAAATTTTCTTGATTTAAAAAAAATGAGAGGGAGGTTGGTAATTAATAATTCAGAGATTATATCAGCTTTGCCTGCATTCTGAAAACACATCTGGCTGGCTCAGTGAATTTAGTTGAAATTGCCTTTAATTATTCAGATACTTGGTTAATGTGATGCCAAATACACAGGTAGGATGAGGACTAAGCTGATTAAATATTTTGAGGTTATATTTAGAATTAATCATTGCTGGATATTTTATTGAATCCCTGATGTGACCAGAAGTCTTGAGGAGAGGAAAGTCATGATTTTCTGGTGTAAGACTTTCCATATACTTTAACAAAAGCTGTCTAATGTGTCTCAAAATATAATTATATATCTCAGCAACATACACAATGTTGATGATTGAGTCAGTCTCCAAAATTTTATTTGGTATATTTTGTCCCCCAGTATTTCCCGTGGCCCTTCCTTCTTCCCTCTTGAACCCCTTTCTCTGTTCTAATGGTCTCCCTTACTAGACTATTTCTAATTGTCATCAGACACTGGATCTTTTGGCACTTAGAACTTATGTGCTTATATGTATTTTTCCCTATCATACTTTGAGCTTTAGACATATTCAACTTTATTTCAATGCATTTCTTATATTTTTGGTATAATTCAATGTGTTCTGTATATCATAAATCTAATATCTGAAATTATTAGAGGTTCTAATTTTTTTAAAAATCTGCTCTATTTATGTTCATTAGTTTCCTTGTAGTTTTAGTAGGTTTAGAAAGTCACCATTCATTTAGTTGCGTTTGATCTGTGAAACTTCAGAGGCAGGTATGAAAGTAGACACTTTTCTTCAAAGACATTTTCATTTGCTTCTGCAAGGTTCTGGGTTGTTATAAAACTCAGGCAAGCTCAGTTTAATTTAATGTTATAGACTGAATATTTGTACCCCCTCAAAAGATATGTGTTGGAAACCTAATTCCCAGTGTAATTACATTTGGAGATGGGGTATTAGGGAGGTAACTAAGTCATTAGATTGAAGCCCTCTTGATAGTGTCCTTTAAGAAAATAAAAAAGAGAATTGTTCTCTAAGCTACAGGAAGATATGATGAGAAAGAGGCTGTGTACATGCCAGGAAGTAGGCTGTCATCAGACACTGGATCGTCTGGCACTTAGAATGCCTAGCCTACAGAATTGGAAAAAAATAAATGTTTGTTAGTTTATTAACTAAGTTTATACTATTTTTATTATAACTGCTTGAACTGACAAAGACATTTAATGCATGTGAATTTTCTTTATTAATGTTTTAACCAGTAAACCAAATGCGAGCAAATTCATAGATGAACTTTCTCATGCACAAATAACTTCTCTCTTACATTATTATTATTATTATTATTATTATTATTATATTGCTATTAGCTAATGAAAATTATAGCTGAGACATGTTGAATTTTGGCTGTGTAAGAAGATAAAACCTGACTAATAAGAGAAAATTTCAAGAACAAAATCAAAGAGTCAATAACAGAAAATTTAAAGATTATTTGAAGATGCCACATGAAAGCCTTTGTAAAAATACTTTTAGTCACATAATATAAAGACAAAATGCACAAGAAAAAATTAGTAAAGAAAAAAATTTATGATAATTCAATAAATTTTAATGAGAAAGGGTGATTTTTATAAAATAAAACATCTAAACAGACAAGGAAACTTGATAATGTGTTAAATTATGAAGATAGCAATTAATCAAATGATAAAGAAAATAATCAAGACACCTCTCCAGTTATTTTGAAAACTTATTGAAGTGTATCAAACAAATCAGAACAATTTCTGATAATGTGATGATTGGTTTTTAGAGTGTATGTGTGCTGGGGATAGTGTATGCTAATCCTGAAGTATGTGCTTTAGCTATGTACGTGGTCCATAAATGTTGAATAATTTATATGTCAACTTGACTGGACTATGGAGTGGAATACCCAGACATCTGTTTATCATTATTTCTATACATCTCTGTGAGGGTGTTTCTGGTAGAGATTAGAATTTCATTCAATATGATGGGCATCATCCAGTCCTCTGAAGACCTGAATAGAACCAAAAATGTGAGGAAGGGTGTATTTGTCTTTTTTTTTACTATATTAATTATGCTATCAATCTTTTCCTGACTCCGACACTCTTGTTTCTCAGGTCTTCATATGGGGACTGCAATCCATGCCACTGGTTCTTTAGCTTTCAGACTTTCTAATTGTATCTCCTACTTTCATGAATCTTCAGGTTACAAGTGGCAGATCATAGGACTCCTCAGCCTCCATAATCATGTGAGCCTACACACGATAGTTTTTTTTCCACATACACAAATGCAGAGTTACATACATACATTCATGCATCCATTATATTGGTTCTGTTTCTCTGGAGAATACTGACTAATATACAATCATTCTGTTAAATATATGAAGAACTAGAAGGAGAATAAGAAGACGAAGAGTTATTTACAACAATATTTAAGTAATACACATTCCCCATTCTCTTTGGAAAATAAGGCTTATTTTAGAATCGTTCTTATTTCCCTCCTGTAAAACTGCATTTTCTTTGTCTTATCGTTCTTAGTCTTTCCACTACAATCCATGCTCCATCTTCCTGTCAGACTCACATTTCTAAACCAGAGAACCGAATGTCTCATTCATATTGCCTATATAGCAAAACAGAAATTGCTTAACATAGCATTCACAGTCGACCACAGAAGAATTTCACTTTCTCATGCCCTTCATTTGTATAGTGCATATTTCAGCACAGACGACCTGCATTTTCTTTAATTCCTCAGGTGCACACACATACTTCATAGCTCTTCCCATTTATCCCATCTTTCCCCATTTCTTGGGTGGAGGTCAACTTGTGGTTCTTTCAATGTATGGATTAATTACTGTCTCCTCTATAAAGAGTTCTGTTATTGCTTTTCAGGCTAATTAATTATTCCTTAACTCTTCATTTAAAGTACATTGTAATTTTATATTAATTTGTTTATGAAAGTCATTCTTGCTAGAACTTGAGAGTTTTAGTGAACAAGAACACTGTGTCTTCATCTTTGTGTCCTCAGAACCTAGCCCATTACCAGTTACATTGGATGCTGAATGAAAGAATGAGTGGTACAGAGAATTGGTAAATTATTAAATCCCAGAAACTGGAGAAAATTAATGTAATATTCCATGAAGATAAATATTAAGCAAAGTATTGGTAAAATGAATACCCTCTGAATACTATCTGAAGAATAGGGGATTGAATAATATTGTAGTAGGTACTCTAGTGTCCATATTTTCACTCATTTGGGAATCCACTTTCAACTAAAAAAATTAATTAGAAAATAGTTTATTCTTTTCAGTGGAGTTTAATGTCAACCTTCTATGGCAAAATTGTATGGAATACTAATTATGGCAAAGAAGCAGAATATAATTACAAGCTAAATGCTTATATTAGAGAAGTAGAGAAACACTTTCCTGATCTTTGTTACTTAGCAGAGGGAGACAGTTTTTCAGTTTATAAAAGATAGTGAAAACATTTGATAATAGAACAAGTTTTTAGTAATGTAAATCATTTTCAAGTGCCTAAGCAAAACTTAAGAATTTTTTTTGAAAGTTGCAATCCCAAAATAGCCTGTTCAGTGTTATAACATTACCAGGCATAATATTAGAGAACAAGCAGGAGCTGGTAAAAGACAAATCCAGAAGAGATCAGGAAGTTGAAACCCCATTAGTCATGATAAGGGAGATATATTACTGATTTTTCCTTTGGGAGGTGACACACCTTTCTAATAAAAGAATCTACTATATCTTGGTGAATTCACAAGTTTTTACAAAGTTTTTTTTTTTTTTTTTTAAACAAAGAGGTACTCCCAAGTTGGTGCCATCTTTGTCAATTTATATGTTATGAAATTCTTCTATTTCCATGTTGGTAAGTTAGCATAACTGAATCAATCAATTCCAACTAAATCATTAAAATATGTGCAAAAATAATAAATACACATATATGATCTCTGGTGAGACACAGCTTAATTATTTTCCCCTGACAAAACAGTAATTAATTTTCTATTTTCTATATGTAGAGATAGAAAAGTACCTGAAAATGAAAATTTTGTAAGGAAGGAGCTAAATCATGGTTCTGGAGAATAGATACAACATGTTCTTGGACCTACAGGTTGGCTGCCCTTTCCTGAGACCACTTGGAATTTAGAATCTTGGAAGTGCAGTATATAGATTTGCAAAGTAACCCAAGACCCTCTGGAACTGATAGGACGAATGCCATGTAGATTGCAGATATTTTAAAATTTTTCTATATATTATGCTATTTCGACATCTGAGCCTACCTAGAGCATGACAACAAAAGGCAAAGTAACCAGTCCAGAGTCCTACTTCCTGATGCACCCCACAAATTTATATTTGTCTGCTTTAATCATCCCAGGGCTAGGTTCTAGGCAACTAGAGATCACTTCTATTGCCCAAAACCACAGAAATTATCCAAATGATCCAGTTATAAACCGTTGATCCTGCCTTGTCTTTTCTTCCTTGCAGAGACCATAGAAAACTGGTGGGTCAAGCCTTCTACTCCCTGTTGTCTTCTGCCTCCTGGTCACCCTGGTGTCTTTCCCATGTGGCCCTGTGGCATGGTGTGCAAGTCTCCTGTCTTTAGGATCTGTGAGTATAAAGACTTAGTTTAATTTTACTTCTTGGGTACCCTCCTCCTCTGTCTCCTGCTGACTGACCATCTCATAAAAACAAAAAATACCACCAGGTGAAATTAGGAAAGTCTGTTTAATTAAACCTGTGTGGCTCTGATCACATGCCACTGATAGGAAAGGACTTAGCCTAATTTATGTATCACTGACCAAAGTCATATCATGAGTTGATTACACTAGTTATAATCATAGTGTTTATTCATTTATAACAAAAAATGCTTCTAAATAAATAAAATTCTAAATAAATAAAATTCTTAGAATAAGCTAATTATTCTTTGCAAACAAGCCAGGAAATCATATAAGAAGTTTGCTTGGTGAGGTTTGAAAGAGAAATAAAGTAAACATGATTCAAATATGTAATAGTACTGGATTATGAGAAGCTGCAACATTTGCCACCTTTTTTTTTTTAAGCACAGAGAGGACCACCTGCTCTCTGGGCCAGACTTGGAGGGGCTCACACAGGCAATATTTGTGTTTTCTTTCATGCCATAATTGACTGTACTATACTAATTATTGTATATTAATGTAGAGATTCTTAAAATTTTTGATCTCAGGAGCCTGGCACACATGTTGTGAGACCCAAAGAGTTTTTGTGTTATCTGAATTGTATTTTATTAGAAATTAAATTAGAATTTTATTTAGAAATTTAGAAGGGTGAAGTTTCATATACTTATTTATTAAAAGTAAAGGATAATCAACCCATTACATTTTAACGTGATTTTTTAAAAATAAAAATAGCTATTATTTTTAAGTAGAAAGGCACTATTTTACAATTTTTTTTTTTTTTTGCAAATCTCTTATATATTTTTCTAAATAAAGGAAGTCTTAAGTCCTTTTTACATTCAATCTATTGCAGGATGTTGTTTTGGTTGAAGTAGATGGAAAATCTGGTCACAGATATGAAAGTACAAAAAGGAGTAATTTCTTTGGGTATCTTTGTTTTGGTCCTCAAATTTGACAGGAAAGTGGTAAAGATTTTGATGTCAATAACTTAAAATGTAGTACTTCCTAATTTAATTGGCATTTTATGCTTTATTGTTGCTTATGACATTTAAGTACGGTTCATTTGGTGCTGCCTGCTAACATGAATTTAGTTACACTCTGACACTGTATTCAGGTTTTATTTGTGGTGCACTTAGGCAAATTTAGTAGCCTTTGGTCAGTTCTAAGCAGAAGAAGTGAAGTGACCTATTGCATAGTTATTAATGGGACTGACAATTTTCAAATGCTTAAGTTATAATCACATTCAGAAACTCAAACTATGCTCATGAAAAACTGAGGATCTATAAGATTAATTTTTCTAAATTGTGTTTTGCATAGCTATTTTGCTTTATGAGAGTTACTTACAGTGAAATTTTACTGAGATATTCAGACTTTGTGCCAAACAAAATAATTATGCCAGAGGTATCTGACAATATATACAAAAGTAATAAGGTTAAAATTAAGTCATTAGTGTATAGACTCAAGTCCAAGAACTAGTGTCCTCATAAAGGGGGGAATTTTGGAGACACACATAGAGGTAGAGCTTCCTGTGAGGATGAAGGCAAAGACTGTAGTAATGGCTTCTACACCAACGACTGCCAGTGAGATGTCAGAAACTAGGCAGGTAGGAGAATGAATGGAGCAGGTTTTCTCTCACCGTTCTCAGAAGAAACCAACCGTGCTGATACCTTGATCTCAGATTTCCAGAACTATGAGAAAATAGATTTCTATTGTTTAAAGTCACCTAAATTGTGATATATTGTTAAAACAGCTTTAGAAAACTATTAAAACAAGAAACTTAGTTCTTTTTTGTTATTCTGAATTAATTTTTTTTTCAGTGGGGACACACTGACTTGCAGATGGGAAGTTCTAGGGCTGAAACCACTTCTTTTTTTGTTCTGATATGTTCAGTGGTTTTGGCATCAGCATTAGCATGATGACATAAGTATTTTGGGGGCTATGGATAATGAGATTTTGCTGTCAATGACAGAGTTTATCAAGATTCATAGATAAAAGCAGCAGATGAATACATGTTATAGATACTTTAGTCAGTCTGAAATTGGCTCAAATATTAAGCACTTGGCACAAATATTAAGTATTTGTTAATACGTGATAAGACCTTTATTACATTAGTTTTCTGTTGATGTTGTAAAAAAATTAACACAAGCTTAATTGTTTAAGCCAACATAAATTTACTATTGTTACTCTGAGAGAAAGCCAGGATTATGGTAGAGCTGGGAAAGCTGGCTAATAGCCCTGCTTTTCTGATTAAGTCATATTAAATATACTTAAAATAGTTAACTCTTTACCTCACCTGGTGATTATGCCCCACATGAGGCATAGTCAACATAAGAATGGTGACTTACAACACTCCTGCAATGTTTTGAGATCTTCATAGAATGGAAACACACAGTTTATAATCATCTATGCAGAAGGCAAAATAATGGCCCTCCAAATATATTCTTGCCCTGTCTGCAAAATCTATGAATATGTTACCTTACATGACAGAAAGGTACTTTGCAGATGTGATTAAAAGGATGGAACTTGCTATAAGAAGATTATCCTGGATTATTCAAGTGAGTCCAATTTAATCACATGGATGCTTAAAAATCAATGAACTTTTCCTTAAATAAGTTCAGAGTGAAAAGGAAATGTGACTAAGGAGAAAGGATCAGAGAAATACCTTGTTGTTGGTTGTTGGCTTTTAAAAAGCAGGAAGAGGTTATGAGCCAAGAAATGTAGACAGCCGTAAGAGGCTGGAAAAGGCAAGGAAATATATTATTCCCTGAAGACTCCAAAAAGGGAGGCTTCCCTGCCAACAATGTGATTTAACAACAACCAGTGAGACAGACTGGTGTTAGACTTCTTATCTACAGAAGAGTAAATTTGTGTGGGCCTAAGCAGCTAAGCTTGTGATAAGTTTTTACAGCAACAATAGAAAACTAATGCAACAATGACTTATTAAATATTAACAAATAAGTAATATTCATGCCAGATGCTTTATAATTAAAAAAGAAAATAAATATTAATGAATATAAGTGTCAATTGATTGAGAAATCTGAGATATGAGACTCAGTAATTTTAAACCACCTTTCTACTATAGCAATCTTAAAAGCAAAAAGTTTTAAATGATTTGTCTAATACCACACAATTTGTATTAGTCTAATTTGTCTGAATCCATGGCTGCATTGGTTTAACTCATCCATGCTGCTATTTCTAGGATTCCTGCTACCAAAGAGTTAAGATCCTATGTAAAAAAAACAATTTGTATTGATTTTATTTTTAATAAGTGATATTCCACAGAAAACTTGGAAGCTTTAGGAGTAATAAATATTTCATATGTTAATTTTATTACATATGTATATCTACATATATGATTGCTATTTTAATTAAGAAGGAGATTCCTGGGAAAGCTGGGAATGGAACCTCCATTTGACCCAGCTATTGCCCTTCTCGGACTATTCCCTGAAGACCTTAAAAGAGCGTACTACAGGGATACTGCCACATCGATGTTCATAGCAGCACAATTCACAATTGCTAGACTGTGGAACCAACCCAGATGCCCTTCAATAGATGAATGGATTAAAAAAATGTGGCATTTATACACCATGGAGTATTATGCAGCACTAAAAAATGACAAAATCATGGATTTTGCAGGGAAATGGATGACACTAGAGCAGATTATGCTAAGTGAAGCTAGCCAATCCCTAAAAAACAAATGCCAAATGTCTTCTTTGATATAATGAGAGCAACTAAGAACAGAGCAGGGAGGAAGAGCATGAGGAAAAGATTAACATTAAACAGAGACATGAGGTGGGAGGGAAAGGGAGAGAAAAGGGAAATTGCATGGAAATGGAAGGAGACCCTCATTGTTATACAAAATTACATATAAGAGGTTGTGAGGGGAATGGGAAAATAAACAAGGAGAGAAATGAATTACAGTAGATGGGGTAGAGAGAGAAGATGGGAGGGGAGGGGAGGGGGGATAGTAGAGGATAGGAAAGGTAGCAGAATACAACAGTTACTAATAGGGCATTATGTAAAAATGTGGATGTGTAACCGATGTGATTCTGCAATCTGTATTTGGAGTAAAAATGGGCGTTCATAACCCACTTGAATCTAATGTATGAAATATGATATGTCAAGAGCTTTGTAATGTTTTGAACAACCAATAAAAAAATAAATAAATAAAAATTAAAAAAAGATAAAAAAAAGAAATAAGATTCAGAACATACAATGTTTTTGAAGTACTTGTAATTATTGGCGAAAAGCAGGGTAGAAGGTAGGTTTGAAGCAAGTTTTGTGTTTACTATTGGATGCTCCCTTTTAGAGCAAGTAATTGTTCCTAAAATATTTCTTCATTGGGCAGGAAATCATTCTCAGTAGAGTTCAAGCTTAGGTGCAATGCTCTCTTTACTTCCCTTAAGAAGCTAATGCTCATGTCAGCTAGGGATTCCCCCTGTGTTCTTTGGAGATAAAAATTATGTTGCATTTCTCAATGCTCAAAATTATGAACGTCAAAATTCTTACTAGGATCCAAGTTCCCAGAGGATTTATGTATTCATGCCATTATCTTTCTCTTGGGTTTCTAATTCCAAATATGATGTGTGCCTAATATTATTCAACTTGTAAAATTCTGAACACAGAGTATTTTTTAACACTTTTATGTAGAAAACAATAAGGTTTACATTATAATTTCACATGGACCTATAGGCATTATTATCCTTAAAAAACCTTTCATATTCCTTCCATTGTTGACCTTAAAAATTTATTTTTATTGTGATAAAATGTGAATTCCACAAAAATGGCCATTTTAACCATTTTTAAGTATACTGTTTAGTGGTATTAAGTACATTTAAAATGCTGTGCAACTATCACCCTTATTCACCTTCCAAACTTTTTAATTTTCTATAAAACTCTACCCATTAAACAATAACTCCCCATTCCCTCCTACCTCAGGCCCATCAACCTCCATTCTATACTCTCTCTATAAATTTGACTATTCTGGGAAATGAATAGTAGGAGTTATCCAGCATTTGCCCCTGTGTCTGGCTTATTTCACTTCAAGTAATGGCTTCAGAGTTTCTTCATGTCTTAGCATGTGTTAGACTTTCACTCCTTGTTGAGATGGAAGAAGGTTTATTTTAGGTATACACCACATTTTTTTATCTGCTGGTGAATATACACACTACTTCACAATTTTGCAACTGTGAGTAATGCTGCTTTGAATACTGAAATAGGGATTTCTTTTTGAGTCCCTGAAATTTTTATCTCATTGTTGACATTTTGAACTTACTCTTTACTTTTGTACAGCCCTTATCTATCCTCCCCAACCCTGCCTCTGGAACATTTCTGTCTTTCCTTCTCACTGCCATCACCTGTGGATCCTTCATTTTGTTCCTCTGCCCTTGTAATAATAAAGATATTTTATCTGTTTAAGCAGATCAGCACGACCTGAGCCTTTGTAAAGCCCTTGCCCTTCTTCAGTCTGAATTATTTTCACCCCAAATAGGTCAAGATAGAGCTGCTCCTTGATTTTCAAAGAGGGTTTGTTCCAGGACCTTCAAAAATACCCAATCCACAGTTGCTTAAGTGGAATGGTCCAGAACTTAAATATTAATCAGGCACAACTTCTATATATTTTAAATCATCTCCAGACTACTTATAATACCTAAAACAATGTAAATAGTTGTTCTACTATATTGTTTGGGGATGAAGAAAAAATTGTGTATGTTCAATACAAATTCAACCCACAGTTGGTTAAATTTGTGGATATGGAACCAACAGATAGAAAAGGACAGATTCTGTTATCTTAAAATATAGTTCCCCTTCAAAGATGAATTCCTATACCAACTACTAAAGCCACATTTGGTTTCCATCTCTTTCCAGTAGTTCATAGTTTGCCCATTGAGATGGTCTTGGTAAAAACAAATGGGGATTTCAATTCATCATATTTACTTCAGTTTATTAATAAGTGTGGATTTAATAGAATATAAAGACATTTCCTAATAACTCTGGTAATTTTCACATAAGAAAGTATAATTTTGGTAATGAAGCATTATATAATTATTTATTCAAAACAATAGCAGAAAAACTTTAACCTCTGGAGGATATGGATGCTACGATCATTTTAGCTCTGAACACAGTATGCATAATATTTCTCAAAATATCCAAAGTAAGTAAGCTTTTTGGAGGAGGAAATCAATGGAAAAGGCCAAAATGGAAAGAACTATTTCTCTCGGTAATATCCACCCCCTTCCACAAAGTAATCAGCTTATTTATATTATATATTTTGAACTCTTGAAAATTTTGTTTATTTCTGATGCTTTTCATAAACTTCAGTACTACAAAGTTATTGCTTTATAATTAAACTGATATATCTATTGTTACATGTTAGTAATCCTTTTGTTGTGAAACTTTTGTTGTAAAATACCTTTAATCCCAATAAAGATTTATTATCTGAAAAGATTGCTAACCCTGTAATTGAAGAAGCTGGGAGAGACATTGCTCAGGCATTGAGAACTTTTAATCAGAAGTAAGAAACAATTAAATTCACTCTAAAATTAAATTTACATAGATGAATACAAAAATAGACAAAATTATAAAAGCTTTCTAAATATAGTTCTTATAATTATACTAGAAAAGGATGATTAAGCATTGGATTGATAGAGATATAAAGAGTTTTTGTCAGGAAACTCAAAAATTTTTTTCCTAGGCCTGTGATTTTTATGCATCTGTGGTAATACTACACATAACTATTTAGCTTCCACATGTTTTCCTTGAGAATGAACTGTTATCAATACTTACAGATTCTAAGACATAGGCAATAAATATAATTGCTCAAAATATCAAAATGATATAAAATATTAAAATGATATATAGTCTGAACAAACTTCACAAGGCATTTTTTAAACACATTTTGATGTTAACCATCTGATTATTTGAAGCCAAAAAATATGGTTTCTCTCTCAAATACTGTTAAACTCCAAGGTAATATATTAATCAACTGAAATTTTTCTTGTTTTTACAAAACTTATCTCAATCATTTGGATCTTGTGCTCTCCTAATTTTAAAAATGCAGAACATTAGTTACTTCTTAGGTAAATTTCAAGCTCATATAATAACACTGGTAGAGAAAATATTTACCATTCAAGCAACGCAAATGTGACAACTAATCACTCAGGTTGTTTGGCACCTGGTGTAAATGCTGAAGAATAGCTCTCCCTCTCT
This sequence comes from Marmota marmota marmota, assembly GCF_001458135.2. NCBI lineage: Eukaryota > Metazoa > Chordata > Mammalia > Rodentia > Sciuridae > Marmota > Marmota marmota. The sequence continues at coordinate 23,660,255 of NW_025999968.1, read as the reverse complement.
CTAGTGTAATTCAGCAAGGAGGAAAGCATGTATGGACCTGAAATGTCAAGTGGGTTATTCATTAAAAACCAATTACACTACTTAAAAGTTCTGCATAGTTCATTTACACTCAATAATTCTTGATTTTCTAGGTTTACTAGACATGGATTTTCTTGGCTATTGTGAATATTGTTGATGTATTCATCATAATTCACCACTATCTGTAAGAAATGAAATGTGCATTGAAATTCAAAATACACAAGTCTTTCCAAGCTTATATTATAAGTTAGCTAAAATACTTACTTTTAACTTAATGAATTAGAGACATTCAAAATTAGCTACATTTTGATTTATGTAGGAATATATATTTTATATTATATGCTCATTTTACATTATTTGGATCTTATTGTCAATTTTCCCAACAGTATCTTTGTTGTTGATTTTTTTCAGATGATTTTTTTATCTTGTGAAAACCTGTCTTATCTTTTCCACTCCTATTAACATATTATAATTTATTTAATGGAATAAATCTGTTTTAGGGAGAGAGAATAAAGAATACTAATCTTCCTACCTCACATAGCAACCATAATATTCATGTATTATATCAAATCTAGTAGCAATCAAGCAGTCCATGCAGTAGATCCAACTTAGCCACTTCTTTATTCTCTTCCGAACTAGGGCAGACTTTAAGACACTCCCAGTAGTGATATTATATGTTGTGGTTAACAATTTAACTATGTGGGGACATGAAGATTATTTTGAGCTGGAGATTTTGGGTTTTCAACAGATATATAAAGAAGCCTTGTAAAGCTTCCCTTTTCTGAGTAAAAACAGAAACTTGTTGGAAATAAGACTGCTATGGATTCTCCATTAGAGGCAGCTTTTACTTCTAGGAATGAGACTAAAAGCAAACTTATCATAGATCCTTTATGGGGAAATTTATGGCAGACAAGAAGGCAGGAAACCTATTTGCACCTGAAAGAAAATCATTATTACAAACTTTCTTGCCACCTACTTCTCCTTCTAGAAACTAATTTATTCTTCGCATAAAGGCCTTTCCTTCTCATCCCTTTCTTCAAGTTAATACTTAAAAACTCTAATTATTTATCATGCTGTTTCTTTTGTAGACTCCTTTTGTGAAAAATGATTATTCTTTCCCCCTATTAATCTGTTTTTTATCACTTTAATTTTCACACTCTTGGTAACTTCAACTTGATGGCAGAAGAAAATTTTTCTTCCTCAAAATGTCTGTATTCTCTTGGACTATGATGGGTAGATAAGACTTGAACATATGTTAACTTCCTCATGAGGTGTAATAACACCTCATATTAATTCAGCTCCTACAATTTACAAAACACTTTATAAATATTGATTCATTTTATCCTTACAAAATAGACATCATACAAATTTTATGCATCAGTTTTTATACAGAATGAATTAATGGGAAGAATATATAGATTGGGGGTGTTTAGAATAAGATTTGGATTTAAAATTTCACTTCTGAATCTTTCAAGGTTTCTCGTGATATTTTTGCTTCAATTTTTTAATATTGAAAAGGAGAATAAATACCATTCAATGTGACTAATCAAATTTAAAAAAAATAACAAAATATGTCATCACGAATTTAAAAGGTGTCAGACACCATGCTAATAGTTGCTTTAAGTCTATTATCTCATCATATTGTTGCAACCACTTTTCCAGGTAAATTAAAATCATACTTCACATATATGTTCTGCTTGCCAGGTTCTAAGCACAGTTCTAAATAATTCTGTGTGTTAAGTCACTCTATTACAAATATACCTTTGCCATCTTTAAAACTGCATGGATGTATAAATAGGGGCATGAAGAATTTAAGAAACTAAGCCAAGATCACGTGGTTTTTCAGTGGCAGAGACAAATTTTAAACTTGGAAATCCTATCTCCAAACTCCATATCTTCACCACTATGTTTAATGTTCTTTAGTAAGTAAACCTCCCAGCAGAGCACGGAAAACAAAGTTCGTGGTCAATAAAATCTACTCTTCTCTATACCTTGCTTCTTAGTGTCAAGTAAAGGACTGAAAAAAAAAATAAGCAATTCACCTGAGGTTACACTAGCAAAAAGTGAAGCTGGAATACACTGGTCTTCCTGTTGTGGTTTATTTTGGTTTTTTTTTTATATGCCCCTACACCACATCTGTCATATGTGTATTCATGTGCTAACTGAAGTAAACACTTGGGCTTTGGCAGACGAATGTGTTGATTGCAGTTTTTGTGAATATACTTTGAAATCCACATTTCAAAACAATTTTCTTCTTGTTTCTTATATGCCCTGGGCAGAAATCTCACAAAAATATGAAAAGCTCCAATCTGAGAAATTCTCAAGGCTAAAAATGCACTTACTCTTTAAAAGTAGCAGGCTACACTTCAAATATGTGATTTTTGCAGAAGGCTTTCTTAAATGATGTATAATTTTGCAAAACTATGGTTTGTGTGATAGTATTTTTCTTAAGTATTAAACTACTTTCATAGAGAGGCTGAGCCAGAAACTTATTCTCTAGTTTTATTCCTTTCCCATAGGAAATAAATGAGCTCTCTAAGATTAGAGAAGAGTCACTTTATTGAGGAACAGCTGGATTTTTAAATTTTACCCTATAACTAGAATTATGTTTAGCTTGATTCATATTTGTTCCTCTCAAACCCCAGAAGGAGATTCTTGAAAGCAAGGATCATGACATACTTGTTTTTGCCTTCCTAGTGCTTTGCTCATGTATACCTGTCCTTACCTGCCAGCCTCTCAATTCAATCATAAGCTTTCATGCCCATCTGTGTTCTGAAATTTATGGTCTCTCAGAGCTTAAAGGACCACCCTTCAACAACCACACCCTCTCTCCTGTGTCTTTCAGCTGTTTTTACCCTTGCGCTGTATATGTGTAAAAAGAATTGTAATTCATAAAAAATAATTTGCTCTTCTGATCTCCACTTCTGATGTGTGAATTGTCCAATATATTAAAGTCCGACTTCATCTACAGGTCCAATACAACTGCTTCAGTTATGGCTATTTGTAACCATGTTCTTCCTGTATTAGATGAATAAATACTCTTCAATCCTTATTATGGATGATGGAACTAGTCTATATATAACTTTCTCTTTCATGCCTGTGTTCTAAAACAGTTGAGAATTAAAACATGGGTCAGTGAAAATGAAGATTAATCTGTTGGTACTATGACTTAGAATATGAGTTGAAGGACATGGGTTTCTGTGTGTGGATGAGCACTCCCGTGAGTCAAACCTATCATCCAAGCTATCATCCTATCATCAAATCAGGCATTGGACAAAAAGGCACAGTATCTGCAGTCTCCTTCCAACTCAAAATTCTTATTCCTCACTCTTTTTGGGAAAAGTACAAGCATGAAAGGAACTTTGAGAGTGGTTTCTTTACATGGAACAAGAAGCCAGGAATAAAGAGATCCTTTTGTAACATTTTTTCTTACTCAACCTTCTCGAATATTTGAGTAATTAGCAGGGGTTAATCATGGAACTATACTCCCTGAGCCTTGGTGATGGTCATTTTGTTCTAGTTCCTATTGTGCATATTCTGCTGTTTCTTGTCACACTCCCTCATGAGATTTAATATTTAACTCTTAAAGTGAGTTGCTCTTCAGGGTTCTATTCTTCATGTCTTTACATACTACATGGTCATTTTATCCAGATCTGCTGGTTTACTTTCCACTTTTGTGATGTTGATTGTACAACATTTATCTCTAGCTTAGATCTTTCTTCAGGGTTCAAAATCCACAAATGCATTAACTTGTCCTTAGGGATGTCTGATATATAGTTCAAATTCAGTCCATGATTGAACTCATAATCTTTCCACTGAAATTACCTCCATGATTAACAGCACTAAAAACCATTGTCCATTTTAGACAGTCAAGAATAGTTCTTGGATCCACGCGGCCCGCCCCGCGACTACAGACGGCGGGGAACCGCTGAGAAGCAAGTAGGGATATTCCTGCAGATTCTGTGGAATCCTTCCGCCTGAGCACTCACGGAGCCCCGGGCTGAGTTCGGGATTTCAGACAGGGAAGGAAGCGGGATAGCTCTATCCCCCACAACGGAAACTCCACCAAGGAAACCAGCGGCCACCATCTTGGAGAGCTGAAGTAACCACTGCCACTCTCCGACAGATTGCAACAATAAAACAGGTGCGTGTTACTCAGCTCATCTCCCATACAGTGGGGAATTCGCATAAAATCTCTCCTAGGCTCTCTGGGGGAGGGATTATCAGAGCAAGCCTGCATAAAGACGCGGGGAGAACTAGAGACACCCGACCTCCACCCCCCCTCCCATCAGCAGGAAAACGAAACCTGTATTGCCAGCGCGGGGGGAGGGGCAAGCGGAAAAAATCAAAACAATAGAGTGCAGGGGGGTTCTCAATAGCCACCCTCCACGCCCAACAAATGGCAGGCCCAGAGTACAGTTTGAACTGCCAGGAGGCATCACTCAGGGGAAATCTGGTCTAGCAAGAGAAAACAGGACTAGCAGGAGAAACCAGGGGACTAGAGGCCAGGCCCTCACGACTGGGCGGCTGGAGAA